>NC_133156.1:641154-1282309 GCF_040802235.1 Manis javanica
TGATATACACACACTTACACACGCACACACACTCACAATGGAATATTATTCAGCCTCAAACAAGGAGGAAATACTTTAATATGCAACAACACAGATGAACCTTTAGGAGATTATGCTAGGTGAAATAAGCCAGTCACAGAAGGACAAAATACTGCATGATTCCATTTATACACAGTGCCTCTAACATAGTCAAATTCATAGGAACAGAGACTAACACAGTGGTTGCCAGGCTGTAGGGAGAGGGGGAGAAAGGGAGTTGCTAATCAGTGGGTATAAAGTTTCAGTTATGCAAAATGAGTAAGTTCTAGAGATCTGCTGTACAACACTGTATCTGTTGTTAACAATACCGTATTACAAAACTTAGAAGTCTGTTAAGGGCGTAGATCTCATGTTAAATGTTCTGACCACACAATAATAATCAAATAGAAAGAAAAGAGATTTTAAAGTCACATCTCCTTGTTCTGGCTCCATATTTAACAAATCATGGAAACTTATTTCTTAGTCTCTTAAAGACTGTCTTTCCCTTTCTTTCTAAGAGGACATTGTGAAGATTACATAAAATTAGTTCATCCTTTAAAAGTACTGTAAGCAATTGGTCAAGAATGATGACAGGCTCAGGAATGGACTGGTAGAAGTCCAAATCTGGTTAAAACAAATACTATTCTTTTAACCTCACTCGTAGGACTACAGATGGATATTTGGACTGGAGGACCTGCCTAGTTCTCCTCTGGTGACAAGAATGGAGCCCTTTAGGGAAATCAGACATCACAAAGGTTATTTCAAGTATTCCTTCTTTACTTCCCCTTGCCCAGTCACATATTTAAAAAACTGTTTCTTGAATTTCTGTTTAAAAAATTAAATATATGTAGAATGATATGGGTTTGAATATGATTTGATGCCCAAGAAATGAGGAAAATATTCCTCTTTTGCTCTGCGTGAAAATATCAGTATCTCAGATTCAAAAGGACCATAACATTTTCTCTCTTGGGTACAACTTTCCTCATTGCCAAGAGACAGAAACAATCCAAAACAGCTTAAATAAAAAATAGTATTTACTGGCTCACACCACTGGGAAATACATTTTGTAACTTCAGGTACAGCTTGATGAAGGTGTTCAAAAATGCCATCAAGTCCTTCTCTCCCTCTCTTTTAAACTCATTCCTCTCTTCATTTCTCAGCTCAATTTGCCTCTGCTACTCTTCACCTAAGTGGAAGCAGGCTCTCTGACTGTAAAATGATGGTCAGGGCAGCCTGATAGCCCTTTTCCACAATAATCTCAGAAAAGGAGACATCTTCTCTCCCCTTTTTCACTCCCAGCATGTGAATCGGTCCCAGAATTAGCCCTGTTGGGTCAGACACCCACCCACCCCCACTGTGGGAAATAACTGTATCCATAGTCTGAGTCATGTGTCCACACTGACCAGACAATAGGAGAGTAAGAACCTACTAGAGCCACACAGGATAGGGAAGAGGCAGCTTCCCCTATGAAACAAGAGCAAGGATAACGAAAAAGCAAGGCATGATGTGTAGCAGTTACCTAGCCCAGGTACTAAACAGCAACCTAGGGGGTCATCTAGTCCACTCTTAAACACATTCAGAGCTAGGGAACTCTTGTTATATGCTGCTGATACTACTACCATACTACTATCAATATTAATCATTTATTGAGTCTGTGGAAGCTGACAGGCACTGGGTGAAAACAGCCCTATACCAGGAACTATACCTGGCACCCTCAAGCTATCTTGCCCAAAGCCAGCAGCTCCCACTACCACATGCTTCAGCAAGATGGGACCTCTGGGCAGAGCCTGTTTCTCACACAGCTTACTTCCAAAAGGAGTATCTACACAAAACAAATGGATGTCAGACCCAACTTCAATATTCACATCCTAGTGGCAAGGGGGGCTGAGATCCAGAATTTCAATTTGTGCATTAGTTAGGCAGACAGAATAAAGATGGACACCAGAAATGACAACCACTTGTCTTTCTAAGATCTATATACAGTCTTCTTAAGCACTTAAACTTTCAAACATCAACACATAGTTCCTCTTAAAATAATGCAAACTGAAGAAATCAAAACTCAGTCACCCTATTGCCAAAAGGAAATAATCCAAGAGTCTCTCGTTGCATCCAGCTCCAAATTCAGGAATACCAGGCCAAATCCATTTCTCACCCAGTTTTTTCATGACCCTATTTGGTATTCTGAAGTCTCTGGACTAAATTTGTAATGTTCACCACCTCGACACATCCTGTATATACTAGAGGAATGGAACAAATAAAAGTAAATTGCAGATATTATCATTATCAAGATACAAGATACGAGGAAATACATGATACAAGAAGGAAATATGCTATACACCATCATCCTCATTTTGGCAACTGGTTGCTAACAACCAGGTTTGTCACTCTTCTGTACTAACTCATTCATGTTGCCTTTGCCACTAGCCAGGCCTCAACTTATCTGAGTTCTCTGCCTAGAAAATGGCTCCAAACTTTATTCTTGAGTCATCTACATCCTTGGTAGTTCTTTCTGTATGAGGTGCTGTAGTTCTTTTTGCAAAAACTGGGGTTTTTCTCTATGTCTGTTACCTAAGTAGATAAACTCATAATCCAAACTCCCTATAGACACAGAGTAACAAAGTGGAACAGAATCCAAATTATTCTACATCCAGCCTACATCATATGGAATGAGAAGATCTGATTGAAGGCAAATGTTGAAGTCACTGAAGGAAGATGTTCTACCAGTGGTTATCGGGGCCTGTTTCTGGTTTTGCATTCATCTGGTTTTTGTGAAGTTCTCCAGTCATCTCTCTTCCTTATGTAAGTGATGAACAAACTATTTATCTACTAAAGCATCTCTTTATCTATTGTGAGACAAAGAAGTCAGTTGTTTTTTTGTAGATTGCCTTTCTGATTATGTAAATTAGTGAAAAACCACGCATATCACAAAACAAAACAGAACACTCTTTTGGTCATTTTTCTACCTTTATTATGCACTTATACTAAATTTTCCAAAAATTTGGGGAGGGAGAAATTACTGTCTGGGAATTTCTTGAAGTCTGGGTCTATTCTACCTTTACCTGTGTTTAAAATGTCAATCAGGAACAATTTGGCCACAGTATAGTTCCTTTTATCAATAAATTGTAAAAAGTATCAATTTTGTAACACCAAACATATCATTAAATGTCATCAAATATATATCAAAAATATAAATTATATACATGCTGGGAGGGACCTTGGAATAAGAAAGAAGGAATGGAAATATAAGTGATACTTTAACCACACTTATTTCTTAATCATTACAACCCTTTTACTAATTTTACTAAGCATAATGAATTTCAAGAGAACACAAAATAGAGGAATATGGCACTAGTTCTAATTTAAAGTTTGACTCTATTTTAGAACTGTATTATCAGGGAAGGCTGTATATCTCATCAATTATTTTCAGAGAAGGGAATATTAGAAAGTAATATATTAGAAATGAAAATGGAAAGGAATGTAGGTTTATAATCCCTCTTCAGAAACCCTTGGACTCATAGGTGCTTCAGAATTCAGACTTTTCAGCAGTGTTCCAAGACAGCATCAGTAACTAATACATTAATATCTCTGCATAGAAATTTATGAATATTTACATAAAGTGTGATGAACACAGACCAACAACAGCCTTATGTGAAGTAAAGTCAAGTTTTTTGGTCAACTGAGTTCAGTTCAGATCAGGTTTTGTAGCCAAATGAGTTAGAAAAAGATTTTCAATTTTCAGGGCTTTTTTACATTCTGGAAATGCAGATAAGAGATTGAGACTCTACAATAAAAGGAGGAACTTTGTTTAAAGAACTCTACATTGTTATTGAGTGATTTTCTGTGGGGTTTTCATACAGAATCTAGGATTATAAAGTGGTATAATTAAATTTCATTACCAAAAACAAAAACCAAAAAACTCTGTTTAAGACCATCTATCCTGTACAAATAATAATAAATAGAAAACTAGAAAATTATAAATTATGTCTATTTACAGCATGTCAAAATCGGTAAAACACCAATGTGGTTTAAGATTTTGACCACTTATAATGCCAAAGAGAGTTATGACTGCAAAAAAGTTTGAAGTTATGTGTGTTTTGGGGATTGGCAAGGGGGGACAGCTGTTAAGTAAATCTTTCCCTCTAATTCTATCCCACAAATTTTAAAAAAGTTTTTATCAGTTGCAGAATAATCAAAAGATTCTAGCGATTCACTGCTTATATTTATAATTTCTTTTACTTATTTCCTTTGCCCCCCCACTGACTCCAGAGGATTATATACTTACCACCTATTCATAGCCCCTTTTGTTTTGAACTAACTAGTAAGTTTCCTACCTTTTTCTCCACTTTGAAGCAATAAGCATGACTATCAGAAAAGTTCCACACAGGAAGTTAAACATCAGTCAATTTCATAAATAACAACAGAAAGATCTAGATAAAATCCCTCACTTAACAATGCTTTCCTTTCAGCATAACTGATTCTTCCACTGGGGAACTTTATAAAATATAAAAGCTCAGTAGTGAAACTTTGGCGCCTGCTTCTAAACTATCTTGTTGAAGTGATGTGGGGTCACTTTGGGCATTTTTCTGAACCTTCTACATGTTGCCAATTCTCAGCACAACACTAAGCTACAAGTGGGGTCTAGCGAAGCTGTCTGGTATTTTCTATGAAAGAAAAATGTTTAAATCCCCAAATTGAAAACGTGGAACATGATTTCTGGAAAGCACATCTGTCAGTGTATGAGAACTTTAAAATATTTAAACCCCTCAGTGGAAATGAGAAATACAGTAGCAAATAAGAGTAAATAGCTAAAGCACAACACATAAGGAGAGGGCTTCTAAAGTCTTTATATTCATCCCGTGGAATGTAATACAGCCATGAAAGCCATCTGCAAAAATTAAAATAACGTGAAAAAATGCTCATCATGTTAAGCCAGAAACAATGGGATCCAAATCTATAACAAAGTGTTGTTTTAGTCAACAAGTTTTCCCTTAGTAGTGGACCATTTCCATGAGCAAATACCTGTTATTAACCTGCTTGAAAAAAAAAATCTGTTAATCCAAACATCCACCTCAAAGTCCTAAATCATTTCTGTTTCCCTTTATAAAATTTTCTTGAAAAATCTGTCTATACTTGCTTTCTCCCCTGAACCTTTTCTAGTCAGGATTGTGCCCTCACCATTCCACCAAAATCCATGACCTCAATGTTGTCAAAGCCACGAATTAATTTTCACTCCACATGTAATGCAACCCACCCGCAGTAACTGATAAAAGGGATCCGAATATTATCTCCGCCTGACCTGCCTTTTTGTCTTGTCTTCTAGAACACTTGTCTCAATCGTCCTATTTTACTGGCCAACCCATCTCACTCTCCTTTGGTGTATTCTCCACTTCCTTGCCATCTAAATATTACCCAGAAAGAAAAGCTCTGTTTGCAGAAAGCTGTAAAATAAACTCAGCAAATGAATTTTTTTTCAATAAACTCAGTAAGAGATTTTTTTCAAATGACCTAGAAATAGTTTCACTTGCAAAAAGGGCAATCTTTCAGCTTCAAAAAAAAAGTGTCAACATAAGTTTATTTTATAATTTTTCCATTAATATTGATTTGGCAATATCCCTTATGAACTCATCTATTCATCAGGATTGGAGAGTGTAATGTGCAGTAAATGATTATTCTCATGATTGTTTTCAGGATTTCTTAGCCCAAGAAAAGGAAAGCTTGAGAAATATTCCTTAACTAAGTATAATTTGGCCACTCGAGTCTATTTGGAGTTGGTAGATATTATAAAATAAATGTTTGAGTCTCCCCAAAAACTCTAAACAAAATGTTGGCAAACCAAATTCAACATATTTAAAGAATAACACATAACCAAGCAATGTTTATCCTAGGAATATAGGGTTGTATTTGAGGATAACAACTCCCTGAGAGAAATGATGAAGATTTAGGTCAGCCACGGAGGAGCGTAAGATAGAGAGATAACTGATGTAGTAAAAAGAGGGGTGGGCAGAATCAAGGGCCTGCGTGACCTGGGAGCCCAGGTATTGTCCTGGCACTGATCTTCATGGCGTTGTGATAACCTCCAGAATGCTGGGGTATTCATAACGTGGCAGGGTGAATGGCAGATTTTAAAGCCAGGGCTAGATCTTGACCAGTGAATGCAGGAAAGGATGGTGGCAAAGGGAACCAAGGACGCTCATGAGAAAGTAAATAGGACAAATGATGTACCTGAGAAAGAACCCAAGCTGATAAGAGAAAGGAGGACATGGGGACTGATCGGCTGGAGGAAAAGGAGGGGAATCAAGGAATTGTCACCACCATGGGAGAGCAAGAGTGGTGGCAAAGAGAGAAATCCAAGAGATGGAAAGGGGAGGCTGTGCTCCTAGTGTGGCATAAATTCCCTTGCCTGACAACATCCATCTCCTCTTCAGTGAGGACCCCATATTTTAGCCTGACATACCATTAGTCACATGAAATCTACACTTCCGAAACTCCAACTTTGGCCAAGTTCTGGCCAGTGAGGTAAAAGCAGAAGGGTTGTGTGGAACTTCTGGAAAGTCTCCTGGATGAGGACGAAGTGATCCCTTCCCCTCTTCCACTGTTTACCTCCTTCCTTCCACATTCAGTGCAGACAACATGGCCACATCACAAGAGGCCGTCTTGGATCATGAGATAGCTTGCTACAGATGGATGAACAAGAAGACAGAAGGCCCTATCTTGTCTCCTGCTTCTGGAATTTTTTATTGTAATTTGGTTTTTATGTTACAGAGATATAAAGCCCTATGTGGTTTAAGTTACTGTTACTTTGGGATTTCATATTACTCCCAGTTTAAACCTAATGCATACAAACAATAGGGTTCCCAGTTTCAGTATTTCTGAAATGAATCATTGTAAAGATGTTCAGGCTATGGCTGTAAAAATTTCAACAAGTGTTAAGTCTAACTTTGACTATTAAAATGCTTTTTAAATTACATTAAAATTTATGCCCCTGAAGCTTTCATCAATTGTCTTAATCCTTCCCTAATAGAGCATGCCAAATAAAATTGGTTTAATTGTTTTCCCTCATGACATCTGAAGGCAGCAGTTGTGGCTCCAAGTCATCTTCTCTACAGGCTGCACATCCTCTGGGTCATCAAACTGTGCAACAAAGCTTTGCATTTCTGAACCGTCGTGGATACTTTCCTCTGAATATTATCCAATACTTCCATTTCTTTAAGAGTGAGGTCTGGACCGGAACATGGGGCACAGTGGGTCAGAGCAGGTTATCTCCTTCACTCAGACATGCTTCTATTACTATGTTACCTTTTTCAGAGACATCACATTTTCCATGCATGTCAAACTGCTTTGATTAGAATGTGCTTTTCCACTCAAGTTGCTGTTAAAGCCACGTCTTCCCCAATCTCTACATGTGTACTCTTGTTATTTTTCAAATGCAGGTATACAGCCTTACATAGCTAGCACTATTAAATTTCATCTTGTTAACACCTGACTCACTGCTTCAGCCCATGGAGACTTCTGGGAATCTAATTCTAGCCCCCACTGAATTCCCCCTATAAGCCTTGCATTATTTACAGTTTGGTAAGCCTGCTCTCAGGTTCTTCATCTAAATCTCTGATCAAGAGGCTGAATGAGGTATCTTTTTCTAGGACGAGGGCATCCCCCAAGCTGCCACTCATCCATCTATTCATCAGGATTGGAGAGTGTAATGTGCAGTAAATGATTATTCTCATGATTGTATTCAGGATTTCTTAGCCCAAGAAAAGGAAAGCTTGAGAAATATTCCTTAACTAAATATAATTTGGCCACTCGAGTCTATTTGGAGTTGGTAGATATTATAAAATAAATGTTTGAGTCTCCCCAAAATAGGGTTGAAGTCCTCACCCCCTATGTGATGGTACGAGGAGGCAGGGCCTTCAGAAAGTAATCAGGTTTTCATGAGATCATGAGGGTCAAGCCTCCATGATGGCGTTTAGTGCCTGTAATTACAGAAGAGAAGTGACATCAGAGCTTCCTCTCTTCACCTTGTGAGAATATAGCAGGAAGGCAGCTGTCTGCAAGCCAGGAAGAGAGTCCTCACCAAGAATCAAATCTCCTGGTACCTTGATATTGGACTTCCCAGCCTCCAGAACTGTGACAAATACATGTGTTATTTAAGCCATCCAGTCTCTGGTATTTTTTATAGCAGCCTGTGCTAACACTGGATTTCCAGCCAGTGTCCTTCCTCAAGGTGATATAGTTCATTACTGTCAAAGCTATGATGTGTGAAGCTCAAGATGGGTTACTTTTCCTATTGGCAATGATGTGTATGTTAAATCAGGATACTGAATCACAAGGCTGAATGCTGACGGAAGTCGCTGGAACATGCGCCTGTGTGGAGGAGGTAGTCACAAATGCCTATCCTATTTTAAGGCCTTACTTTTCAACTATGCTTGTGATCACATGAACGTGCCTGAAATTCTTGCCTCTTCATTTATGAGCCACACAGATTTGGATTCTTATTTCTACTTTGTGTTGCTGCCAAGCCAGAGAATCCAACTTAGCCATGTTTTCAACGGGTGTGGACTTTCAGTTTCATTAAGCTCTGTGAGGAAAATGTTTGACATTTACACAAATCACCATAAGCTTTTAGAAAACTTTTCCCTCTTTCTGGTTGGAGAGAGCAGATGTCCATTTATTCCCCAACTGACATCTTCTTAAAGAAAAACAGTTGCCTTTTCAAAGGCAATTATTCTACCCAAGTCTTGTCTTTTAACATGCTAAGACAGACTTACTTATTTCCCACATTGGTACAACAGGGAAAAAATTTACTTTCCTACACTGAGGGCTTGAACCCAAGTACATTCCAAGTTGGCATATGTGATACTGATGGCACGGTCATGACCTGACCCTCTTCACTGCTCTTTCCAGAATTCAGGCAGAAGGATGAATGGACTGAAACCTAGAAGTCTGATAAGAACACATATTGGTTCTGTGCCCTCAAGTAGTTGAGGTCCTCAGGCAGCCAGAAACCCATCCTCTGGCTGTATCCCTATCCTGAGGCCCTTAGGACAGGTGGAAAAGTGGCTCAGGGAGAGAAAAGGTGGGCAGGAAATTCTCCATTATGGGACTTCCTATGGAGAGCCAATCTGGTACCAACTACGATCCATGCCCAAGGCTATGCCGAGAGACTGAACTATTAGTTGAGGGCTTTCCTTCATGTAACTCTCATGTAATCATATCCAGGTCTCAACTCATGTGCATCCTATGGTCTCCCAATGAAGACAGGGTATGGCTGTGCTTCACACCATGCTTCCCAAAGCAGTCACAGTCACGTTTACAGTTTTTTTTTTTTTGGTATCATTAATCTACAATTACATGAGCAACATTATGGTTACTAGACTCCCCCCATCATCACGTCCCCCTATATACCCCTTTACAGTCACTGTCCATCAGCATGGTAAGATGATGAAGAATCACTGTCTTCTCTGTGTTGTACAGCCCTCCCCGTGCCCCCCCCCCAACATTAATGTTTCCATTTTTAATTCTTGTTAAACTTTTATGTGTCAGGCACACCCATTTACAAATACGATCACATTTAACAAAAGTCCTCTGAGGTACCTATGATAGATGCTTCAGAGGCAGGATGTGAAGGGAAGATTGATTAAACAATTAAGCATTTATTTTTCATTGTTAAAATCCATTTTAAATACCAACCAAAGTAACTGTGGATTCTCACACAACTAGAAGCAGATGAGCCAGGATTTGGACCCAGGCTGCCTGACCCCAAATCCTAGCTTATCTCACTACCTAGGCAGCTTCCACTTGCTCTGAGCAGCACGATCCTTCCATTTCAATTTTGCTCATGGAACCTGAGGGGTCAGAGCAACCTTGAGAAAGAGACAGGCAGCCTAAAATATCTGTCTGGTCCTGCCTAGCACTTCTCTCTGACTCATGTATGCTTGATTCTGAATCTTCTCACAGAATTCAACTACTTCAAGGTCTGTAATTTCTAAGCTTTGTCCCCAACCTGATCTAGGGACTGAGCCTGCTAATGTGGAGACCATGTGCTCCATCTCAAGGGAAATACTATCAAAGTCTTTCTGGTTTGTATGCCATTTGTAATGTGTGGCCACTGACTTGATCACCAACATGCTGGCCACAGGTAAGTGGCCCTACTCCCTTAAAGAATGCCAAAATCAAGGAAATTGGGATCGGTGTACAACATGGGTTGAATGTGCAAATAAAGGTATTGTATTAATCCACATATTTTTTATGGCATATCTGTATCTTGTTCTGAAGAACAAGGAGTTCCTTGTAACCGAACTATAAAGACAGGCTTTAATTACTGCTATTGGACTCCAGGAATAAAAACAGCAAAATCAAATGGCAAAAAAGTAGTAGTTTCGAGAACTCAGCTGAGCCAAAGGGTTCTACCCACCACGGCGACACATTCCCATCCAGTCTAAAAGAAGTCTTCCTGCTTTACAGTGATTTTGCTGTTCCTGTCAAATTTCCTTTGGCCTAGAATTGCATTTATTTTTCATTGTTAAAATCCATTTTAAATACCAACCAAAATAACTGTAGATTCTCAAAAACCTCCCTAATAGATGAATACCAGAAGTTTCATGGAAAGAAATGTTGTTACTGGTTATATTCAAGTGGTTTAAAAATACTAAGTGGGGAATGAGAACAAAAAATTAAGATTACTTTGAATTAGAAACCTACAAAGCAGATCTTACGTAATAAATCAGATATTACAAAATAATTAGCCCATCTTTTCCATGTATTGATTCAAAATATGAATAAAACCAAATTTAAGAGCTTTATTAGTTTGCTAGAGCCACCAAAGTACCACAAACTTAGTGACTTAAACAACAGAACTTTGTCTCGCAAGTCTGGAGGTTGAAGTCTGAATGAAGGCATGGGCAGTCTGGCTCCTGCACATGGCTGTGAGGGAGGGGTCTGCTTCAAGTCTTTCTCTGTGGCTTGTGGACGCCCCACTTCTCCCTACTCCTTCAAACTGTCATTTCTCTTTGCATATCTTCGTATCCAAATTTCCCCCTTTTTTAAGGACACTCATCATACTGAATTAGAGTCCATCCTATTGACTTCACTTATTTAATATTATTTAATATTTAAATAATTATTAATTAATATTTACAGTAAATTATTTAAAATACTTACATTTTTATATCATTATTTCTGTCTCATCTAACATTAGAGACATAATTCCTTTGTGCTTTTAATTTGCTTTACTTCCCCTTTACATGGCTAGATTTATAAGAAATTCATATTTTTTTCTAAGAATTCTTAATCAATTCTGCTGTTTTCAAGAGTATTTCTACATTCATCTTATTACCAATTTCTATATTCATTTTATTATTGATTTCTTCATGATTTTATTAACTTTTACTACTTAAATAATCAAAACTTGCAAAACTATTGTATAAAATTGCAGTATTTCCAGAATCTCTCACTTGGCCTTAGTACATCTCCTTATCAACAGGTGTTTCCAAGGGGTGGAGAGAAGTAGCCCATCGCCACATCAATAGGTAATTACAAGGGCAAGCGAGGGCATGCCTGGACTGGAGAGGTTGGGTGGGGTCCCTTTTTGCAGCTGGGTTGTGAGAGACACAGGTGAGCAGAAGTGGACAACTGCTTGTAGGTAATAAACAAGTCTCCCCACTTTTTCTCCCTTTGACTGATTTTGGTTTCAAAGGTATTTTGTCCTGGGCTGTGAAAATATTTTCACCCCTGAGTTACAACTAAGAATTTACTTCTGATTATAATTTAAGTTATAAGTACATGATTGAAACATGAGCTCAGGAATCAGCCTACCTGGATTCAAATTTTAACTCTGCCACTAATCTCATAGGGCTATTATTAAAATTAGATAAGATATCTGAGCAGTTTCTGGCTCATGATCAATATTAAGTAATTAGTTTCCTGGGTGTAGGAGGAGTGACAGTGATAGTAGTACAAGCTATATAACCTTAGGCATATTATTTAGCCTTCCTAAAGGCTAAGCTTTCATATGTAAAAGTTTTCTCATATGTAGAATCTAGGTAGTAACAGTACTTCATCTTAGAGGATGTTTGTGAAGATGAAGTGAAATAACGCACGTGGATTCATCCCACACGTATTTACCAAGTACCTACTATATGTCAAGCACTATTCTATATTCTTGGGATACATTAAGAAAATAGGCAAAGATTGCTTCTCATATCAAGCTTACATTCTAGCAGGAAAAGACAGAAATGAACAATAAAAATGATGGATGAAGAAATCGTATGGCATGTTAAAAAGTGATGTAGTCTATGTAAAAAAATAAAGTAGGATAAGTGGAATCAGCAGTGACTGGTGGGGAGAGGGGGTGGTGATGTTAAATAGGGCGGTCAGAGAAGGCCTCACTGAAGAGATGGTGAAAGAACAACGCTGGCAGGGCTCAGGTGCTGAAGGTGTAAGTAGTGTGCAGGACAAAATGTTCTGTTGACAACCCTCCGCCACCCTTTCTCGTTCTTGACAACTTCACACCCCCTTGGCAGCTTTAAGAAACATGCAGAATGATCTGGTTAAACCACAGAGATTGGCAACCTACAGCATGCAAGCCCTTGCCTGCTTCTGCATGGCCCACATGCTGAGCATGGTTTTCACAATAAACATTTCCAATCAATTTAATGATGGGGAGCACTAACTTTGTGTACTAAGTTAAACAATATTCCAAAAAGAATAATTTTATTCCCCTTAGTAGCTTGTATTACACTTGAATTTCATCAATAAAAATTTTTGTGGAAATGTGTTTCCCTTCTTGTTCTTGGAGTATCTATGTGGTATTTTTTATTTTGCCTCTTGGCTTACAAAGCCTAAAATATTTATGATGCAGTCTTTTACAGAAAAAAATCGTTTGACTCCTCAGTTAAAGCAGTAGGCTGCCCCAACTGCTATAACCATAGTTCAATTTATAACACTCCTTATCACTGCAAGAACAATCCCGTGCAGGGACAGGACAAAGAGACGAAGTGTAAAGAACGTGCCAGCACTGATTGATTTACGCTCAGCAGCAAACAGGCCTCTGGGAAGAACAAGCAGCAGCACTGCCCCCGCAGTTCCCCACAGAAGACTTAACATACATCCTGACACTTAGATCCTTGCTTTGACTCCCCCTGCAATCTTGCACTCACCACCTTCTGGGCAGTCCCTCAGCGGTCCGCTCAGCAGGGTGGTTTACTTCCAGGCCTTCAGAAGGTCTGCTTGTGCCCCTACTTGCATGACCATACATGTAATACAGTTACTCTGGCAGCTGGGCAGTCAGTCTTTCCTTGACAGGACTAATACTAGTAAGTTTACACTGATCTCTGCAAGTCAGATTAACTTGCTAAGACCCAAATTATATAATAAGCCACATTACTGAGCTTCCTTGACATCTTACATATCAATTAGCATTAAAATGACCTGATTTTCACTGTCCTATTTTTCTGAGATACTAATATACCTCTAGTTAATTTCCTCCTCAGTGATATGCTCCAACACATCTACGCTCTTCATGGCACCTTGCATTGAAGTTCAGATAAAAAGAATTTTAATAGCTGAAGACTAGAGGAATACGACTATCCCATGCAGACAGTGTCACATGCACAAATGAACAGAACTATGAGACCATGTGCCATATGCCTGGAGTACAAGTCTACCATTTTCAATTTTTGACTGAAGAATCAGCTATGAACTGGACAATGGCCTATAAGATGAGGCTGAAAATTATGAAGCTTCAGTATTATCCTAAAGAATTTGGGTTTTCTTGGGATTGCTACGGGAAAACACTGAAAGATTTAATTGGGTTTATCTTTAAAAAATCACTTGACAACTGAATGGAAAATTGATTGCACAAGGGAACAGAGGTTAGAGCAGAGGCAAAGACACCAGTTAAAGTCCACAGTGTATTAAAGTGGTCCTGACTAGAAATAGAAATGGTGTAACCTATAGCTGCAGTAGGGAAGGAGATGGATTAAAGATAAAACTCTGTGTATCAAAGAACATTAGCAAGAAAGTAAAAAGGCAAACTACAGAAAGAAACAAAGTATTTTCAAATTTTATATCCGATAGTTAGAATATCCAGAATATATAAGGAACTTGTACAACTCAACCACAAAAAGATAAACAACCCAATTAAAAAATGGACAAATCTGGGTAGACATTTCTCCAAAGAAAATGCACAAATGGCAAACAAGCACATGAAAAGATGCTCAGTATCATTAATCACTAGGGAAATTCAAATCCAAACCACAATGTGACACTACTGCATATGACCAAAATGTCTGTAATCCTTTTTTAAAAAATCAGAAAATGACAAATGTTGGTGAGGATATGGAGAAATCAGAACCCTTATACATTGCTGGTGGGAATGTAAAATGGTGCAGCCACTACAGAAAATGTAGGGGTTCCTCAAGAAATTAAAAATAGAATTACCATATAACCCAGCGTATATACCCCAAAGAATTGAAAACAGGGACTTAAACAGATACCTGTGCACCAATGTTACTGCAGCATTATTTGTCCAACCTCATGTAGAAACATCAGCATTGGGTGACTGAAATTTTTTCACACTCTGAACATGTCCACTTAGGAGCACAAAAGCACCACAGGTATTGGTCTGAGGGTTATTACAAAAAATTTTAACAAGTAAGTGAATGAATTCAAGTAAATGAATTCAAACACAGAATTCATGAATAACAAGGACCAACTGTACATACAATGGAGTATCATCCAGCCACGAAAAGGAATAACCTTCTGATACATGCTACAATGAAGATGATGCTTGGAAATATGATACAAAGTAAATTATGACAATACCAAAGGACACATACTGAATGATTTCATGTATCTGGAATTTCTGTAATGGGCAAATTTATAAATACAGAAAGCAGAATATAAGGATTACTTATATAAGCAATTACTAGGATGTAGGTTATGGGGAGATGGAGAATTATTGTTTAATAAGTACAGTGTCTACTTGGGCTGATAAAAAAAGTTTTAGAAATAGTGGTTATACATTTTAAACCTAATACCACTGAACTATTTAAATAGTTAAAATGGCAAATTTGGGGTATATACATATTACTAACAAAACTTTAAAAGCTACATTAAGAAAGATACAGTAACCAGTTACCTGGGGCTGGGACAGGTCACAGAGGGGAGGGAATGCAAACATATCTTTAGCTCTCAGTGGAAGTAAGCAATGATATTCAAATGGTACTCTTTTAGTACCAACATTATAATTGTTATTCTCTTATCTGACTTCAGAGCTCATTACTCTAAGACTATGACGACACTACAATAAATAGGCCCTCCTGAATATCATCGTGAGAGGAGGCCCTAACCATGTCTGAATCATGGAAAAGACGCAACAGTTGACAGTGAATGCTTTACACAAGGGAAGAGGGACACAGATTAAGGTGGAAAATCTGAAGTACTTTATGGCCTGCCTAGTGAATTGTTAATAAAGCTGAGTAAGCAACTCACCTCTATTAACTAGTCCTGTGAGCTCCTGCTTTTCCACACGATTACCTCCAGAAAATTCTCTTCACTTTTATAGTGATTCAGTCCCCTGCATGGTTTCTAACTCATTTCTGTTATTTTCTCAAGAGGAAAAAGAAAACCAATACAGAGTGGCTGGAAGACATCCAACTTTATTTAAAATGTATCGATGGCAATAAATTTCATCTTTGTTATTCTCCTTGTTCCAAGACACTGAGTTTCCAAAAGCTTTGCAGAAAAGAAACAGATGGCGGAGAGAAACATAAGGTAACAGTTCCCTCAGGGGAGAAGCTCTAGAGCCTTGTGGACCATTCAAGGGCATGCTTGGAATGCAACCAGGCCAAATAATCACTGTGTGAGTAATGATAAAGATTAACAAATAAGCAGAGGCAAGCAGACTTTTGACTATTGTTCATGTAACATGCATATTTAAAAACAGACTCAGGCAGGAGTCTTCAAAGAAAACAATCGTGTTTGCTAACTGAATGGCCTGCTAACAGCCTTGTGATCTCAGATGGGTGTGCTGATTATTAATTTTACATTCACAAAGGTAGACAGCAGGATATCCTGGGGGAGAAGATCAGAAACATGATGTGTTTTGCATCTCATTGTTTTTCCTTCTTTCATATATGCCAGGAAATAAATACTTTGCCATTAGCTGATGAACCCTTTTAATACTGTATCATATGACAGAAAAAGTGATTATATTTTGGTATTGAAATAGAAATCCTTAGTTTTTAACCCTTTGGATTAAAAAAAAGCAATCCAAGGAAAGTTAAATTGAGGATTCCTCATTAGATATCAGGTGTCAACTCCCATAGGCCAGTCTCTCATGACACACCTTCTCTCACAGGCAGCTTCTAATGGTGCACTGAATATTAGCCTAACTCAGTGGCTAGAGGTGAGATGGGTAACTCGTGCCAGGTTTGAGACCTCCCAGGTTCTCCCAGAGGAATTTCCTGGTGTGATCTTGTGATCTCCAAATCCATTTCAGCTCTAGAATTATTGAAATGAAGCTCAATATGTAAAATGGATGAAAGCACAGAGTTCTGGTTGAAGTGGACTTCCACCCAGTGGGCCCCTTTCCCCTACCAGCCCACTTCTTCATCCTGCACCACTCCAGCAACATTCCACAGGAGCTTCAGAGAAGCCAGCTTGAAACAACCATTCTCAAGCTTTCTGAAGATGCAGGTCAGGTCACCACAACTGCTCTTCCGGTCCACGGCAGTGACCACTGGAGCTGAGGTGGGCATGCAGCGCAGAGCAGGTAGTCTGAGGCTTTTCCTAACCAACTTAAATAAAATTGTTCCATGCATCCCCGTACTTGCCTCATTCTGTTTTCTCAGCTCACCTTTCTCTCCAGCCATTACTGTGGCCATTAGCTTCATGCAAATATAACTCCCCAACTCTGCTGCACAGCTCTTGCTGTCCGTCTCTGGTCTTCTCTCCTGTTCTTACCTATAAGAGCCCACTCAGTCATCCTGGCATATGTCCAAACCTGGAACCAAGTGGCAGAACCCTTGACCTATGCAGAATAGGAGCTATGAGTAAATACTGCCATCTGTGACCTGGTGGACAATTCTAAGGCACATTCAATAATGTTCCTCAGAGATCCCCATAGGGATTGGGTTCCGATGCCTGCAGAGTAACAAACTTTAAGAAGGGATTTTCCTCCTTTATTGTTTCATTCTTCCCTGTTGCCTCAATATTGTACCTTGGAATCTACCCAAGATAAACTACCAACATTTAAGCCCTTGTCTCAGGATTCAACCATGTTAAGATGCTTCTTTAGATGCTTTTTCTTCTTAGCATTTATCATCCCTGATGTGTTTTACATTTATTTATTTGTGTCCCTCATCTAAAACATGAACTGGACAAGAATTGGGACTTTATTTCAATAGTGTATTACCAATACTTTTAATAATCTTTGGAACCAAGTAGGCACTAGTAAATGTTTTTAAAGTTAATCTGTTATAGTTCTGATTCCTTGGTTCCCTGTATGCCTGTGTTCATCATTAGACACATAGACCTTGGCAGGGACGAGAGTTCAGTGTGGAACCAAAACAAGGATAGATGGGATCCCACTTTGTCACCAGGATACATGGTCTTGTGTGGACCAAGAAGCTTTCCTGACAGGAGGCAGCAGCATACAAAGTAACCTTCCACACCTGAGTTCAGACAACCGCCCTACCTCACATTATGTCCATTCAGCTGGTATCAAAAGAGACTGGATACCTGAGGTCAGCTGCACTGAAGCAAACAAGACCAAGCAGAAGGGATCCCTCATAGCAGTAAGAGGCATGGCAGGGGCCAAGTTGGGCCCCCAGCCTCTTGTTGAAAGAGGAGCAGAGCAGGGCTCACCGTGCACGGCCATAATGGAGTTGACTTCCACAGGCATGCGGTAGAAAAAGGGATTTATCTCCCAACAGTGTGTTATTTTAGAATAATTGAGATGTTATATCTGACTGCCTAGAAGAAATAGGAACAAGCAACAAATCAGCAAGTCCAAAGAGATAAGAACTAAAAGAAGGAAATCAAGTGAAAACACATCAGAATCAAAGGGGTGCTGATAGAGATGGTTTATCTGAGCATTTGCGCTAAATGTTGGCTAATGTTGAGTCTCTGCCTTTATCTACATCAGAAGGGTAAAGTAAGTAGGGTAGCCTCCAAGGACAGGTGTGGATCAACTACTATCAAACTGCTTAAATACACAGTGAAGAAAATGATCAGGATCATGGCCTAAGAAGTAAAGCAGATTTGGGGATAAACAGGGCAAATTATTTTTAATTGGACAATGTGTGGTTACTATAATTGCATTAGGTCACTCTTGGTAAAAATGCTTTGAAGGCGTATTTCTGCTAATTGCATCTTAAATCCTCTATTTAGAGAGACTGCCCACTCTAATCACAATGCTGACTCTTCATGATTAGGGGCCTTATCACTTAAAGCGGTGTGTCTCAAAATCGCCTGGAAAAGTTACTAGAAATGCAAACCCCAGGACCTTATCCAATGAACTTCAGAGTGACTAGGGACTCTGATACAGGCCAATCAAGAGAACACTGACTTAATACTAGGATTTTCTGGTACCTGAGCTTTTGAAATTATTTGGCATTTATGAAGGCATACACTGGTAAATAACTCTATTTTCCCATATCCCCCAACTCAACCATCTTTATCATGCAGCTAGAGTAGCATGGTTTTATATTACACTCTCTTCTTGTGGAAAAATCTTACTTTTATTGTGGAACACATCATAGAAGAGCGACCTAATTTCATATCCAGTTTTATCAACTGAGAATGAAATACATGACACTCCAGCTGCCTCAAATATCTCTAGAAAAGATATGGAGAATATACACACACATAAACACACACACACACAAGTTAAAATACATTAAAAGATTTTTCTAGGATTTTATACTTTTAACCCAAGAAATCCCAAAAAGACAAGTATTATTTCTGAGTCCAATTCATTCAACATGGGCAACTAGATGCAAAGATGTCAGCAGGGAATGCAAAATTAAGGAACTCTTTGCAGAAACCTGTCCTTGGGTGTGAAAGGAAAAGGAGCTGGAGCTGAAAGGAGGAGGGAGGGCTACATCACTGTTATACTGAGCAAGACCTGAGGCTCTTGTGCCACTTACAGTCAGGATTTCAAGATGGGGAACACAGGCTGGTTGCTTGGCAACTGCATGTTCTTCCTTCTATACACCCCTGAAGTGGCACATGTTCTTTTGTGATCTCCTTACCTTCTTTTCTCTGTCGACCAGACCAACCATCTGGAAGCTGGTACTCTGCAACAATCCTAATTATAGTATAGTAAGCAAAAGTAACTTCTATAGGGATCCTTTAGTCCAGCAGAATAGAAATCTTTGTTCACATTATGTGAGGACATCTATAATAGAATCCATTCTGTAAATGAATACTGTGTTCAGTTCTTGTCACAATAGTTTAAGAAGAACAGTGGCAAACTGAAAGAGGAAGGTTAGAAGTGCTTAAAAATATGTTAAATATGAGATATGTCTAAGAAAGAAAAGTGTCTATATACATATATATGTATATGCACATTTAAATTTTTAAAAAATTTTGAAACACAGTAATTCAAGAATTCTAAAATGTGTATATTTCCATATTTTAGTATCTGAGATCAAAACTGAACATAATTCAGATTAATTCAGAAGCCTCATTTCTGGTGTTTCATATTAAATCTTGATTATGGTGGGGCAAAGTACCCCCAATTTATTATTTGAGAGAGCCTTGAATATTTTTGGACTTTGCTTTTTCATATATTTTATCATCAACTTATATAAATCATCAAAGAAATTTCAGTGGAATTTTCATTTGAACTGTTTTGAATCTGTAGATGTATTTGAATGAAAACTCTCTTATGTATTGAATCCTCAACATGAACATAGTATTTTTCTTAATTTAGATTTTAGTTCTCTCTCAAAAAAGTACTCTAAATATCTGCACAATGGTCCTGCACACTTTCCATGGGATTTATTTTAGATGAATATTTTTGGCTGGATTAAATTATATCTTTTTAAGAATGGTATTTTTGTTTCTGCCATATAGAAATAATTCTTTGCATATGATATATCTAAAAACCTTCTAAAATCTCTTAAATCTATTAATTTATTTGAAAATTATTATGGATTTTCTTTGTAGACAATCATAACGTCCACAAATAATGAGATTTTTCTTGCTTTCTCTTCAATCCTGATAACCTTATTTCTTTTTTGCACTGGTTGGGAATATAAATTCAAAAGCTAAAACAATGAGCACGTTTGACTCGTTCCTAATTATAAATGAAAAGGTTTTAAAAATCTCAGCAGTAACAATCATGTTATGAAGTATGTTAAATTTTACTCAATGTTTTTATGCCTTATTGAGATGACTATATGATTTTAATATGCTGAGTTACAAGGGAAGGCTTTCTACTTATAAGTCAACACTGCAATTACTGAGATGAACCTGAAATGATGTGCTATTTTACATATGTAGCTAAATTGAATTTGATTTACCAATTCATTTAAGATATGATTGTTTTTCATTTTAATCACTACCGTGTGAGTGAGATTTATCTTCTATTTTCCTCGTGTGGAATTTATAAAAACTTTTTAGCTTCATAAAATATATCATGAGGAAGAACTGGTGCAATTGGGAGGCTTTATTCCTTGAATGTATGGTGTAACTTCACTGTAAAGTCATGTGACTTTGTGACAGACCCTGTATTCTGTGCTTTAGTGACCACTCTTTTGATCCTCACAACATGAGGAAAAAGAGAACCAAAGAGTTAATAAGCAACTAACTGGCCCGAGATCCCCCAGCTATGAAGGGAAATGGGGCCTTAGACCATCTGACCCCTAAAGACAATGCCCCTAACCATTAAATACAGAAGCATTTAAAAATGACCACAGTGGTGGCAATGTACAAAACTATTAAGAGGTGACCCAAACTGACTACTGATTGGAAGGCTCCCATGTTGAGTGACTCACACATAATACAGAATGAGAAACAGACTTTTTATTAGTTAAACCTGGACCCTGGTTACTGAACTAAAACCTGTCAAACGAAATTTGGCTTGCATCAACATACCTTCTGATTTACATTAACATCTGTAGAGTACTGCTTTAGATGTCATAGCCAACAGCTGCAAGCGTCTTCAAAGGCATGGTAGGCAGGGCTGTGTGAGCCTAAGAGGCACGTTTCATGCTGCATAGGCTTCCAAGACATGGGACCTCCCTTAAAAAAAATTGCCCCTTAGAGTTAATTAGATTTCAAAGTGCAGCTGAAGTGGTTTCACTGAAGATTCCCTTCAATATAAATAGCAAATGTAGCTTCTCAGATTTCTTGGAATAGTTCAGCTATGATTGCTGTTGTTTTGACTAGGCATATAAATATTCCACTAATGGGAAAACAAACTAAAACATGCATCAGTCACTTAAGAGACTACAACAGATAGAGCTGTGTCTCTAGTCAAGATAAGGACAGATCCATCCAGACCACAATCAGTTAGTTATGCCCAAAGTTGCTCACATGGGGTCTTAGAGGTTGGGGGTTTAAGTCTTTTGGTTTAGATTATCTATGTAGTTCAGCCCCTTGCACTGCTTCTGCAGCAGTATTAAAGAGCACAACATCTTAGGAGTGAAGGACTTTAGGATCATCTTTCTATTCTCCTCTTACAGATGTGCAAAAGCAAAGGGCAAGGAGTAAAGTCATTTCCATTGTTATGTATTCTCTTTTTGCCCTTTTATATATATATTACATCTTGGGATCAAATGCTGCATAAGTTTATACAAACTAGGCAGAAATCTATGATGAAAACTAAAGTATCCACTGACAAACAACACAGCAATGACAATTATTTTTAATCCATCTGAACTGGCCACCATCTCTCATCATTGCTAAAAGATAATAAAACCTCCTCACCCAGGCACTTGAGTAAATACATACGACAAAAAACAGTGAAGACAAAAACAACTCTTATTCCACTTATTCTTAGAGATACAGCAGTAATAAGTTCAATACTCATGATCTAGCTTGGGAGAATAGCTGAAAACATGTTCTATTAAGGACATTATGTGAGAAAAATAGAGCAAACTGAATGGGAACTATGCATTTAAATGTATTTGGGAATTTATCTTGAAGATCAAATTACATGCACTTTCCTTTTTTCACTAAACATGTAACATTTGGCAAAGTTCCTTTATATACTTTCCTACTTAGCTAGAATTCACTAAATACAGATCCTGTATTCAACTCTGGTTCATGTATTTGTGTCATCATATTGCTAGTAAAGGGCACCCTACTGTTATGGCACTTTGCATACAGTATTTGTGTTCATCCAAACTGACTGAATGATTAAAGTGGGGTCAGGATCAGTTGCTAAGGGTCTCAGTGATGCTGAGTTTTATCAGTGGAACCTGAAAAATCTTAGGTATTGATTCAGTTTTAAAAGCTAAAATAACTCAGAAATATATAGTTAAAATAAACATAGAGGGAGAAGAGACTTCTAGGATGGACATGGCAGGTTAAGTCAGCATCTTTTCTCTTCTCCTTCTGGAAGTCCCATGAAGGCCAACCAGGAGAAAGGGGGAAAAAACAGTTTTTCAGTAAAACTAGGATATAGTTATTACCCATATACTTCAAAATATGTGTGAGGATGTCAAAAGGAGCTCAGTCTGGATAAAATAAAGTAGAAGTTCAGAGAAAAACCATAAAAATGGCTAGATATCTCAGAGCCCAGTAAAATATACTTGATGAAGATAACAGGCCTCATTCTGATGTACAAACCAATATAGATCATCTTTATTAACGGGAGTAGGAACTGGGGTTAGCAGGAATGCTTGAAGAAGTCTCTCTGGACAGAGTCTGACTAAGAAAAGCAAATGATAATAGACCAAACAAAAAGTAACATAGAAGAAACATTTTAGCATAAAGGGATAAAATATTTTAGAATGTGAAGCCTGGAAGGTTACACTACCTTTAAATACACACACACACACATGTGCCAATCTTCAGCAAAGTCTAGACCAACAAAAATACATTTGGATGAGTTATAACAAAAAAATCACGGGCAAAGAACTGAATCAGAATATAAAATAAAATTAATGGGGAAAAACAGAACTTAGGATAGAGAATACTCTAAAAAATATTGGCATGGGGCCAATAAAAATCATGACCAAATATTTCACTATGAATTTAAAATAACTAATAAAATAGTAACTTCAGTGAAGAAATACAGGAATTCAAAGAATAAAGAAGATAAGAGTGAACAGTGTAAAATGGAAATAAAGAGATAAGATTATACATATACAATGACACCGAAAGATGACAGACACAGGTGATCCAAATCATACATAATTAGAGTCCCTAAGAAAGAACTAAACCAGTAACTACAGGTATATATGAAGAAAAATTCTTGAAATAAAACAAAACTAGAAAAATACATAAAGAGTCTATGTATCGGAAAAATTGCCTTTCAACGTTCAACACTGAGACACAAAAGAAAAAAAACAGACCATACAGAACAAAAGGCTCTTAAAATAAACTCTAAAAAATAAAATACACTGACAGAACTAATACATAATAAAACTCCAGTAGCAATAAATGAAAGAGATGAACTATACACAAGATATGGCTCTGAAAGGTGGAAAATAAAAGGGATATAGGGAATAAAGGAAAATTGGCAAATGCAAACACATAATTTAAAAGGAGGGATTAAAATCTTAATAGTAAATAAAGTGGAGTTCAAGTTTTAAAAAAGACTTAAGGCAAAGGAAAGAACTCTATAATGTTAATGAAGACATAAAATGATGACTATCCAAGTATCAAATAACAAAAGGGAAATAAAGACCAGAGCAGAAATGAATTAGACAATAAGAAATTAGAAAAATTTCAGTGAAACCAAGAGATGATTTTTCCAGAATATAAATGTAACAGACAAACCCTTAGCCAGACTTATAAAGAAAATAATAAATGACACAAATAAACAAAAACAGAAGCGAAAAAGAAGTCATTACAACTGATGCCTCAGAATTTCAAAAAATTATAAGAGAATTCCATGAAAAATTATATGCCAGTAAATTGGACAACCTAGAAGAAATGAACAAATTCATAGAAATGTACAATCTTCCAAGACTAACCCAGCAAGCAGAAAATCTGAACAGAACAATTACCAGGAACAAAACTGAACTGATAATAAAAAAACTACCAGCAAACAAAAGTCCAAGGAAAAGATGATTTCACAGGTGAATTCTACCATGCATTTAAAGAAGAGTTAATACACCCATCCTTCTTAAAGTATTCCAAAAAGCAGGAGAGGAGGGAATACTACTTCCAAACTCATTCTATGAGGCCAGCATCACTCTAACACCAAAACCAGACAAGGACAATACAAAAAAAGAAAACTACAGAACGATATCCCTGATGAACGTAGATGCAAAAATCCTCAACAAAATACTGGAAACCCAATTCAAAAACATATCAAAAGGATCATCCATCATGACCAAGTGGAAATGATTTCAAGGATGCAAGGATGGTACGATATTCATAAATAAATAAATATGACACACCACATTAACAAAACAAAGGATAAAAACTATATGATCATCTCAATAGATGCTAAAAAAAAGCATCTGACAAAATTCAACATCCAGTCATGATAAAAACTCTCAACAAAATGGGTATAGAGGGAACATACTTCCACATAAACACAGGCCATATACTACAAGCCCACAGGTACCATCATACTCAACAGCAAAAAGATGAAAGCTTTTCCTCTAAGATGAAGAACAAGGATACCCAATCTCTCTAGTTTTATTTAACATAGTACTGGAAGGACCTAGCCATAGCAGTCAAACAAGAAAAAGAGATAAAAGCCATCCAAATTGGTAAGGAAGAAGTAAAACTATCACTATTTATAGATGAAATAACACTATATATAGAAAACCAAAGACTACCAAAATACTATAAGAATAATGAGACTCAGCAAAGTCACAGGATAGAAAATCAATATACAGAAATCGAATTCATTCCTATGAACTAACAATGAATTAGCAGACAGATAAATCAAGAAAATAATTCTATTTACAACTGCATCAAAAAGAATAAAATATGTGGTAATAAATGTAACCAAGAAGATGACAGACTTGAATTCTGAAAACTGTAAGACACTGATTTAAAAAATTGAAGAAGACACAAATAAATGGAAATCTATTCCATGTTCATGGATGGGAAGAATTAATATTGTCAAAATGGCCATCCGCCTAAAGCAATTTACAGATTCAGTGCAATCCCTATCAAAATACCAATGGCATTTTTTGAGCAAGTAATCCTAAAATACATATGGAACCACAAAAGTCCCCAAATAGCCAAAGCAATATTGAGAAAAAACTAAAATCTGGGCACATCACACTCTAACTTCAAGCTATACTACAAAGCCACAGTAAGCAAAATCGTACGACACCAGCACAAGGAAAGAGCCATGGATCAATGAAACAGAATAGAGAGCCCAGAAATAAGCTCACATACCTATGGCCAGTTAATATAAATGGTGTTGGGAAAACTAGACAGGTACATGAAAAGAATGAAACTGGATGGATTACTGTCTAAACACCATACACAAAAATAAAGTCAAAATGGATTAAAGACCTAAATATTAGATATGAACCATAAAACTCTTAGAAAAAAACATAAGCAAAAACCTCATCAACATAAACATGAGTAATTTTTTCTGGACATGTCTCCCCAGGCAAAGGAAACAAAAGCAAAAATGAACAAGTGGGACTACATCAAACTAAAAAATTTTGCTACAGCAAAGGAAACCATCAATAAAACAAAAAGGTAACCTACACTATGGAGTAATATATTAATAAATGATTTATCCAATAAGGAGTTAACATCCAAAATATATAAATAATTCATATGACTCAACACCAAAAGAATAACACAATTGAAAACTGGGCAGAGGATCTGAATAGACATTTTTACAAAGAAGACATACAGATGATAGACACATGAAAAGATGCTCCACACTGCTAATCACCCAGGAAATGCAAATCAAAACCACAGTGAAATATCACCTTACGCCAGTCAGAATAGCCACTAAGAGACAAGAAATAACAATTGTTGTGAGGATGTGGGAAAAGGAAACCTTCCTACACTGTTGGTGAGAATGTAAATTGGTGCAGCCACTATGGAAAGCAGTATGGAGGTTCCTCAAAAAACTAAAAATAGAAATTGTTTGACCAAGTAATTCCAGTTAGGAATTAACCCAAAGAAAACAAAATCTCCAATTCAAAAAGACATATGCACCCCTCTGTTTATTACCACATTATCTACAATAGCCAAGATATGGAAGCAACCTAAGTATCCATCAATAGACGAATGGATAAAGAAGATATAATACATATACACAATGGAATATTATTCGTCCATAATAAAGAAACAAAGCTTGCCATTTGCAATGGCATAGATGGACTTAAAGGGTATTATGCTAAGTGAAATAAGCCAGGCAGAGAAAGACAAATACCATATAATTTCACTTATATGTGGAATCAAAAAACAAGACAAAACAAAATGAACAAAACAGCAATAAATTCCTAGACACTGAGAAGTGACTGGTGGTTACCCTGGGGCTGGGAGGGTGAAATAGTTGAAGGGAATAAAGTGGCACAAAATCTCAATCATAATATGTTAGTCAGGGGGATGAAAGTGCAGCATGGAGAATATAGTCAAGAGTTCTGAACATCTTTCTACATTGACAGTAAACTACACTATTTGGGGTGAGGATTTAATAATGCATATAACTGTAAAATCACTATGCTTTATGCTTGAAACCAATATGATATTGTATATCAACGATAGTTCAATTAAAAAATATATCAAAATAAAAAACAAACAAACCTATTGGGGAAAAAAACTACCTTTGCATTTATTCTCATACCTAGCAATTGAGAACTTGAGGGAACTTGTCCTATAGATAGACTTGCATGAGTGTTAAATGATAAATATGCCAGGCTATTCACTGTAGCGTTGTTTATAGCTTCAGAAAGTTACAAACAGTTCTATATGCATTAGAAGACTGGTTAAATAAATTATAGTTTAATCCTACTTTAAATTCTCTGCTACTATTATGAAAGGATGAAAGAAAATGCTTCAATGTGCTGATACAGGAAGAGAAAAAGAAAAAACCTCCAGGATAACAGATTTATGTGAAAAGAGCAAGGGGCAGAGCAGTAAATTTTATCTTTGGTTTAAAAGAGTTAGAGGGGTAAAAATAAAAAAGTGTGTTACAGATACACACACACACACACACACACACACACACATATATATACATACACATAAACTACAAAAGTACTAAGATATCAGTAACGCTAGTAGGTGAGGTACAGGGAAACCATTTACTTTTTCCTTTTTTATTTAATTAACTATGTAAATTTATTGCTTGTATACAAATGAACTTACAATATGATAAAAATGAGAGGGAGATTGTTATAGTCCTCTTTATATTTTTCCAAGTAATGGCATTTAAAAAAAACCTCCTACCATCTATTATTAACTATTACATCATAAAAGAAAAGACATCTCGAAACAAAAAACCATAAAAATTTATCATTTTTAAAAAAGCTTTTTAAATTGATACAATATTACTGTCTTTTTCATACTTCCTTGCAGAACAGCAAACACAACATCACCAACTGGCCATGAAGACGCTGATGGAAACACTAGCAGAGGTGGCAGGGAGAGGGGCTGCACAATTCTGGAAGAGATACAAGACCTCTTCTGGAAACTAATCAAAAAAACACTTTTGTAATAATATTCCATAATGCTTTATGCATTAGTATATATTATATATTACATATACACTATATAATTATACATTTATGTCCTAAAACATTTTAAATGATCAAAAAAGACAAAATCATCAGAACAAAGGTAAAAAGATGAAGTTGCTATTGAAGTCCAAAAGCTAATCCCCTCAAAGCAAGGCTAAGGTGGTGGGTGACTAGGAAAGTGGGTCTTCCTAGGATACTGATGATCTTGTCTAGGGTAAGCATTCCTGGGTTCTGTCCAGCTGTAGGGAACCTTGCGGGCTACAGCTTGTAGATCACTGCACGGGTTCCAGGTAACGGCCAGTGAGTGGCACTTTCCTTGATCTGTGTGCTATATCTGGACTCTCCTATCCTGTCTCCATAAGTGGTTCAGAGAATGAGAGGCAACAGGTGTGGATTCACCTTCCCTCTGCCCTGCAGTCAGACAGAAATGATTAGGGAGGCTATATTAACATGTAGTTGGAGGAAAGAATCTATCTCTTAGTGTTTAAATGGAACATTTGCACATTACTGTGCAACAGCCTTGCCTAATTTGCCATAACAGAAGTAAACTCAGACAGAAAAAGTGGAGTGGTAGCCAGTGATGATAATAATGACTAATAATGACTAATAAGAGTTTGCATTTTGGAAGCCCTAACCATGTGACACTCATAGGTTAAGCTCTCTGTGCATGCATCACATTACTGAATCTGTGTCTCTCTGTAAGATAGGTACTATTACCATCCCGTTTACTTTGAAACAACTGAAGAACATAAACTTGAGGCCATTTGTATTAGGTCACACAGCTAATACAGAACCCACTGTATTTTGCATTCCATGAAAAGAGATCACAGTGTAGTAGAAAGAACTCTGGACTGGATGTCAAGAGATCCATGTTCTGGGATACTAGCTCCTAGGTAAATAAAATTTATTTCTCTATGTTTGTCTGTTCACCTATAAAACTAGAGAACAGAATCTCTAACAGCTAAGCTTTTTCAATTTTAAAATTTGACAGATCTAGGACAATTCTAGATAATTTGCTGAACTCTAAATGAATTTGAAAAAATGCCTCTTAGTCCATAACCCAAATGATTTAATTCAAGGAAATATTTTTCCTGTAGTACATGGCAATGTAGCAGGATATCTAGAGTTATTTTTCCTGTTGATTTAGTATTTTGGCTCATGAGGTCTGAATCAAGCCAGGGAAAGAAAACTCCCCCACCCCTCACTTCCTCATTCTAATGGAGCTGCAAGCAGCAAGGCAGCCAACTCCCTACAGGGTCTACTGGATCAGCCCTCCTCCTCTGGATTGGGAGTGCCTAATAAGAGGTGCGTACCGAGCTGCACTACCCAAAGGCCCGCTCTGATGCCTCCACCAAAGCACAGAATGAAGGGAGCTCAAGGACTCTAGAGCATGCCAAGTGATGTTGTCAATTGTCAACATCCCTTTCCCAGTAAGGGAGAGGTGAGGATGATGCTCAGTAAAATATTCCCTGTGGTTAGGGATACACTTAAGCAAAGACTGGTATCTATTTCTGGTCCAAATATTTCTAAATGTATGTCCCACTTCAACAGACAGTGAAGTAACCCTAGAAAGAAGATGGCTTCTGGCCTGCTATGTTCTCCAAGGCCCTCAGATGATGCAGAACAGGTCTTCATTGGTTCCTGCGGCTCCGTGGAAGGAGCACAGGGTTAAAGAGGGACATGCACCGTGAGGTTGCCAGGGAGCTGCAGGGGAGTGGAGCACAGTTGGTAGTGTCCCATAGACGGGCCGAAGGAAAACACAGCTGCCTCCCCAGTGGGGACGTCATTGATTGAAGGAGTCCAGGTGAAACCAAACATCACCTCACAGAAAGTGCACAAACCCCAGAGACCACTTCATCAGTCACCAGCAACAGGCAAAACCAGAGCAGGGCCTGGGACAACTCCCCATATCCACCATGGGGCAAGTGCATGGGAAGATGTCTAAGAAAACATCTGCAACGCTCCTCCTCCTCTTGCTCTCAGAGCCGGAGCCCCTCCTTCCCTACTCCAAGCAAAAATAGGCAAGTTTTGGTTCATACTTCGTATAGATTTCAAAGAAAAACAAGACACTCTGGTGATATTTAGCAGAATAAGCCTGACAGAAAAGCTAAGTGAACTATTATTAGGGGGCAGCTCAAGGAGACTTAAAACAGCACAGTTGAAAGCAATGAAGACAAAAAAAATCCACTTTACATTCATATCCCCAAGAAGCTAAAATTTCTCAAATTGTTACAAAACATACATGATACAATAGTTAGGAATATGGTATAAAAGGATGCTGTCATCAGCTCCCCAAATTGTTGTATCCTTTTCCCACTTTCATTCCTCTTTTCTAAGAACAGTTATCATGAAGACTTTCTACTCAAAAATCAAGATAATTTGTTGCAGGGCTGTTTTAAGCATTAGATAGTGTCTTGCCTGAGGCTTTCAGCCCAGGGAAAGTTCACTATGAATTCCGTGAGACTGAGAAATGACAACAGAATGTTCTTGGGGTAAAAGAGTTTACACCTGGCTTTACTCTCATGACGGTAGGTCAAGCACTAGAATCACGTCTGCATCCAGCAGTCTGCAGGTCCCTATTCACGTCATCCATCTCTGCCTCCACCAAGGGCATTGGGCAGAGCTTTTTATACAGTGACTCAGTCAATAAAAGCTCATTGCCTATGGGAATGGAAGCATTAGTCTAGCAGTAGGCCAATTATATCATCCAGTAGTTTAGGGTTAGGTGAGGATCCTGGCCATAGGAACTTCCATTTACCTCACAGAATATAAATGTTCAATAATGGAAGGTGTTATCAGTATTAATTATCACCTTCCCATTGAAAATCATGCTTTCTATACTGCTTTAGCTTTTTTTTATCTGCAACCATTTTGAAAATGCATGTATAATTTAAATGTGGATAACTAAATTCATGGTACTAAGTACCCAAGGGCAGTGGTTTTTAAAATTATTTTAGCCTTGGAATGATTTGCAAAGCAAAAGTCTTATGTGGAAATCCCATAATAAAACAGATGAAAAGCAAATCTGCTCTGGAAATTGAGAGGGCAGGAATCTTCAATATTCTAGTCAGAGCTTAAGGTGAGTACATCTGCTCTCAGGGGAGCAGAGCAGAAATTGGGGGGAAAGGGTATCTACTAGTCATGAACAAAAAATTGTCTGGCAGAATTCTCACTTTGTCTTCATTTGACATGTTTTTTGGTAGATCCCTTTGAAAATAATAAAGGACCTCATACATACTCAAATAATAGTTCAAATACATTTACAAAGTTTTAAAATTTTGTAACACATGAATTATTTTATCTTGCCATCAAAATGCTCCATGAACTTAACAGAAACATTATTTTTATTATTATTTATCCCATATTAAATATTAGGCAATACAGCAACAGTTCAGTTAGATATTTTCAGAAACATTTGCAAATATTTATCCAAACAGTAAATTGTGGTCATATTTGATTTCATAAAACTCTCTTCTTGGAATTTAGTCAATAATAAAATTTTGAATTTAGATTTAAAACAATTGAATAGAAGAGGGAAAATTATGATATTACTTGGATTATAAAAGATTTTTATAACTATTCCCTTTACCTACTCTTCAGCTGACTGTTTTGCAAAATTATTTGCTTTGCATTCAGAGCTTGTCTTATGAAACTTGCCTAATATACCCTCAGGAGCTATTTAGTTCCCCTCTTCTGCAACATGTTTGGTGTTTAATTTTACTTTTGAATCAGATAAAACCAAAATCACCCTTGGGGCTGGACTTCCTCTTTCTTTGTGCCCCACAGGAAGCTTAGCTAAAGGGATGTGAGTGTTGATTAAGAAGTGTTGGTTAAAAATAAGGAGCTAATTATTTCTATGCAAAGTACTTAAAGTGATCTTGGTTAATGAAGGAGGATCAGGAGAAGCTGAGACTTTCAAAATCTAGAGAATTTAAGAAATGTATTGTGTACAATTAACAGGAAAATGGGCAGGAAGTCACTGACTTTAAAAAGTGGTGACTTTAAAATAACTTATCGAGGGATCCAATCCTGCACTGCACAATTTCAAAGGAGGCAATTTCTGCAGAGGCCAAGTGATGGGATCTGTGGACCCACTCCTCAGCAAAACAACCTGAGCTGATAAAAACTGTAGAAAATAACTACTTGAGTCTCAGAAAATTCTCCCAAGGTCATACAGCAAATGAGGATCATTTATTGAAGAAAATCTATCACATCGAGCTAACAGTCTGTGGCACCTGAATCATTTCTGTTCCTCCCACCCAAACATCTCAGTATGATGAGAATTCCACACTGAGTGGGTCTGGCCAAGAAGTCAAGGGTCCCTTTCCCCCAAACCCTGGTTAAGAGGCAGTTATATTCCCAGAAGGAGCAGGCCACCAGTATATGTCATCACTCACTGGTTTCATGTTGCAGAGGCTAACTTCCAAGTGAATAGAGCTGAAAGATCAAGAGCTCCTTTTCCCCACCCAGCCCCTACTTGCAGGGTGGTGGTTCAACCCCAGGTATGTTAGATTGAAGATACCAGGGCCCCAGCTTCCCTGTCCTAGCCTCTTTATTGGGTTTAGGTTCTGTGCTAGGCAAGGAAAGCTGGGAAACCTGGAGGTATGGCCCCTGCCCAGCATCCTTCTCACAAAACGGGATTGTCACTACAAGGGATGCAACACACTGCCTTTGAGCCCAGCTGTAGAGCAGTGGCTCAGAGATTTTCCAGGAGGAAAGGCAGACCATAAGAACAGAGCCCCAAAGCTCTCTATAAGGAACTGTCTTTATTTGGAAGAAGTGTGGGGAAGTGCAAGCCTGAGGGTGTTTTCAAAACCAGTGGAGATTCTGGTGATAGCACTTAAGAGGACTGGTAACTCTCTGAGCACTAGGAGCTAAAACCTAGAAGCCTGTTTGTTTACCAAAGAGAATCACAAACAGTGATAGCTAAGAAAATCCCTCCTGGGGTCAGAACAAACTTCAAACACTAGACTCAAAAACTATAGCAAAGCAGCTCAAATTAAATCGGTAAGACGCTGGAACAACTTATGTTGTAGGGCACTGCTGGAAACAACAGAACAATTATCTGGCAATTAGTGGAGCCTATCATCTTGTTGTGATAACAGCAGATGCAGGCAGCCTCTGAGAAAGACACAAAGAAAGAGCCAGTAAGAGAACTGCTAAGATCATTGTCAATGCAGGGTGACAGGTACATGCCCAAGCTGTGCTTTCTGAGGAATGACATTATAGGCTTCATAAAATATTACCAAAATCAATAAAATAGTCCGGCCAAGTCATTAAATACATTAAAAAGCAAACAACAACAATAAACCTGTTGGAAACACCAAAATAGAGAAATAGAGAAGTATGGCCTGTGCACAATAAAGTATGACCTATTGCACAGGCAATAGAAACTTTCAGAGGACACAGATGTCAAATTTAATGAAGATTTCAAAGTAGCCATTATAAATGTTAAAAGAAATAAAATAAACAATGCTTAAAAAGAAAGATATGGGTCACCAAGATGGTGACACAGGTTGTTTTAAAAAGAAAAGTATGGGTCATGGTGACACAGGTCATTTCTAACTCTGCTCTCTCTGTAAGAACTAACAACTAATCAGGGAGAAGACACCACTGAGAGAATCCTAGAACATGGGGCTGAGACTGAAGCAACCCCCAGCACCACACCAGAGACCCAGACAGACTGCATTAGAGGGGGGAAAGGAGTGGTACATGCTGACAGCACTGCACCCCCCCCCCCCCCAGCTGGCACAGTATCACACCAGGTGGTCTTCCCTGAGTTCCTTCAGTGGGAAAAGAGAACCCAGGGTGGATATCTAGCTGCCCCAAGTGTTGTGGGTAACATCTTGGGAGCCCCCACTCCTGTCTTACTCCACAAGGACTGCAAGAGAATATACAAGGCTTAAACACTTGGAGTTTGATTGTAACAGAGAAGGGGGAAGAGCTTACAGCAACCAGCCCTTGGATATTAGCAGACTGAGTTCTCACCTGTAGCACCCAGACAGTAATCACTACCAGCAGCTTTGCTCATCTACACAGCCAAGATGGTGGTACTTCTGACCAGGGAACTTTGCAGAATGCAGGCCTGCCTGACTTGGGTCTCCAAATGAAGATCCTTACCAGACCTGAAGCCTGTCCTGTACCTGCCCAAGCAGGGGTGCTGAGCGCACTGCTGAGTATAGCTCCCAGTTGCATCTGACCAGAACACCTGGAAGCTTCATAGCTAGCAACACTTGAGCAGAGAGTGATGCAGGCGGAGCTGACAATCTGTAGAGTAAACCAGTGACACAGGGAACTTGGGGAGGAGCATAGCTGAAGACCACAAACAAAGCATCTCCAGGCTTGGAGTCAGTTCCCCCACTCTGCTCAGGCAGGGAAGCTAATTCATTGCTTTGGTCATTACTGTATATAGCTCCTAACCCTACCTGGCCAGAAAGCCTAGCCAGAACCTGGAAGCTCCACAGCCCAAACACAGAATCTGGCAGGCAGAGTTGACTGTCTACAGAGAAAGCAAGTAGCACTCTTCCTCCAGGGAACTTAGGAAATAGGTTTGCTTTGGTCAAGAGCAAAAAAAAAGATGCTTGTCTGTTTTAAAGATAGTTTTCCTGCTCCACCTGAGCAGGAACCCAAAACCAGGGAACCAAACTAGAGCACACAGGAAGCTATGTAGCCCATCCAACAGCCCTGCACACAGTGGCACTTTAACAGAACAAAACAGTTCACGGCTTCTCCCATATGCAGAGCAAAACTGGTGCCCCACCTAGTCAGGGAATTTAATGCATACTCTTGCCTGATTCAGGTCCCTAAAAATGAGCTGTGCAAGCCCTGGGGACCATTCTGCTGCCCTCCACCCCAGGGCAGGGAAGCTAAAACATAGTCCCATTTACTACTGAGTACAGTACCCAGTCCTGACCATCTAGTAAGCCTTATCAGAGAACCCGGGTAGCTTCAGAGCCCATCCTACAGTCTCTTGGACAGGGAATCCTAGTAAATACACATTCATCACAAAAACTAGACTTTAATCAAAAAGAAAAAGGAAAAAGATTATATAATGAGAAAGAAGTCACTCCATCAAGATGTAGCAACTGTAAATATTTATGCACCCAAAACTAGACCACCTAAATAAAGTAAAAACTAACAGAGCTAAAAGGAGAAATAGTGACCAATACAACAATAGTTAAGGACTTTAAAAATGCATTATAAACAATGAAAAGGTCACCAAGACAGAGAATCAATAGGAAACTGAAGGTCTGAACAACTCTATCAACCAAGAGGACCGAATTAAATACACCCAGAACATTTTATCAAACAAGAGCAGAATACAAACTTTTCTCAAGTGTACATGGGATATTTTATAGGATAAACCATTTGTTAGAACATAAACCAAGTCTTAGCAAGTCAAGAAACTGAAGTTATACCAAGTATCTTCTTTAACCACAATGGAATGAGTAACAGAGAAAACTGGAAAACTTACAAATACATGGAAACCAAACAATACTCTGCTGAACAGCCAATGGATCAAAGAAGAAAGTAAAGGGGGGGGGGAATTATTTTGCGACAAACAAAAATGGAAAGAGAACATGCCAAAACTTACGGGATACAGCAAAAGCAGTTCTAAGAGGGAAGTTCATAGCAATAAACACATTAATATATAAGATCTCAAATAAGCATCTTAACTCTGCATGTCAAGGAACTAGAAAGAGAACAACAAACTGAGGCCAAAGTTAGCAGAGGGAATGAAATAACAATGATCAGAACAGAAATAAATGAAAAAGAAAAGAGGAAAACAACATAAAAAGTTAACAAAAATAAAACTTGCTTCTTTAAAAGGATAAACAAAACCCTTAGCTAGACTTACCAAGTCAACAGAAAAAGAGAGAAGACTCAAATCAACAAAATTATAAATGAAAGAGACATAATAGCTGATGCCACAGAAATACAAAGGATCATAACAGACTATTATGAACTACACTCCAATAAACTGAACTTAGGAGAAATGGAAAAAAATTAGAAATATACCATCTACCAAGACTGAATCAGAAAGAAACAGAAAATCTGAACAGACCAATTACATAAGGAGACTGGATCAGTAATTTAAAATCTCCCAATGAAGAAAATGCCAAACCCAGGCAGTGTTTGGTAGATTTAAAAATGAACTAATGTCAATCCTTCTCAAAGTCTTCCAAAAACATCAAAGAGAATGGAACACTCTAAACTCATTTTATGAGGCCAGCCTTACCCTGATATCAAAGCCAGAAAAGGACACTGCAAGAAAACTACAAGTCAATATTCATAAAGGCTACAGATGCAGAACTACTTAATAAAATATTAGCAGAGCAAATTTAGCAGCACACTAGAAATATCATTAACCGTGAACAAATAGGATTTATCCCTGGAGTGCAAGGTTGTTCCAATATACCAAATCAATATATGTGACACATCACTTTAATAGAATGAAAGAAAAAAAATCACACGATCATATCAATAGATACATTAAAATATATTTGACAGAACTCAGCATCCATTTATGATAAAAAAAACTCTTTAAAAATTAGGTACAGAAATTATCTCAACATAATAAAAGTCATAAGTCATATATGACAAGCCCACAACTAACATCATACTCAATAATAATTTTTCCTATTTTTCTAATTGTAAAATACATATAACATAAAATTTACCATCTTAACCATTTTTTAATGTACAGTTTAGTGGTATAAAATAGATTCATAATATTTTACCATCATACATCTCCAGAACTCTTATCTTCCAAAACTGAAATTCAGTTACCTATTGAACAAAAAATATTCTATTCCCAGTTCCCTTAGCCTGGAAACCACCATTCTACTTTATGTCTGTATGAATTTGACAGCTGTAGGTACCTCAAATTAGTGGGATCATATGGCACTTGGCTTGCTGTGACAGGCCTATTTAACAGCATAAAGTCCTCAAAGTTCATCTGTGCTGTAGCATGGGTCAGAATTTCTTTTTTTTTAAGACTGGTTAATATTCCATTATAATTATATATCACATTTGGCTTCTCCCTTCTGTAGATTGACAATTGAGTTGTTTACCTTTTAGCTATTGTGAATAATGTTTCTATGAACACAGGCATACAAATATCTGTTCAATACTCTGATTTCAATTTTGGAGGGTATATACTCAAAAGTGGAATTGTTAGATTTGACTGAGATTTAGAAATATGAAGTAACTGCCTGATATCAGCTATGTCACATAGATCCATAATCTCAACCTAGATAATAATCTTGACAGCTGATGTTTTCACATTTGCCCTCTGTATATGTCTTCTCCCAAGAGAACCTACTGTATGACAGGCATTTTACAGTTTTTATATTATTTCTTAGTCCAAAGCTATTATGGTAGCTACTGGCATTCCCATTACATTACATGATGATCTTGAGCTAAATTAAGTAATCTCCTTAAAGTTCCTCAGATATTAGGGGGTAGCTGAGTGTCAAACCCAAGTCTGTCTAACCCAGAGTCTGTGACCTATTTCCTAAATCATATTTCCCTCTAAACTAGGAAGTCTGAAGTCAATTGCTTTATATCCAGATATTGATGTCCAAATTGATTAGGAATCATGGGTTTGAAATGAAAGGTAACTGATCTGTCTCACTTTAAGACAGAGAGAATGAAACAGGTGATCAAATGCACTCTAAGTGCACTCTAACTTCATCCATGGTTCAATCAACAAGGCACCCCAGAAGTGAAATTTGCTAAGAACCATGGACACTAAGCTAGCAATCCAGACTCCCTTGATTTGGAAGGTATGTGGTCTGTCAATCACTCTACAATCCAAATATACAGGTGGGGATTTGGTGCCACAGAGAGCCCCCTAAGAGAGCCAGAAGTCGATTTAGCCTTCAAATACTACAGCTGGAAGAGATTTGAGGGAAGGTTCAGTCATTAGAGTTGTTCTCGGACAGGGCCAAGAGGGATTCTGGCCCATTAATTCCAAAACACTCCCACTCTGAGCTGTTTTTAATATTTACGCCTATAGCTAACATGCAGTCCCCAAAGCCACAGTCTTTTGTAAAAGGCACACTCATCAGACAGCATTCATTTCCTGGTGTCTAAGAGAAATATTTATGTTCCCAAGGAGGCAGAAATAAATATAACCGCTGGAAACATTTTCACAAGAAATCAAACACTGGAAAAGACACAAATATCCACGAATAGAACTGTTACATTAATTAGTATATAGCCATTCTATGGAATGTTATTAGTTTAAAATATGAGGTACAACTCTACAGTTACATGAAAAGATCTCCAAAATGTATCACTAGGTAAAAATGTTACAAAAAATAGATGTATCATATGATCCCCTCTACACAAAGCAACTCAAAAATGAAGCCCACCTATAGACATACTTTAGAGATATTGCAGGTCTGGTTCCAGACTACCCCCAATAAAGCAAATATCCAACTAAAGTGAGTCAAATCAGTTTTTTGGTTCTCCAGTGCATATAAAACTTGTTTTACAGTATACTGTAGTCTATTTAAAGTGTCCTATGACATTATGTCTAAAAAACAATGTACAAACCTTAGTTAAAAAATACCTTATTGCTAAACGTGCTATGTGTCATCTGAGCTTTCAGGGAGCCCTCATGTTTTGGCGGAGGATACGGCCTCGAAGCTGCTGGCTGCTGGCTGCTGGATGACAACAGTGGTTGCTGAAGGCTGGAGTGGCTGTGGCAATTTCTTAAAAAAGGACAACAGTGAATTCTGCCTCATCAACTTTTCCTTTCAAGAAAAGGAAAATTTAGCCACAGTAGCTCTTCAATTAATTAGAGTCAATTCTCTCAAACCCTGCTGCTGCTTCATCAACTAAGTTTATATAAGATTCTAAATCCTTTGTTATTATTTTAACAATCTTCATAGCATCTTCACCAGGAATAGGTTACATCTCAAGAAGTCACTGTCTTTACTCATCCGTAAGAATAACTCCTCATCCATTCAAGTTTGGATCATGAGTTTGCTGCAACTAAGTCTCATCTTCAGGCTCCACTTGTAATTCTAGTTCTCTTGCTGTTTCCACATATGCAGTAACTTCTCCCACTTAGGTCCTGACCCCTCAATGTATCACCCATAAGGGTTGGAATCAACTGCTCCCAAACTCCTGTTCATGTTGACATTTTGAACTCTCCCCATGAATCATAAATGTTCTTGATGGCGTCTAGAATAGAGAATCTTTGCCAGAAGGTGTTTCAACTGACTTTCACCAGATCCACCAGAAGAGTCACTATCTGTGGCAGCTACAGACTTAAAAATGTATTTCCTGATTAATAATACTTGTAAGTTGAAATCGCTCCTTGACCCACGGCTGCAGAATGGACGCTGTGTTAGCAATCATGAAAACAATATGCATCTCGTTGTACATCTCCATCAGAGCTCTTGAGTGACCAGTTGCACTGTCAATGAGCAGGAATATTTTTAAAAGAATCTTTTTTTTTCTGAGCAACTAAGTTTATGTAATATTCTAAATCCTTTGCTGTCATTTTAACAATCTCAAAGCATCCTCACCAGGAATACCTTACCAAAATATTAACTTGGTTCAAAGAAACATGGATTTGTTGCATCAGATTGTATATCTCCTGATCTGAAAGTCTCCATGTCAGCAGTAAGGCTTTGTCATTGCTGTTACCACCACCACATGTGCTGGCCTAGCATGAATCCTGAATTCCCCTGGCACTGCACTAGCAGTGTCTGCGCTAGGGAGTCATCAGGGCCATGTGGTATTCACGCGTTTGGGTTGTTACTGTTGGGGGTTAATTTATGATGAGATGGTACAAGATGGGAATGGAGAAGGAAGAAACAGAACCTATGTTACTGAGAGGGCTGAGTCAGGCAGGGGTCTTAGGTAAAAACTGCATCTTGGCAGAATAACAGTTAGAGTCACTGAGAAGGCTGAAGAATGAAACTTAGAAAATGAGTAAGAGAAAGGGATGCTAAACCATAGGCAGACTACAAGTAAAACCCTGCTACACAGTGAATCTGGTGAGGGCACTCCTGTAGCCATCACCAAACATTGGCTGACAAAGCTCCTTTCCTGCTGCTGCTGCATCCCACCTGGTATCCTGGATGGTGTCACCACACTTCTCCCACTGCCCTGCTGCCCACACCTGCCTCAGAATGGGCTCTATAGATCTCTTCATTGGATCACAAGCTCCTAATTCGAGGTCTGGGGTGGGGGGGAGTTTCTGATCAGTGGGTACCAGGGTCATATGTCCTCTACCAGCTTCAAGAGAATCAGCGACATAAAGTACAGCTATAGTGGGAAGCGGGCTCTTCATCCAGGGCACCAGGGACTCTGGGCATTTCCCAAATGTGGGAAGGAAGTACAGATGCTGGACATCCAAAAAAGGTGGATGCTAAATACCCATGTAGTACTCCCTTTGGACACCCAAAATAATATGGAGATAAATATGGAGATGAAACAAGGGAGAAATGCTTTTGTTTCAATCATGTAACTACCTTCTGTACCACTAAGAAGAGCTTATCCTTATCTTAAAAAATAGGACAACTTAAAGGATAATTAGTTAATAAATTTAGCTCCAAATCATGGAATGCTAGATGATGTTCTTTTTTTCACGACTACTGTCATATTATCATCTCAGTATTTTATAACTTACAAACTAGACCCTAAAATTAAAATCAACACACCCTTTATAATATAGGAGAAGGGAGTGGAAATAAAAGATAAGTAATTCAAATATGTGAATATGTATGTGCTTCAGCAAGAAATTTATGCAGATGTCACAATCCTCATTTCTGCACTAGTCACAGGCCATATTTGTTTTAATAACTTCTTTATTTTACCAAGTGGATTGATGTTTTCACTTTTCATCAGGACCCAGATGAAATGGTTCAGGACGTGCACTGAATCTCTCACGGCATCCAACCCTACTCTCCTAGGTCCAAAGCATCATGTTTTCCTGGAAGCTGGTTGGCTGAAAGTGTTTTGGAAATATCTCTGAATGATAAAAATTACCTGGGCTGCCAGTGAATTAGAATTTCCAGGAAATCTGGATATTTTTAACTAGCACTCAGGAGCTATGAATAGCAAATCTTAATCAATGGGCTTAAATACCCCAGACTCAAATAAGCAGTTTCTCAGAGAATATGAAATATATTTAATGCATTTTGCTATTGGTAGTGAAGTAAGAGAGCCCTGTATACACTGACTTTGCCTTTCAGGGTATCATTAATCTACAAAAAAGGTAACACAGCTTTAATAGATGGAGAAAGTGGATTCTTGACTGATAAGAGATGAACAGCAGAGGTTGAAGTCATTCAAGTCTCATAACTCCTCCCTTATTTTCTATTCTAGTTCCTGAATCCTCACTCACAATACAATACTTGAACCCTTTCATAAGAGACCAAGAAAGGCCAAGAATTCAACAGCTTTGTAATTTTGTAGTCTGGATCACCTTATTAAAGAACGTTCTTTATTCAGAAAAAAAGGCATCAACTTCCTTATTTCACATCTCTGATATTTCTAGTTCTTCCTTTAGTACCATTAGACTTGCTCTTGCAACTATCTGATTTTCTCATTATATATATATATATATTTACCTGCATTTATATAATGCTCCACATTATCACAATTTCACAGATAAAGAAGCAGACATCCAACAATATTAGCTTTTCCTAAACCTTGCAGACAGCCTGTGGTGGAATCAAGACTCTAACGCAGGTGTGCCTACCCCACACCCTGTGCTTCAAAAATAGGACAACTTAAAGGATAATTAGTTAATAAATTTAGCTCCAAATCATGGAATACTGGATGATGTTCATTTTTCCATTACTTCTGTCATATTATCATATCAATATTTTATAACCTACGAACAGGTTGGATGCCATGAGAGATTCAGTGCACATCCTGAATCATTTTATCTGGGTCCTGAAGAAAAGTGAAAACATAATTTCACTGGCAAGATGATCTTTTCCTACAATAGCAATAGTACCTGTCTTTGATAATTTTTAAACACTTCAGAAAATTGGATGATTTTTCCCCCCATTTCATCTGTGTATGTATTCTAGAAACATGGCCTAACTCATAGAAAACTATTCTTCTTCTAACACTATACTATGCACATAGTAGGGGTTGTTACTAGCAATCCTTAGCCTTCTTAGATGGTGGCTATAGCACCCAAATCTGTCTCTTTCTCCACATGGCCTTCTCCTATGTGTGTCCAAATATCCCTCTTCTTATAAGGACACCTTATCTTAATTTGATTACATTTGTAAAAACTCTATTTCCAAATGTAAACATTAGAAGGAATTGGAATTAAAGATGGCAGAATAGGAAGGCAAGACAGAAACCTCCTCCCAAAAACACATAAAAGAGAAAAATACTGCAAATACAACTAGATCTGAAAACAACCCAGAACAGACTCCTGCACCTGAGGAGAAAGGAGGACCACACAGAGAGAGGTGAGGTGGCAATGGCAAGATCGACTGGGACCCAAGCCCTCCCCCAACCCAAGCCTGCAGGCGGGAGAAAGGGACAGAGTGGGGAGCAGGTAGGAGCCCAGGAGCACTACACACATGGCCCTGGAGATCTGCTCTGAGAGCCCAAGCCCACAGTACACTGGGTTCCGGTGATTACCAGGGCTGGACCCATGCCGGTGTGGAGGGCAGGCACGCCCCACCAGTCCTGAGACCCAAAGCAGAGGCAGCAGTGTGAAAGACTTGCCAGCAGTTGGAGGGGTGCCAGAGGGGACAAGGATTGGATGGAGCTCTCTCCTCGGGAGAAAGGGCAGGTAGATGATACATCCCCAGCCCTTTCTCCACCCAACAGATTGGGAACCCTCAGGAGCTCCAGATGCTCCATGGCCCTTGCTGACAACACAGCCCTGAGGCACCTCCCTGCATGCTGCCAGGAACCAACCCACTTGGCCCAGTGGCAGCATCAGACTTGGCTGCCCGGCAGGTGGAAGGAGATCCACCCAGCTTCCTTGGCTCCCTTTCAGCCCAACCAGAGAGGTGCCTGGAGGAGCCAGCCAAGAGCTCCTTTCTCCCTGCGGGGGCCCAAACCCAACACTTGCTGCCTCCCCACTGCTGCAGGCCTGGCAGAAGGTGGCCCTGCCCACAGTGAGCTCAATAGAGATTCCTGAGCTCATCACAAAGGCAGCAAGCAGCTCAAGCAAACTGCCCACCCACACTTAGACCACTTTAGAAGGCAGGCAGAAAGGTGCCCCCCACACAGCATGCCAACCACTGGGGCCTCCATAAAATAGAACCAGGCACTAGAGAGTAAAGAATCCTGAGGTTCTGGGCACCACAGCACATCTTCTTCATAAAGCTATTACTCTTTAGACCAGAAAGCATAGCAGAGACATCTAATACAAGGCAAGAAACACAGAATCCCTGACAAAACAAGCAGGCAGAGGAATTTGATCCAGTCAAAACTACAAGACAGAACCCTAGAAAGAGGGCTAAATGAAACAGAGATCACCTTGATGGAGATTTCAAAACAAAAGTCATAAACATGCTCACGGATTTACAAATAAGGTCACATTCACAGGACCGTCATGCACATGAATTTGGGAAGTGGGGACACTATTCAACCCATTAAAGGAGATAAGTAATACCGGTTTAGAAAAGGAATAAAATATTACAGCCTTGTGTTGTGGTCTGTGCCGAGAAGGAAACACAGGAAATTACTTTTTGGAATAATCTCTCCCTTGATCTTTGAGTTACAAAGTGACATTTCACTCCAGAGAACCTAAGCATCTCTTTGCACCTAATTCTTCCATTTTGCCTTCACAGCATTATTGCTTTTCTGATTAAGTATTTCTATGACCTAGTTAACTAGATGCACACTTGGAGTTTCGACAGTTTTCCCTACCCCACTCTTCATATGTCTACATCGCCTTGGCAGCGGCGCATTTTTCCACATAGACTAGCTTTCCAGAAATCCACTAGGTTTTCTCAATTGCCAAAGACTGGTAGTGAATACAATTGCTGGGGTGCCCCTAACCAGGGCCACTGCTAGAATTCACTTTACAGGATGAATCCTCCATTATCTCCTTCCCCTGACACATATTTATATGAAATATTTATACAAAACCTGTTTCAAATGAGCACACAGGCATTGTGAGGGAGAAAGACACATAATTGTCTAAAGAGGGGCATGTTGCTGTTTAGTTGAAGAGAAAGTGTGTGTGTGTGTGTGTGTGTGTGTGTGTGTGTGTGTGTGTGTGTGTGTGTGTGTTTAGAACCAATGTGAAGCCGGGTCATATCCCATTCCTGAGATTCAGGCATGTCTGGGCTTACCTGGCAGGACAGGTGTGGGGTCCTCTACAAATGCTGTCATTAGAGTGAGTAAGGATCCTCCTGAGAAAGGGGGCCAAGCCTAGTAGGTCTGGCCTTTAGTTTCAGAGACAAAGGAGATTAAGAGTGCAAGATCTGACCCCTGCCACTGGGCTGAGCTCTTCTCTGAATCCTGTGATAGAGGCAGAGGGTGCTAAGAGGACCAGATATGAAAACATAAAGAATTGTTTCCCTGTGGCTCTGTGTGGGCCACCATAACAAAATAGCAGAGACTGGTATTACCAACAGCAGACATGCATTCCTCACAGCTCTAGGAAGCCTGAGACCAGGATCACAGCAAGGTCAGGTTCTGGGGTGGACCCTCTCCTGGGCTGCACTTCTGCAGCTGTTTCCTCACATGCTAGAGAGTAAGAGAGCTCAATGGGGTCTCTTTTATAAGGACACTAACTCTATACATGAAGGCTCCAACCTCATAACCTAATCACCTCCTGAAGGCCTCACCCCCCAGATGCCACTGAATTGGGATTAGGCTTCAACATATGATGGTGGGAGGGACACATTTTCCACAGCACCCTGTAAGATAAAAGAGCACCTGCAGCACTAACAAAGTGGAAACGGTAAAGAGAGAGGAGCATTTGTCCCACCTCTCAGGCTATGGTTTATGAGCAGCTACGAAAGGCCACAGCACCTGGTGGGTCCCAGGGAAGTTGGGCAGACACAGTGGGATCCAGCACACCCACCAACAGCAAGAATATCCACAGCACCGCATCACACAGGCTACCACATTTGGGCTGCAAGCTTACATAACACATTTCTAGCAACCCCCAAATTATGTGTGTATGTGTGTTTGTATCACTTATTCATGTATTTACTTGTCTGTTACATTACCAGTTAGAAAAGCATCTGGTTACAAGTTAAAAAAATAAACCTAACCGCCTGAATGTCTAGTACATGGTAGCTCTAACTGGCCATCCTTAAGGAGCGTTAACTAGTGAGTACTACTCAAAATACAGTATGTCAACCAGTGCCAATCTGTGGACTGTCCATTATAAATCCATAATAAAATAAATACAAATAAAGAGTGCTTAGATGCTTTGATTGCAAGGTGACAGTGCTACAACATTAAAGCACATGATCAATGGATTTGTCTCACTGAGTAGAATGGAGATGCAAAGTATTACTCCTCAAAGAATTAGGAAAAAACTGGTCATCCACCACTCATAATAAGGAGAAGCACTGCTATCAACCACAGAACATTAATTATAGGCAGGGGGACTCACGGTACATTTTGCGATTCAGAGCTCTTTCTAGCCTTCTCTCCCCACAGATGCTGACTTGTCCTCCTGCTTATAACCCCTAAGAGTCACAAACTGACTTTTGCAGCCTGAGGTATCACATCCTCATACCAAAATCCCCACAAAAAACGGAAAGGACAAAAGGCGTCTACTCTCTAAGACCCTCTCTATTAAGGAAGAATAAATTCCAGGCTTTACCTAGAAGTCCCCGGAAAAGAAGCTACAGAGACTGGAATACTGAGTTTCTAGCTAGGATAAATGGGGTTATCATGACTATCTTAGACTAATTATAATATAAACACTGAGGTTGACAGAGGATCTGCCTTCCCTGAGATCAAAGGATTTCCTCATGCTATCTGAATAATGGTTCTGTTAGAGAAGGAGGAAATGGTTGCTGAGTAGACAAGAAACGATTTCTTGGGACCCTTCATTAAGATATGGGCTCCATGAGGGTAAACATTGCTACTTCAACACTCAATATATGCCTGATAGATACTGGGTTCTCATGACAACTAAATATAATGATAAACTGACATATTCAGCCCATTATATAAATAGTCTTCACAATAGGAAGTACCCAAGTATTTAGGAGCATTTCTCCCTCCAGCTCACTTCATCTCCCTCATTTCTTCCCATTAGTTTGTCCCAAATAATAACTATTGTAGGCAACATATTCTCTGTGTCCTAGTCAAGCTTCTTGAATGCAATGACTGTAAACTCTGAGTCATGCCCCCAGAAAGTGCCTCCACTTCACCTCATTAAAACCAGTTCTCCCCAAATTCTAAAACCCTAAAAAATGACTTTGTTCCAATTAGCACTCATAAAACTTATAAGCCTTAAAAACTTTTCATTTCAGCTCTAACATGTAAAGGGCTTAAAAGTCACCAGTCCTGCCCTTAGAAGAAAGAGCTGAACAGATTGAAAACGAGTGACTTACCTTGCACCTACAAGAGAACTGATGCCACAGGGCAAATCACCACCCTAAAATCTGAAGAGCCAGGTGAATCCAGGCAGTGAAAGCCAAGAACTCCTTACCTGGTGGAGTCATACTAGTGGGAACACTTACATGGAAATTTTGATCAACTGATGGAGGCTGTTTGCACTAGCATGAGAATAAGAATTTCCTTGGGACTGTGGTCTTAGAAGGTAGCACACATACATGTTTTGGCTTTATCTCCATGAATCCCACCAGGTTTTACTGACGAAGATGTGAAAATTCAGATACCCTCCCAACTCTAGCACAGAAAATAAGGGGTAAATAAAGCTTGTGAAAGATGCCCAGGCCTTCTCCGTAACAAAGGCCTTCTCTCCAGGGGGAAGGACTACCAGAGACGTGTCCTAGAGCTGCGGAAGTAGGTCATTCCTGATTCCTACCTGTTTTGCCTGAGGGTTTCAGACTTGGGCAAGTTCACTATATGGGTTCAGTGAGACCGAGAAATGACAATGAATGTTCTTGGGGTAAAGGGCTTTATTCCTGGCTTTATTCTCCCTGTGATAGGTCGAGCTCTAAAATCACATCTGCATCCAGCAGTCTGCATGCAGGATCAACCATAATCCACCTCTGTCTCTGCCTCCATCCAGAGCACTGAGCAGAGCTCTTTATATGGTGACTCAGTCAATAACAGTTCATTGTCAAGGGTGTGGAAGCAGTAGCCCAGCAGTAGGCCAGTTACATCTTCAAGTAGTTTAGGATCAGAGGATTCCAGCCATAAGAACTTGCATTTTCCCCACACCTTCCCCTTCCAACCTTCCTTTCTTACCTAATGGGCATGCAGAGGGAAACTGTATATACAAGAAACACCTGTGGTAACAGGCTACAGACACAGACCCAGCAAAATACTGAAATTAAATTGGAAGATTCTAGAATGCTCCTTCTCCCATGTTTTATCACCACACTAATAAGGCTCCAGTAAATATGAGTGAGTTATAGCTGAAAAAGCTGCAGGCAATGGATGCTCCTGGAGAAGTAAAGAGAAGGTCCCAGAGTCAAGAAGGGAGACAGAAACAAGCACACTGAAAGAATCTGAAGCCTCGGACACACCTACAGCTATGGCATGTATCAAACACAGCCCAGCTACTGACCAGATGAACATAGAACCTCACATTAAAGGCCTATTAACTCAGTTCCTATCACCCAATTCATCGTGTCCAGATTTCAACCAAAAATTACAAGTCATGCCAAAAGCAAGAAAAAAAGTTTGAAGGGATAAACAAGTATGAGAACCAAACTCAGAAATGACACAGACATTACAATTATCAGATCATTTAAAGTAAGTCCCATAGGTTAAGGTCTGCAATGGAAAAATTAGACAATATGCAAGAAGAGATGAGTAAATAGACAAATTCTAAGAAAAAAAAATCAAAAGAAAATCCTAATCATCAAAAACACTGAAACAGAAAATAAAGATAAGATGAACACAGTAGAGTGTATACAGCTGAGAAAAAACTCAATTAGCTTGATTATAGGTCCGGTAAACTTCCCAAACTGAAAATCAGAAAGAACGTAGTAACAGAGTAATTATAAAAGGAGCAATATACGCATAATGGGGATATCAAATGGAGAATAAAAAGAAAAATAGCAAATATATATATGTATATATGTATATATATAAAGAATAAAAGCTGAGAACTTTTCAGATTTATGACAACTGCCGAAGCACCCACAGAGGAAGCTCAGAGTAATCTCACACAGACACACACATACAAAACCTAAAAAACAAAAATAAGAAGCCCTACACCTGGATGTATATTCAAAGTGCACAAAGACAAGGACAAAAGCAAACCTTGCAAGGGAACTGGGGGCGGGGAGGGCCACTCACCTGCGGAGGAGGGTGTAGGAATCCAGCAGACTTGCCCCCGGAGACCCGGCGGGCATTTCAGGGTCTTTCCCACGAGGACACCGGCGACGGGATGGGCCTCCGTCGGGGGCGTGGAGCGCAGGTTTCCCGGGCAAACCGGGCACAGGGAAGCCCGCGGGGCGCGCTCTGCGGCCTCGGGCGCGCGCGGAGCAAGAGCGACCCGGGCGGCGGGGCCTGGAAACGACGGGCCGGGACCCTGCGAGCCCCAGGCGGCTCAGGGACGGGCGGAACCTGGCCTGAGGCGCGGCCGTCCGACACGCTCGCGCAGGAGGATGCCCTCGAGGGCTCTCGCGGGGGTCTCGCGGGGTCTCACGGGGATCTCGCGGGATCTCAGGGGTTGTGCAGTGATGAAAGGAAGTCATACGAGGAGAGCCGTAGCTTCCCTGGATGACGAAGGTCTCCTGTCCCAGACTCCTCTGCAAGGATTGTCCTGCCCACACCATCCATCAAGCACAGTCCTCACCGTCGCCTCCTGCCCGCCTCCCCTTATGATGTCTCACCCCAGGGGCCAGATACAGGGGAGCACAGAGCCCGAAAGGCTGTGCAGGGGCGCTGCCACCCAGCCAGAACCACAATGGAGGCAGACAGGTGGGCACACGTAGGCAGCAAATCCAGACATCCGGGAGACAGAAGCCCCAAAGCAGCCACACGGGCCTCTGCTGAGAAACCCCAGGACCCAGTCCAATGCCTGCCCAGGACCAAGGTTGCGGCGACCCAAACGCAGCGGTCCATTGTCCATGCTCAGACTGGTTGGTCGTTCCAGCAGCTGCGAAGGCCCAGAATTCATACCAGGAGAGACCGACAGCCAGTGAATTATCCTTCTAAGGGGAACGAATATAAAGACTTTCCCAGCCATCCAGTGGGGGAATTCATTACCAGCAAACCTTCCCTGAAAGAAATTTAACAGAATCGAAGGAAGAAATAGCTAGTTCTATAATAATACTTGGAGACTTTGATGCCCCAATTTAAATAATGAATAAAACAACTAGATAGAAGATAAGTAAGGAAATAGAAGGCTTGAACAACATACAAAAACAAGTAGAACTAACAGACATATATGCACAGCTCTCTACCTCAGAACAACACAATAACCATTCTTACGTGGAAAAAAAACTGGAAAATTAACAAATGTGTGGAAATTAAACAACACAAACAATGGGTTAAAGAAGAAATCACAAGGGAAATTAGAAATACTTGAAGATAAATGAAAATGAAAATACAACATACCAGAAGTTATAGGATACCACAAAGACAGTGTAAAGGTGAGTGATTTACAGCTATAGACATTACATTAAAAAAGTTAAAGAAGCCAATCTAAAACAGCTGTGTAGTGGATGAATTCACCTGAAAAGCACACATTAAATGATATGTATATTCACAATTCCATCTTCCTGATGCAAATTAAAATATTTAGACAACCTTTAAAACATGGAATTTAAACAATTTCAGACATCCAAAATGTTTGAGTACCACCCACCTAAAGCTCTGTCTACACAGCACTGAGCAATATGGATTTCTGGACTGGGTAAATCAACTCAGAGAAATTAGTCACCAATTCTCAACAAAGAGATAACCATGAATGTAGTTCCATGTCATAGTTGCATCTTCCTAAATGACTGCAACAAGTGGTCTCTCAGATAAAATGTAAAATATACATTTTCTTGATTTGATAATTGAAAATTTCCAAGTCTCCATTTTATATTCCCCAGCAGTGCCTGAGGTTGCAATCTTTCTCATTTCTTCAAGATCAAAACCATACACTCAAAAGCGCTTTCAGAGATAATCTGACAAACTGATATATACTCTTTTACCTTGATTCGTTGCAAAGACGTTTTCATTATAATGACACTTCTTGGAAACATTCCAGAGGAATGAGTCTAATGGCAGGAAATCCATGAGGATTGTCAGGGGAGATGTTTTGGAGTAGGCTAATTTTCCAGAACCTTTCAAAGCTTCCACCTGATTCTGTGTAGATTTAGGGTTGACTTATTTGGGATATATAATCTTACTATCTTTCTTTCTTATGCAGATTTTCATTGTTTTTGACTTTAACTGAATAGAGATGATTAGTTTTTGTGATTACAGAGCTAGGGACAAATGGTCTTGATCAGCTCTATCCAATATAAATACAATATCAGCTATGTAGGAAATTAAAAATTGTCTAGGAGTCACATTTAAAAAATGTAAAACAAGAGAGGTGAAATTAATTTTAATAATATATTTTACTTAGTTCAATACATCCAAAACATTATCATTTCAACATATGATAAATATTTTTAAATCGTCATCAAGCTATTTTAATTCTGTTTACACTGTCTTTTAATTTGGTGTGTGATTTATACATGCAGCAAAACTTGACTTAGACTAGCCACATTTCGAGTGCTCAGTGACCACATATGTCTAGTGCCGGCCATCTTGGATAGAGAAGGTATAGATACACTGGTGATTAAGAGGAGGGAGCTGGGAAAATGTGGGTTTGGGTTACCAGTGTTGAAATTCTTGCTTCCCTAGTAATATAAGAATCTTCTGCAAATTGGTATATCAATTGATACCTAAAATGTGATCAGTAGTACTTTGTTGCATGAAAATGCTATAGAATTTCAGAAGAGAAGGAGACCATGAGACTCAGGGAAGGTCTAGAAGGTTTTATGGAGATGGTAGGTCTTGGGTTGGCTTCACAGATGCCTAGAACTTAAATATGTAACGGAAGGTACATTGGTATTTATAGGTGATAGAAGAGAAATTAATATATATATTATACATATGCTCCTGGATTACACATTATACATTTACTCTTGGATTTAACAACTTTGACATTATATTATTTAATTTCATCCATTTCTAGCTGATTAATGGCAAAACCTGTTCTAAATACATTGTAAAATTTAGTTTTATCTTACACTTATATCTTTTATGTTTTTGCTGTAACTTCCACCTTACATCACCAGAAATCACACTGAATTCATCATCATTATACAATATGGAAAAAAATCAGAAAAAACAGCCTCAGGGATATTGTTCAGCTGCATTATAAGAAATGACCAACAATAATTTCACAGACTACTGCATTTTATGACTTGATTTTTGTTAAGTGAGTCCAATTATGACTCTGTTTCTTCTAGTAGCTTAGGGTTTTTTCTTTAAGGTCTCCAGGCAAAGCCTCTATGTCTCATCTGCCTGGAGTGAAACTTCTTCAACCATCAAAGAAAACAGCTGAGTTATTAGTACATTTTTCACTTATCATTTGCTACCAGCCCTAGCGTATCTTGATTTCTTTGTTCTCCAAATGTTTGCCATCGCCAAGGGGGTGCATTAAGCATATTGTGATATAATTAACATGGAGTGTTGTTCAGAAAGTAAAGAGGGTGGGATGTTTTTCTCTTTTAAACTCTGTATTTACAGCCCTTCCCACACTGTGCCACAATATCCAAAGATGGAAAAGCATAAGCAACCAGCTGACATTTATCTCATGACCATCCAGTTGTATCTGATGCTCCAGATGACCAGCACCCCATCATCTGACATTCAGGCATCACCTTGACCTCCTGCTCCTCTTTGCTGTTGTCATAGGTAAACTCCACCTCACTCCCTCTCATTCACTGATGAATTTGTGGACTGAGCACATTCTTCATTCCCACCACTCTTGTCATCATTCTCAACAACTTAAACATCCTCAAAGACAACTGGTTCAGCATCTTGAACTCTCAAATCCTTCAGATCTTAGCTTCCAATGACCTATTACTTCCTCTAAATTCAATAACATTTCTGGAATCTTTAAAAAGCTCTCTCCCTGAAAGCCACATCTTTCCCTTCCAGCTCACCTACCCTGAGTGCCACGCCAGAAATTTTCAGCCCTAACAAAATATTGAGCCAACCTTTTGCTGCTGTCAATCTTATCTTCCCCCTGTGCTTGTGGCTCTTCCTGCTCAGCATAGATTCTGTAGATCATGACTATAAACTTAACCCCCACTCCTGCCTCCTTCACTTCACTGGACTTGAGAAGTTGAAACCCCACCATCCCCCTGCTCCCTACCTGCCCTCAAGCAGTGCAACAATTGGTGCAGCATATACACAATCAAGCAGACTCACTTCTGTTTAAATTCACAGTGACCAGCTCACATGAGCACATCTCTAATACATGTGCTTGTTCACTCTCCAAAAAGGCAATTTCTTATCTTCTCCATTCTGTTTGACTCTGCTCATCACAGACACACACACATACTGTCTCCCCTCTGTAATCTCTGCTTTCACCAATAACTTTGCTTCATTTGTAACTAAAAGAAATAGAGACAGTCAATAAGGCACAGAATTAGTTCACTTTACTGGACTAACCTGAATTAAGAACTTTGCTACTGGGGGCAGTGATAGATCAAGATAGAGAATATGTCTAATAAAAGCATGATTACATTTCTTGTCTACCTGAATTTGTGATTTGAGAACATTATATCTTCAATCAAAATAGGCTATATGACAGTGAAAATCTTCATTAAGAAATATTGTTAAAGTATTGCTATATGACCTTGCAGTTAATTGTGTTTTTGTCTGGTTGAATTAAGAATCCTGCATTCTTTGAAAGATCAGTGGCAACTAAAATGATCTGTAGGGCCACAAAGCTCTGTTCTTGGACCTGTCATTTTGTTATTTTTATGGATGAAGGTACTCAGATGCTAGAAAGTTAGAGAAAAAAATAATATGTTGGATGAAAAAGATTTAACATGCTAAAGCAATAGACAAACAAGGTAAAATTTCATAGGGATAAATATAAAATCCTTCATTGGGGTCTAAAAACAAATTTGTGATACTGCACAGGATGGACAACACGGAATTAACAGAAATAAATGTACAGTAGTTCTGCATTCACATAAGATTTATGTTCATTGCAAAGAAAGTAATGGCCCACCATCTGACACAGGCCCGACCTCAGCAGAAGAACTGGGTTTTAATTCTGGGGATTTTATTTCAAGAGAGAAATGTAACATCTACAGCTCATCAAATAGAAGGGAGGCAGGAGAGTGAAAAACAGAGGGCTTGTGTGCCCAGCAGCTCTCTGAGAAGCTCCAGCACATCCTGGAGGGACTGAAGGCGCATCAGGGCTGTCGGCATAGTTGAGTCTGGTGCGTTCAACAGGGGATTCAAATCCCAGCTCTGCCGGTGATACACCTTGTAAACTCGGGAAAGTTACTCACCTCTGCAAGCCCAAGTAGCTTCATTTAGATAAAAGTTTTAAGATAATCTTATAAACATGAAAATCAAATTAAATAATCCATTTGAAGCAATTAGTCCATTCTTGGCACATAAAAATGCTAACTAAACAAACATTTGTGTTTGGGCCAGGCAGGACTGGCAAAGGCGTAAGAGAAAAACAGATTGTAGTTTCAATAGAGTCAGATGCCGGTACTTTCAAAGCTCAGTGCTTTTCATATTCAGAAAATATTTCTGTGTTTTACTCAGTTAAGGTGGGAGTTATTATTATTTTTATTTTTAATCCAGACAGATTTCATCCTGGTTAGGAGAAAAAACTATGTCCACATGTAAGCCAGAGATACACTTCTCAGTGAGAGAAGGGTCTGAACACAGCAGGTGTCGTGGTAACAGCCGTGAAGGGGTGACAGATGCGGGGACACTGTCAGGAACTGCTTGGATTCTGTCACCCAGAGTCTCTTTTTGAAACCTGCCTTGTGGTATGGGTTTTGTTTATCCAAGGGTGGTGTTTCCTTATTTGCTGCATTCAGGGAGACTGGATACCAGGCTTGGGGACAGAAAGTGATTTCCTGCGGGAGGGACTCACGGTAGCCATTTAAATGACTTGAACCAGCGCCACTGTGCGGCTCACCCAGGCAGAGAGCTGGGATGCTTTCCTATAATCTCCCAGGAATTGCATTTGAGTGCATTTCCACTCCAACGAACAGGGAGCTCTGACCTGCATCCCTCCCTCTGGTGTTAATCATTCTCTTCCTAGACCTGCCCATGTAGGATAAAGAGTAGCGCTATCACTCCTCTGTCGGGAAGCTCATGCCCTACAAAACTGGCCGGATGCCTTGTTTTGCATCTGGGAGATCTCTGGTGGGCACTGCTGTGCTGCTGGCATGGTTACACTCACCCCTGTACCTCCAGTCTCCCAATGTGTCTTGGTGAAAAGAAGTGCCTTTCTTGCTTTCTTCTCCCTCTAGCCCACATCATTCACTGTATTCCGTCCCTTGGAATCAAACTTCCTGACAGAGCCTCAGGGCCAGGGAGAGGCAACAGCATTGGCCATAATCTGATCTTCTGTTGGGTGGCAGGCAGTGGTGTTCATTTCATCACTATGTTGCATGACTTACATATATGTTACATATGTGCTTTTGTAAGCATCAAGTAAGGCCAAAGAAGACAAAAGAGTAGCCCCCTGGGTTCCTGGCACCTCACCGCCTGTTCATTCCTGAACCCACCGCAGCCTGGACCCCTCCCCCAGCACGCCATTGAAACTTCCCTGCTAATGTGACCAATGGGCTTTTCATCAGTAGGAGGCTGTCTTTATTCCACTGGAATTCTCTGAGGCGTTTGATGGAATTAAGACTCCAAGCCTTCTGGAACATTTTCCTCTCATTTCTTGGACAATCTCCTTCCTTCCTAGTTTGCCTCTTCCCTCAGTCTTTTTCCTCAGATTCCTTTTTTGCCCCTACTTACCCACTGGTGGTGGACACTACTGGGTAGCCAAACAACCTCCACCCCCATTCTCTGTCCCCCTAACTGTCGTCCAACCAAGGTAGGTCACTGGGGAAGTTCTAATCAATGAGATACACACACAAGTCAGCTGTGGGGTTCCCAGCAAAGTTTTGTTTTCTTGGTAATTGGCACCTTTCTCCCTTCTTCCTCCTAGAATGCAGACGATGTGCCTGGAATTGCCCCCAGCAAACATTTGAGTAGGAGCTAAAGGCAAACACAAATTAGAGAGATGTCTGCACCAGCTAAGTGCTGACGCAAGACTTCTTGTTCTACGAGAATAAAACCCCATCTGTTTAAGCCACACTTGAGATTTTTGTTTGCAGCCAAATGCTATTAATTCTCAGTTCCTTCTTTTTCCCTCAATAAACTCTCCCTGGGCGACAGAATCAAGTCCCCTGACACCCATATGCTGCTGAGGTATGTACACATCAATAGCTGTACCCCTGGCTCTTCCCTCTGCTCCCCATAGATATTGCCAAGTGCCTAAATTCCATATGTCCAAACCGTCCCTCACCAGCCTCCTCCTCCTCTGCTCACCCACGATTAATCTACTCAGTCTCTGCAGCAGAGAGAAATAACCATAAAATCCTCCCACTCACCCATCACTTCCCCCCACAACCAAGCAGCCAATAAAGCCTCTTCAGCTTCATTCTGCCTGCCAAGTTTTCTTCTCCTTCACTTGGAAGGAGAACTCAATGGGCACAAGGTACTGTTAGAGTCTTTCCCTTCAACACTTTGAATATTTTACTCCACTCTCTGACTGCTTACATATTTCACTTGAGGGCAAATCTTGCAGAAAGCAGAATACTCTGGGCCTATTTTGAACAGTTACTTGCCCCTCTCTTCCTGCCAGAGAATGAAGGGATTTTCCCTGACCTTCAGAAAACCTGGGAGGGCTCCTGAAGGAAAAACTCATGGAAGTATGCACCCTGCCCCAAAACTGGGCCCTCTTGAAGCTTTTAACTCTCAACGTGCCCACACTGAGTTTCAGTTAAAAATGCTTTCCTAGATCACTACTGATTCCTGCAGAGTTTTCTGCTCCTGGGCTTCTGCTTGGATAATTTGTGATTTTCTGTGTCTGCTTGTTTGTTACTACAGTTTTGGAGGCAGTGGTTTGTCCAAGACCTCAGTTCTCATGGATCTAAGCAGAGTTGTTGATTTCCTATTGCAAAGCTTTGACATTGTTATCTCAACAGGGAGAGATGATTTCCAAGCTCCTTACATGGGAGACCAGAAGCCAGAAGTCTCCAATTCCTTCCAAACTATTTCTTCACCTCAACCCAGCAGCCAACCTGTCTTTGTTCAGGCCACCATCCTCTCTTTTGAAGATGGCTGCAACCACCTTTATACTGCCTCCCCGTCTCCATGATCACACCTCTTAAATTCACTTATTTATTCAAATAAAGCATTTACTGAACACTTGTTTCAATAACACAGGCAGAGAACCAATTCCTAGAATGAAATCAATCACCTCACTTCCTTTCTCAAAAATCCCCCATTGGCTCCCCATGGGCAGCAGATTTAAGTCCAAAGTTCAAGAATAGACCTTCACTGTATGAACCGGTCATCTGTTTGAAGCCCACCACTCATATCCCACTCTGCAGTTCCTAAACACTGCCCATCATGAGACCCCAGCTTCTGTGCCGATGCCATTTATTCCCTTGCCTGGAATGCTCTTTCCCTTTCTTGCCCAACCCATTCTGATGCTTCAAAGCTCAGCTTAAAAATTAGTAAGCCTTGCTCAGGGGCACTTAAAGGGACCAATCTATGGGAAGAACCACTTGAGGCTATAATTGTAGCTCTCAGATCAGCTCAGGTTTTTATTTTAAATGAAAGCTCAAAGTTTTTATAAAATGTATGTTCATTACAGAAAACTGAAAGTAGACAGGAAAAGCATAGCAAAGAAAATAGAGATACCTAGTGAAAAGTGCTGTTGGCATGGGCTGTGTATCTGCCATCATTGTGCTGACACTGAGGATGTACTTTTAATCATCAACATTTCTCAGCAATATTAAAGACTCCTGGGACTCACGATTTTCAGTGGCAGTATAATATTTCTTGCGTGGATGTACTATAATTTGATTAATTCTTCCCATGCTGTTGACTGTTTTGATTGCTCTCATTTTTTGCTGTTATAAATTATGTGCACAAAGTTTTGTCAGCATTTTTGCTTATTTCCAAGTAATACATTCTTAGAAGTTGATTGACAGAAAAGATGGAAAGGTTTTTAAGACTGCTGATAATATTACCAAATTGCTTTACAGAAATAGATCAATACTCCCACCTGTAGTGTATTAAAGTTCATATTTCACTGGTACCCTAACCAGAATTACCTTTAATTTTTTTTTACTTATTCATTAATATTTGGTATCTTGTTTTTATATTTTAACATATTTGTTTATTAGTTCAGTTGAACATACTTTCACATTTTCTGGCTGTTTGTTTATTTTTCTATGAGTTAGGCCAGAATCAACCAGCCTCAAGGTACAGAACAGAGCATTAGTGATACAGTAAGAGAATTCACTCATTTTACTCATTTGTCAATTTGAGCTATTATATAAACTGTTATATAAGACTATTTATCAAATTAAGTTCATTTTTTAGAAAATATATAAAATCACATAAGGAGGAACTTAATTCACTCAACATTAATTGATAGGCCTGTATGTACCATTACTGTTTTAGAAACTATACAAAGAAAAATTAGACATATATTTTGCCTTCAAAATGCTTATAAATTTCATCATAATAGTACAAAATAGAGTGATATTTGCTAGAGAGCTAGAAACTCAGAGCCCATTGTACACTCAGAGGAGAGTAACTCCTACCTATGAATCAGAGAAGTCAGGGAAGGCAGGAAATTTTTTGAAATGATAAAGTTGAGAAGGAGTTTAGCAGGTTGAAAGGGGGACAGTCCTGTCAGATACAGAGTTACACTGTCCAACAGTTCCCAATGCCTAGGGGATCTGTCTTTGGTGAGATTAGAGAACAGGGAGTATTAGGAAATTGTAAGATTCAGGAATGGTTATGGTTAGCGTGAGGCCAAGCTATCAAGAAGCTTGTAAGTATTAACAAGGAATTTGAACTACTCCTATTTTGGGCACTGAGTCAACATTTTTAAAGCCAGGTACTATCATCCTCATTTTGAAGATGAAGAATTGGAGGGGTAGACAAGGTAAATAATTTGCCAGGTGATGCTGTTAGGAAGTGAAAGAATTCAAACACATCTCATCTGTCTCCAGACAGGGCTTTTGCGTTCAATGCTGTATGCTTCCCTTTATTCCCCTGAGCCTCACCATGTCCACGAGAAGTATCTGCCAGGAACTGTGCGAGGTACTATACACTGCAGGGAGGAACTGGGCCTGTCCTGTATGCCCATTTCACATGCTGTGCCTCACACACACACACACACACACACACACACACACACACAGCCCCTATGTTACACACTCACCAAGCGAAGAATAGCTACTCATCTACCTGGCGAAGGACAGAACTGTGAGGGACAGTGCAGTGGGTATTGAGATGTCAACATAATTTGTTTCAGGCTCAGAACCAAAGAATATACTCATTACCAATAAGAATGCTAAACACACCTCTATTTATCTTCCCACAGGCTAGTACGACCTCTGGAAGCACGGGTTACAAAAGCATTTTTCTTCTTTCCACCCATCTTGATAAAAGAACATTATTAATCAGATAATTAGCCTTTGTAAGTTTGAATGAGAGAAAGAAAAATGCTTTTTTTCCCTGGTGTTCAGGGAAAGCATTCTGCCCATTATTAAAGACCCACAGGTAAAAAATAAAAAAACTCACCATTTGGAAAGTTTGGACCATGGTCTAGAAAACCAAAGTCTCCTCCTTGACAGAATCCATGTAAGCAAGTTTTCACTTTGATCCCATTGGTCTCCTCTTCACTTTCCAGGTCCTGGTCTTCAAAGTGAAAGAAAACCTAAAAATACAATCTGTGTTCTTAAGACCTACTGTTTCCTTCCCTGTACTTCAAAGTTACTGGAGATATTTTGCAGGTTTATTTAGTTTCTATGAATTATTTTTATATGAATCAGTAAAAACATGGGGCTGAAAATGTGATAAGAAAGAAGTTTGCTCTATTTTGATGGCTTTGCTGGATTATAGCTCATAAACCACAAAGCCAGCCTATGAGCCCTCTGTCTAGACACATCATGACTGCGTGAGGTCACCTCTCCAGAATACTCTGGAATTCATTAACCATCCGGAGATAGTGTTAAGATTGCTACCATGATTCTGTACATGTGAAGCCTCCTTATTTTTCTGCAGCCTGCTTATCTCTCAGCAAATGCACATCAGCCCTTTGACAGAAACTTTACGTCAGTCATGAAGATTTAGTGGCATAGAATTTCTTTAATTTGACCTTCAAGTTCTTGAGATGACAGCCCTTTATTTTTATTTGACTTAGTTTATATATTTTTAAGCACACTTAAATACTTATTTTTATTTATTTTATTTTTAAAATGTTGATTACCCATTGATTCTTCACAATCTGTCTTTGTATGTCATTCTTGAACCACTGTTTTCTTTGAAGAGCTTTACCCCTGTCATCAAATGGCCACTACTGCATATATATTGGGAAGGATTTGAGAAATACTGGTAAAAGTTCTGGGCATTTATTATTAATTTGTACCTGCTATATGGCTGCTCAGATTTTTAAAGAAAAGATTTAAGTACCCAACCTTGAATTGCATATTCTAAAAATCTACCTCTTTTCATCTGAGATGTAACAACAAACAAGATAAGGTAACTTCCTCAAACACACAGCTAAGCATTTGAGTTTGGTAGAATAAGTTTCTAGAAGTAGATGATGCTCAAACTATTCAGAATAGGATTCAAAATTAAAGAACATGTGTATAACATTCAAAGCAAAAATGTTCATTTTGTCTAGTAGAGCTCAGGAATTGACTATCTATGGTATTTTCTCTAAGTAAAAATGTGGTATTGATTAGTAAGATAAGCCTGAGACACAGTTTTATATTTATAGATAAATACAAAACTATATATATAGAAAATGAGATTTGAGTTTCTGTTTTGCCGCCTGAAGCCATTTATGTAATAATCTTTTGAAAGATGTATTGATCCTTCTAGGAGAAAGTCATTTTCCCCAGTCATGAAGAAATAGTACCTTCTGTTTACTGTGGAGGGAACATCTCTTAATGATGATTTTTCTCTTAATTCAGGAATCTTTAAATGAACCAAAAGAAGACATTCATCAAGATGAGAAACACTAAGACATCAATCAAGGAAAGGGCAAAGAACCTGAAAAGAGGAAATATGGTGAGTGAAAGGAGGAGGAATAAATAATAGCTTACAGTTATTGACATAATTATTCAGGAAGAAAACTACATGAAGTTTAGCAAAACCCTAACGGGCCATTTCTGGCTGTGAAGGTTTGCCCTTGGACCTGGCCAGGTGGAGGTGGGAGCCAGACTGCAGGCCTCTGAGAAGCAAGGGAGAGGAGACCAGGACCCGGGGCAAGGGTTACTTGGACAAGGTGTGGCCTGGAAGAGATGGGCCAGCCAGATGGGAGGCTGGGACCTTTCCACTGGGAGAAGCTCCTAGGAGCAGGAAGGGCTGTGCCCTTTTATAAGTAGAAATGTGCCACCTGTACCTGAAGGCGGTTTGCCATCCTAAAGAGGTTTTAGGTCTACTTACTGTCCATGGTCGGGTGTATCGGAGGGACGTGAAGGAAAGGGGACAGCGTGATGGGAGTGACATGAGGTAAGACACAGGAGAGACTGAGAATTCTGTTGATTCAAAAAATTGGAAGAAGCAACGAGAGGAAAAATAAGACCCTCAAATCTCCAGATGTGCCTTCGTGGACAGTGGGTTCCTACCGCACAAAAGAAATGAAGCTATTCTGATTTAAATACAATGGAACAAGGTGACACTGGCAAGCAGGAGCCCTAGGCTAACCTCCCTGCCCCTGACGTGAGGGTAACACGTTCTTCCTCAAAACAGTAAAAGATGCACAAATTAAAATAAGCAGCAAGTGCTATTTTAGCTTCCAAATTAGGGAGGAAATATGTGAGTCATGAGTTAGAGTCTTGCCATTTCATATCTTCATGTATCATAAATTGGATCCACCCTTTAGAAAAGCAGTTTAGCAATTATACATCAAAAGAAGTACATATGTCAATATGCATGGGGCAATAGTTGCATTGTGGGTCTAGATCCTAGGAATATTATCCCAATGTGAAAATAGCATTATTGCTATTTAAACAACTGAATGATTGCCAATGACATATTTTAAAAAAACTTTTTGATCCCACTGGTTTGCCTTGCTTTACTCCCAAATCCCATTAAAATTGCCAAAGGGGCATTTTTTTAAAAAAGAGGAAATCTGGTATCAGCTCTGAAAAATTAGGAACATTAATATAAACATGGAAAAAATGCTGCAAATCTGCCAGACTGTGTGGTGCTCACCAGAGCATATTGCTCACATTTAAAATGAGCAAAGGCAGACCTCACTTAGAAAAGAAGTAGACGGGATGCCCCAGAGGAATCCCTGAATGGGCCCTGGAAACATCAGCCAGCAGAAGAGAGCTGGCAGGCCATCCATCAGCCCATGGTGGGCTGGAGGAGTCAGGGGTGACAGAGGAGGAAGCAGTGTAGACACACCTAAGTGAAGGTTTCCCTCACTAGGCTCTGCCACCCAGTGGCGCCCGGGAACAACCTGACTGTCTGGAATTACCCTTTAGCCAGTGGGTTATGCTTTGACGCACACCTTCCTGACCTTTCCACCTCCAGGCCTCACAGCCCATGGGACCTAGACTGTGGTAACACAGAACCTCAGAAACATACATTTTCCTCTTTCACTAGTTGGTGAAAGGCTTAACACACAATCTCAAACACAAACAAAACAAAATGATTTTAAAAACCCTCTCCAAATCCTGACCCTGAACAAACACACATCACCCCTTCTGTGAAGGTGAATCAAAGATAATCGCAAGATAAATAAAATAAACAACAATATTCTGTTAAAGGCTAAAGAATGATACTCTGTGGAAGAATAACTTCTTTAGAAAAGTTGAGCCATGGACACCCAATCCAAATATAAACTCAACATGCGTCGTACATTTCCTTTAGCTCATTTCACAGTAAGAAGTAAAAATGTCAGGGAGGCGAGGAAGAGTCCAAAGAGCAGATGCAGACATGATCCATCTGGAAGGCTGAGGCGAATCTGCTTTTAGATGCAAACTTTGCCTCTTGGACAGAGCAGCAATCACCAGCACTTTCATCCTGTGGAGGCATGTGGTTAGCATAACCATTAGCCCACTAGAGTTACCTTCTATTGCTAAGGAGTCACCAAATTGTCAAGCCAGTGGGAGAGACAGATCCCCACAAAATTCAATAGCCTATCAGAATCCTCTCGACCAGGGGTCCGAGGATGATTATTTTATATATTTCTAGAGGTACCTTAGGGGTTTTAAGGTCTCTGTCACAACTACTCCACTCTTCCCAGGGCCAGCTTCCTAGTCCTGTGACCCGGGCAGTCTCAAACAGGGACCTTGCTCAGAAGAGCCCCTGCTGGGGGTTTAATCCTCTGTGACTCCTGTCTCAAAAATCTTAATAATTTTATCTTTGAATGTGTGCTTTATAAATGAAGTCTAAAGAGACAGTGGAGGCTGTGCTGAGGGCTTAGAGTTGAGTTCACTCACTTCAGATTTACTTCCTGCCATCTCCCCACCTCCCCACAAAGGGTAGAGGACCTGCCATCCCCTCCCCTCACCATGAAGCCCCAGGTCTTCTGTGTCCCTGCAGTCACTGCCACCCTCCACCTGGGCATCACCCTGGCAGGGGCAGGCCAGCTTTCCATTACTGCCCTGGACATGAGTATGAGGAAGGTGGGGGCTGGACATGTGCCTCCAGTTGTCCTGCTCCAGGCAGGCAGCAGGTGGCATGTTCAGTGCTCAATCTGGGGACCTCTCACCCACCCCTGATCCAGCTATAAATGTATCCCAGTGTGGATGGCAATCCATCGAGGGTCACCCATCTGCCCCACGTTGGGGCTATGAATCCCTACAAGGGAAGATAATTTGATAGGTAAGGTTTAGTGGCTTCTTGTTTTAATCCCATCTGCTGCTTTCCCGCCTCTCCACCCCACCCCAATCCTTTCAGCAAAATAAGCCAAGAGCAGCTGATTCTGAACAAGAAATTGACTCCCAGCATTTCTAGCCTCTTTCCTCCATTCTTTTTGCACTTTTTTTCCATTCCCAGCTGCAGGCTGTAGTTCTGATCCTAACCCCATTCCAGTGCCCTGCCATATTTGCTGCAGCTTTTTGAGTGTTTTAGCCTTGATTTATAATGCTGAGTGTATATGTGTTTGTAACAACATAGACTTAAACTTTTAGAGGGTTACTTTTACAGATGTTTCCTGTGTCTTAGTTCATCACTTGTAACTAAGGAAATGACCCTGAGCTTTCCAGTCTATTCTTTCATCTATCTGCCTGTTCTTTCATCAGCAGTGCGTGGGTTTCATGTCTATAGTAGAGGGCTGACAAGATAAGCCACGGAGTCAGGCAGATTCCCCCGCTGAATGGCTGATTAGCTCTCAGATCTTGAACATGTGATTTAACCACTTGAATTTCCTCTGTAAAATATGGATAATAACAGTGCCTGGTTCATAGCATTATAGTGAAGATTAGATAAAATAATGCCCAGAGTGGTTAGCATAATGCCTAACACATCGTAAGTGCTCACCAAATGTTAGTATATCATCATCGTAGTTGTCATATCACCATTAGCTTTCTTTAAAATGGATTTTGAAAACTGGTGGTTCATAATCCAATCTTTTGAAGTAATTTTTGCCTGTTTATGTCTTTCAATACTACGCAAGTTGTTTGTGAAGTTCCAAAAATCTACTGGGATTCTTTGTTTCAATTATGCTAACCCTGTAAGATAACAGTCATTGTCTTTTTTAAAAATCAGTATTTACACCTAAAAACATAGCATATCTTTCCATTTGTTCCACTCCCACATCCATCAGGACAGTTTGGTGGTTTTCTTCCCATTGGCAACTAGATACTAATGCAGGAGGGACATTATCCAAGGAGATGCCCGTTACCCATGTGAATGGCAAGATTTAACACCACGCCAGGGGAGGAGAAAAGATGTGGGCAGGAGGACCCATCTGGAGGCCTGGGGTGTGCAGACTCTGGGGAAAGGTCATAGCTTGGGACTGCACATTGTGTACCATTGCCGTGCATGTGTGCAAGGAGCAGATGGCCACCTGCCACCCAGCAGGCTTTCCCCAGACTCCCTGACCCTGCACCGGCCAGCCTGCAGAAATAAATGCTGTTGTTTAAGCCACAGTTTACAGTATTCTGTCACCGCAGCCCCTGCAGGCTCAGACAGTCATCTCGTTTCCATTTGAAATTGCATCATTCTCCAAGTGTTCAGTAAATTCCCACCAAGTGTTACTGGGTCGTCAGCCGTGCTGGAGGCCATGAGGGGGGCAGAGCAGCAGGGCACAGCCGGGAGCCTCCCGCAGAGGGTGACAATGGAGGCGTGAGGGGGCAGAGGGGAGCAGGACCTGGAGACAGGACATCGATTGAGTAACCATCAGTACGGGTTTCTGGAAACATGCAAGCCTCAATTCCTTTACCCTCCTGTCCTGCCTGCAATTCAGTGGCACACCTCACAAGACAGGAGGAGAGGCCTCGGACAGGAAAGCTGGAGAGAGCCCGACACTGACACTTCACCTTACAGGAAGCTTTATTGCCCTGTGTTCCCGCCTCCCCTTGCTTCTCTCCCTTTCTGACTGACTGGGGCTGTGGATGGTCTCCTACTGCATTTGCTCTGGAGATCCGAGGAGTTCAGCAGAACCCACAAGAAAGGAAGGATGAAAACTGGCCACTTACCTGCTCTGGGCACCAGCAGGGAGCAGAAGGAAGGAAGGCATCTTCTGCTTCTGTCCTATATTGTGCAGGTTATCTGGAGAGAAGGGTGAGGATTCCAATACCGGCCCTTGACTGACTTCTTAGTAAATTCAGACAAACAATTTTGTCATGGTGTGGAAATGGCTGACCCCGGCCAGCTTCTGGGATGAGAAGTCTGCTGTGGGAGGCCCTCCCCTCAGGCCAGGACCACACTGCTTGGCACTGAAGGATGGTGGGGGGGATTAAATGAGAATATGAATTTGAAAGTGATTTTTGAACTGTAACTATACAAAGCTCTATTCAGATAGAGTGAATTGGTGTCCCAAACAGGCTTCACTGCTAGGAGGAAAAAATGTGTTGACATTCCTTGTCAAAGTGATCCTGGCAGTCATTTTCCTCATTAAAAAATGAGTTAGTTGAGCCATGGACATACAATGGCGAAATGATAGTGTCTTCAACAGATGGTGCTGGCAAAACTGGACAGCTACATGTAGGAGAATGAAACTGGACCATTGTCCAACCCCATACACAAAAGTAAATTCAAAATGGATCAAAGACCTGAATGTAAGTCTTGAAACCATAAAACTCTTAGAAAAAAACATAGGCAAAAATCTCATGGACTTAAACATGAGTGACTTCTTCATGAACATATCTCCCCGGGCAAGGGAAACAAAGGCAAAAATGAACAAGTGGGACTATATCAAGCTAAAAAGCTTCTGTACAGCAAAGGACACCATCAATAGAACAAAAAGGAACCCTACAGTATGGGAGAATATATTTGTAAATGACAGATCCGATAAAGGCTTGATGTCCAAAATATATAAAGAGCTCACACACCTCAACAAACAAATAACAATAATCCAATTTAAAAATGGGCAGAGGAACTGAACAGACAGTTCTCCAAAAAAGAAATACAGATGGCCAACAGACACATGAAAAGATGCTCCACATCGCTAATTATCAGAGAAATGCAAATTAAAACTACAATGAGATATCACCTCACATCAGTAAGGATGGCTGCCATCCAAAAGACAAACAACAACAAATGTTGGTGAGGCTGTGGAGAAAGGGGAACCCTCCTACACTGCTGGTGGGAATGTCAATTAGTTCAACCATTGTAGAAAGCAGTATGCAGGTTCATCAAAATGCTCAAAACAGACCTACCATTTGACCCAGGAATTCTACTCCTAGGAATTTACCCTAAGAATGCAGCAATCAAGTTTGAGAAAGACAGATGCACCCCTATGTTTATCGCAGCACTATTTACAATAGCCAAGAATTGGAACCAAACTAAATATCCATCGATAGATGAATGGATAAAGAAGATGTTGTACATATACACAATGTAATACGACTCAGCAATAAGAAAAGGGCAAATCCTACCATTTGCAGCAACATGGATGGAGCTGGAGGGTATTATGCTCAGCAAAATAAGCCAAGCAGAGAAAGAGAAATACCAAGTTTTTTCACTCATCTGAGGAGTATAAGAACAAAGGAAAAACTGAAGGAACAAAACAGCAGCAGAATCACAGAACTCAAGAATGCACTAACAGGTACCAAAGGGAAAGGGACTGGGGAGGATGGGTGGGTAGGGAGAGATAAGGGGGGGGAAGAAGAAGGGGGGTATTAAGATTAGCATGCATGGGGGGGTGGGAGAAAGGGGAGGGCTGTACAACACAGAGAAGACAAGTAGTGACTATACAACATTTTGCTATTCTGATGGACAGTGACTGTAAAGGGATTTATAGGGGGGACCTGGTTATACAGAGGATCAAAGCCTAAGTTGGCTACCCCGAAAATGAACTAAGATATGATATGAAAAAGAACTTCCAACATCAGCACTCTCTGGAAGACTCATGCCAGAAGATGATCATCAAAAAACCCAACAAAGAACCACGTGCTGCTACAGGTGTAGATGCACACATCCCACTGGTTCCTGGACTTGCCACGGGAATGAAGAAGGAGATATCTAAGCTGGCCTGTGCATACAGTAAAACAACAAATTTGACTGGATCTATACTGTTGGAACTCAACCAAGAATTAGGAGAAGTGCAAATTGTAGCACTCCAAAATCTTACAAGTACAGACTATTTACTGTTAAAAGAACATATGGGATGTGAACAGCCCCCAGGAATGGGCTGTTTTAATTTGTCTGATTTCTCTCAGACTGTTCAAGTTCAGTTGGACAATATCCACCATGTCATAGATAAGTTTTCACAAATGCCTAAAGTGCCTAACTGGTTTTCTTGGTTTCACTGGAGATGGCTGGTAATTATAGGTATGCTTTGGTAATGTAACTGTACTCCTATTATGTTAATGTGTGTGCATAATTTAATTAGTCGTTTAAAACCTATACATGCTTATGTTACTCTACAAGAAGATATGTCAAAGGAATAATCAATCTTCCCATGTTTTCTTCCGCCTGCTACTTCTATAGCTTTTCTTCTTCCTTCCTAACTACAACCCTTAAATAGAATTCGTGCCTCATATCGAATTTACCGTGTATCATAATTCTTCCCAGTGGTAAAGATACCTCAAGACAAATGCTGGGCATAGAAGCCACAGGGAATAAATATGCAAAGAAGTAAAAGTCTAACCTTTTCAAACAATAAGGCTTCTCTCTCACTTACCAACTTTACCTTTCCCTGTATGGCCCTGGAAGATGACTGGTTAGCCAGAGATGGGTAAGATTCCTCAAGGAAGGAACAACCTAAGACAGGCACAGTCGCAGGGGGGCCATCAGGTGAGAAACTGGGGATCAACAGAGGTGAGGCTTAGAACATCTCCCCGCCTTTTCTGAGACAAATCTGCTGCATCCGTGGATGTTGTATTGCCCTTGTCTAGCTTGGATTAACACATAGTCTACAGGCACACACCTGATCATCTACATTTGCTCTCTTACAACACTAAACTATGTTTTCTACCTTTATCTTGCATCTACCTACCACTTCAGCATTTTATTAAAAATAATAATAATAAAGGGAGAAATGTGGTATCCACATGTAAATCAAGTATAAAAATCAAACAAATATTCATATTTGGACTGAGTGTTTATAGTTCATAATGCATGATCAAAACCGAAAGTTTCTGTGATGACTGCCCTTGTACTGTTCACCATGTAACTTATTCACTATGTAAGAATTTGTTCTCTATGTAAGAACTTGTTCGTTATGCTTCAGAAGATTGGAGACTGATGAAAATTAGGCTTGGGGTGGATTAAAGATTGTGCATTGAGCATTGACTCCCCTATACAGAATTTTATTGTTGTTAACAACCATTTGATCAATAAATAGGAGAGATGCCCTTACAAAAAAAAATACACACTTCAAATTGTAAAATAAATAACCGGGATGTAATGTATAACATAAGGAATATAGTCAAAAGATTGTAACAACTTGGTATGGTGATAGCTGGTACCTAGAATTATCATGTATATAAATGTTGAATCACTGTGTTGTACACCTGAAACTAATGTAATACTGTGTGTCAACTACCCTTCAATAAAAAATAATTATGTACAAAAAAAATGAGTAAGTTGACTGTGGCCATGGGTATGGGCATGCGGCCCTGTTTCCCATGGTGTGATGGCTCCAGGTTCATTCAGCCATGAAGAAAGCTTTAGGTTTCATTTCACTCAAGCTGACAGACCAAACAGAAGTCATGAGGGCCTCCCCATTACAGTTGGGGAACAACGTACCTGTGAATCTCTACACTGCAGCAAGTGGTTCAGAAAAGTAGTCGAGACACATGGCTGTGCTGTCGTGACCTAAGCAAGCTGGTTAACATCTTTCAGCCTTAATTTTGCACTCGTTAAAAAGAAAGTGCAGTGAATAATACTGTACTAACTCTGCCTATTTCAGCGTTGTTCTGAAGATTAAACGAGGTTTGTAAAAACTTTGCATACTATCAAGTGACCTGTGGAAGCAAAATTTTATCAGTTATGAAATATATTATGATATAACTGGGTTACTATTTAGAAAACGAATCAAGTTAAAACCTAATTAAAAAGGCAGGAGATTTTTTACCTCCTAAAAGCCAATATTTGGAAGGTCATAAAATAACAATAACAGCAGAAACAAACTATGGTTTAAAGGTGTTGTCTCTTTAACTACTCATAAGAACAAAGTTCCCAACATTAGGGAAGACTGCAATTTTTATTCTCTATCTTGTATTCATTGAGCAGCTTAGAACTTAGAAGAGTTGTGAGAACATATATACCTAGAGGAATAAATAAGGTCACAAAGCTGTATAGGCAGCAATGAATTCTATATTATAGACAAAAAGTTGCCTCCAGTATTGAGAGGAGGGAGAAATCTCTGTGAGCTGGAAATCTGGAAAAGGGTGATGAGAAGGCAGTGGGACTTTGACCAGATCTTGAAGGACTGGTCACATGTATTTGGACACACATAGATTCCTAAGCAACCAATGCGGACAGGGAGAACAGTACGTGAGCAAAAGGTCATAGGTGAGAAACCATGGCTGTATATGAAAAATATTAAGGTCGTCTGTTTGGCTGGAGGCAAGGAACCAGGGAGGAGCCAATGGGAAATTGGGTGAGAGAGGAAGACTTTGAAAGGTGGAATAAAAGCATCTGATTTCATTATGAAGGCAGTGGGGAATGATGGAAATATGCAAATACGAAGGGGTAATCTGGAAGTGACACAGAATGCATCAGACATGATGCAGCCAAGTCAGGGGCCTTTTCAGATAGTGTATCACTCCGTTACTAAATGTATGACTCCTTTAGTAAATGGAGCCCCCGCCAGGTCTCCCTACTGCCCTTCCAAGTCTCCACAGCAGCTGTCCATCAGGTCTTCTAGATCTTGACCTCTAATACCATCCTCCACCAGAAAGAACCAGAACTACTTGGAGGAGTGGTTGATTCCTGGGCCAGGGCAGAGCAGAAATGTCTGTGTATGCCACAACGTGCATAAGTGATAAAAAGAATATGATGGGATGTATTTCAGGGACACTGGAACTTGAAGGGGTACCCACTGGTCAAGTCTGGGATGTTCACACTTACAGAAATGAATTTTATGAACAGGAAAGACAGATGCCTATGTACCGTAGAATGCCTGTTGCAGACTGGTAAAGCTAGGAGTGCTGGAATTGGAAAATCAGCATTTTGTCACCATTATAGGAAGACTGAATCAGGCAGCAATCATCAGTGGATGCTACTTTACAAAGAAATTTATGGTAAAGAATAAGATATGTGAATGTTTTAAAGCAGCTCCCTACAGATCACTTACTGGTTGCTAGGGGGAAATAATGTACTTACATTATAGCAAAGTCAAAAATACCTTGACCAGGCCATCAAGGCCATCAAGTTGACATCGTGAATGAGGGGCTGGTGGAATTTGTGTGCCCCTAGATGGGACATTCTGAGAAGAACACATCCCCTGTGCTGTGTTCTGGCTTGTAACGCACAACCCAAATCTAATCATAAAGAAACATCAGGCACACCCAGAGTGAGAACTGCTTGATTTTTTAAAGTGAGGATCAGGGTATGTGTTCTTCAAAAATATCAGTGTTGTAAAAGACAACAAAAGGTTATAGAAATGCTCCAGATTACAGGAGCATGAAAAAGCATGAAATACAAATGCAACACCTAACCCTAACCTAGATCTTGTCTGGAGAGGACAAATGCTAAAAATATCATCATTTGATCAATTAACATAACTGAAACATGGATGGTAGGTTAAAGTGTTGCATCGATGTTAAATTTACTGATGTTGAAAGTACACTGTGGTTATGTAATTATAAGGAATAAAACACAAGTTTTCTATCAAGAACTTGTAATAAACAAAATCAATCAAGGTTTTAAAATACTACGAAACAGTAAATTCATCCATTTACTCATGGATCACATGACCCCTTAAATTCTTTTTAGCAATGAAATCTTAATTTTTTAGCAAACTAAAATTGTTAGCATCCAAATCTCTTTGAGTTTCATGTTGTATTAATTTCAACGAGGAAACAGCAAGAAAGGTGTTAAGAAACAGAAAGAAACACACAGAGTGAAAAGAAAGATGGATGAAGAAAACAGGCACAGCCTTACACCATCAGCAAATGTTTGTTGAGGGGCTCCTGTGTGCCTGGAACAATATGCTAACAAGGAGGAAGCTGGTAGAAGGAAGGAGTGACAGATGGGAGAAGGCCTGTGGTTTCTGAACTAGAGGAAGCACAGGTTAACTGTTTCTAAGGCTGCACCAGTGGCGATGGTACAGCCTGGAAGCTGAATCTGCCACCCTTCAATGCGATGCTGAGTTAAGGTCTGCAGTTCATGGTTCTCCTCGGTGCATCATTAAATTTGCACCAACTCCTCCCCAAATGGAATAATCCCAATAATACAATCACACGGGGGGCTGCAGAAGCTCTTGGCAGGCCCACACTCACCTAGGGAATATTAGCCAAGATTCAGTGAACTAGGCCAAGGGCCAAGTTTGGCCCACAGGCTGGAAGTTTGCCAAATTCAAAGTAATCCAATATGTTATCTTAACAAATATTCTGTAGTTTGTGGTCATGTTCCGAGTTTAGAGTTTCATGTAGTGAGAAACTGATCCTAATCAGGGATTACATTTTTATGGAATGCCAAACTATTTATATTCCTAAAAGATACATTAAAGGAAATGCATTCAATTATAGGTGAAATATGTAATTAGTCCCTGTTGTAAATTTCAACAAAGACTCAGTTTACTAAAATTAGTAATTAAGTGGTTTTTAAACTACAGAGGTAATTCAGCTTATGCTAGATAAAGACATACTCTGCAGACTTCATAAAATTCTCAGTATTTGTTTCAGGAAATGAGGTTTTGCTGATTTATTCAATGACTACAACTTTCTGGACTGTTGACATGATTTCCCTCTCTCTTTCCATCTCTCTCTCTCTCTCTGTCTGTCTCTTACATTCCCTCCTTTCTTTAGTTTTCTGTTAGCAGTGGCTTCCAAAAAGGGCCAGAAAACATGAAAACGCAAAGCACTAAAAGATGAAATACTGTATTGTGATGATGGGTCCCCTTTCCTTCCCATCCTCCTAAATCATATGTATGTTAAATTTGGCAAAAAGAATGGGTGATGTCTGCCCCTGCAGAAGCATGAGGGAAGGGAGGGCAGTACAGATTCTAGGCAGCCAGCTATGCTGGATGATGTACATAAGAACTCGGGCCAGACTTTGCACCAGCCAGTGAGATCCTTCCTGTCTCTCCGTACCTCAACCGCCAATCCAGGTGCCTTTCTGAGTCTCTCTGAGCAGCCTTGACCATCACTGGACCTCAGGGGCCTCCTAAATAAAACAAAGACCTAGAGGAGTCATCCATCCTTACATGCATCTGCCTCAGGGATGACTGATTTAATAGCCTTTCCCGGACCCTGTGCTTGGCTGTAACTATTGGGTTCATCAGCTTGATTCTGAAGTTAGCTGCTATGTCATAGCCCATGAATACACAACTTTTCAATATTTTCACAAAGTTTATCTCCATTCATTTGTTTGCTTTGTGTGTTTTTAATATCCGTCATGAAACCCAGTACCATTTAGTGGCAGGACCTAGCCAATTATCTGCATACAGCCTTAGAATATGCACATGTACCTAGTTACCTATATGCACATGTCATTAGTTACCTAGCCTCATCTACTACCTGTGATATTATAGCTTTGCTTTTCTTAGCCCTATTATTTTGGTTTGCCCAAATGCAGCCAGTATATGCCGGTCAAACAAAGAATGCGCACTAGGTAGTAATCTGAAATCAGCTGTATGTAGCCCTAGAACTGTGAGCGCCAGAGCATGTTAATGACTTTTCAATAAAGCTTCTAATGACTATCTTCTTATCTACAGCAACCAAATGATTTAAAATTTTTGACTGTAGCTTTTCACTCCCTTTATTTTAAAGTCATTTAGGTAATTATTATGACAAAAGAGTCTCCTTATTTGCCCCACCACACCTCTTTCTTGAATTCTGACATCAACTTCCAACTGCTAGCAAGACACTGCTATCTGCATGTTCCTCAGGCCCCTCAAATTCAGCACATGGAAATATTCCCTCAGCATTGCCCCTGATTTAGAAAAGCAAACTCCTCCTCCTAGGTCTATTATCCAGTGGCTCAATCTTTCTCTCTTCATTCATCATATCCCTTCAATTCTACTTCCTGAATGTATCTCACATTTGCTTCATCTTCTCCATTCCCTCCACCACAGTCCTGGTTCATGCCTTCCTGGACTAGGGCAGCAGATCTAATGGTCCTCCTTCTTCAAGCTCTGCCCTCTGCAACACCCTCTGTGGTGGCCATGCCAAGCTCTTTGTCCCTTCCATTTGATTAAAGCAACACTCACTTTCCTGCCACAGAAAGTCTATGTATCTTCCCTCATAAATTACGCTTGTCCTATTCTGTGAATGCCCCTGGCTTCTGCTCACAGACCCCTGCACTCTAGCCCTCTGCACATGCCACGTTCCCTCACTCTTCAGCTCATGCGCAGTGTCTGTTAAAGAATAGATCAACAAATGAAATAAAAGCAGCCATCGTGAGTTGCCACAGCATGGCCCACAGATGAACAGAGTTAACTCTGCATCCAGAGGTGATCTGACTTACTGATTGTTTGGGGAATGGCTTTTGCTCGTTCTTCCACCTAAAGCCAAGAGCTGGGGCGCTGCTCTGGTACTTCGTCCAGCCGTCAGGATGTGAAGGGATACAAGGAAGAAGGAGCGGACAGGCCGGCACTCACATCCAAGCAAAAGGCAAGGTAAGGGAGGAGGGAGAGAAAAATGGCTGTTGTGAGTCTTTGGGCTTGTGTAAGGCCTTCTGAGGGCTTTGCCAAGTTTGTGTTTTTATGATCCTATAAAATATAGGGCTACATAATGAATTCAAAAAGAATTTAGATTAAAAAATCATTTATGGCTTTTTACTTTAAATCAAACAACATTATCCAGTAATAGACATGACTGTGCTTCATAAATAAAGGTACATTCATTCAGGGTAAACTCAGCACACTGACTCAAACATTGAAATAGGCACCAAATAGTGTCCTAGTTTATTTCATGTAACCTGAAGCTATAAATGCAGGCACTTAGAGACCATGAAACATACACACTGGAAAATAGCATCTACTCACTTAAGCACATACTGAAGTTCAGTCACACAGAATTTCAGAAAAACCAAAGGTCTTGTAAATATTTAGGAATCATTTTGTGAATAATGAAGGGAAGGCCACCTCTGGGAGTGACCCCTGCATAATTTACTTTAAGAAACCTGGGAATAGAATAGAATATTGAAGATATTCCAAAAAATGAAAATTTCTCCAAGGAAAACTGGAGTTAGGATATACATTTATTCAACATACATGGTACGTACCTCTAGGTCAATATTCTCAGTTTTGCTCCTGAAAAACCAAGGACTGATGATGTCCAGACTGACCTATCTGAGTTAGGTTTTGCTGTGTCCACCAAAACAGCAGCAAGAGAGTCACAGGTTCAGGGGCTGACAGCAGTAACACGTATGCCTCAGTCACAGGTCTGTGCGTCAGCGGTGGCTCTTCTGGGCTTGGCTGGACTCAGGCTCAAGCATGCTGCCTCTGGCTAAGGAGAGGGGGACATAAAAGTTCAAGCCACACCCACAAACACACTGAAAGCCTCAGCTGGAATGTGGCGTGTGTCACATCTTGTCATGGTCAATTGGTCAAAACCAGTCCCATGGGCAAGGGAGAAGTCAGTGGAGCAGATAATATCCACAGCCCTTAAGAGGTACTGCCAAGTCACATGGCAAAAAGTGGGGGTGCAGCATCCTTCTACAGCAAGCAGAATGCTTGGGAACAACCATCTAATGTACTATGGCATCTCTGATATACTTCCCGAGTATCTGTCGTGGTTTTGGTGCAGCCGTGCATGACCAGACACGGTATTCTGACAGGAATCTGCTTTATTTCCTTCTCCCTTTAGCCTTTCTTGAGTGAGCCTAATACCTGATGCCACTGTGAGGAGAGTTGCCCTGACTTTTAATCTCTTAGGCTGTTAGGTTGTTCAAGATGGACAGAGCTCAAGTTTCACCTAATGGGCTTTGCAACTCAACTGAAATGTTCCCTTCCCTCAAATGCCTTAGAACTTCCTGTCTGCATGGTTCATTTTGGTTCTTACTTCTTAATATATCTCATACATGACTTTATCCTATACTCTCTTTAAAAATGGTTTCCTGGGTACACAATTTTTATTTGCCATTTATTTTCTCTCAGAACTTGGGATGCTATCTCACTTTGTCTAACTTCTATTGCTGCTGTTGACAAGTGTACTGACTTTCCAATTTTCCTTTTGTAGGTGATTGGCCTTTTCTCTCTTTTTTCTTTTAAATCCTACCCTGTGTATTTTTTTTTGCTATCATTAATCTACAATTACATGAGCAATATTATGGTTACTAGATTCCCCCCATTATCAAGTCCCCACCACACACCCCATTACAGTCACTGTCCATCAGCGTAGTAAGATGCTGTAGAGTCACTACTTGTCTTTTCTGTGTTGTACCACCCTCCGCATGCCTCCGCCCCTACATTATGTGTGCTAATTGTAATGCCTCCTTTCCCCCCTTGTCCCTCCCTTCCCACCTATCCTCCCGAGTCCCTTTCCCTTTGGCAACTGTTAGTCCATTTTTGGGTTCTGTTAGTCTACTGCTGTTTTGTACCTTCAGTTTTTGCTTTGTTCTTATACTCCACAGATGAGTGAAATCATTTGGTACTTGTCTTTCTCTACCTGGCTTATTTCACTGAGTGTAATACCCTCTAGCGACATCCGTGTTGTTGCAAATGGCAGGGTTTGTTTTCTTCTTATGGCTGAAAAATATTCCATAGTGTATATGTACCACATCTTCTTTATCCATTCATCTACTGATGGACACCTATGTTGCTTCCATTTCTTGGCTATTGTAAATAGTATTGTGATAAACATAGGGATGCATATGTTGCCCTGTGTATTTGATATTATGCAATTTCAATACCCAAATGTCCAGTTGTTGATTTATTTTTATTTGTACTGCCTACTAGAAATTACTCTTCCAATTTCTGTAAATTTTATTTTTTATCACTTCTAGAATATTCTCAGTCATTAGCACCTCAGATACTGTCTCTTCTTCATTCTCACTATTTTCTCCTTCTGGGACTCCAGCCATATTTTGAAACTTTTCCTGCTTTCCTCCAAATCTTTCAACTTCTTCAACTTTTCTAAATCTCTGTTTATCTGTACTACCTTCTGGATAATTGTCTCAACAATGATTTTACCCACCCACTGACTCCTTAAATTCTGCAAACCTGTTGCTCATTTCTAGAAATTCTCTTTGGCTCTTTAGTGTGATTTCTTATTATTTACTCACTTTTGTGATTCCATGTGTTTCTGTCTTTAAACAGTTTGTATTCCATAGTTGATCACTTCAATATTGGAGGTTTTGGAGGCTCTAAATCTATTGCTTTTGTTTCTGTTGACTTTCACCCAAGTGTGCATGGTTGATCTTTGCTAATGAGCCAGTATTTCATTGATGTTAATCTGGGTAAAACCCAAGGATCCAAATTGAGGATCATGTTTCTGTTGCATGGTGCTAGTGGCCTCCTTTGACCGTGATCAGCTGAATCCTCTGAGGAGGCTGAGATGGAGCCTCAGACCTTGCCACAGATCCAAGGCTTGCTCCAGAAGCTGCAGCACCAATATCCACATTTGTTTGCAGAAGGCATCTTGCCGTCTACATTTGTTTACTGTTCTCCATTGCCGTTTCAGCATTTCAGTTTGGTTTTGTCTTGTGATCTCCCTTTAGATTTAATTCCCTTCATTTTAAGACTTCAGAAATACGATAAATTTGTTTTATGCAGGGGCTATTATTTTCAAGCAGGAAGGCCCTGCAGAGTATCTAATCTACAGTACTGCCAGCAGTGGGTGTCTTCGGTGATATTTTTTACTTTTGGTTTATAGCTCTGCTTTTAAAAGCTGAGCTTGCCAAGTGTTGAAATTCCCAGAGAAATGGAGCATGACTTAAATTATTTTAAACATAGAGCAGCAGGGTTATAACACTCAACTTTGACTTTCTTGCTCAAAATGCACCCAATATCAGGACTGGTTTGCTTAAATGACTGACTCCCTATGTTAAGGAGATCACGTGAGTCAGTAAGGTTTGCTCTGCCCGCAGGGTGCATATAAATCTGTCACCACTGCTAAAAAGGTTACTCAAAATATTGCTTATTGAATGATGAGTTAATAATATAATCTCATAAAGGAAGGCTAAAGTAATTATCATCACAAATAACTTAGCTAGTATGGATGAAATTTCAAGGCTTTACTACAACTCCGTTGATGGTAAGGAGACTACTGTTGTGAACATTGCCACTATGGGCCTGCTATCTATCACAAGCTTTGGATTCTGATATTTGTTAGTCTATAATTTATCTTTTTGAGGAAAAATATTAGCCATTAATGTAATTCATTCATTGACTAATGGTGTCCTTTTCTCTCAAAAAAAGAAAGTGATACTAAACAGCTAAGGATCAGGACTTATGAATAAAAGATTAGATAGTCTGTAGAAGTGAGACATGTTTACAAGCCTATCTTGGCATTATGCACAGTGGGTGTTAAATAAATACCTTGATTGAAAATATTTATTTGAGAAGAATGTGAATTACAGCCTATATGAAAAGCAATCATGCAATTCTGAAAATGTGCTAAAATCAGGGTTTTCTGAGCATATTTAAATAAATTGTGTTCTGGATTCAGAACTTTATATGTAACAATGGCTTCTAAGAAGTGAAGAAAAGTTACAGTAGAAATTAAGAAATTCCCCTACCCCCACGCCTTTACACATGGATTAGGATAATTAGTACTTTCAGTAAAAAAACTCTCTTGAATGATCCAGAATTACATTGAATTGTACTATGTTGTAAATACTGTATTGACACAAGCTTTTATGCTATTACTGCCGAAAGTATGCGTGTGTGCTATGCACAGGCGATTAGCATGAAGGAGTGAGTTGATTCAGACAACAGTCAATAAAGTACACTTACACAAATTTGAAGTTACTATCCAAGGATGAATCAATTTACACAAGTTTCCCTCATCTGTGCCTGAAGTGCTCTCTAGAGTTTCCCTGCCAATGATGTCTCTAAGGAAAGAGTATATTCATTCACTCTCATTTAAACGCATACATGGTATCTTTGTGAACATTTCACCTACTTTAGTTCAGAAGGTTGGATATTCACACTAGAAAAATCAAAGTTAAAACATACTAAGGGAAACACATTTCAGTGTTTGTACTTTCTGCCTTTGGAAAACTATAATGAGCCAAAGATGTTTGTAAATATCATTTATCCTAACTGAGTTCTGAATACTTTTATGTTAATATTTCAAAGATTAACTTTAAAAGCCTAACACAAACGGATGATGATTGAACTTTTTAGCAATTTAAATCTATTTCTAAGGTTAATATTCATGAAAAAATCTTTGTTTGAAGTTCTTTGAAATCTTGACATCTTTTTCTTTCTCCAAAAGTTGTATTTTCACGGAATATATATTTAAACTTCAAATAGACCTGTGATAGGCAATTCATGGTGTTTAACTGCACTTAAAAATTCAGGCTTAAAGTTTCAATACCAGAAACTAGCATCCATGATGTTATTTGCAGAATACAAAATGTAAGAAAAGATGTTTTTAAAGTGAAGTAAGGCAATTTTTATCTGAAAAGACCTTGAGGTTAATGAAGAAAAAAGTGCTTGAAATGTAAGAAAAGATCTTGAAATATTTCTTCTCATCTTTAACATTATTCTCATTGCTGCTCTTTCTTTCTTTTGTTGAAAAACTAGAAGGAGAACACATCTCAGTGTGTCTGGAAAGAGCCTTGGGGAATTTTGCTCACTTGTTAAGAGAGAAAGGCACTAACCACATTATATGATAATTAAAGTATTTTCTACTTCAAATTCCTTCTGAATCTTTATTCTATCAAAGGCTGGAATGAAAGAAAGCAGGATGAAAACCCCGCCTCTCCTGATGCGTGGTGACAACAGCCTGTTATCACAGGATGTTTTCTTAAAACACTGTTGTTGCGGCACCATTAATAACATAAGAGAATCCATATCATTCACTAGCACAATCCTCCGTCCATATCAGGTCTACAAATGGCTTTGTATGTCTGCATATAAATTTACCTGTTTGTAAAATATATATGACTCTGACAGTGAAATTCTACAAAGAACTTTTGTAGAAATCTTTATGACCACACAAGGGTCAATGAAACCCTACAACCAAAAATCACTTTCTGTACTTTTAACTGGCACGAACTGCTGTTTAGGGGCTGCTTTGGGATATAAGAACTAAATTTTAATTAATGTTTTCTATCAGGCGTGCAACACAGAATTGAAAACAAGAATAAAATTATCCACTTTAAAAAAGAGATATGATTATAGAGGAAGTAAACAAAGTTGCAAATATTGTGTAAATGCATTAATGAGTAAAACACAAGGCCATATATTTTTGTTATTAGTATCTTTGTGTATGTTGTGTAAAAACATTTAAATGCATTTGAATAGAATAGGTGTTCTTCATGTATTTGCTAGTAAGTAGCTTTTTGTCGCTTGCTTATTACATGAAAAATATGCTTGTAAAAAGTTTTATCAACTATTCAGTGTAAGTCTATATCCCTTCATATCTAACAACTTCATATATATTTGTGTTTTAAATATAAAAGTGCATTGTACTACGTGCTTTGAGGGGACATTTTTTAAGTGATTAAAACAATATATTTCTTATCTAATAATACCAAAGTCTTATTTATATCTCTTTGTACATATATGATGAATTAATGACCAATAGTGCAACTGTAATTTTAAAATAAAATGAAATAAACAAACAAACAAAACAACAAAAAAGATAGTCTACGTAGTGTCAAAAGATGGTTTCCCCTCATGCCAGTAAAGCTCTATCTGTGAGCATGCTCAGACGCGTGGAGGTACCAAAGTTACTATATCAGAACTCCTTCTGAGGTGTAAGGAGGATACATCTGATAATTCAATCGCTGTAAACCTATTGTTATTTTGCTGGTATTAAACATCTCTTCAGCCTCAGATTGATTGCAATGTTCCTTCTACTTCATTTCATCATTCTGATAGATATCAAAGGTAAGGCTGCTGCTTTCTCACATAAATGAATGCAGTTTCCAAAAGAATATAATATTTCTCTTTAGTTCTGTCACATTTATCATAGACTCCTTTCAGCGTTTGCTAAACAGACATCCAATCTGCATTTTCATTAACATTATCACTCATTGTTTCTAGTCCCATCCTAGCTATTTCTAGTTGCAACAAATTTTTCATGGAAAATTCCTTTGTATGTCATTAAAATTCTAAATGAAATATATTTGAAAAAGATTGTGGAATATATCAGTTATGGAGAAAATTTTAGTATTTGTAAAAAACAATGATAACAAATTAATTAGAATTTTACCTTACAACGTTTCAACCTGTTGAAATCTGTTCATCAAATGTATGCAATTGCTAGTTACTATGTTTCATTAATGTAGTTAAACTAGTTAAGCTGGGAACCTCAAAGCCACAGACAAATCTGAAGAGCAGTGTCTCTCCCTAAGAGGAAACCTATCTAATATCAAATTGTTAAAAATGTACAAAAGTGTACCTATTTTGATAATTCTCTTTTATGTTTTTGATATTTAAACATGTTTATTTCAGTCAAAGTGCTAATTTTCAAGTTAGTGGCATTTTTATTGTAAAGCTGAGAAAAAAGATCTAATCTTCACCTGGTTTTAAAGAAAAATATGGACTTGTTTTGTTGTGAGTTTGTACATTTGTAAGTAAATAATCTATTCATCATATCCAAGGCATTTTGGGTTTATTACTGTTATTAAAAAATATACCTATTTAAGTTCATAGTCTTTCTTAAAGACTTTGTAAACTCTCTGAGAATAAGTTACAATTTGACATTATTTTAATTTTCTGAGAAATTCATGTTAGGCTTTTAAAATACTCACTTTTTTTAAATGATCCTCTGACTATTTTAAATCTTGGATTAGAATGCAGTGTTTATAAGCAATTGTTTAAGAACTAACAAGTACAAGATTTTTTAAACTTAAATTTTAGTTTGAATTTGAAGTGATACTAAAGCTATGCTTCAAATTATTTAAAAATATTCTGATGCACTTAGCACAATTTATATTTTGTTTTAATCTCTTAATGAAAATTGTTACCTTAAGTTATCACTAATGTGTTATATGAAGTATTTCTTGAGAAGAAACACCATATGAGCTCATTTTGCATGACAAACAGATGTAGAAAGCAATCTATTTCTTTGATTTAAGGTCTCTCAGAAGGTCATACCTTATGCACATTTGCAATATTCAATTTCATGTGATTTTTAAAAATGGACAGTTAAAAGTAGGTTCTTGGGTTCAACACACTTTATAGAGGTCATCTATACTCTTAAAAATTCTTTAATATACAGAAATATAAGGTTAACCAAATTTTACTATAGTATTGCTTTTACTTGCAGTAATGCATTTCATTGATTTTGCTTACAAAAAATATGAGATGAAAAACAGCTATTAGTAAAATAATGTTTTAACTTTTGTCATAATGTAATGGTGTTCTTTAAACCAGAAAAAGAAGGAAAGAAGTTTTAAACACATGATTATTATTTGTTTTTTATTTCTACGTAAATGCCCTATTTCAGATCCATAGTAACAACTTGATAAGTATTTATTAATTGTAATTCTCTGGAAACTTTATTTTCTAATCTTACATTACTTTGGATTGCTAATTTAACCTGTTATATTTAAAATCATTTATTTTCAAAGTTAGACATGCTAATCAATACTTTGATATCTTCCTTATATTTATTAAAGTAGTAATCATCTGCTACATAAATAGCAAAACTTTTTTTCTTTTTCACAATAAAATTATAGACAGTTAAAGCTATAAGACTATAAAAAGCAAAGAAAAGTAATTTCAAATTATGTAAGAGCAAAGATTGCTTTTTCAAGTTTAATCAATATCTGTATTAGATTCATAGAACCAAATCTAAACCAAACAGGAAAGGGTAGAAATTATATTTTGTCTTTTTTCTTCTGGCCAAGACCAACTTGAGAGTTTGAGGAATAAATGATACTCTCTGAAGCTACAGACATTAATTTATAAGTAAATTTAACATCTTATCACTTTCTACTGTATTTTATCATCCGTTTATTCACTGGATATCCTTATTAACCAGCTTCAAAACACCTCGTACCCTGAAAAAATACAGTTTTTTGTGGACTAATCATGGACAGTATTATAAACCCAAACATGGGCTTACATGGGAAATTTAAATCATGAAGTGTTAAGCATGTTACTTAGGAACTACCAATTTCTACTTACTCAAATAATTTGCTAACCCAGCAGCATTTTGAAGTGAGCAGTGTTTGACTGCCCCCTAGTGGACAAGCTCAGAGCTCAATTCCGACCGTCCTTTTTCTGAGTTCAAATCGGTCTCTGTAACTTGAGAAAAGGTTTTCCAATTAAATTCTAATTTCACACAATTACATCCAGACTTCTGATAGCTGCGAAAATCAATTATACTGCAGGCTAGTCATACTGAGAGGCTACAGCAACACCACTAATAAAAAAGAAACGCATCTGCCTAGGGGCTGAATGGAGCCCCGCTGTGAGGGAGGAGGGAAAATACCAGAAACTCCGAAGTTAAAACCACTCAGGATGTGCGACTCTAACAGCACTGCTAAATACATGTGGCAACAGATGTCTATCATTCGTTCATCTCACGGTGAATAAATATGACCAGATGTGTTCAGAGTTTTGAGGACTCTCACTTGAAGTGGCAAAATTGGCTAAATTCTAGAGATGCAATTGGGATGCTGCTTTAAGGTAAATTGATATTGAAAAATGGTGTGTTTTTATCCTAGGAAATTGTGCCCTGAATGAAACTCAGTTAACTAAGAATAGTTTTTGTGTACATAGTTATATAATAATAAATGCACAGCATTTTTAGGAGAGCATGTACATATATAATATATTGCATTATATAATATATGTATATATCTCAATGTGTAATATTGAGAACCCAAACTGCCTTGTTTAGTTGTTTGGTAAATATATGACCTAACGTTCACCAGGCAAAATGAATGTGCTTGTTTTACATGAGAAATAACAGTGGAATTATCTGAAAATGAAAAATACACATCTTTTCAATTGTTTATTCATATATACCAATTTCTCACCCCTCTACATCCAGTTGTTGAGGACTAGAGAAAAAAATAAGTTGGTAATAAATTTGCACATGGCTAAATGCCTCAGAAAAGTGCTTCTAAATCAAATGAAATGACTGATGTAATAATTTTGCGACAAATAGACTTCTGAACATTTTAAGATTAGAAAGGAATTTCTATTGCAAAGTCAACTTTAATACTAAGTCACAGGCCTTTGATTTTGAACATTCCATTCACATAAATGGAATCATACAGTCAAAAAAAAAAAAAGCCTTTGAAATATGCTCAGCCTGACTGACCAAATCCTTGGCCTCTCCTCCTGCGCGCCCTCCTCTCCACTGTTCTGGCTTCTGCCCTGCCACTGTCTCTGCCCCCTCCCCCCCGCTGCTGCCCCCTTCTTGGTTTGGCTTCCCACCACCTGTGTCCCCTTTTCCCGCCCACCTCTGCACACTTCTGTCTGGGATCCCCTCCCTGACCCTCTTCCCACCATCTCTGCACCTCACCTGCCCACCCTCACCTCTGTCTCCCAGGTTTCCTGGCCTCTGAAACCCTCCTGTCTTGTCTTCCTGCCTCATTTTCTACCCTCTTGCCCTCTGAACTCCTATCTTCTCCAGCTCAGGCTTCATCCTTCCCGCATCCCGGGCTCTCAGATTCCCGTATCTGCTCCTCCCTGATGATTAGCATCGCCTTTACATTTCCACCATGGAATACGCAATGCCTCAGGTTGCTCCTCCTCACGTACTCCTCATCTCTCGGTACCCCTGCCTTTGTTGAGCTTCCTCTCCGGAGTCTTCAGCTGCTTTTCTCGCCTCCCCTTTGACCCTGCCTCCTTCCTGTTCTTTGTGCCCAGTCCTAGTGCCTCCGGGCCTGGTCAGCAGTCACCCTTTCTGCTGCTAAGATTGCTGGAACATGTGCCCAAATGGAACCAAACAAGTGTTAGATCGAATTTCATCTTCAACACCAGTTTGCTCTTGTTTTTTACGTCTGTGATGATTTATCTACAATTCTGAAATCCAGAAAGCTCTGAAAATGGAAAGTTTTAACACTTTTGCCTACAAATCTGGTCAAAATTGGCCAATACATCATCTACCCAGAGGCTATTTAGAACCTTTATTTATAAACTTTTGCAAAATGTCATACATGGTGATGCAGATAAATATTGATGTGTTTAATTATGGGGTTTTCCCCCCAGGCCTAGCAAGGAATGTTATGGAATTTATAGTGTGCATATCATATTAACTTTCTAAAATAAAACAAATTATAAATTCTGAAACACATCTCTCCAAAGGGTTCCTGTGAAGGAATTATAGATCTGCACTAGCCATCGCCCTGTTTAGCTCACCCACTGTCTGGTGTCATATTATTCTCACTAGTAATATCTGATTGTCTTCTTTGCCCATGAAAGTTGTGTGTTAACAGAATAAATGTTTGATGAAGAAGAGATAATTTTAACCAATTCTCTCTTTCTCTGACTCTAGTTTACTTTTTATTCAATAAAATTCTTAGAAAAATGTTAGTGACTGTATTTTTCTTTCTAATAATTACAACTGTATTTAAATCTGTTCTGGTTTTATAATGATATTATTATATCATACTATTATATCTGGTTTTGTTCATATTATTCCTTCCATTATTTCTATGAGAATTTTAAATTGCACAGATTTTTGACAGCTCTTTGAAGCACCATCATTTAGTTCCCCAGGTATAAATTCTCCCCTTTTTGGAGCCCTGGACATTTTCATCAACTTGGAGGGATATTTTCCTGCACGGTCTCTCTATGAATGGTCCCATAACTGCTTCAATATAGCCATTGGAGTGTTCAGATCTGGGCTGTAGTTTATATCAGTATCTCAGGGATTTCACCTCGTGGGTGATCCAATTCCAAATCTCACGCCCACTTTGCAAAGGTGTGACTGCTGATTTTCCCTGCTGGTCATGGGCAATGGGCAATATGCATATCACAGCCTTGAGTGGTCAGGCAGAGCTATTTCAATCCTCATTCCTTCCCAGGGGCTCAGTCCCAGCATGTGGCTCCTGTAGGTCCTAGAGTCACCTGGGCAGGTGGCACTCAGTCCCTTCTCAAACAGGCAAGAACCCAGCTCTCATTGCTCATCAGCCCCAGCTCCTGTTGACCAAGCGGGTCAGTTATTCTCCCGACAGTGCGTTTCCTCTAGTCCTATGCTGTGGGGAGTGGTCTCTTCCACGAGCTAAGGGTTTTAATGTAAAAACATAACATCAACGTTTTCTGTGTCTGTGGGAAAGAATATGTCATGGGGAGCATATCCAAGACTTGCTCACAATAGGTCATCTGGACCCAGTAGCTAAGAAAAGGTGGTTTTTATCCTTGAGATTTTGCCTTCGTAGAGATTGGACCCGGGTAGGCATACACACCAGAGACGTGGTCATGAAGTAAAGGGTTACACAAGCATAAGGGACAGGCTAGGAGAGGCGGCGCAGTGACAGGATGCTGGATTCAGGGCTGGTAGACCTGTGCTCGTCACAGCACCTTATCCTTACTTGCCTTTGACCTTCAGCCTCATACCAAAAAACCTCTCAGCCTCAGCCAAAGCACTGGTAGAATTGTTCAGTTTCTAAGAACCACTTGTAATGGTATTAAGTAGATTCTAGGACTCCAGCCCCCATAGATTCAATAGGTCTAGGGTGGGATGTGGGAGTCTGCCCATTCTAGAAGGGTCCCAGGGGTCTGATCAACTTGTCCCATGGATCACACTTCTGGAAGCTGGTATTAACAGGTTACATATCAAAATAGAAGTAGGCTTTTTAAAAAATGAGATGCTAATTCCTTGTTATATTCTTTGTGTGTACCAGGATTGCTAATTGGTTCACCTGGATTATTTAACTTACTAATTCTACCTGAAAAGGTTTTTTTTTTTAATTTTGGGGATTATGAGGACAAATTAAATTTGTTGGCAGGGGGATAGCTGAACCTGTATTGTCTAATGACCAATATACAGCCTCTTAAGGGATGGTATAATTTTTAGAAGTATAATTAATACGTATGTTTACAAGGCAGTCTTGATGTTAATTACCACTCCCTTCTTTGGAAGAATTAGTAATCCCCTGACATGTGTGGCCAGGGAAGAGTCCTGATTTGCAGAGAGATTCTCTTTCTCAATCATTACCTGGATTTCATTATCCAATTTTTGTTTATAATCCAGCCAGTGGACACTGGAATTAGTCATTTGCTGGACGAGAGTGCTAATTCAGGGGCCTCTTCTCTCTCCCCCTTCCCCCCTCCATTCTGTCCCCTGTAGCCCCCATCTCTTACTCACACTTTGAGTGAGACTTTCTGTCTCATCAGCACAGGCTAAAAGCAGTGCATCTGTTGTTGCAGATACTCCTACTCTTAATTTCCTTTCATGTAAATTCATGAAATGTAAGAAATGCAAAAGATATTAATTCGCTTTCATTCTGCCTTTGAGGGACACTGAAAAAGTGTTCCCTCAAAAGCCTCAAATCCTATCTGAGAATGAGGTGAAAGAGTTGTAGGTAAACTTACCTATTGTCAGGAAAAATAATATGTGCTGAGTGGTACTGAAAAACTCCATTCCCTTGCTTAGAAGCCATTCTTTCATGGTTTTTTCCTGCTTCCCACTAAAAAATGCCACTCTTAACTACGGTGGATAAAATGAAAGCTCCTGTGGTCAGGGTTCTCACCTGGCCCTGGTTGGCTAGCTCACTGCACATGTGTGAGCAATACATCATTATTGACTCTAGAGAGCTCCACCCAGTGCTATGGGCGACATGGTGGCATGGCTGCAAGGCTGCAGGAGAGCAGAGCAGAGGCTGGAGTGGTGGCAGCGCCAAGGAAAGAGGTGCAGAGGACAGCTGTGTGGGCACAGTGGTCCAGAGGCAGAGTCTGACTTGCTGTGTGCAGACTCACTCTGAGTGGATGGGATTTTAGTGACTGACCTGCCACCGTGGAAACAAAGTTAGATATAACCCTTTCACCCCAAGATTGTTCTACTATCATTTCTTTGGCCTCATTGAATCCATAGTGAACTTGCCTGGGGCTGAAACCCATTGGCAAGACACTACTTAAGCTGTAACTACTAAAGCTAAAATTATCTTCTTTGAAAATAGGTTGCCCTCAGTAAGAGCACAGGGTTTTGCAGTGCAGTGTTATTTTCATTCATTGTATGTATATGTTGCAGGGGTTTTACAAGGAGTAAAAGCATGGGGCAATTCCTTGTCCTATAACCTGATTTTGTAGGTGTAGAGCATAGAGTGTAATAAGCCAGTGTGGGCCATAGAATTCACCTGGAAATTTCCCACTTCTCCTCTGCTACCTCTGCTGTGTATGGGAGATAGCTTCAAGCAAAAAGGCCAAAGTAAAAAAAGAAGCATTAATATAAGACAAATGAGAAAAGGGAAAAGAGCATAGAACTTGTGTGTGCACCTAACCCACACTGGCATATATGCAACACAAACTTAGTCTGTTTCTGACATGATCATTGAAGGACCTGTATGCTCCCCACTTCCACATATAGGGATTTAGGTATGTGTAGGCCAATTATGAAAACAATTTTATTATCCTTGAAAATGTTAACTAAGTTTAGATAACAATTTGGAGGCATATGGTATGTGCTAAAAATGGAGAACTTTTCTAGGCATCAGGAGATTCAAAATTAATAAAGTAAGTTCCTTTCCATAGGTGGGGCACAGTAAACTACAGGAAGAATGAAAATATCTCTAATTATAATAAATGCCATAAATACTACAATAGATGTATGCGCAAGATGCTCTGCAAAGAAAAGAGAAGTTCATCCTCTGGAGTGGTCGTGGAGGGATCAGTAAAGTTTGCAGAGAAATGATTTTTGAGATAAATATCACAGAACGATGAAGTGCAAAATGAGAAAAATTGCATTTCGGACATACAGAACACGGCAAACTAATGTCTAAATGTCTTATTACCATAAAACGCGTGTTTCCCTGATGGAACACAGAGCAATTATAAGAAGTACAGGAGAACTGTCCACTGGCTATGCTTGATCTGAAATCACTTTGGATGATTTAGTTTCTTCATTTTCAATACCATATGTTACACATCGATGAATATATCCATTTCTTAGCCATTTTATTTTGCAAGGACAGTTGGACTGTTTCCAGTTTTGTCCTTTTCTGAGTACTGTTTCTGTGATATCCTTGTCTGAGTCTCTTGGGGCACCTGGGTGTGCATTTCTACGGGGATCTGCGGATCTGTATCTAGAGGTAAAACTGCCAACTCATAAGGTTCCCAGAGCCTCAAGTTTCGTAGGTCACAAATGACAAACTGTTTTCTAAAGCAGTTGCTCTAATTAAGAGTCCCACCCATGTGTGAGAGTTTGCACAGCTCCATAGCCTTGTCAAATAGTGTATGATTGTTTTTTTAAAATTATAGCCATGCTGGTAACCTGTGTGCTATCTCATTGTAGTTTAAATTTGCATTTCCCTGATCACTAATTAGATTTAATACTTTCTCAGATTTTTTTGGCTATTTGGATATCCTCTTATATTTAGAGTCCATTCAAGCAAGCTCTTGCTACTTTTTCTATTTACTGTTAATCTTTTCTTTATTAATAAGTAGGACTACTCTCTCTCTAATATATATGTGTGTATATATATATACATATATATAATGTATATAGATAATATAAATGTGCATAAATATAAATATAGAATACATATGTATTAGAGAGTATTAGGATGTATTCTAACTATAGACTTTGAAAGTTTTTGAAACATCTCCTCTGCAGCTTACTTTCATACTTTCTTAATAGTGACATTTTATCTTTCAACATTTCCTAAGTTTAGTCTAGTTTCTCTCTCTTTTCTCTTATGAGTGATGCTTTTGTTTGTTGTTTTTGTATTTTCTTAAAATCTCTACCCCAAAGTCATAAGGACTTTCTCCTATATTCTCTTCTGGAAATTTCCTTGGTTTACCTTTAATATGTAGCATAATCTACCTCTAAGTGACCATACTCAACGGTGCTCTGCGGTGCCACCAGGTCATAAATCAAGTGTCCATATGTGTGTGTGTCTGAGCTATCTGTTCTGCTCCATTGATCTAGGTTTCAGTCTGCCCTGATATCGTGCTGCTTAGAGTATTGCACCACTGTGAGTCTTGACACACAGATGAGTTCTCTCAATGTGTTCTCTTTCTTCAAAGCTGACTTGGCTGCCTCTTTCTCTCCTGCATTACCATGTGCCTTTCAGAAGCAACTTACCCATTTCTGCTCACATATACATGCACACTCCTGGATTTTTGTTGTTTTGAACCTATAGATGAATTTAAGTGTTAACATCTTTAAAATAGTAAGTCTCCATTCATTTAAGTCTCTAATGTCTCTTAATAATTTTATATACTTTGCATAAATGTCTTGCAGATTTTTGTTAGTTTTATTCCTAAATATATGAAACAGTTGATGTGATAGTAAAGGGTATTTTTTTAAACATTTCATTTTCTAATTGTTCGTTGCTGATATATAGAAATTAAATTGATTTTGTGGACACCTTGCTAAACTCATTAACACTAATAGTTTATTATTCTAGATTTTTTATGTTCACAATTGTACCAGTCATGAATAATGACAGATTTATTTCTTCTCTTCCAATAATTATACAACTGATTTACTTGCCTTACTGAATTTGCTAAGCCCTTCCACACAATGTTAAAGAAATGTAGTAATAGGGAATATTGCTGTGCTGTTCCTAGTCTCAAAGGGAAAGCCATAAAAAATTCACCATTGAGTATACTCTGTTATAGGTTTTTATACATATCCTTAATTGAATCAAGTAAATTACCTTCTGTTTTCAGTTTGCATAGTTATTTTAAAGTCAGGATGTGATAGTTCTCTCTCTGGAGCCCCTGTCATGAGCAGAGTTAAAGACAAGTGACAAACTGGGAGAAAATATCTGTGAGTTATACAACAGAGAGCTAACCTTCCCAGAGAATTCTGGTAACATTGCCAGATTCCATTTTCTCACACATATTAGAGCACTGTTCCAGGCCACTGCTGTCAGGAATGTAAGTTTTACCAGTCCATGAGCCTAAATAAATTAGGTTTTCACAAAGCTAAATGCCTTCCTTTCAAAGGATTGTCTTTTCTTCTGTGGGTATGTTCTCTCTCATTTTAACAATAAAATACTATTTTTCTAACAAACCATTATTATAAAACACAGTCACTCAGGGGTTTTTAATGTTCTTATTTTCAAAACTAAAAATTAGTAACTTTTTTCAGGTCCCTCTAACTTCTTCAGTTCATCCTATTGGTGTCAGAAACCTCGGACCTCATCTGTGTATCGGTGACCCTCAAAGAACTGGCAAAGGAAAGGAAGCCAGAGCATTACGGAGAAAAGGGGTGGTGATAAGGGAACCTTTGGAGACTATGGAGAAAGAGGAAGTAAAGCAAGGCTGTGCAACACCACGAAGCCAGGGCAGAGAAGGATTTCTACTTGGTGACTGCGGTTGGCTGCGTTAGCGCTGCAGAGAACTCTGAAATGCTTACTGTATTTAGTAACAAAGAGGATATTAGTGCTTCCGGTGTGAAGAATGACAGCAGAGCAGCAGGGCCAACACAGAATGCTTTTCAGAAGGAAAAAGGGTGGTGAGGACGTGGAGACACTGACTTGACTGATTTTTTGGGGGAATTTACTTTTGAAAGGAGAAATGTGTGCCTCTGTCCAGGATTTGAGTCGATTGGCTGCTTGCTTGCTTGAGTGGTTGGCTGGTTTAGTTGGTGGACTGGAGGAGATTGAATAAGATTAATGTTAACAGAAAATCCCTTAAGGGGAAAGACAGGAATATTGAAAATGTAAGAGGTAAAGGAAATAATTAGCAGAAGAGAGATTCTGAGAAGAGGCAGTTAGATGGAATGCAGAACACAGAGGAGAGGCTACACTGAGGGCAGAAGGGGAGACCTGTGTCCTTGGTCCACCAGAAAAGATGCTTTCAGAACTCCAGCCAAGACTGTGCAGTGTCTACAAAGCTCAGTACTAGTCCACCAGTGTGAAGGGGTCCCATGCCCGTGTCAGGTCCACCGAAGTCTGGGATGCACATAAATCTGTAATCCAATGAGACTCGAATTGGGGAGAATGACCACCAAGAGGAATAATAGCCAGTGAAAGTCCCTTGGGATGGGGCAGTCAACGAATCCGAGAGGGATAAAGGGAGAGGCAAAGAGCACAACTGTCCCCTTCTGTCCTCTCCACGTTTCCCATCAGGCTGCACCCTGTCCCCTGCACAGACACCCTCCCCATATCCACCTAACCTTCACACGCCACAGCGTTCATTCTCTGAGTTCATTGTGCTCAGGCAGCTTGTAGGAAGAACATAGCCTCTCAGACTCAAGCAGAACAAGACAGGTGTTTGAAGACTAAAAGGCAAGCTTTCAGCTAAAAGAAAGCATCTCTCAAGGTGAAGTGTATACAGTTTCCTGGTCAGTAATAGAGATCTTTTGGGGAGACAAGCATTCCTTGTGCCCTTATGTGGATTTATGTGTGATCCACATAAATGCACCAGCCTAGGGGAGACATGGGGCTGAAATCTACCCCTGGTGAGAATGATATTGACAATTTGAAATTCACCTGTTTTCTACTATCAGTCAACATGTATCCAGCCCATACTTTATTCCACATAGGTATGTATCATTACCATAAATCAGTTTGTCTAAACATCAGACAATATCTGAAGAGGGAGTGGGATGACAGTTTTCTGAGAAAATCTGTGAGTAGAAGAAGCCTGAGGGAAATTGACAGGCATTTGGTTTGTCCTGAAAAACATGACAGAAATGGGGCTCGGTGACCTTCCTCGAAGGCAGGCATCTTTGAAATGGGAAGGAGGTGGGGTAAAAGTGTGCATGAAATGGGGTCTGGATCTTGTACTTACTGACTGATGTGGCCACGCAATCCTGTCAGGGCAAACAGTAGAATAAAGGTGTAAGATTTCTAAGCTGAGGAAACAACACACAAGAGGCTAATTCCTCTCCACTCACCATCACATAAAAGCTTTCTTAGCAAGACTTTATTGGTTTCCTTCACAGAAACAGTGAATCATCTGCCCCACCACGGTGGGCTTTCAGTGAGGCTCAGACACTTCCGCAAAGTGGGAGGGTCTCCAGTGGGTGGACTCGAATGAGCTGGATCGCCTTTGCTTCTCGTGGGGGCTGCACTGAATGGTGTGGCTGCCCCTCTTAGAGATCCTGTGTCCCAGGTGGGAATGGATGTTGTCTGACCCTTGACCTAGCACCTAGAGGGCATTCGGTTAACATTTTCTTGACGCTAAATGAGCGGTTCCCCTGGTGCTGCTCTTTCAAGAGCGGCTGGCTCTCTTGCATCTGTGGCAGAGGCTTCATCTGCATCTGAACAGGACCGAACTCCGCTAGGAGTGGTGCGCTCTGGGAAATGGCCTCCGTGGCCTGGACCCTCTGTGGTCCCCAAATCCCTGGGACCATGGGGTCGTCGTCTCTGGCCTCAATGTGGAGAGAGACTCAGCCAGAACAGCAGGCTGATGGGTAAAGGTTTTGGCCAGCTGTAAGCAGGACTAACCCTGGAAGAGAATCAGAGAAAGCAAAGAAGGGCGTGTACATCTCCTTGGATTCTTAAACTGAGAACCTAAAAGGTCGTTCTCACCTATTGTTTCCCAGTAACACAAGGAAGGTGTTGGTGGGCAGGAAAAAAAAACGTCCTTGGGCAGCAGCCCAGCAGGCTTCAAAAAGCTATCAAAGAGTCATTTTAAGTCCCTTTGCACAGACATGTCCAGAATATTGACCATAAGAGAGAAGAAGAGAGACTATTCCTAAGTGATTTTCTCCAGTGCTCACACCTCCCCTCGGCTATATGTTCGGCAGGGACCCCACAGAAATTGCTGCGGAAGCTATCAACATAGCTTTAATGTAGGCATCCTCGATTTTTATAACCCCCAACTTTCCATAAAAGCTCATTTTTTCCATTCCCACAGATGGCAGGAAGAATAGATAGCCGAATATACCCTTCACAGATGTCTATTGATTCTTTTTCATTATGTGCCAAATACAGCAGGGATTTTTAATTATTTTTAAATTGTATGACAGAACAGAATGATAAATGGAGTAAATAGAAGACTAAACAATATTTTGTCATCGGAATAAAAATGTAAGCCTGAAACTTTGGGAGGTTTAAATCTTGTAAGGGCCTCTTCCTTTGATTCCTCTTTTATTCCGAAAGGATCCATTAATTCATTCATTAATTTAGAAAGTTATTGAGCATCATGTACCCAGGCCTAAGTTACAGGATGGGGATTTAGGATGCAGAGGGCAAGGGGTAGGGGATAGATTTTATTTATTTACTTTCAATTCATATAAAATTTATACCTTAAGATGTCTTCAGGAAGATATTCTGAGGTGGAAATGGGGAATTATGAGAAACGCAATGGACAAACTCTGCGCATGGCCAGTCTTCCTCCTCCCCTCCCTCACGCATCCTTTCTAGGTGTGACCCAGGTTTTCCACAGAAAAAGAAACTATCTTGATCCCTCTCATCTGTAACAGTTGAATGTTTGTTTCCCCCTAAGTGAGTCTGTCGCTGGGAGATGGGCATTACTTGGATCCAGCCCTCAAAGAACTCAAGGTTATCTTCATGGTAAATCTCATAAGGGAACACAAAATACTGTCTTCAAAATTCCTTATAAGGCCTCAGCCTTCTATTGCAAAATTGTCTTTGATCAAATGTTTGAGCAATTTTTCTGGATCGTTAAGAAAGTATTATTATTAAAAGTTCATGAGGACATTTTCATTGCTTATTTATCATTAAAGACCCCCATTAATTTTCAAAAGAGAGTTGAGGCTGCTTAAAACAGAAGCTGTAATGTCCTAGGGCAGTTAAGAGAGAAAAACGTGGAGAAGTAGAGGAAGCTTTATTACAGCTCCTATTATTTTTTCATAGAGGTCACAAAACATGGTGCAATGCTAAGGCGCAGCAAGCCTCCCTCTGCACCACACCTTCCTTAAGTCCTCTTTTCTGAGCTTGTGCTGAAATTGCCTGTATGACAAGGTTAACTGAGAGCCCGGCAGTCTCCAGTACTTCACAAGCCTTAGCTTGGCCAGCTCCTGAAACATACTCATATGGGAGATCTTATCATTACTTTATTTTAAATATGAGAAAACAAAAGTTCAGAGATCAAGTATCTTGCTCAAAGTCACACCACTAGTGAGTGGCAGAGCGAATTCTAATCCAGGCAGGTCTGATAATTTCCAGAGCACTTCAATAAGGTACATTTTTGAATAGTGGGTCACAGATCAACATAGTGGCCTATGAGTCCTTTTCAACTGAGTAAGTCAGAAGAGCAATGATCAGAGCACATCCCACATAGTAAAAGGCAAGGAGTATTTGAGAAATTGTTTTCAGTGGTGTGCATGTGCGAGCTTGCTTATTTGTGATACAAAACTTATTTCTAGCTGTGAGTAACTCTCTTTAAAAAATTCCAAAACTGTTGCACTGAGATGTATTGATTCTCATTCATTCATGTCCCAAACATAGAAGGACTACTAGTTTTTATGACTCTGCTCTCTACAGAAATCTTTACACAAAAGAAATTAAGAGATTTAAAAATCTAAGACTCAGTATGCTTCTTGCTGGGTGAATAGGCTTCACAAGCCAAACTCCACAGGCGTGCAGCTGAGGGTCCCTAAAATAGTCACATCTGACTGGTCTCTAGTGCCTAGTTGCTGGTAGTAAATCATTCATCTGTCACTCCCTTAGAAGCAGAGAAAATGTTTTTTGCTTTTGTAAGAACAAAAATCCAGTGGATAGAAAGCATAGGCCACATCCCCACTTAGGAAAGGCCTAGCAGATGCATCAGCTTCTGGGGGACAGTGTCACTGTCACATTGACTGTCCCCCGGAGAGGGCCAGACTCCCCTTCTTTGCATTTATGGGATTTTGAGGGTCATTATGACTCAAGGTCTAAAGCTCAAGTAATGAGATCACTACTCTTCCTCTCTAATGAAATCACTAAAAGCTTAACATGCACATGTAGCTCAGACATGTCTTTAGTGCCTATATGAAATTCCTGCCTTGTGATAAGGGGCATTATTTGCTAACCAACAAGGGCCATCAGGCTCCACTATCTTGAGGAAAGCCTGGTAGCCTGCCTGGGTGGGGCAGCAGACCACTCCACGTCAGCATTTTCTTGAAGGACCCAGATGTAACAAGGGCATTTCCTGAAGAACCAGAGTCAGAAGTGCCGTCATAGTCTCAGGCTTCATTTTGTCATCTTTTCATGGAAGTAATAACACCAACCACACAAAATTGCTATTAAGATTAAAGTGAGATAATTAGGATACGCCCAGTACAAAGAAGATGGTGCTGCACGAAGGTTTGTTCTCTATCTTTCCAGTATATTAACAAACATCTTACCATTGACTCAAGGAAATTTCTGGCCATGATTCAGGGGCATGGTTAGGAACTTTGCAAACACCCCTCTCTTCCTTCAATTACTCATAATGACCTGTAGCCATGCCTGAGTCTACAGTCTCTTTAAATCAGCTTCTGTGACATTTCACCTTGTCCCCCTTTTTTAAAACTACGTAACTTCCACAATTTTAATATTTACAAAGAACATACCTCTTTATTTTCTGAAAAGTACTGTTACAAAATTGAAAGACTGTCTCTTACGTCTAAATGTCTGACATGTTTTGGTCATCCTATCCACAGAGCAGGACATGTTCTCAGTGCTAGTTATATGTCCTTACCGCATTCCTTCATTCAACCCAGCAGTTGTGCAACTCTTGTCTTCTCTTACGTTCTCAATACAGAGACTGTTGTCAGTTCGTACTCACAGGGGACATATGCTTCTTGAAATGTAGGTTCCTGACTCAGTTGATGTCCTCAGAGCAGAGTGGTTAAGAGTGGGTCTCTGGGACTGGGGATGGGCGTGATTTAAACCAGCCATATGTGACTTTCCAGATGGGTGATGGCATTCGACCTCCTTACTCCTGAAACATAAAGGACAGTATCACCCAGACATGGATGAAGGAATAGCTGAGATAACCATTATGCAAAGGACACGGTAAACTCAGAGAGTGTCAGATATTATTACTATTAGCTCTCCTTATTCAGAGGTAGTTCTGCACTCCTAATTCATGCTTCAGCCGTCCTTTTGCCTATGCGTCTATTATTATATGTCACCTCAAATCCTTGTAAAGGACTAATGAGTAAGCAAATCCCTCTGTTGGATTCTGCTAGCTTTGATTTCATACAAAAGTAGCACAGTAGCTTGGGTTTTGTTTACTATTGCCTTCATCAAGTGGAGTCAAAATGGGCCTTGACTCCATTGCTGGTACGGCTGGTGTTGGGTTCATGATGGTGATTGGGTAGAACGTTCTAATTAAGAATTTCAAAGAAATTGTGCACTGAGAATAACATGAGACAGATTCAACACAGAGTGTTCCTGGGGAAGTAAACTGAATGGGGGATCATGACAAGAGCTCAGCCATATTAGCACTTTCATGCTATTACATGACATTTTGGTCCCCTTTCCCTTAGATTTTGCACTGACTGAAGGCGGTACAGTCACTCCTTTGTGCCCAAAAGGATATTTTCCCTGCGGGAATCTGACCAAGTGCCTGCCCCGCGCTTTCCACTGCGAGGGCGTGAACGACTGCGGGAACGGGGCTGACGAGGGCAACTGCGGTGAGTCCGCCTGATACCTGCACACGGAACAGTAATGCTCACCCGAGAGCGGGGCGGATCTGCTCTTCTATAGGGAACACAAGTAATTGATCCCTGATTGATTTGTCGTGATGACCTGAATTTTCATAAAGGTTGCTGAAACCAGAAATACAGTATTATAAAATATATTATAAAATACAGAACAACATGTATAAAATACAGTACTGTAGAATTAAAAATATTTTATAAAAATTGAAGTTGTATTTTGAAATCTCCTTGGATCCCCAGATTTTGATTTTAAATGGCTTCCTGTGGCTACCTCCTTAAGGATTACTAATATGGTTCAGTTGCAAGAATATCCTAATCCCACCCTGAGAATGAATTCATTGACCAGGTGTCCCCTCCTCATGGAGAGGCTGGCTGCCTTGGCCATGTGCCCTGACCTGGAAGCTCCCCATCAGTCTAGGATGAGCACCTGGTCTGTGGCCACAGCATCCTAGTGTATTTGCTGTGATGTACTAAGGACCTTCTTGTCTTTTCACATACTTATCTCACTAGACATGGGTTCCTCGAGAAGAGTTTATTTGTGGCTGATTTGTTTTGCTGTCCCAGAGCCTAAAACAATGAAGTCCATCGCAGGTTCTCAATCGGTGATAGGGGGCAGCCCTCCGGATGCCCATGGGCAAGTCAATCAAGCTCCTGGCCTTTCCTCCTCATGCACGGGGATCAGAGATTCTGCAGGCTTATCTGCCTCATGAGGATATTCTGAATGCAAATTAGATAATTCCTACAAAGGCATCAAATTGAATCATTTAAAAAACCATTGAGAGTATTATAAGACAGAAATTAATTAAAGATCGCAGGGCTCAAAGGCACCTGTGGACAACATTTTAAACGGACTTTTCTGTCTGTGTGGACTTTGCTCTCATACATGCGATGTGTATACCTTTTTAAGAGCATATGCTAAAGTAAATATACTTCAAATGATGCCTCCTTTTTAAAATGAATATGATTTTATTGCAAAAAAAGGAAAAGAACCTTGGCAAATAAGCAAAATCATATCTTCTGACAAATTAAGAAAATATTATTTCTTTCAACAGGAATGGATAGCCTTCATGAAAAGGAATTTCATTTTTGCTTAATTAAAAAGATCAGGAGACATGACTTTTATCAGAACTCATTACATCTATCAATGTAATATGTAATGCTTATGCATTTGACAAAACAGAATTCAGATTATATTGTATTATTCTGAGGACCTCAAAATTAAGATAATTTAAAATGTCAGCATAGAAATAGGTGACAGTTTCCAAGATGGATACGTGTATGTAAAATAATTACTGATTTCCATTATATATTTCAAGATAAATACATTTGAAATATTTATAACTGTGAAAAAGGGCAAAACTCCAAATGTTTACCTAGCTCCTTGTCCCTTACCATTGATGTTATTAATACTTCAATTAAAATTTTTAATTGATTTCATTATCAAATTTTTATACTTTTGCTTTGTAGTTTGATATTTGGTTTATAGAATAACTGACACATATTCATAACTATTTCACAGGAGACACAAGTGGATGGGCAACTATATTTGGCACAGTCCATGGAAATGCTAATAATGTGACATTAACACAGGAGTGCTGTAAGTGGTATTGGTTCAAAGACTCATTATCAGCTTTGCAAGCAACATGGTTTGTGGCTTATGGATTTATATGGGTAGTGTGATAAATTCCCTTTAGAATTTCAATTTCAGTTCAGAGTATTTCAAGGGTCAACTCATCTGTTGTTTGCCCATAGGCTGAAAAGAAAGAAGAAAAAGACATTCTCAATTCATGATCATTTTATGTATTAGTCTATCATTGCAAGAATATATAGGCATTGAATGATTGTGGCAAATAATAAAGATCTTATTCCCTCTAATTATTTCCTTCAATAAAGATATTGAGCACTAACTACTTTCCGGCCCCTACATCAGACACTGAGACTATCGTAAGATGTGGTCCCAACCCACAAATACATAGTTCACATTGCAGTAAGAAAGACATGTCCTTACAGAGGCAGGAAGGATACACTATTAATGCTAAATTGGAAGATTGATGTTTGCACAGGCAACGTGGACGCCCACTGGTAGAAATGATGGCCCTGCTGGGAGTGGGGAAAGATCCACAGAAAAGATGACAATAAGATGGACTTTGAAATCCTTAGATGGAGGGAAGGGTAGGAGGTAACAGGATGAGCAGGAAAGCAAGGCCAGGAAAGTGCTGGAATGGGAAGGTAAAGAACATGGTTCCCCATGCCTGTGGCAATGGTTCTGAGTGCACGAGGTGAAGGACATGAACCCAGAGAGGGGCCAGCCCCTAAGGGGCTCTGGGTACACACTTTGGAGATTGGCCTTGATGCTGGAGATAGAAATATGTTTATGTATATACATGTATTATATATGTATACTGTGAATATAGACATAGTTATGTAGGTGCATATATGTTTTTATATACACATTAGTAATTACATATGATTACATACATAATGTATATATGTATTAAATACTGCATTGACAATATCTTACATACTTTATAATACCAGTTTATAATTACCCCTTATTATAGACTTATTCACAAGTATATCATGTATAAATTTAGAAATGAAGAAGATTACAAACAGACAGAACTGGAAGTCCTAATATTCTCTCCCAGATGCCTTACACATGTCCCATGTGGCCGTCACTGCTGTACACAGTGGGCAGCCCCCCAAGTCGTGTGCTTATTTTCTTTCAATGAGGAGGAGAAGCACAGGATAAGAAATATATGTGAAAATGATCCCTCCACCAGAATTGTAGAGAATGGGTTAGGATGGTGGTTTTCTCCCTGGGACAATTTTGCCCCTAGAGAACATCTATTTATCGGTAAATAGAAGTCTGCAACCTCAAGGTTTTAATCTAATAACCACTATTTTCAATGCCAATATATGTTAAAGTAAACATTTTGAACTTATCTTTAGGAAGCTGAGCTACCTAGCATAAACCTATAAACAACATTGACTATTTCCCAAAACTTTGTATGCTAAAATGCATCTTTTGAATTGAGCAGGCATTCAAAATAAGTGTGTTGAATTTACTAAAATTCAGTGAAGTTAATTTTTAAAATAAAGTTTAAAAGTGATCTAGAAGAAGCAGAGCAACTTGAGAGAACTTATAATCAGATTTCAACAAATTTAAAAAGTTAAAATTTGAAAATAATTCTCATTTTTCTTAGTGCCATCAAAACAAATACCCATAGAATCAGAGACAAAATCAAATGCTCCATTAGTATAGCCTGGTAATTCTCTCTGCCAAACACACACACATACACACAAACACAAACACATCCACACAAAGTGACTGTCCCATGGAGTGACTTGGCCTGGTTTCTCCACAGATTCTTCACACCTTTATATGCCATTATTTCTATAATTATGTAAGTTTCTTCAGAGTAAATTCTGAAACCTTCTTCTTTCTTCTGAATGCTTCATATAGCTGGATCTAAGTTTTTCTCAACTTTACAGCTTCTCTACAACTTGTACGACCTACTTTAACTTCCTAGCCAGGAAAAACAAGAACCAAAATGACAGGGTATCTGACTTTTTATTTTAATAAGGCGCAATGGTGTCTATTGTAAAAACCTGCAACTTCTCACAGCTCTAAGAGGTTTGAAAATGGGAAAAGAACTGAACTGAATTTAAATTAACAGTATTTATTGAGCAAGCTCTTTGTGCCATTCAATTAAATCAAATTGCCTCAATTATACCCATTCAAGTTTAAAGATTATACCATAGAGATACATGCAATTATAGTAACATTTTTCATTGAGGAAAACTTAATATTACTTTACTAGATACTTTTCTGATATTTAAATTTTTCTGTGGCTTCTTTCTAATCACTTATTATATGCCTATGAAGTGACCCCTGGAAGCTAGAACTGAGATGAACACCACATCAGTCTATATTTGACTAGGAAAGGATTCTGACTTGTTTTTAGCATAGGGCTGAGTTAGTCCTTTTAACAAGACATAAATGTCATATACATTCAATGCAAAGAGAACAACATCAGTTCTTAGAGACAAAGTCATAATTAAAGCAAAGTATTTTTGCCCTAGTGAAATCTCACTCTTTTTGCCCCTAGTTCTAGACCAGTTTCCACAGCGCTGTGACTGCAAAGAAACTGAGCTGGAATGCATGGATGCTGGCTTAAAGTTCGTGCCCCTGACTTCCAGCAATGCCACATTACTGTGAGTAGATGTCAAATCCTCATGCTATTTGCCCCTAAAGTCATATGAAAGCCATGTAACCTGATCCAATGTGTCTTTGTTCTGTTTTATGCTACTTGTATATTGGCAAAATAACAGCACCTGCTTTTAAGACCACCAGCCATCAGAGAATTCCAGTCCTTCTCCAGGGAAAAAAACATATTCAACACTCTATGTTGAATTAGCCAGGTTATGCTTTAGTTCACAGATGTCCGGAGTTCTTATTTTTAATTGCTTTCTGATGTATGTACTATTAGGAAAATGCCAGATCTGTACAACTAAAAAGAAAACTCAAAAAGGAAGAATACTCACATAGTGGATCTCATTTTTAATGGTGGCCAAGACTGCAGAGATATAAGAGCTATGAAACTAGCTATGTCATCATCCTGTGAGTTTTTCTGTGCTGTGAAAAAACCTTTTGAGAGCCTCAGGAATTTCAGTTGTGTCATAATTTGGGCATGCGTGAGTTGGTTAGGATTTGTGGACTTTTTGGTTTTGTTAAGTAGAGTAAAAAAGTTAAATCACTGTAGACATTCCAGACTATTAACTAGCTGACTAGACTTGTCAAATGTTTGCAAACTGCTTTAATTGTGCTTCCTAAGCTTTTTCTTCTGCCATGATGAAGTTTTAAGTTACTTTGTTTTTTTCAAGTGTGTGTTAAGTAGCTTGGAACATCACCAGATATTTTCTTCTCAAGCACAGTTTCTAAGGAAGAGTTTGGTTGGTCATAACAACCATAATGAAGTCTGATTTACATGTTATTTTAGGTCTCTTAAGAAAAAAAATTCAGTCTTCCAGATAAAGTTTAATCAAATACACAGAACTTAAAAAGATGTAAGTAGCTATTAATAGTGTTTTTTAGGGGGAAATCCTTGCGATGTTTTGTTTAAGATGTTTTTGATCCTAAAGTAAAGTGAAATACAATGTTGATTACCTTTATCATTAAATTAATTTTTCTAAATATAGTGAAGATTAGAAAAGAAAGCATTGAAAAGTAGTACCTTTACATTTCATAACATAGCTGAGCTAATTTTGATTTAAACTACTTTTATAGAGTTAAGAGTTGAGAACAGGCATTTTAATAAGAAAACACATAGTTAAATGCATTTCTCCAAGATATTTGGAAAATGACATTGCAGATTCAGAGACATTAGATGCACTTTTTAACTTCAACGAAAAATGTTAGCATAGGCAAGAATGATCAGATCATTTAAAACACATGACAGGCTACAGGCTGTCTCCCAATAGGAGCAAAAACACAATGTGAGTGAAATCAGGGATAAGAGTATATCGGGGGAAATAAAATGTTAATAAATTGGTTGCAGTCAGCAGTGAAAAAATGGTAATCAGTAATGAACAAAGTGTCAAAATGTTGCCAATATCATCCTAGAAAGCAAGCCAGGGTCGGAGGTATATGACCTAGAGACAGCCTCTATGGGGGGACAGGGATGGACTGCTAATTGTCACAATTTACGTAACTGTCTCTTGATAGAGAGTCCTTGCTTTGATTGCCAGCTCACCAAACAACTTTATGATAACTACATTAACTTTCCAAATTACTCATACTAACATATTTGGGAAACATTTTTATTTGTGGAATAAGATAGTTCCCATTTGAGTAAAGAAAATGAGATTATTCAAACTTTCATGAGTTTGACTACTGTGTATCAGTGCCTCTATGCCCAGTCACTCTGGGTTAATGGAGAGATCAAGTTTCTATACTTGCCAAGATGGTCATTAGAGTAGACTTAAAAATTAGCCAAGTTACGCTGTAAGGCCCCTTGGCAGGGCCATCAGCTTATTTTATCCATCAACATTCAGCACAGAGGAAGAGTTTTTAGAAATGTGGAATATGTCAAAACCAGGAATGAAAAAAGTCTGATCCTTTGCTGATACTGGACAAACATGTCTGGTTTCAGATCCCACCGACAGCTGTGTGCTGTTCATGAATCCAGGTCCAGAATCCCCAGTACAAGAAAGAATCCAGGTCCAGAATCCCCAGTACAAGAAAGGGAGTCATTGACGTAGGTCCATTAGTGAGGTAGAATTTTATGTGAACATAGATAACCATGCCTGGGTTTGACTATAGCCTGTGTGAATTTCATCTGCAGTCAGGACCTTCTTCTCCATCCTGGAAATGTGGTCACACTGTCATTGTCACACAGGAGTAGCTGTGCATTAGCTCTGGGTTTCCAGATTCCTCTAGAGAACACACTGCTTTTAATCTTACTGGGAATTCTTAGGATCACCACATACTCATTCTGTGAATCAATATTGTCCTTGCACTGCCTCACTTACACTCAAGGGAGGACAAAAAAAAGAGCACTAGCAGAAAAAAGGGAAAAGATTCACAGTTTAGAGCACCTGTTGAAATTCTATTACCTGGAGTCATAGAAGTTTATGAATCTCTAATTAAATCTTTTCATTATTCATGAGGTAATTAAAGTCTGCAATGGTTAAATGAGTTACCTAAGATCCAGAACTAGTTAGTGGAAAAGCTGGAATTAGAGCCTGTCTTCGGATGCCTAATGCAGCATTTATTTCACAATAACCAGAAACATAGAGATGGAAAGAAATTGTTCTAACATCTAATTGAATCTTCTACCAACACATACTGCTCTTCAACACACAGACCACCCCCCACTTGTATACATGTTTTTCCTTCTAATTTGGGGAAAACCATCTTTTCGGGGGGCAGAAGAATCAATTGAGGATCAAGCAAAGGAGCATTAAAATTAGACTTCTCAGGCCAAGTGCTTTCCCAGACCTCTGACCCAAAGCCTTGTGCTACGTCTGTATTTATCTCTCATAGTATCTGCTATTCCACTCAATGGAAGAATATGGAATCACTAATTTTGCTAATTCAGGCCCCAGTTTTTCCTAGTTAAAAAGAGTAGGGATTAACCTTAACTGCCTGAATCAGCTGGAAACTTCTCCATATAAATATTTAAGTCTGCTTTGAGAGAACTTAGGTACCACATCATAACCGGAGTATCATCCAGCAAGGATTCTCCTGATGCAAGGTGCTATTTGATGCTTTCTAGGCAATTTGATTCTCCTAGAGCCTCAGAGAAAGAGACTAGGAGACTGTCATCAATGAATATTCACTAAGTGTCTATGCCATGCAAGGTGCAATGCCTTATATTCATATGTCACTTTTTAACGTTTACAAAGGGTTCCAAGATTTGGAATTCTTATCTGATCCTCAAAATCCACAAGGTGAGGCAGAAATCATGAAGGTCCCTTTCAGGATGAGGAAACATACTCGGGAAAGAGAGGTTGTTTGCCCGGAGTCAGCCAGCTGATGAATAGCAGAGCTTGGCCTCAAAGCCAGACCTCCGATCATGATCCTTTGGAAGCTTATCCACACGGTCCAGTCTCAGAATATTGTTAACCATCAAGGAAAATGTCCAGGAATCAAACTCTGCTTTGAGAATGACTCAAGTTCTTCACAAGTGTTACTAGAAGCTCGTAGAGCCGCTCATAAGCCTGGCAACCCTTCCTTACGGCCGCTCCCCTCACGCCTCCCAGCAGCTCCTGCCACTCTTCTCCAACCCCTGGGCTCAGCCCAGCCCTGGTATCTCCTGTCCTTAAACATTACCTTTTCTTCCAAATTCTGCATTACAACAGCTCAAGTAACCAAGGTAGCAAAACTCCACCTACTCACTATCCTCCCAGAAACTCTGTCATCTGAAAATAAGATGACCCATCTTTACCCAAGATCTGGTGTGAAATACCAGAGAGGATGTGGCCAAGTCACCTTTCCAGGGCCTGTGATCATCATCCTTCAGACAATAAGTATTGTCTTCTGTTTCATCCATAAACACATCATGAAAACACATGATCAGTGTCTGGTTGACATTATACTGAGCATTTCTGTTGATCAGTCTTTCAGAGAAGAAGGTCAGGAGGATCTGACATGCCCTGTTCTCTCCCTCTTTGAGGCGCTCACAGAGCGGTGTCCTATGAGCCTGCTCTATGATCTCTCCTTAAACAAATGTCAAGCTCATCCAGCCATAGCTTGTGAAATCTACTTTTTCCATTTTTGAAAAATGAAAACTATGCTTTCCATCTTTAATTTTCCAGCTGATCTTCTCCTTTCTAGATTCCTCAGTAATTGGTCATGATTCAGTGTTTTCATTTTTGGTGTTTCTCAATTTCTAGGAGAAATTGCCCAAGCCACAGGGCTTTAACTCATTTTGATGAATGTACTCTACTGTCTGGGCTTGAACTGCCCTGACCCTGTATTCTCTCTATTCATTGCCATCCTGAGATTATCTCTTGGACTGAGATGACAGGAATAATGTAGGAGTTGAGCATTTATATTTATATATTATTTCATCATATTATAAAACAGTTCCCATACCCTAGGCTTGGTCATTTCCTTAACATTTTCTTATTTATAAAGTATAACTAGAAATATATTTCCATTTCCCACAGTATTCTTTACTCTCTTGATTTTGAACATGACTTAGATCATTATTTGGACTACGATTCCATTTTTATGAACCCTTCCCATTAAACCTTGAATTTTGAAGAACCACCCCCACTGACCACCTCCTTCTGAGTTGGATGGTCCTAGATTTCTCCCAGTACCATGTACCACCACCCCTCAATGTTGCATATGTCAAACACACATGAGGATCAATGATTATTTGTTGAAGGAATGATGTGTACAACTAACCCACAGGACTAAAGCAAAGGTGAGGAGCATCTTCAGCAGGGAGAATGAAAAACATAATCAGAAACCCTCAAAGGATATTGTGACAAGAGAGAAAAGGGCAGTTTTATAAGAGAAAAGGGTTCCCATAGGAAACAATGAAACATATGCTGGAGAAATCATTGAATCATAATTGTAGGACCTTTAAATTCCTGGCTAAAGAATTTCAGTTTTATTCTGTTTGACCAAGGAAAAGGCCTACCCAAAGGTGTGGTTTAGATTGTATTGAACCAATAAACTTAATATTCATTTTTAAGTTGTATTGGGATAGATCCTAGGAGGTCACCAAATTTAATATTTAATGCTAAGTAACTCTCTGGTCTGGAATGCTGTAAATATTCACAGTGGAATAGAGGTCATTTAGGCATCCAGAAAAACAAATTCCTAAATCAAAATGAAATTCTAGTTGCCAGATGGGTAACTCTTGCTCAACTTATCTGAATGCTTTTACTACTGATCAGTTTATTCATTTTAATAATCTTTTACTATATCCAGCCTTTCTAACATTGCATGGAGGGGAGCAATTTCAGATGACCTTTCAGAGAAATAAAATATAACTCAGGAGATTGACTATAATAGTTTATCACTGCTACCATGGAAACCAACAGCAATTTTCCTCCTCATTGTAATATAAACCTTACATAAACCAGGAATTCCTTCTTAAACTGGTTCTTATTCAATGCAATTATTGGCAGCAAAATGTAATTCAAGTCTGCCTGACTCATGAATGCAAAATGTTGGATTAAAAAATAGCCTATAAACACACATGTCATTACAGCATTTATTTGCTCTAGTTTCAGGTACATAAATTCCTGGCATTTCTGCTTGAAAATCCCTGACAGCTGAAACAGCAGGAATTCATGAACTAGTAAGTTATTCTTAGAAAAGCCATTTCATGTAAAGTATATTAAATGGGCTCCTATCTCAGCTCTGTATAAAAAGAGGACACCATTGCCAAATTGTCATGTTTCTGAGTTTCCCCTTATATTCACCTAGCTACTATTCCACAAAGAAGAAAGCAGGTGCTAGGGGATCAAGTGAAAATGCAGCAGCCTAAGTCTGAGACAAGATATCTGGGACTCCAGTTCTCAACAGGGTGCCAGCAAGCTGACTAAATAGAAGACTGGAGGCTTTATTATTGTAGGCATTGGAATCTTAACTCACGGTCAGGAAGGCAGTTAGGCTGTACATGTCAGATGAGTCATGCAGATCAAATGCACAAGGTCAAATTCAGAACTCACGATTACATGCATCCCTTCAGTACTGACAACATGTGGGTAAAATGTGCATGGTGCTTTTGAATTACTTACCCTGAATAAAATGTAAACAGCACTAGATAGGTAGTACATTTTATATTTAGGAGGAACTTCAATATACCTTTCTTATAATATATGCTGTTCCCTTTTTCACATGCTGTTGTAACATAATTTATCATATTAACTTTCATTACATCACTGCAAGGGCTTTGAAAATGCTGAAATGGATAATGATCTATATGGGTTTATTTTATTCATAGTAGAACTTTAAACCAAAGGCAGAATTTATGTTGCAATGGGAAGCATCTTCTCACAGACACCGTCCAGAGACTGTGGGTTTGGAATGAATGGCACAAGGTCTTCTGGGATTCCGGTCTACTTTGTAGGAGAGAAATTGATGCTTTCTGAACTGCTATGGGTGTATTGCAGGTGCTCTGTAGTACCGATCTTTCCACGTGGCAGTACACAGATAAAATGACAATATTTGTTCAACATTTAAGGTAAAAAAAATGGGTTTGCTGGTAACTGGAGCCTCGTCTCCTCTTTACCTAGCTGTCTATTGGGCTGAGGGCTTCAATATCCTGGCATACCTGGTACAACATTCATGACTCAAAGGCTGGGAAGTTTTGCTAGGAAATAATTGTGGCATAACAAAATTCACAGGTGGCTGAATGAGCATATGTTTCAGCATAGATTTGCAGTGAAGTAACGTAACAAGTAAATGCTACATATTATATATAGCAAGAGCCAAACCAAATAAAAAAAGAGAAAGGAAAGTCATTCAAAGGACTATGTGCCATTCGTTACTATTATTAGTGATATTATTTCCTGTCCTGAAAGGTCTTCAGAAAATATGAATTCAGGGCTAACCTCCCATTGTATAATGAGCACAGGAAATGGAAATTATTTACTTAGATTGCTTCCAACAGTGCTATTATTGAATCAATACTATATTGCTAAATTGCTTCAGAGGTTAAACAAGGCATGACCCTGTGTATACTAGCCCCAGTTCAACTACTGATGCTACTTGGGACCTCGCTAGCTGGCTTTGTGCTTCTCACTCTGTATCTCAAAATAGAAATGATTAAGACTTGCCCTCTCTGTTTTGGGGAGTTAATGAGGAGTTCAGGGTGGAACTCTGAGCAGAGAGAGCAAGACAGCTCAGCAGTGAGAGGCTGGCCAGTCTCACGTGGTGTGAGACTCCAGCAAGTCAGAACAAGAAGGCCCCCAGACTTCCGGTTTGTGGCAACAGGACTAGTTCCCTCCACCAACACATCGCACTGGAGTTCCATGGTCCAAATCATGCACGCCTGAGTCTCACTGGAGGGGTGCTAGGGGGACAGCATGCATTGGCTGGGTTCAACATGAGAATAGGGTTTGGGAGTTTATAAACCAGTTTCATAAATTGTCTTTAGGTAAAGAAAGTGGAGAGCCCACCCAACAGCCTACTAAGTACAAAAACCGTAATCACATGGCATTTGTCTTATTCCTACCAGATTCCTGCAGCATAACTGTATTAGACACGTATCCAGGAAAGCATATTTTGGATTACATAATCTGCAAATATTGTGAGTAACTTCTTTATAATTATATTATGAGTACAATTTTCAGTATAGATTAAAGGGTAGAATGGTATATTTAAAAGGGATGATTTGACTATAAAGAAACAGGAGGAACAGGTTATCACAAAGTACTTAGATTAGTTATTACCCTGAAGGAATTATTAAAAGATTCCTAGTTTTACCATAAGGTGGATGCAAAGGTTCTCCTTAACCTTATCTTCTCAAGTGAGGCTTATTTCCACAATTCTTGAGCATTTTATTTTTTCTAACCCTTGATAACTTACCTATGTACTTCCTTAAAATGCTAGACTTTTAGGGATATGACCCAAAAGGACAAAAGCAAAAATCGCCCCACATATTTATTACAGTCATACTCTAACATACTGTAATATTCCACACACTATTCTGAGGCACTTTCCAGGACTGGCCCCAGGATTGCAAACACTAGGCTTGGGGATATCTGTATTTCTTGGTTGTGTTTTGATTTTTCCTCTTCTGCTCAGCCGGCAGAGTGCTTTCAGAAACAGATGTCCATACTTCATAATCATCATGAGAAGCTCATATTCTAATTATATGTGAATGACAGACAGTATAGAGTTTACCTAATTAACTCACCCATGCTGTTTGTAGGTATCTCAGCCACAACTGCATTACAGCTCTAAGACCTGGAGTATTCAAAGACTTGCATCAGCTCACTTGGCTGTAAGTATGCTAGCTCTTTCTTCCTCCACAAAGGATCCTGGTCTTAATTCCATTTGTGTATCTTGTTTTTCTGATTGTCATACAATCTGGAGCACTTTACCCAAGCAATTCAGATAATGGCATGTCGAATGAAAGTTGTGTGTGAGGAAACTGGCACCATGCTTTTCCAGGGGGCCTTCTGAGCCCAGCAGGGGGCCTTCTTGGCCCATCCATCGGTGTTTACCCACAGCAGGTTTTCTCAATCTCAACTCTATTGGTATTTGGGGCCAGATAATTCTTTGACTGGAGTGTGGGGAAAATATATCCTGTGTATTTTAGGGTGGTAGGCAGCATCTGTGGTCTCTCTACCCCACCAGATGCCAGCAGCTCTCGCTTCCAGAGTTGTGACAACCCACAGTATCTCCAGACATTTCCAATGCCCCTGGGGGAATGCCATCTGTTGAGAACCACTCACCAGAAAAGTAAGCCAGTTCAGGACTTTTGTGATTTCCAGAGCATTCATAGAAAAGTCTGAAAATATGATAGTTCCTGGCGTTTCACCACTTTCCAGCCTGAGCCCGCAGCTCCAGCCCAGATACCTGTGTTTGTTTCCATCAGTTCCAGAGCTCTCTGTATTTGCCCAGTTTCCATAGGTTGGCCTGGTCTAGGGGGCAAAGCCAGGACGTCAGCTTCATGCAGATCCTTGGATATGCCGTGGCCCCATGCTTAATGTTCCAGGCAATGCTCTTAGTCTCCTTAGACCTCTTTTTTCTCATCTGTAAACTGTAGTCCTAATTACTTTTGAAGAGTCCTGTTGTGAGGATTAAATCACAGTGCACATATGAAGTGCCACATGCAGAGCCCCTGGCATATAGTAGGTGCTCATGTTAACTCCCTCTCTAAATCCTACATCAGGAATTCTGAGAGGAAGATGAAATGGTACCTAGCTTCCAAGGGAAAGGGAAGGAAGGCAAATTTCCCCTTCATCTAATATTTTCTAGGAAAACACCATATATAGTTAAAAACCAGAGATTTGAATATTTAAATATTTTCAGTCTTTCATCTTCAAAGCCCTTCATGAGTTTGTACAGACGTTATAATCACATGAACGTCATGAGACCGCTGAACCATTCGTGATTTCCTGAGCCTTTGTCCATTCATTCTTCATTTGGTCAGTCAGTAGGTCTAAGCATTTATGGAGCCCGTACTCAGTCAGTCAATCAGTGCAGCTTGTGCCAGACCCAAGTATCCAGAGGTGAAGGGTATGACCTGGGTCTTTAAGTCCAGTGGGAGGTGGAAGCAGGAAGAGGAAGCAAGCAGCATAGACCTGACAAGTGCTGGCAAGGGGCTTGTAGGGATTTGGAGCAAAGGACAGCTCCAACCATGGGGAGCCGGAAACGCTCTTGAGGGAGAGAAGGGTGCCGAGTGTGGAAGGGCAGCAAGATCAAGGGCAGGTGTTGGGGGAAGCAGGATCGTCATAGGCCTTTTATTTTTTTCTGCTTTCATTCCACAAATGTCTCTGATGCTGGACGTGTTTGTGATGTGTTTTGTCAGAATTCTAGACGACAATCCAATTGCCAGAATTTCACAGCGGTTGTTTACAGGATTGAAGTCCTTATTTTTCCTGTAAGTATTCCTCTACATTTCGATACATCTGTCTATAAATTGCAAGGACACCAAACACTAGCTTACGCACAGGGCTTTAAAAAAATCAAGTTAAAATTTGTATTACTCAAAACCTTTCCTGTCTTTCCAGCCACAATATTACTGTTGCTACTTCCTGGCCGTATCTCCAGGTATATTTTGAGTCTACCAGTTGATTTCTTTTTTAATTTCCTTTAGTCCTCAGGCATGTTTTTATCTGCAGTTTTTGACCAAAGATACTATTCATGTTTATCTCCTGACTACATATAAGTCTGTTAGAATCTCCCAGGGGGTCAGCTCCAACTACATTTTTAACAGAGTAAAATGTGCCTGTGCCCAGCAAGAGTCACTGAAAATCCTAAAATCTTCATCCTACAGAGCTGTTCTCATAATTACATTTTCCGTGCTTATTAATACACTGGAATGATTTATCAGCAGGGTTTTATTATGTTCCTTTACAGTTGATCATATAGCTCATTATTTTTCCATTTGTCAAATGGAGCCACAATATCATAAATTAATCATGCCGCTTAACATGCTGATGAGCTGTTTTCTCTCCCCAAATGCCTCCTATTCTCACTTCTTAGATTTAATGCAGTTTCCAATGCAGCACTTTAATATTAGAAATGATTAGTGTTTCCCTTAAAAAGAAACTTTGGATGTACGATGCTGGAAATGATTGTAAATTTGAAATTCACAAGGAAAATTACCATAGACTTCAAAGTTATTACCCAATATATACTTTTGATTCATTTCATAAAATTAAAGTGCATATTTATTCCTAGGTGGTAGATCGTACTTTTCCATTTGTGGTTTCTGTGACGTCTGCTCCCTTACCGACACCATATCCATGTCTAGAGGCCATTCTGAAGAGGCAGTTACATTTTTATTCTTCATCCTACTTTATCGATTTTAGCATGCACATTTTCAATTTGTGGAAACAGTAAAAATACTGTTTGCAAAGTGGCAGGTCACTGTGTTTCTAATGTCTTATTTGTGTTCAGGTCTATGGTTAATAACCACTTGGAAGCCCTTCCCAAGGAGATGTGCACCCAAATGCCTCACCTCAACTGGATGTGAGTATGCATTTAGGGGTTAATTTGCTATTTGACTGGATTAAGGAAAGTAATCCTGAAGTTAATTCATGATTACCAAAAAAGCCCATCCATGATCTTCTTTCCAGACCCCAAATCCCATTGTTACTTCCTGGTTTAAATCTTTGGAGAATTCCCACAGCTGTCAGGGTAAAGTTCAAACTCCCCCCCGAAGCACTCAGGACCTCTCATTTTCTGTCCCTCCCCCCATCTAGTCTCTTTCCCTGCCCCCCTCATGTGCCACCAATCCACAGCTCCTCTGATCAATTTCCTGAGCACATACTGTTCCTTCACCTTGGACAGTCTTACTCAGTTATTCCTTTGATTAACTCCAACATTTCCTTCAAAAGTCCACTTAAGCATCACTCCAGGAAGCCACCCCGGACATACCAACCAATTTCCGTGGCTGCCTCCATGTTCCCGTTACACCATGAACAGACTTCCAGCAAGCCACCCATTGTCTACACCACACCCCTATCTCACAGTACTATCAGCATAGAATCGTTCATTTACTTGTTTTCCCTGTAGGGTTCTGTAAATTCTGAGGGCAGAAACCTATCTTGTGATTTTATATCCTGATATTGACACCATGATCAACACATAATAAGTGCTCAACAAATCCTTATTAAATGAATGTGCTAAACCATTTCTATTCCTTGTTAGCTTTTAACCAATACGTCATTAAAGCATTTATGTAAGTCTCGCTTATGTAAAGTTTCCCCACCACTACCTGCCGTTCCCTGTCATATTCACCTTCTCAGTCTCCTGAGACAGGCAATACTGTCACAGCCAGTGACTCCCTGCCCTGTGACATGTGACTGTACTGTCCCCTCCGCTCATTGCGAAATCAGGGTACCTATAAGATGATACCTTGTATTTATTTACTGATTATTTTTTGTATTTATTTATACACCTGCCACCAAAAGGCTTTTAAGTCAATAGAGGTCTACTGTGAGTATGTCACTCTCTTAACACTTGTGGGACATAAAAACATTTTTCCCATTTAACGAGATTCAGACTTTTAAGAGGCTACAGTGCTTATTATTTTAATCCATATTTTGACAGTGAAAAAAATATTGAGCTCCTACAAGACCTCCTAAATGGCTTTAAAATAGGGTTTCAAGGGAAATGACAAATGGATTGGTGGTTTCAGTATGAACTTGAGTAAGGTTCAAAGGCAGCAAAATAGCTACTATCATATGTAAGGAAGACTGTCCAAGACTAACTATAAATACAAGTTGGCAGAAAAGTCAACACTCTCGTTCTGAGGCCCTGCAGGAAGCAGCAATGCAGCAGTGTAGCCGAGGGCGTTCCCGGGGTACGTGTGCTGCCCCTGTTTAAGGAGCCATTGGCACAGTGTCATCTCTCCACCAGGGCTTCTCCAGCATCAGCGTGCATCACAAACAAGGCGAGCATTTGTTAGCATAGACGGTTGGACCTCAGTCCTATGGTTTAAGATCCAGGGTCTGCGGTGGAGCCCAGAATCTTCATTTCTAATAAGTTTCCAGGGAACAGAGGCCCCCCACAGCCACCCTGGTAGCAGCACTGTGTTCAGCAACAGCGTCCCTGGCCTCCCACAGAGAGAGCCCTGGCTTTCCACCTCCCAGGATGGGACACGCATCCTGACTCTGCAATTCAGTATTTGGAAGGCACTTTGGCCTGAATTTCCCCTTCAGCAAAATAGATACAAAAATATCCTCCTGATGTTGGGGGGAAATGAGGGAGGTAACGGTCTATGATGCCATGGTCAGTGTTTACATTCAGACAGACCTGGATAACGAGGTCAGTCCCACTGCTTATCAGCTATGTGACAGGAAGGAAAGTGCACTTCCAAGCCTCAAATTCCTCTTATGTTAAAAGGGGGGTAATGATACCAGCTTAGGGGGAGTGCTGTGTTAGGCCCTCAGAACAGCACCTGGTACCATCAAAGCCCAATACATTATAGTTACTGCTATTATTGTGGCGATATTATAGTAATTAATAGCATGGTATTCAGCACAGAGAAACGCTCAGTAAAATGATCGGCTGTTCTTTTCCTCAATTTTATTAAGTTCTAATATTAATCGGAAGGGAAAAGGAGGCATAATGTGCATTAAACCAGCCCCACAATAATTAGGAGATAGACATAAACCTTGGAATGAATTAAAAATAAAGCTCAGAGCTGTTATATCAACAAAGGTGCCTCTAGATATATGATTTGTGCAAAAACATTAAAAATGTTTTTCCTCCACACTTTCTAGGGATTTGGAAGGCAATGGAATAAAATACCTTACGAATTCCACCTTTCTGTCATGCAGTTCACTCACTGTGCTGTAAGTACACAATGGAATTCAGCAAATGAGGGGAAGACCAAAGGATTTGGAAATCACATGAAAATATTGACAAGGAATTTTAAAGTTGTGTTCTGTGTTCAGCCTTGGTCTGACACTGCAGTATTAGAAAATGAATACATGGGTTTTGATCCTGATGGTGGGGCTGAGCCTTATGCTCAATCGCCCACCATTTAAGTCTCCAGCGGCTCTCCTTTTATCTGAGGGCAATCATCATTTCTGTGCATCCTCTCCGATGAACTGGTACCCAGCCCATCATCACCAAGGAAATGGGATAATGTGTGTGAAAGTGGTTAGCTAATCGACAATTAGTTGTCACTGCCAATCACACTGATTACTTGATGTCTCTCTCTCTCTCTTTCTAAAGAAGAAAGCCATAATTTTATTCTAAAAGGAAGACTGTCTAATGTACTCTGATTGGCCAAAGGTTCTGATTGGTGATTCTGATTACTGATTATGTTTCTATGGAGTCAGGAAGGCGGAAAGATGAGTTAACGGGCAACTTTTGCACTGGTAAGCTTAGAAAGTGAAGAATTTTGCCTTTGTTTTAGCCTTAGTTGTCCACATGTAGTAAGCACTTGGTAGTTTGTTGGCTGGGTGGATGGCTGGAAAAGAAAAATAAGAGTATATCCATTCCTAGTGGTTTAACCCCTCTTCTCCAACAAAGGAAGAGATAAGGCTACTTCCAGGGTGTGTATTTATTAATGAGATTTCAGATTAGCATATTTAATGAGGAAAGAAGCTATCCCACTTAGGAGATGCAGAATTTATTTATTTTTCTCATGGATAACGAGAAAGAACACTGAAACCAAACAAATTACATTGACAGCTTCTATTTTTTTTGATAGCTCCATGTAGCTTTTGCATCACTTTCATACTCATCATCTTATGTGTTAACACCTCTGTAAGGCAGTTAGCTGCTGACCCCGTCCTTTTGCTGTTATGCTTGGAGGAGTACATTTCTAGACAAAGGAAATGTAAAAACACCATCCCCCCACCACATTTAAAATTTGTCTGTGGCCCCAGAAACTGCTATGAGGTTGGTTCGAGCATTGCTTTTCCTGATCTTCTCCTCAGGAACATTCCTTATGCAAGGATTGTCTCACAGCCTCTCTGAAAACTATTAACAATGTCCAGACTTGACATTACACCTGGGAATATTAGGAAATAAACACTTTCTAAGGTAACGAGAATCCAAACAAGGTGCCACTTTATAGACCACACCCAGCACCCCCAATTAGTTATGGCAGCAGTTCCTGGACATCCGGGTATCCTCTGTGAGAAACTCCTGCCTGTGCTCAGCCACAGAACATGCCTCACTTCAGGACTTCAAAGGAGGCTCATTAAGTTACACCCAGATCAATGGCAGCTCCCAGTGAGAGCGGGCGGTTACGCCAGACGCAAATACCAGGGCTGACTCTCACCGTGTCTTGCAGGTTTCTGCCTAGAAATCAAATTGATTTTGTTCCAGAGACGACATTTGCCTCATTAAAAAATTTAGGAGAACTGTAAGTAGCACTGTCTACCAGAAGAATCTGATTGCTTCTTCTTAGATTATAAACTTAAATGACTAAGTGAGACTGCCTTTCCACTAGCAGCAATCAAAATCCTGCAGAATACCGGATATTCAAAATCAATTAAGAAAACCAACATTATCCTAACACCAAAAGCAAATGGAAATTGGACAGTGGGCTTAATATGGATTTAACCTACTCAAATTTCCCTATTTTCTTTGGGTTATTTCATATATATGTGTGTGTGTGTGTGTGTGTGTGTGTGTGTGTGTGTGTGTGTGTGTGTGTGTGTGTCTTTGGGATAAATGAGTTTTCCATAGCTCCTTAAACTCAGGGATCATCATGTCTAATGGCTGGAATATAGTTAATTCTCACTAAATGTTTGCTTAATGAATAAGTGACTGACTGACATAATATGAATTATAATGGAACAAAGGAATGAAGACACTTATTGCCTCTAGGGTACATGAAAAAAATACAAATATCCAGCATGAAGAGTAGTAGTAGGTTCACTGAAAAATATTCAGAGAGCTTGTGTAATTTTTTCTGTCCAAATATATGTTTGTAGATCTGAGCCTTGTAAAAAGCATCTGGCTTGCTATTAATTCATTGCTACTAATGCAATTATGTATCACTGGAAGTTAAAATTAAGTCTGTTACATTACAAATCATAGCAATTAAGGTAGAGAAATCATTCTCTTGATCTAAATCCTAAAAATGGAAAATAATTTCTAAATTAATCTCTCCCCCATTCTGTATGCCTTGTACTGACATCCAGAAAGGGCTGGGGAAAAAAATAACTTGGTAAGAGAATTTGAAAAGTAATTCTCAAATAATTAAGATAACTCAATCTAATAAGTAAGTATCATAAGTCAAACCCACAAATATTTAGGAGTACTTACTTTGTGCAAGACCGTGTATTAGAACTGAAAATGTTATCATGCGATGGCAAAAAATTACACACAGCTCCCTCAGAAGAGCTCACTCATTCCTCACAGGGACACTTGAATTCGGGTTACACGGGTGGAGGGAATTCAAGACACCCCTCCCAGAGAGCAATAAGCACACTTAGGTGAGGCCACTAAAGTCTGTTCCCCACGAAAGACTGTCCTTGATTTTCAACTTGACTTTTCAATAGACACTTCAACGTGTTCTGGGTGCACAAGATCACCGTCCTCTTGCTCTGCTGGCACGCTCTCTCCACCTGCATACCTGTGGCTTTCCTTCTGCACACGACCCAGGTGTGCTCCTCACATCTGGAGCATCAGATCAAAATTCCCAGAATTCCCAGGATGTCTCCACTGGGATGTCAAAGCAGCACCTCAGAAGTAATTTGTACATGACCCTTACCCCACTGCCAGCTTCTTCCCCCGGACTTGCTGTCCTAGTGCTATCAGCATCCTTCCTAGCAGCCGGCTGGAAGGCGGCTCCGTCTCCCTCTGCCCATCTCTACTCCTCATACCCTAGCTGACCGCAAGCCCTGCCTGTGCCCCGTTGAAGGCCCAGCAGGTCCCCCCTGGGACAGGGCCAGAGACTCCGGCCTGGTCTCTCTCCTTAGCCTCTATGACTTTTCAGGCTTCTGAAAGAATCATCATCCCACAGTCAGAACATGGGACATATGCCACCGTGCTGTTTAATGTCCTCGCTCCTTGGTGCCTGCTGTTGAGCAAAGTCTTTGACGCAGTTCTTGAATGTTAATGTTCAGAAGAACCACACGGGATATGGGCTTTACATTGCAGATTACCAGGCTCCCTTCCAGAGATTCTCGCCTAATGCTTCTGGAGTGGACACCGTGAATATGCTCTTTGCCAGCACCCTCCCTGATCCTGACGCCTGGACATACTATGGGAAACCCTGCTTCAGAATGTACCCTTGGCCTTCCCATTTTGTCTCCATATCTTCCCATACATTTCCCCCTCTACCCACGTTGGACCATTTGCTGACTCCTGCAGATGTCCTGAATTACCAATGTCTGTTTCTCTGACCCTGCTTAACCCTCACCTGAACGATCCTCTTCTTTTATTCCACCCATAAAAATCACCAAGCTTTGACCAAACACTTCCTAATTTCCCAGGCCCACTTTGACGACTTCTTCCTTGGTGTTTATCTGTACTTCTGTAATAGCACTTGGTTCCATCCTAGCTTTATAGTCTAGTTGCTTACCCTAGTTGTAAGCTCCCTCTGTGAAAGACCTAAGTCCTAGTTGTTTGTAACTCCCACATATCAGCAGCTCCAAAAAACAGGATCTTTTCTTTGACTCTTAGGCAACTTCACATCTGTTTCACTCTTAACATCTTCTCTGACTCAGAGGGATATTTTGGACCCCTAAAGATCCCTGATTTCTTCTGGGTCTTAAGACATCTCTTTTCCACATTCTGTAGAAATACTTCCCTATGATTCTTTCCAGATTGGACAGTCCTATTATATTCAGTTCTAAATTCTCAGTTTCCTGTGAAAAATAGTACCATATTAAAATAAGTTAAAAATGTGTGAATTTATTCATTCAAGGTTATCTGGGCAGATACTGTGTGGCCAATACTATCTTAGTTGGAATGAGAAATAAGTTGAAGATGAAGGTCTTAACTTCAGAAAGCTTACAGTATAGTTGGATAAACAAGATATCATCATACATGAACCAAGTAGAAATCACAAAAACAATGGAGAAATCAAAGTGTACATAGGGTACATAAAACAGAGGAAATAAATCAAAGTAAATGTTGAAGCCAGTTTAGGAATGTGCTGGAGAAGGGCTGAGGGTAAATTCCAGGCAGGAACTGGATGAGCAAAGTATCACATCTGAGAATGATGGAGAACCACACCCATTTGGCTAGTTGGGTAACCAGTTATCAGGTTGGGTAAAGTGGAGCATATTTTCTGTTATGTCAAATGGGATGATGATAATTATGAAGAGTAATAAGTATGTCATTTATTTCCAATGTAATTGCCTCTTTCACTGTCACCCACAGGGACCTGTCTAGCAATATGATAATGGAGCTACCACCCCACATTTTTGAAAACCTCATGCTTCTACAAAAATTGTAAGTTTTTCCTACTCTCATCAGATTGAAATGGCAACATCTTGATCTTTGAAATAATAATGTTCTCATGCTTCTTTCTTCCTCCTTCTAATTCCTAAAGGAATCTGTCATCCAATCCTCTTTTATATCTCCATAAGAACCAGTTTGAAAACCTTGAACAACTCCAGTCTCTGTAAGTGAAATTTAATAGGATGTTGATTATCATTTGAGTGGATATACTTAGACCCAAATTTATGTTTAAGTGGGTGTATTTAATATACATGAAGGCTTCTGACTTGAGCCTGCATCCTCAGGCAGTTGCAAATACTGTTGTTACCATAAAACATGTATTCAAAGACGTTACCATGGAGTATGTACTGAATCTTTTTTTTAACCATTCAAATTATGTGAAGACCCTTTCTGCTTTTGAAGCTAGATATAATTCCTTCCTGAAAACTGGTTCATATGCAAGAGTCTCATCTTAAAGTTTCCCAAAGAATTGAATTTTCAATAGTGTTGCTACCAAACAGTTGGAAAAGAACAAATTAAGATTCACCTGTGTTTTCCTTGTCCCTTTTGCTAAAACCGTCCACTTGATCTTGATCTACAGAGCATGCTTTTTACTCTTCTATCAGTAGAGAAAAAAACTATCCCACAAATAGGAACAGACAATTCATTTTGTGTAGTGTTTTAGAATTTCAAACATGTTTGGCTTCAGTGCCAAGAATTCTGCCATTCATCATCCGAGCTTCATGATTCCTTTCCCACAAACAGCCCTTGTGAGCTGAAGCTTGCTTGTTTGTTCTGCACAGAAACATGTTGTTTCTACTACATGACCCGATCTCAGCCTAATGTCTGACTTCATTTCATCCCAAAGACCCATCTTTAACACCATACTTTTTTTATTCTTGATAAATCATTTTCTATTGGAAAATACTGCAAGATTTAGGTTCTCTCTCAAAGATATTAGGGAACATCTGCTGATGGAACAGACTGGGTTCCAGCTCTCAAGAAGTTAGAATACAAAAGCAAAAAATATAAATGACACATTGTTTTTAAATATGAAAACAGACCCCAGGACGCAGGCTGAGTGACTCTTCCCTGCACTCAGCACACACTGAATTCTGAGGCTGAGACGCCATGTCACCACATCAGGCCATTCTACAAGTTGGAGTAGCGATGACCTACTCCGCACTTAAACAATGTTTCTCCTTTCTTTATTGTCTCATTCCTTTTTTCCTAAAGACTCACACGTTGACTTCGCAGATATTTATTGGCCACCCACTTATTCATAGCACTCTTTGGCACCCAGGAGACAGTGGTCTCTGCAGTTTTGGAAATTATGAGCTTGTAATCACATAATCTCACCATCCATTGTAAAGCTAACAGTGGTGACAAGTCTAGGAGAAAGCTGGGGAACAGAAGAGAGAAGGGGGGCATCCTTTCAAATGGACTGACCCTCTGATGATTCAGTGTATAATTTCTCCCCTAAATTTCATCCCTGACTGCCAAAGAACAGGGCAGTTCCTCTCTGAAGTACACAGTGGGCAAAGGAAAACTCAGAGCCATGCCAAGAAATCCTTATTTGGATTAGCCAAAAAGAAAGTAATTGAGAATCAAACATCTTTCCAAATAAACCCTAAAGGGGTAAGGCTCTGCCTTTTTAGATTTTTCTCTCTCCACCTGTGTTTGCTGAGAACATGGCAGGCTCCCTTAATTCATGCCGTCCTAGGGTCTTCAAAGCATCCATATTGGAAGAAGCTTCTGGATAAGTGAGGAGCATAGGGGTTCTCCTTACAGCCCTCTGAGAGCCACTGATGGGGCCTGCAGGAGTGAAAGGAATTACCCTTCACACTGTTGTCTTAAGAACAATTATCCTGAATTGAAGCTGCTCATACTGCTTCCCTGGTGTTCCCTCTAAGGACACATAGGCCTGTCATGAAATTATAATGTGATTAAATCCACATCCTCACAATACTTGCTTCAGTGATATTCTTTGGTTGGAAATATCAGCTTCTGTCTGAGACCCTAAATGCACATGGTTTATAAAATGAAACCATAAGGCCAATTTCATAATCACACAAATCACATCTGCCATGTTTAAATTAAAGGAACAAGTGCATTCTATTACAATGTCATTCTGCACAGTAAGGGACACATCAGCTTGGAACTACAGGGGGCATAAAGAGAAATGGCAATTTTCTAAGAGACTACCTGTAAAATTTTCAAATCCTGATATGAATTGGTAACATGAGATTTTTAAACATGGCATTTCTGATATGAGACAGAATGTAATTGCTAAAAAGTTCAGCCCTAAAAACATGCAACCTATTGTGCATATTTTCCAGAGACCTGGAAGGGATAGAGATTCCAAATATACATACACAAATGTTTGAGCCTATGAAGAATCTTTCTCACATGTATGTATGCATGAAAAAATGGAGAAGAAAGTATGATGCAATGTTACCTGTGTTTTAGTGTAAACTGTCTAATGTATCACTGCAATGTGTTTTTATGCAAGAAAAGTCTTTTTATTGAGAACTTTTTAATTTTGTCACCTTTGGTCCCTGTTCAAATAGAGTTCAATATTGTGATGTGCTGACACGAATGACAGTTCTCTCTGGAAACACGCTGTTTATCCAATTGAGGCCCACTAAGAGATCAGGGTACCAGAGTGCCACATATTACATGAGATGAAGTCGCTGGCTAAATGGTATTCAGGAGGCCTGGAATCATTAATTCACCTCACATGAATGAGCAGTCGGCTGCTCTATGGTTTGAGTCCCTAGGAAGAAAGGTGCTATAATAAATTTCAGGTGTTACTGTTACTAAGTGCACTGCAAAATTGAGGTAATTAATCTTTATCATAGTTTTTGATAAGTCACTTTACTAGATTTGGCTAAAGTGCACTATGGAAGTTGTGTTAATATATGTGCTTATGACATGATCATTTCTTTATCAACTGCATAATCTATGTGTTCATAATCTCAAAAGTTAACCCTTGTTATCCACAACAATAGGGAGGATTCTGATCTAAGATTACAAGTTGGGTGCAGCCAGTGGATGAAATGGTTGGTGCCAAGGTGCTCTTTTGGGAGAACATTTTGTTTATATCTGTGCAGCAGGTGGATTGCTACAAGACAAGCATTTGATGTACACTACATGGTTTTCACCACACCTCTTTCTGTGGCACCAGAAGATAAATAGTTAAGGAAGGTGTCATGTCCTTGTTGCACTCAGAATGTGAGGTCGTTTTAAAATAGAGAAATGCAACCTCTTCAGAATTTGATGGAGAAGCTACTGCTTTAACATGTAAACTTGAGGATGAGGTCAAGAAGGACCAATGATTGGCAGAAAATGTGTCAGTTGGTTACACCTTCCAACCAGCGCCATAGCCACAGTGGGAGGAGAGGTTGTGTCTCTGAGAGATGCTGGCTGGCTCTCTCTGAACATAGTGGACACAGTGGAATCCTGAAAGAACCAGGAGGCTCCAGGGAAGAGGAAAGCAAAAGAATTATATGTCAAATGCATTTAACTGCACAAATGATATCAGGACTCTAGACAGGAAGTTACTTAAGGTCAGGGATTGTCTCCTGGTTCTCTACCTGACATGCCCAGAACCAAATTACCCATCATTCCTTTGTTCACCTAAGTATTTGCTGAGTACTAAGGACTTCCCAGGGGTCAGGCTCTGTGCTGGATCTGAGAACACGGGGCTGAACAGGAGACACGAGTGGCTGCCCCATGGAGTTGCCATTCAGAGTAAAGAAGTCAATGCTCAAAAAGTTCATAAATTCAGTGAGGAAAAGTAAAGCAAGACGAAGGGGTATCAGAGAGACGTGACATTTGAGCTGACCTGGAGGGAGGGAGAAGGCAGCCCTGCCCATATCTGGGGGAAGAACCTTCCAGGCAGAAGGAGCAGCCCAAGAGCTGCCCTGGGCAGGGGATGAGCCTGGCCTGCTTGAGAATTAGACGGTCAGCATGTCTGGATGGAGAGAGTGAGGAAGGGAGGCAGTGAGGCCTCAGGGGCCAGTCCCGCCAGGGCCAGATAAAGCTTTGTCTAACTTGCTGGTCCAGAAACTGAATGGGGAGATGACAGAAAAAAAGATGGAAAGAAATGAACTTGAAAATATGGTGAAAAAAAATTCATAGAATGAGTTTTATGGGAGAAAATCCTAAACACAGATATTTGGGGACTATCAATAAACCAAATGACCTCCCAGTTCAAACACCTCGAGACTGCACACACCTACGTCATAAATACAGTGATCACACGTAAACCTACCTTTCCCTCTAGACATTATTTTAAGTCTTTCCAGGCCCTGATCAGAAATCTGTGTTTAAGGCCGCTGCTTCTCCTCCCAGCCCCAGTGAGACTGAATTTTCCTAGTGGCAGAGACCCTCCCTTCCTGCCCATGTCAGGGAAAAGGAGGCCTGGCTTAAGTGAGTCTATTTAAAACTAAGTGCAATGCAGGAATGCTCCTAATGAGTTACTCTGGGTCCCTTACACCCCGAACACAAGAGCCTGACTGTTGGTAAAGATGAATTTAGCAGTAGCAATCTCCTTTTTATAAAACCCTAGAGAAGAGTCCAATATGATGCGGGGGAAAATACAGGGTCCCAGACACTTTCAATCTCATGTCCTCCCCTGACTTGCCTCTGACAAGACACCGAATTCATTTGTCTTTTCAGTTCTTCATTTTTAAAACGAGAACATTACCCAGGGTAGAGTAGTATTGAATAAAGAGCTCTATAGTTACATTATCACTACTAAACAAATACAAACAGATCTAGTGAAGTCACACACCTAACAGAGCTCATGGGATTGCAGCTGCTCATTGTGTCATTGCATGTAAAGTGACTCTTTTTTTTCCCTTTCACTTTAGTTATTTTAAAAACTTTTGATACTGCTCCTATGCTCCCCATGTCCGAATATGTATGCCCTTGACTGACGGCATTTCTTCATTTGAGGACCTCTTGGCTTACAATATCCTCAGAATATTTGTCTGGGTTGTAGCTTTCATAACCTGCCTTGGAAATCTTTTTATCTTTGGCATGAGATCTATCATTAAAGCTGAAAATACGACTCACGCTATGTCCATCAAAATCCTTTGTTGTAAGTATGTTTTTTATCTTCTGTGAGCTGTGACTAGACATATATTGGCCTTCAGCAATGGCATTTAATGTGAATTATATATGCTGGGCAATTCATTTTTCTAAGTATGAAGGCACTGTTCCCTTGGGCCACTCTGTTCTATATTGCATAGGTTTGCAGTGATCGAGCACCTACTCCTAGCAGTTATGTCTTAGAAATGGGGTCACGAGGAACCAATGAGTCAAGGATGGATGCAGAGGACAGGTCATGGGTCATAAAACTAAGCTTTGTTTAACCTTCAATTATAATAGCACCAATGCTCCTCAAGCCCAGAAAATATTTCCCTTGATTAACTGTGTAATACGTATCTACTGTTTAAAAACTAACTCCCCTCACAAAATTACACCCCCACCACCACCACTGTTCTTTTAAATGATCAAACAAAGATCCGAGGTGGTACTTTAAAAGCATTACATTTACTTGAAGTCCGTTGCTTTCCAGGTAGAGTTGTAGGTGTTACTGACGTCTATTTAATACAGGATGAAAGATGTAGATCTAGGTGGGAGCACCAGAGATTCGGGGCAACCACACACTCTGTACTGGTCCCCCAACAGGTGCAGACTGCCTGATGGGCGTCTATCTGTTCTTCATTGGCTTTTCCCATATAAAATACCGCGGGCAGTATCAGAAGTACGCGCTGCTGTGGATGGAGAGCTTGCAGTGACGCCTCATGGGGTTCCTGGCCTTGCTGTCCACCAATGTCTCCGTGCTCTTGCTGACCTACTTGACTCTGGAGAAGTTCCTGGCCATTGTCTTTCCCTTCAGTAACCTTCGTCCTGGAAAACGGCAGACCTCCGGTCATCCTCTTGGGCATCTGGATCGTGGGGTTTTTAATAGCGGTGATTCCCTTTTGGAATGAGGATTATTTTGGAAACTTTTATGGAAAAAATGGAGTCTGTTTCCCCCTTTATTATGACCAAACAGAAGACGTCGGGAGCAAAGGATATTCTCTGGGCATTTTCCTAGGTAAATTACATTTTTTCATTTCCTGGACAAATGAATTGCAGTAGAAATAGCAGAAAGTTCAGCAAAGGCATGTTTGTCTATCTCAGAAAGTACACAAGACTGTGTGCGTTCCTAAAGAAAAGTTCTTGCTGCATATGTATGGAAATGTTTATTAAACTTGTTATTATAGAGATTCAGCAGGGGAAACAAAAACACTGTCTGGATCTCTGGCTGATCTTGCATTATCTCTAAGACCCTTTGCTTTTCACGTAGTGACTATGAGCTGAAGGAATTCTATTTTAGCGCCTTGTCCTGTAACCCTACCAAGTTATTCGAACTCATATTCTGTTTTACAACCTAGAATGAATTAGATAAATAATAATGATGAAATTATGGAAACTCACTAGCAGGAGATTATCTATATGAAACACCAAGAAGATTTATTATCTTGGTGAGTGTAGTTCTAAAGTCGGCAATGTAAGAGTGATCAAGGTTTTAATTTCTCCTAATTTTTTAGAAAAGAAGCCCCCACCTTCTCTGTAACAGATGAATGAGAAGATCAGGCATTTAATGTTAAAAAAACACATTTCTTATTTTCCAACAGGTATCTCTTCTGCTTCAAGTTAAGGCCATTCTCATGTCCTCTGTTTCTTAGCATTTCAATTCCCCTCAGCTAAGTGGTCAATATGCTTTATAACCCTTTCTTTTTCATCAAATATTTTACATCAAAATATGCCTGTCTTCTATTTCTTCCAGTCTCTACCTACTGCTATTACCTTCCTTAAAAACCTGACAATCTCAGCCTGGAATTATTACATCAGCTCTTATTGGTCTTTTCGCCTGTAGGGGGCCTTATTTTTCTTTATCTGCTCACCACTTGGGTGCCAAAAAGACTGGGTGCCTCTGCTCAGAGACCTTCTATGACTCCCTGCTACTGCAAGAACAAGTTTAAACTAATCAGAGAATGGTTCTAACCACTGTCCCCATCTCTTCTCCAGTGATTCCTTCCCCTCCCTCTCTGAAAAATACACTTTTTTGGTGCCATTTTGATAACACTCTTCACATACCACCCTGTTTTGTAGTTATTTTTCAGAGATATGTTACACCAGGATATGGTAAGCTGTTCCCAGCATTGGTGCATGCCAGACACATTCACAGACACACACGTATGCTCCTTTACATTCACTGATTCAACAAGGATTTAATAAGCACTTACTATAGGCCACGCACTCCCTTGCGGACTGGAGATACAACAGATGGGCCCTCACAGACCTACAGCCAGAAAGGAGGATGAAGACAAGTCAACATCCTTCCGTCACAGGCTGACAAAACCACGAAGGAGGAGAGCAGGACATTCTAGGAGCCCCAAATCGCAGGGCCCAACAGGCTTCCCAACAGAAATGACTCCCAACTGAAGCCCAAAGGGTTAGGAGGCACTAGCCAGGTGACGTCCTTTCCAGGAAAAGACAGTGGATCTCAAGGCCCAAAGCCAAGGAACAGGCCGAGACGAAAGGCGAAAGAAACTGGGTGCAGCTGGAACTCAGTTAGGGGCAGGGAGGAGGCTAAGAGGGGATATGCTCCAGACAAAGACCTACAGCATGCAAACACACATGTGCACACACACGTGCACTCATGCGCCCACGCACCCCCCGCGCGCACACATCATCATCTCTATACCCACGGCTCACCTGGATGATGACTCCTGGAGCCCTTTTTTCTGCCTGAAGAACATAAGAAAACACAGTTTTAAATTATTTATTTGAGAATAGAATTAGATTTAGAGGAAAGCTGCGAGGAGAGTAGTTTCCACACGCCCCGCCCCCAGGCTCCTTGGTTGTTAGCTTCTTACGGACCTGTGGGGTTTTCAGAACATACACTTTTGAGCCTTTCTGTAAGTCTGTTTTCACAATTTGTCCCAGAGGGTTCTCCTTAACAGTTGTTTTTATTTATTAATTAAACTTCCTGACAGGAGGCCCAAGATACACCAATTTTATAAACTTCTATAGTGTGACTTTACTATGAGATTCTGTGGAATATGAAGGTTTTGGATAAAAACAGCAGACCACCGTGAATCTATAGAATTTTCCCTTAGAGTTTGCCCATCTTCCACAGAGTCTAGATTCAGATGAACATTTTTTTAAAACAACTTTGAAAGTATGTTCCAGTATTATGCTCACAATGAAGAATTATATGATCGCTCCTGGGATTTTTTATTGTAGTAGGAATACAACAAAGTGACTTAGAAGTCAGCATAATAGGATGGTGATGTTAAGTGAGAGTCTTCTGAACGTATCTGACCCTGAAGAAGTCATATAGTTAAATTTAAAAGTTTTTTTTCTTGTGTCTTTTTTTCTAAAACATGTCTAACAGGTTATGATAGTTTAAGGTACAGTAAGCAATCTGAAGAAAAACAATAATGTATTTTTGTTTTATGTAGTACTTTCATTTAAGACCAAAAAACAGTAATACTGTTCCTGGGGCTATTATCTTCTTGATATTCCAAGATCATCTTATTCATATTTGTAAGATAAAGGAATGGGGTCATATTTATTTTATTTACATATATATATATATATATATATATATATATATATGATTACAGTAATCCCTTAAGGTTTGAATTTGCAGAGAGCTAAAAACAAAAATAGCTTTTCCCTGTTTCAAAAAAGTTAAAATTTACCTCATGATACATACCTAGCTCTGAATCTTGGAGTTCTATAATTCTTTATAAAACGTTTTTGTATTTGAGGTATCTTTTTGATCTGGCAAGCTCAATTCCTTTTGCTTTTCCCAGCACAGAGCCCTGGATTTAGGGTTTTAGCTGATTAACACTGGGCTTATACAAAAGAATGCTCCTTAGAAATACAGCATAAGAGGCACCATATTGAACACCTAAGTAATACAATGTTTTTCCTGTTGATTTATGCACCTGAAATGTTAAAAGGTGTGAACTTTTCCCAACAGGTGTGAACTTGCTGGCTTTTCTCATCATCATCTTTTCCTATACTATCATGTTCGGTTCCATTCAAAAAACTGCCTTGCAAACTTCGGATGTGAAGAATCACATTGGAAGAGAGGTGGCCGTTGCAAATCGCTTCTTTTTTATAGTGTTCTCTGATGCCATCTGCTGGATTCCTGTGTTTGTCATTAAAATTCTTTCCCTCTTCCAGGTGGAAATACCAGGTCAGTCCCTTCGGTTATTCCGCAGTACATTGTGCCTTCTTATGCTCTTTGTTTGGCAAGGTCAAAATACAATGACTTATGTATAGTAAATGCTCCATAAATACGTACAACTTCAGTACAACCAGTTATTTCCCTCAATGCTTTATAATCAGTATTCTAAGATACCAACTGGGTAGGAGTGCAATTCAGACAAGAATAACAAAAAACAGGAGCTAGAAAAACATTAACTCTTAGTGTCTTGCTCCTACCTGAGACATATAATGGTTCTTGACCAACTGTACACATAAAATATCAAAATGAACATGTGCAGGTTCCACCCTGAGCTTCTTAGTTTAACCTATAGGGACAAAGGGATATACATGGGTGTTGTGGAAAACTTGCCTAGGTGACCCTGAGGCACACATACACCTCTGGTTAAGAACCACCAGTCTGTGTCTGACCCAGCCCTGTGGTTGTCACACTGGGCTCCACTCTGTGGAGTACTAGATGTTTGCAAACCCTCACACTAGTTAGAAATTTATCAGGTCGCCCTTTCTGGGACCTGGAAGTCATAGCCATCTAGGGGCCACCCAGAGCTCTCGGCTGCCTTCCTGTGAACCAGAGTTTGTGATCATCTTCAACTCATTGTTTCAGGCTATCGCAAATCTCCTTGGAGAGTTCAACCAGAGCAGAAATTGTGCTTATTTGTCTTGGTACCCTGGCATCAAGCATGTGGTTGACATGTCGGAAGCTCTTATAAAAGAATGATGAATTTACAAGTAACAGCTGTCACAATTTATGCCCCTCTGGCTTGTACACAAAGTCATGGGAGGCCTTGTCAAATGCCTCACTGCAAAATGACACACAGCATCCCCTTAACCTGTCAGCTTAGTCTCATAACAAGGCAGAGATGGACCTAGAGCCATGGAAGATGTAGAAGTGGAGATCCAGGAGGTTGATAAGGGTTAGCTACTCCAAAGCCCTTCCTGGGTGGTGGGAGCAGAAGCCATGAGAATGTGTGTGAGATCCCTGATCCCTGAAGAGAAGAGTTAATTAAGTGCTCATGTCCCAGATGAGGAACCTAATGGACAGTCTCAAGTCAACTGCAGCTTCCTGGACATCTCAACTTCTACATCCTACACTGCAAATTCAACAGGACCAAGATGTCCTTTGGCCTCCATTCCTCATGGAGTGAAGTCCAAATGCTGGGATTGGCACTAAAATATTTCTCACTTCTCACCTGACCCTCATTAATTCTGTGATCCAGGCCCATTAGAATTATTGGCCTTTTAAAAAATCTGCCTTTCCTTGATGTTCTACCTTTGCCGAAGCTGTTGCCTCCATCTGGATTGTACTTTCAACCAGTAAATAGCCTCCTAAACACCCCTTCTCATCCCTCAAGGTTCACCCCAAATACTCCCCCTTCCGGACCTCTCTCCACCCCTCTCCCATTCAATCCAGTTGCTTAAATGTCAGCTATATCCTGTTTGCATTTTACTTACTAGCTTCATTTGAACTGCCTCAGATCAGTAGTACTTTCTAAGTGTATTCATTGCCCCCTTCAGATTATAAGCTTCGGGAGAGGAGAGACCACGTCTGGTTTGTCTTTCCACATAATGTTATTGAATATATGCTTTTTCAGGTAAAGATGCTGAGTTGGTCCGAGAGTGGTAGATCGGGCTGGTGGGGTGTCATCCTCCCTGGCTCCTCTTTCTACACCTTTCAGTGCCCTTCTCCTCCACAGAGCTGGCTGTGGAAGAGGCAGCCCGTGTGGTGGGAGAAGGACCGGGCGAGGCAGGAGTCCTGGGTTCCTGTCCTGACCTTGCCACTGAGGGAACTTAGGACCTCACCTCATCTCACCCAGGCTGTTCCCAGATGGTCTCTCAGATGCCTCCCAGTTTTAATGTTCTTTGAATCTGTTAACTCCTTAAGGGTTTCTCTCCTTGTGCTAGTCTGCTGGGGCTGTCATAACAAATACCGTAGACTTACACAGCAGAAATGCATTTCTTGCACCAGGATAAGGTGTCGGCAGATTCCTGTGGGGGCCTCTCTCCTTGGCTTCTCCTCAGTGTAGCCACCTTCTCACGGGGTCCTCATGGGGTCCCCTCTCTGGTGCACATACTCAGTGTCTCTGTGTGTATCCAAGACTTCCATTCTTATAAGGACACCCATCAGATTGGAAGAAGGCCCTTCCTAATGGACTCAACCTAAAATTTTGAAGGCCCAATCTCCAAATATAATCACACTCTGAGGTTCTGGGAGGGCAGGATTTCAACATATGAACTTGGGGGAATGCTATTCAGCCCACAACATTCTCTGATTTAGAATCAGGAGATGATAGGTGATCAAGGGTATCTGATGGCAGCAAGAGCAGTCATCATCCTCTGGGAGACTAAGACATTTCAGATCATGGTGGGGAACTGGAATCAGAAAAAATGTCTTGTGAAAACATTATCAGACCACACTGCCGTTCTCTATTTTTATAGTGTGTACTTTGAGGTTTGTCTTGAACAGCTCAGTGCACCTAGAAATCTTCTTCACATCTGGCTAAGCCCCTTCTTCCTTGCCTGGCTTCCCACGGTGTTGCCAGAAATGCACCCACTGTCCTAAGCCCATTCTGGTCTCCACCAAGAACTCTGGTGGAGGCTTCATGTCACCGACAGCAGTGGGGTCAGACCAAAAAGATAAGCCAGCATTAGCCCTGCAATATCAGGGGAGTCCTGAGAGTGTCCCCATGACACTGAGTGGGAAGTCTCTTTCCTGAGCTGGTTCCTTGGTGGACCCAACAGGCAAAAAGCAACTTACCCTGTTTTTTTTTCAGTCATGAACTGTGCCTAGTTTCTCCTTTTTTAAAAATTAAAGTCAAATAATATACTAATATGAAACTTTAATAAGTCTAAGATATGCCAAATATAGATCTTTTTCTTCCCTATTCTTTCCAGTTAAAAATAAATAAATAGGGACAATAAAGAGAAGATGGGTTGGGAAGAAAGGGGGGTAGACATAGAGAAAGGAGACTGGGGACAGGTCAGGTGAGCACTCAGAGAAGAATCAGAAAAAAGGAGAAAACCAGAAAGGTTGGAAGGAAGGAAGAGGGCAAAGAGGAACAAGTCACGGGGTTTGCAGGGTAAGAAAATTACAGGGGGGATGACAGAGAGTGAGAGGCATAGTACCTCTGGTCTCACCATCCAGCTTCTATCTGGAGCTCTTTGAAAAGGGGGAGGAGGCCTCCTACTGGGGGTGGAGTGGAGAATCAGCCTCAGGCACTGATGCTGAAAAGGGATGTCAGCAGAGCTGACACTGGCCCAGGCCCCTGACGTCCATCCAGTAAGTTACGGGGGCCCCCTTTCACACAGAAGGCAGGGGAGGTCTAGGGAGCTGAGACAGTTTGCCCACAGTGACATAGCTAAGAGGCGTCTTAGCTGCACGTAACAGGGAAATCCACTTCCTCCGAACCAAGCAAATGATGTATTCGGAAGGTACAGCATCATCCCAGATTTTATCCTCACAAAGAACATTTTGTGGCATCTTTCCCTTAATATTCTTTTAGCATTTGTGAGGCTCTACATAAAAGGACTTCCTTAAGTTTGGAGATGCCTTCCTTTCTGCCCTTCAAACTGTCAGAGTCCTGTCTTCTCAGAACCCCTGGAATATGAGGGGGGCAAGAAGGCCTTCAGGGCTGCAGTTAGGGTCAAGGTCAGATCTGACCCAGCTCCACAGTTTCCTGAACACTGTTCCACTGGTTAAGAATGATTCCCTCATTTTCTTATTTTTTATAAGGAAAGGCAATAATAACAAAAATACCACTACATACCAATTTATAGTTTGTGAAATGCATTCACACATTTCCTCTCCGTTGGCCTCACAACAACTCACGAAGTGGTTACTGACATTCAGAGATGTTAAATGGTAGGAACTTGAATTCATAGCTTCCATAAATATTCAATAAGGTGAGAGAAAACTTAAAGGAACTAGGCAGCCTTCTCAAAAATACCCCTGACTACACAAGGTCATGTGCATTTTGTGTCTCTTTAAAATGCCAACTTCTGCTTTTCATTCTCTGCTTCCTTCTCCAGGCACAATCACTTCCTGGGTGGTCATTTTCTTCCTGCTGGTCAACAGTGCCTTGAACCCCATCGTCTACACACTCACAGCCAGCTCTTCAAGGACAAGTTTAAACAGCTGCTGCACAAACATCAAAGGAAATCAATTTTCAAACCTAAAAACAAGAGTTTATCCATGTCCGTTGTGTGGACAGATGATTCCTGTTCACTTAAACTTGGGGTTCTGAACAAAATAGCCCTTGGCAATAGTATGGGGAAACCAATTTCCTAATAATGGTTTTGTCTCACTGGACATTGGTGGGCTACCTATAAAAAAGTACAGCACTTGGACAATGACATCTACAAAGCCTTTCAGCTTTACCAACGGCCAAGCTTTCTGCAAGGAGGGCACAACCGAATGCCCGCTGGGACTGCATTCTGGCGGCAGCTTTACTACTTACAAGCTGTGCTGAGAACTGTACCTGAGGGTTCTTCTCACCCTGCATCCTTGAAATGCACTAGTGAATCAACTAACAGGAGGCTGTTGTGCAGCTGGTCTCTAGCTAGTCAGCACTACCAACCTACCAGGCCCGCATGTGGGCACTGCTTGCTCTGCTTTTAAACTGAGGTGCACTGTCCATAAAATAAAGACATTCATGACATGCAATTCCAGTGTGGCCATAAGAACATGGCTTTCTTTACTTTTTCCATGTCAAATTAAATCAGCAGCTTACTGCTGAATTGCTAGCCCAGGATTTCTGAGCCAGGATTTCTCAAGTCCAGCCCTACGGAGGCGGGGGAGTAGCAACTTTGAAAGCAGAACATCATACAGGCTATGACACCTAGCATATGACCAGAGAGGTAGACGGACGAAGCCCAGTACCATTTGCCTTCTAGGCTTTTACTTAATGTCAGAAGAACAGATTCCAAACAGGATATTGCTTTGCAGGCCCAAGAGGAAAAGTGGACAAATTGTCAAGATTTACATTTAAACATTTTTATGAAAATATTAATAAGATCTATATTCTTAAGTAATTTAAGTGTAACTGTCATTGCTGGAAAGTTCTGCCTTCAGAGAACACACAAATAAGAGGTGTTAAAGAGGATTTAAGAATAGTGGTTTGATTGGGACCATTTGCTTATTCTGGTAAATTCCCATTGTTGTTAACAAAAAGCCCAGTAAGTTTGGATTCGTTTTTTGAAAATGAGAAGTACTTGCGAAGGCCTCGCTATGGTTTATACTGGAAGTATATGTGAAAAAAACCAGGTAAATAAAATTATATTTTGCATTTGTCCATATATTACTTTCAGTTTAACAGACCGTGGATTTATTGACTGTTAGCCACGTTTCTCCTGACAGACAATATAGCTCGGAAACAGCTTCATTTAATAAGACACATCTTACCTTTTTCTTTCTCTCCCCTTTTACCAAAGCAAGAGGCGGTAGCCTCGCTTATTCACTGTGGGCTCCATTCCGAGTTCCTTTAATGAAACGAAATGTAAGCAACTGACCGAGAATACCAGGTCGTCTCGATTATTTGTTAATGGCACGACCTTTTATCCAGTAGCATCCAGGCAAGGAAGAATCTCAGTTTCTGCATCACAGCTGTTCTAGTCACTTACCTGTTGTTACTTAGTATTGACTAAAGCCATCACATATGGTCCTTCCTTTTAATCAAGTGAGATATTTCTTACATCAGTGAAATCTTTCCAGTAGGATTCTACAAATAATGTTCCTACACATCGGGTAGGCTGCCTTTTTCCTTATGGTTTTGAACTTTTCTCCATCTTGTATCTTCACTATGATTAGTTGCTTCCCAGCTTTTAGCTTAGTTCCAAACAATCAGTTGCTTTCTACATTCACTAACATTTTACTAAATGTCTTTTGCCAGTTCTTGATCACCATATTATTTATTTCCTAATACAGTTCCCAACATCAGGAGCATAAGTAAGTAATAGACCCTGAGCCTAGGGTATTGCAATCTTAGCACGAATGTGTATCTCCCCATCTTGAGAAACGTCAAGCATAACCTATGAATCAAACGTGGGGGAACCGAGTCTGTGAGGTCCGTGCTCCTGCTGCTGAGATGAGGACATGAGGAAAATCAGAAGGTCAGGAGAGCCAAGGAAGGTGGGAGCACATTGCACAGAGAAATGGAAGCAATGTACTGGTCAGCAGCATGCCAACAAATGGTACGGAATTGAATTCTGACAGCTGTGTGATTAACAATCTCATTCTGTACTGCTGTGTAAGCAGAAAGCCATCAGGAGTATGTTTGATTTTAGCAAATAATAGTCTTTTACCTGGATCGAATGAGGTCTTTTTTATTAGGCCAGACTTGTTTTTTAAACCCAGTGCTTCTGTGTGGTTATGAAAATACCACCTCTGAATCATTTTCCACAACAATATAAACATCAATTAAACATTGCTCCAGAATTTAAGTGGCCATGGACTGTGCCATCTCTGAGTAGGAAATGATAAGGGTGAATTACCTGGTCTGTATTCCTTCTGTGTGTCTGTGTGTGATTGACATCTTGTCTTGAAAAAAAAAGATACCCGAAAAAATTGACGTGGCGCATCAGAGAAGTGTACAAAAAGAGGGTACATGGTTTGTCTGTGTTACACATGGCTAAGCTTATTCACATCATTTTGTTCCATTCCTAATGTTTATCTCCAATTAAAATTAAAATAGTTGATGTCCACTGCAGTTGCTGAACTAGCTTCTTGATGGCCCAGGGCTTTAAACGAGACACACATATCCAAGCTTCTGTAGACAGGCAGCAGTATCAGAGCCCCCCACCCCTACCTTGCCCCACAGCTTTGCATCTCCATCTACCTGGTCTCCATAGCATCATGGACTCTCATCATGAGGCAAACCCACCCCCTCAACGTTTGTCTCTTCAGGCTGACTCAGGGGCCTGAAAAAGTCAGTATTTGGTAATTTGCTACAAATCTAGTCATGTAACATTTTCCAGAATTTATCTCACCCAAGGTGATTCTTCACTGTGCTTTCCATCCTCAAGTTCATAAGCAATGCAGAGATCCAGGGAAGGCACAAGATACAAATGAGAGATGGTAAAGTGTCACCAACGATATCCACATTATTGCTTTATAAATGCTTCAAGGGCATCTTAAGGAAATGCATCTTCCGGTGTATTTCTTTTTAGTTTTTGCAGTGTAGAGTAAGTGGGCATATATTCATATTAAATACATAGACTTAGATACTTTACTCAAGAAACAAAGTATTGAAGATAAGCATTTGTGTTTTCTTATTCTCTTACCCTGGTGAATAAGAAAAAGTGATTTCAAACATCTCTCTTTGTATATATCTGTTTATATATGTGGGTAAAATGACAGTATTTCCAGAATCTCTCATCTAACCTTAGTGCATCTCCACATTAATAGGTGTTTCCAAAGTGTGGAGAGAAGTAGCCCATCTACATATTAATAGGGGATTACAAGGGTGGGCGGAGCAAAGGTATATCTGACCTGGAGAGGTTTAGTAGGGCCCTTTTTGCAGTGGGATAGTGAGACAGGGGCAAGCAGAAGTGGATGACTGCCTCAAGCAATAAACAAGTTTCTCCCACTTTATTTCTCCTTTTGATGATTTTGGCTTCAGAGGTAATTTGCCCCAGGCTGGGAACATGTTTTCCCCCCAGAGTTACAATATATTTACCTAATTTAATGTCAGCTGTCTATTATACTGTTTATGAAAAATGAAGATGAATATTTAATAATAATGTTTATTTCTGAACAAGGAAAATAAAGCTAAATCAGACTATTCTCCCTTTAAATATTTTTTCAGTAGGAGATCTCAGTCCTTGAGAAATTCTTCCTAAAGTCCCGATTGAAACCTATTCATTACTCAGTGTGCTTCATTAGCATAGTCTTCAGGACATACTTTCACATGACATGCACAGGAAAGAGAAACTACAAATGAAGAAATAGAAAATAATAAGGCCATGTGACAAAACTGCAGATTCAGAAATGGGGATCTGCTCTCTGAAAGCGCCTGGCCCCAGCCCTCGGTGACACCTCTTGCCTCTGGGACCTGAGCAAATTCATAACTATTTTGAGTTATAGACTCCTAACTAGTTTGGATACAAGAAGAAATTATTTCTGGGCTGTCTGGGAACCAATAAAACTGTCACCTGTGTACTGATTTTCTGAACTCATGGTGCTAGGGTGTTTAGTTCAGTAATGGTTTTGTAATGGAAGCTATACACTGTCCTGTTACAGACAACATCCACTTAGGGTGAGGAAATGCAGGGTGAGATGTCAGTGGGCTGGGGTCATAGTTGCAGTTGTTCAGCCATCAACTGCTGTAAGACCTAGCCAAGCATCTTTCAATCTCCTCCATTCTCTGTACCCGAGTTCATTAAGATCCTGTCACATAAACCAATGTCTTGTCCCATTTCTGGGAAGATCTATAACTTGGATTAAACCACTTCCTGACGATCTGTGTGAAGTAAAAATCCAAAAGTTCACATGAAGTTCAAGGATCATCCAATTCTCCGTTTTCCTGGGATGTCACACATTTCTCAGGCAGACTCAATGCACAGGAAATCCATGTCTCCAGGGGAGCATTACAGGGCCCTGTTCTATTTGGGAAAGAAAACTGAGGCATAGCTTCAAACAATGAAGCTTTTCTAAGACATGGCAGATCACAACAGCAGGGCAGTCGGCACAACTTAAAAGTTAAGTGACCTATTGCCAGCAAAATCTGGGAAGGCAGACAGCGTGGCAATCAACACGTGACCATTTTAACTGTAAATCTCAGACTCCTCTCTTCACGTGAGTGTATAAACAGGTCTCCTATCACCTACAATACCCCCTAAAACAGACACAGATGCACAGGGAAGTCGAGTGTGTATAACTGGGTATATTCCTGAGAAAAGTGTGATCCAGAGAAAGCAACAATGACATATCTAAATCCCTCATAGAACTAGGATAAAACATGTATTTCTGAATATCCATCATATTATAGATAAATTTTCACAAATGCCTAGGGTGCCTAAATGGTTTTCTTGGCTTCACTGGAGATGGCTGGTAATTATAGATTTGCTTTGTTTATGTCACCGTATTCCTATTATGTTAATATGTGTGTGCAAATTAGTTAGTAGTTTAAAACCTATACATACTTAAGGTACTATACAAGAAGATATGTCAAAGAAATAATCAATCCTCCCAAGTTTCCTTCATATGCTACATCTATAGCTTTTCTTCTTCCTTCCTAATTACAAACCTTAAATAGAATTCGTGCCTCATATCGAATTTACCGAGTATCATAATTCCTCCAGGTGGTAAAGATACCTCGAGACAAGTGCTGGGCATAGAAGCCACAGGGCATAAATCTGCAAAGAAGTAAAAAGCTAACCTTTGCAAACAATATGGCTTCTCTCTCACTTACCAACTTTACATTTCCCTGTATGGCCCCGGAAGATGACTGGTTAGCCAGAGACGGGTAAGATTCCTCAAGGGAGGAACAACCTAAGACAGGCACAGTCGCAGGGGGGCCATCAGGTGAGAATTTGGGGATCAACAGAGGTGAGGCTCAGAACCTCACCCCCCCTGCTTTGAGAGAAATCTTCTGCATCCGTGGATGTCTTGCTGCCCTTGTCTAGCCTGGATTAATACTTAGTCCATAGGCACACACCTGATCATCTGATCATCTACATTTGCCTTCTTACAGCACTAAACTATGTTTTCTACCTTTATCTTGCATCTACCTACCACTTCAGCATTTTATTAAAAATAAAAATAATAATAATAATAGGAGAAATGTGGGATCAACATATAAATCAAGTACAAAAATCAAATGAATATTCATATTTGACCTGATGGTTTATAGGTCATATTGCATGATCAAAACCGAAAGTTTCTGTGATGAATGCCCTTGTACTGTTCACCATGTAAGAATTTATTCACTCTGTAAGAATTTGTTCACCATGTAAGAACTTGTTCGTTATGCTTCAGAAGATTGGAGACTGACGAGAATTAGGCTTGAGATGGATTAATGATTGTACATTGAGCATTGACCCCCCTATACTGAATTTTATTGTTGTTAACAACCATTTGATCAATAAATATGAGAGATGCCCTCTCAAAAAAAAAAAAAAAAAACATGTATTTCTGGACCCGGGATTGACCTTTGTTTCATCCTTGGCACCATCAGCCGTGAGCTCTTGTACCCTCCTCACCTCCCTCTCTGTCAGCTCCTGCCCCTCAGCCCACAGTGCCCAGATGACTCGCATCTAACAAGACAGCCCCACCAGCCTACACCCTCCTTTAGCATCTGTCTGATGCTCACCAGCTCTTTATAACTGAACATTTGAAAGCATTTCATCAGTGCGTTGACCTCTCAATCCCTGAAAGCCTCCACCCCCACCACGCCCCTGAGGGTGTCCCCATTACTTGACTTTTCTGGAGGATTTATTCCTAATGACCACTTCCTCCTTTAAACTCTTTTCTTGGAATGGAGGGTGAAAGGAAAGGAGCGACACACAGCAGCAATTCACCGGAGAGTTCCGCTTTATTAGGGAAAGGTTCTGGGTTATATAGGAAGGGGCATGAATTGATTGAGGTGTCACTTCTACAGGGCTGGTGGCTGTTGGCTAGGTGCTGGGATTGGGAGGGAGGGCGAGAGGTGATTGGGCTTCAGGTGGTGCTGGTGGGAACCGAGGACCCCGAAGAGAAGCCAGAAGTTTGCCATCTTACTGGTGGGGGCCCTTCATTCCCCCCTTTTTCCTCTATGGGGTTGTGGACGTTGATTTCTCTCTGCTTCCTGCTGAACAGGGGTAGAGAAGGGAGTGAGGGCTTGAGGATTGGGAAGAAAGGGTTAATAGGACTCCCCACAGTAAGGATGAGTAGATGTGGACTTCTTCAGGTTGGAAATCAATGAAGGTTCCCTGTAACTATAGGTCGAGGACTTGTTGATTCTAATGGTGGTGCCAGGAGGATACAGGTGCCAGAAGCCAGGCATCTGCAGCCATTGTTTCTAGGAACAGTTTCCAGCGGAGAGAGGGGTCCATCTCCGCGTGTGGTGAGGAGGTCACGTGAGGGTGAGGGATCTTCTGTGGCCAGAAGCTGGTAGTTCCTGAGTAAAAGCTGGTTGAAAGCTTGATTAGAGATTTTTCCGACTTGGGATTTGATTAACTTTATTATACAGGGTAAGAAGAGACAGGCAAGAAGAATGATTATTATGGGGCCTGCAGTGGGCCAGAGCCAGGTGAGGAGGGGTTTTGTTAGTATTGAAGAGAATGGGTTGGAATTGGAAGCAGAGTGGAGGCTGGAGGCAAGGTCGGTGAGTTTGGTGATGTCAGTTTCTACAATGCTGGATTCGTTGATGTAATAGCAGCACTGTTCTTGAAGGAAGACGCAGGTGCCACCCTTCTCGGCTGTAAACAGATCTAAGGCCCACCGGTTTTGAAGGGTGACTTTAGGTAGCGATGTGACCTGTCTTTGGAGAGAGGCTAGGGAATCAGCAGTGGATGTCAGGGCTCCCTAAAGTTTGGTGTTGAGATCTCTAACTGCCATAGAGAGAGACCCAAGGCTTCTCCCAAAAACCCTGCCCCAATGGCTGAGGTGATCAAAGAGATATTGACCATGATGGGAAGGAAAGCAGCTCTTTTTGTGCATGAGAGCAAGGGAGGTTGGAACTCAAGAAATTCTGCCATGCTGTAAAGTGTAAGCTGTGGGATTAGGGTGACGAGAATGCAGGGTGTATCGGAGTTGAGAGGCAGTGAGTTGAAAAGACTGCCATTACACCAAAAGAAGTGTCCTGGTTGCATAAAAGTCTTAGAGCCGGAGGTAGGGGTGTAGATAGAGAGGCAGTGAAGTGCGCTGGAGGGTGGTGGAGTCGGGCCTACACAGTGGTGGATGGTGAGATTATCTGCATATTCTGGTTCTCATAGGGGTATGTCTGCCAGGGGGCAGAGGGTTGTCCTTCTGCATGGAAGGAGTAGTTGGAAATATTAAGGGGCACGGCGGTCAGCAGTGGGCGCTGTAGTGATGCACACAAGAAACAATTGGTGGTGTTAAGGGTGTGGCTGAGAAAGATGGTGGTGTCCTGAATGAGCTGTAATGAAGAGTAGGAGAAATGGGAAGAGGGGAGGCGATAAGATGAAGAGGCGCAGTCAAGAGTTTGGATAAGGACTTTTTCGGAATGTATGATATCTGATGCAACTTGAGAGATCTGGGAATGAGAGGGATCATACTTTCGAGAGATATGAAGGGTACCGTGGGTGGTCGAGGATGCCCCATAGTAAACTGAGGCTGTGACTCTGGCAGCTCATCAAGAGTCCCAGGGATCTGGGATTGATAAGGAGAATGAGCTGTTGGGATATTTCATGAAATGGTTGGAGGAGTAATACTGTGGGTACTGGAAGTTACCCATGTAGTGAATGGCACAAGACTAGTAGGGACATCTCCTGTAGGTGTCTGGCCATCGCCTGCAATAGGCTTGTTTTTGGTCATAGAGGAAGCAGAGGTAGGGAGAATAAGGGTAGCTGCTAGTGAACACTTCGGTGGAGGGAGGAAAGTGGAGGTATAAAGGCTCAGAGCAGCTTTTCAGAGGGCAGTCTGGTGTGGCAATGAGGGCAGTAACTTTTGTTTGATGCTGTGTGTAAGTCTGTCTGACTTTGAATCACCATACAAAGGAGGCTGGGGTGGTGGGGAAGACAATAGGAATGAGGGAAAAAAAGCGAGAGAGCAGTAAAGGAGGAAAAAGTCATGATTCGGGTATGGATGGCAAAGGGGGTGAATGGGATTTTGGAGGAAAGAAGACAGTAAGGTCAGGAGTCTGGAGGGAGGGAGAGTCTGTAAATCTTTGTAGGTTAAGAGATCTTTTAGGTGATGTGGGGACAGAATGGTAAGGGGTGCCCTGAATTTCAGTTTATGAGCTTCCTTCTGCAAGAGCTGTCTAGCAGCTAATGCTCGTAGGCAGGGGTCCCATCCCTGAACTGTGGGGTCTAATTGCTTGGAGAGATAAGCTACTGGGGCAAAGGATGGGCCATAATATTGGCCTAGGACTCCTAGAGCTTGACTGGACCTCTCATGAATGTATAATGAGAAGGGCTTCAACAAATCGGGAAGATGGAGAGCTGGCGCTTCCACAAGGGCTTGACGGAGCTTAATGAAGGAGTGTCGGGGTGAGGAGGATAATGGTTCTTCAGGGGGGCCCTTGCAGAGGTCATATAGGGGTCTTGCCAACAGGGAGAAGTTAGGGATCTACGCTCTAAAATATCTAGCCAGGCCTAGAAAGGAAAGGATTTCTGTCTTGGTTTTGGGAATGGGCAGGTCAGAGAGGAGCCATTTTCTGTCTAAGGTAATGGACTTTCTTTGTTGAGATAGAAGTAATCTGAGGTAAGTGGCAGGAGGGGAAGAGATTTGAGCTTTGATGGGGGATACTTGGTAACCTCTGGAAGCTAGAAGGTTAAGTAGGGAGGCAGTGTCAAGTTGAGACTGTTCCCACGAGGGACTGCAGAGTAGAAGATTGTCCATGTATTGTAATAAGGTGGACTTGGAGTGATCATGATGAAACTGTTTGAGGGCCTGAGCTAGGACCTGTATAAAAATATGGGGACTATCTCGGAAGCTTTGTGGCAAAACTGTCCAAGTGAGTTGTTCAGAATGTCTTGTGTATGGGTCCGTCCAGGTGAAGGTGAAAATATCTTGGGAGGAGGGGTCCAGAGGGATAGGAAAAATGCGTCTTTGAGATCTAGGACTGAGAAGTGGGAGGCTGAGGCAGGGATCTGCGATTAAAGGGTGTACAGATTTGGAACTAAGGGATGGATAGGGACAACGGCCATGTTGATGAGGCGAAGGTCTTGGACAAGGCAGAAAGATCTGTTTGTTTTTTTAACAGCTAATATGGGGGTATTAAATGGGGAGTGAGTGGGTCTGAGGTAATTTTGTTTAAGAGATCTTGAATGATGGGTTGGAGGCCTATGAGGGCTGTAGTGGTTAGGGGGTATTGGGACTGAGATATACTGAGAAGGGTCACGTAATTTGATAGAGGCAGGGGGACATAGGGCCACGGAGGGGCTTGTAATGTCCCAAACTTTGGGATTTACAGGGTGTATTAGGGAGGAACCAGAGCTTTCATTGGGTAGAGGGGGGTCATTGGCTATGAGGGCCATCAGAAAGGGAGTACTGGGGGCTGTGGGAGTGGATATAGTTATGGAAACGTGGAGGAGAGAAAGGATGTCCTGTCCTAGTAAAGGGATGGGACACTGGGGCATAACCAGGAAGGGGTGGGAGAAAGGTATGGGATTGTCTTGGATTGTGCATAAAAGAGGGGGGGTTAATGGGAAAATCTGTTTACCTCCTACTCCAACTCTAGGAGTAATGGCTGGCATGGTAGGGCCCCGGTATTCTCGCAAGACTGAGAAGGTGGCTCCTGTATCTAGGAGGAAGGAGATGGGGCGACCATCTACTGTTAAAGTAACCCTGGGCTCCTGTTTGGTGATGGAATTGGTCGGGCGAGAAGCCCCCGGGCCCCATCAATCTTCTTCTGCCAGCCCCACTATGGCGGGCTTAGGATGGGGATTGTTCGTCCAGCCTCCCCTTCGGGTGGTTGGGCAATCAGACCCCCAGGGGCCCTATTTGTGGCATCTGGGGCATGGAGTGGTAGGAGATCTGGGGAAGTGGCACACCCTTGACCAATGTCCCTCTTTTTCACACTTGAAACAAGGTCCTGGGGGGGTCTTGTTTGTAGAGGGGCGCCCAGGTTGTGGTTTTATCAGCTGGGCCAACATTTGGAAATTGGCCTGATCAGCCTTTTGTTTACGGCGTTCTTTCTCCTCCTCCCGGTTATGAAAGACTTTAAAGGCCACTGCTAGGATCTCATTCTGTGGGGTAGCGGCGCCCTGTTCTAACTTTTTGAGTTTAGCTTTAATGTCGGGGTAGCTTTGAGCTAGGAAGTATGTCATAAGGACATGTTTTCCTTCAGGTGTTTCTGGGTCTAGGCTGGTATACTGTAATAGGGCTTGAGTGAGTCTGTCTAAGAACTTGGGAGGTGATTTCATCTCTCTTTTGAATTATGTCTTGGAGCTTTTGAAAATTGACTACTTTACGAGCTATCTTTTTCAGACCTGCTATTAAGCAGGAGGCAAAAATATCTCGAGAGCAGAGACCTATAGTGGTGTTATAATCTCAGTGTGGGTCTTGTTCAGGGACAGCAGTGGGGCCAGGGGGATAGGTGGGGTCAGTCCTGTGGGTTTCGGTAGCGTGCGTTTGGGTGAAGTCCCAAACTCGTCTACGCTCTTCAGGGAGGAGAGTATTGGCCAGGAGCATGAAAATGTCATGATGTGTGAGGCTGTAAGACTGGAGGGTCCACTGAAACTCCCTGATGTATGTCATGGGATCAGTGGGAAAGGAACCTAGGCGTTTCTCTAGTTGGGCTAAATCTCCTAAGGAGAAAGGGATGTGAACGCGCACGATGCATTTGGATACTGCTATACCTCCCGGAGGGGGGCGATAATTTTGGGAGGCTCTTGGGACCGAGTCTGAGGGGGACTGAAGGGTTCTGGCTCAGTCTGTGGGGGAGTGACACGGTCTAGCTGCGCCTAGTCGAGCAGGTCCTGAAGTGCAGAAGGGGGTCAAAGAAAATAAAGAAAGATAGAATTGGACCCAGGTGTCGCCAGCTAGCAGCCCAGCTGTTTCCCTCTGCGGCTCTAGTTGGACTTGAACTCATGACTCTGAGGTTAAGAGTCCCATGCTCTACTAACTGAGCTACAGCAGGGCTCCAGTTAATTGCTTATGGAATGCGTAAACAGAATGTTCTTTGTTCTCCATTCCTGCCACATCCGCAAGTGGGGGAAGGGCATAGCTAGAAGCAGGGGTGGTGTTTCTACACATCTTCAAGGTCTCCCTATTTTCAGAGTGAGGAGTCTTGGCTCATCTTCGAGGACAAGATATGTTTTTGTGGACAGATAACTTCTAAGGACTGCACCGGTTGTTCTCTACCTTGTGCTTTCCCATGCTGCGTTCAGACATGGGGGAAGGTGCTTTCCCATTTTCCCTACAAACATGTGAGAAGACAAAGGTGGTCCCTAACAGGGGAGAAACAGGTGATGAGGGCAAAGACAGAGGATGCCCCCGGGACCTAGTTAAAGGGGGGGGCTGAAAGGCTCAGGCTTAATCTGCAGGGGACGAAGGTGGAGGAGGTGAGATGGGGGAGGAGATGGTGGGGGAGGAAGGGAGAAGGGCTGTTGTAGGAGAAGAAGGGGAAGAGAGTGAACGGGAGGCTTCTGCGGCGGCGGCGGCTTGCAGGCTAGGAGAATGTGGGAGGGGGCGGGGTAGGAGGAGGCGGAATGCTTCGATATAGGGAATCTCCTTCCATTTTTTCAGGCACGGGCAGTAGTTAAAGAGATTGCGAGTGATGTTAGGATCAAGAGTTCCCCCTGCGGGCCATTGGTTGTTATTGTCTAGGGAGTATGTCGGCCAATCTTGGGAGCAGTATTTACGGAGAAGTTTTGGTTTTATATCAGGCATCAGGGAGAGGGTAGCCAGATGCTTAAGCAGGCATTTAAGAGGTGAACTTTCAGGGAGGGATGAGGAGGCTCCCATGGCTAAAGGACAGAGAATGAGACAAACAGGGGAAGACGAACGGAGATCCTCGGACTGGAAGCAGACCACAAGGAGACGAAGGGCATCCCCAATGATCCTTGGTGGTCTGCGGAAACTCGTATATGAGTCGGAATTTCTTAGGAAGTGTGGGTCGTCACCCAGACTTCCCTAAGAAGGCAGTTTGCTGGAGTCATGAGGTACCTAGCACTAGGAATTTTCGGCAGACAGAACAGGTTTCGGTGGACAGAACAGAAGGAGGAGGGGGGGAAAAGGGAGCGTTCTCATCTGCAAAGGAGTCACCTCATTTATGGCTGTTGGAGGAAGGGCCTGAGGGTCTGCCGCAGCCGTGAAGGCCTGAGGCGGGGATTTATGGCTGCCAGAGGAGGGGCCTGAGGGTCCTCCGCAGCCGTGAAGGCCTGAGGCGGGGAGAGTTCCCTTCTCGTCCCTGAGCGTCAGGGCCTTGCCGGACGATCATGGTCAATGGGACTGCAATAGCTCGGGGAAGAGTGGCCCACTCCGGGGGGAAAACTTACCTAAAGGCCAGAGAGGAGTGGTGAGTGTGATGAGCCAGAGCCAGAAAAAGAGGACGAGGGCAAGCTGCTGCTGGTGTCGGGGGAAGACAGGGCCCAGTTGGGGTGTCCCGTCTCCCAAGTTTCAGCACCAATGAAAGGAAAGGAGCGACACACAGCAGCAATTCACCAGAGAATTCCGCTTTATTAGGGAAAGGTGCTGGGTTATATAGGAAGGGGCATGAATTGATTGAGGTGTCACTTCTACGTGGCTGGTGGCTGTTGGCTAGGTGCTGGGATTGGGAGAGGGGGTGAGAGGTGATTGGCCTTAGGTGGTGCTGGCGGGAACCGAGGACTCCCCCCCACCCCCCCACCCTGGAGAGAAGCTGGAAGTTTGCCATCTTACTGGTGGGGGCCCTTCAGAGGGCACCACTCTTTCCTGTTCTACACTCCTTCCCTGGCTTTTCTGACACCTTTATGAATTTCCTCTTCCTCCTCTTGTCCCCAAAAACTTACAGACCAGTTTCTGACCTTTTCCTATTGGTTCCCTGTTTCTGGCCCTCCATACACCCCTCCCTAGCTTCAGTTTCTCTCTGGCTGTAATAGCTAAGTAAATTAATTTTTTTAAAACTCACTTAAGAAAACACAAATATGAGGAGCTATTTTGGTGTTTCTCACTGAAGCTCAGCACTTATTTTTTTTTTTGATTGGGCATCTCTCATTTTTATTGATCAAATGGTTTGTTAACAACAATAAAATTCTGTATAGGGGAGTCAATGCTCAATGCACAATCATTAATCCACCCCAAGCCTAATTCTCATCTGTTGGCAGCCGTGCTCAGAAAATAGCGCCCAATGCAGGGCAGCTGGAAGGCCCCGAACTTCCTAATGACAAATCATCCCACACCACTAAACTACATGCTAATTGCGCCTTGGCATAAGGACCAATGAGACCCACCAAATGGTTATGCTAATAAGGCATATGGAGCCGCACCAACCAGGTCAGAGCATGAGAACTATATAAGCAAGCCTCTCCTTCCCCTCTGATTCCTGGCCAACTCATTTGTTTCACAAAGAGCTGAAGAATAAAGCTTTCTGCAGAAGAATCCTGCTGTTGTTGCGTGCTGTTCTTGCCGGCGAGGACGGGGCGCGCGACAAGTGGTGCCGAAACCCGGGAACCAGAACATCACCGGCACAGGGAGGACCCTTCAGACATCTGGAGAGGATTCAGAACTGCAGGTCAGAAGAAAGCCCGGAGGGGTAAGTTCCGAGAGGCCCCTGCTTTTTAGGATGATGGTTGATGGTTCTCTGTAAATAAGGAGGCACCATGGGGAATGCACCGTCATTAGTCATGGCGCTGCAGACAGCTCTCAAAGAGCAAAACTTGAAGGTCTCCAGCAAAGTCTTAGGATCTTTTGTGAAGGAGATAGACCGTGTGGCCCCCTGGTTCATTTGTTCAGGGTCCCTCTCAATCCCGAGCTGGGACAAACTGGGGAAAGATCTTGATAGAGAGGAGGTGGAGGGTAGCCTGAGGGGAGGCACCAGGCCCCTCTGGAAACTGATTAGAGCTTGTCTGCAAGATGAGAGATGTGAAAAGGTAATAAAAGAAGGTCAGAGAGCATTGACAGATATCCAAGAGAGCATGTCAGAAACGGAACGGGAAACAGAGAGCGCGTGCGGCCGAAAAAAGGCCACAAAAACGAAGGTAAAGAAACCTCAGAGTGAGGGAGAAAGCCCGCCTAGGGCAAAAGCGAAAGAGCCCCGAGAAGCGAGTGACGATCACCTCGGAGAAAATAGTAAATACCCCTGGAAAGAGTTGAGGGACCTCCAACTCTCCAATAGAGAATCTGAGGAGGAATTAACGTCCGCAGAGGAAGGGGAAGAGAATAAAACCGCAGAGTGCAGAAGTAAGAGAACCAGCAAAGTTGAAAAGCGGACCAAGGAAAAAATGAAAGCAGGGTGTCCCCGGATGCCCGTTGCCCCGCCACCTTACGTGAGTGGCGCACTCTCCTTTTGCCACCCAGATACTCTTCAGGCAATTAGACAAATGTTTCCTGTATTTGAGGATAATGGCGTACGCTCTCACCAGCCCCTGAGCCATAAACAAGTTAAGGAGTTAGCAGAATCCGTTCGGGCTTATGGAGTCAGTGCTAACTATACCATAGCACAAGTTGAGAGATTAACAGAGACAGCCATGACACCCGCAGACTGGCAATATGTAACTAAGGCATGCCTTTCTAGTATGGGGCAATACATAGAATGGAAGGCATTGTGGCATGATATCAGTATGACCCAGGCACGCGCAAACGCGGCCGAAGGACAGCCTGCGTGGTCATATGATATGCTGACGGGCCAAGGACAGTGGGTAGCCAACCAGACCGCCTTCCCCTTACAGGTATACGCACAAATAAACACGTGCGCCGCCAAGGCATGGAAAGCCCTCACCAACAAAGGAGAAGTATCAGGCAATTTGACAAAAATTATTCAGGGGCTGAGCGAGCCATTTTCTGACTTTGTCGCTCGTATGATGGAGGCCGCAGGCAGAATATTTGGAGATCAGGAACAAGCAATGCCCCTAGTGGAGCAATTAGTATTTGAACAATGTACCAAGGAATGCAGACAGGCGATAACACCCTGGAAACAGAAAGGGATACACGCTTGGTTGAAAGCCTGTAGAGAAATAGGAGGACCACTCACCAACGCGGGCCTAGCTGCAGCCATATTAGAGCCACAAACAAGCCAGGATCACTAACAGAAGTATTAAATGCTTTCACTAATCTGTCACGAGACCTGTCCCAGTATCTTTCAGGAAACTGGTCCCAAGACTTCGATGGGACACTAGAAGAGCTGCGGCGAGAAATTATCCACATCAACTCCACCCGTCTAGATATCTCCGTAGCGGAAAGACTCTCTTCCTGGTTCCTCAGAGCTCTCTCCCACGTCAAGGAGTGGGCGGGCATGGCTGGGATGGGCGTGTTCCTGCTTGGAGGTCTCATGCTCTTACTCTGGTTGTTATGCAGACTCCGCAACCAACATAAGCAGGACAAGGTGATCCTTGCTCAAGCCCTAATGGCGATAGACGTTGGCGCCTCTCCCCAAGTGTGGCTCAACATGCTTAAGAAAGAAGCTCGGCTTTAGCTTGAGGTAGCTCTTGCACCCTGAGCCCATGTGGCACTGCACCAGGCCCGAGTACCTCAATGCTTAATCACAGCTTTCTTTAAGAAGCTCATGGTGCAAGAGGGTTGAGAAAAAGGGTCCAAACCCTTTGTACCAAGCGGTCCCAACGCCAGCCAGAGGATGCGAGGCAAAGCACTGCAAGAGGTCTTGGACCCCTCTGAGAGGCATGCCTGACTGCATAGGGGTAGATGCCCAGAACCCCTCTCCAAAAAGGGGGCATCAGGAAGTATGATGGAGGTCAGGCCTCTGTCTCCGCCTCTGCTGGCAAGTTCCGCCTTGAGCTTCTGTTAGACAAAAAAGGGGGAGATGTTGGCAGCCGTGCTCAGAAAATAGCGCCCAATGCAGGGCAGCTGGAAGGCCCTGAACTTCCTAATGACAAATCATCCCACACCACTAAACTACATGCTAATTGCGCCTTGGCATAAGGACCAATGAGACCCACCAAATGGTTATGCTAATAAGGCATATGGAGCCGCACCAACCAGGTCAGAGCATGAGAACTATATAAGCAAGCCTCTCCTTCCCCTCTGGGTCCTGCCCAACTCATTTGTTTCACAAAGAGCTGAAGAATAAAGCTTTCTGCAGAAGAATCCTGCTGTTGTTGCGTGCTGTTCTTGCCGGCGAGGACGGGGCGCGCGACACTCATCAGTATCGAATCTTCTGAAGCATAACAAACAAGTTCTTACATGGTGAATGAATTCTTACATAGTGAATAAGTTCTTATATGGTGAACAGTACAAGTGCAGTCATCACAGAAACTTTCAGTTTTGATCACGCATTATGAACTATAAACAATCAGGTCAAATATGAATATTCATTTGATTTCTATACTTGATTTGTATGTGAATCCCACATTTCTCCCTTATTATTATTATTATTACTATTTTTAATAAAATGCTGAAGAGGTAGGTAGATGCAAGATAAAGGCAGAAAACATAGTTTAGTGCTGTAAGAGGGCAAATTTAGATGATCAGGTGTGTGCCTGTAGACTAAGTGTTAATCCAAGCTAGACAAGGGCAATAAAACATCCATGGATGCAGAAGCTTTCTCTCAAAACAGGAGGGGGTGAGGTTCTAAGCTTCACCACTGTTGTTCCCCAATTTTTCACCTGATGGCCCCCCTGCGACTGTGCCTGTCTTAGGTTGTTCCTCCCTTGAGGAATCTTACCCATCTCTGGCTAACCAGTCATCTTCTGGGGCCATACAGGGAAATGTAAAGTTGGTAAGTGAGAGAGAAGCCATATTGTTTGAAAAGGTTAGCTTTTTACTTCTTTGCAGATTTATGCCCTGTGGCTTCTATGCCCAGCACTTGTCTCGAGGTATCTTTACCACCTGGAGGAATTATGATACTCGGTAAATTCGATATGAGGCACAAATTCTATTTAAGTGTTGTAATAGGAAGGAAGAAGAAAAGCTATAGATGTAGCATATGGAAGGAAACATGGGAGGATTGATTATTTCTTTGACATATCTTCTTGTAGAGTACCTTAAGCATGTATAGGTTTTAAACTACTAACTAACTTGTGCACACATATTAACATAATAGGAATACGGTGACACAACCTAAGCAAATCTATAATTACCAGCCATCTCCAGTGAAGCCAAGAAAACCATTTAGGCACCCTAGGCATTTGTGAAAATTAGTGTATGATATGATGGATATTGTCCAACTGTACTTGACCAGTCTGAGAGAAATCAGACAAATTAAAGCAGCCCATTTCTGGGATCTGTTCACAACCCATATGTTCTTTTCACCATAGATAGTCTGTAGTTGTAAGATTTTGAAGTGCTACAACTTGTACTTCTCCTAATTCTTGGTTGAGTTCCAACAGTATAGATCCAGTCAAATTTGTTGTTTTACTGTATGCACAGGCCAGCTTAGATATCTCCTTCTTCATTCCAATGGCAAGTCCAGGAACAGGTGGGATGAATGCAGCTACAACTGCAGCATTGCCCGGATCTTTGTTGAGGTTTTTTGATGATCATCTTCTGGCATGAGTCTTCCAGAGAGTGCTGATGTTGGAAGTTCTTCTTCATATCGTATCTTAATTCGTTTTCTGGGTAGCCAAATTAGGCTTTGATCCTCTGTATAAACATGAACAGACCCTTTGCCCACACTTTGATATGCCCTTTATACCATCGTGTAGAACTCATTGGAGGTCACCACACAGGAACTGCTTTTTTTTTTTATTAAGTGAAAGGAATATTATCAGAATAGTGTACCTCCATAGCCAATCATCTGACTCCCTTTAAGTGATCAAAATTAAGGATATTTAAAGCATGCATTAATCATTGATTTACAGTTATTTTTATCCTATCAGGGAGTAAACCCCCTTTTCTTTTTTTCTTTTCTTTTTTTTTGTTATCATTAATCTACACTTACATGATGAATATTATGTTTACTAGGCTCTCCCCTATACCAGGTCCCCCCTATAAACCACTTTACAGTCACTGTTCATCAGCATAGCAAAATGTTGTAGAATCACTACTTGTCTTCTCTGTGTTGTACAGCCCTCCGCTTTCTCCCTTCCCCACCCTATGGATGCTAATCTTAATATGCCCCTTCTTCTTCCCCACTTATCCCTCCCTACCCACCCATCCTCCCCAGTCCCTTTCCATTTGGTACCTATTAGTCCATTCTTGGGTTCTGTGATTCCACTGCTGTTTTGTTTCTTCAGTTTTTCCTTTGTTCTTATACTCCACAGATGAGTGAAATCATTTGGTATTTCTCTTTCTCTGCTTGGCTTATTTCACTGAGCATAATACCCTCCAGCTCCATCCATGTTGCTGCAAATGGTAGGATTTGACCTCTTCTTATGGATGAGTAGTATTCCATTGTGTATATGCACCACATCTTCTTTATCCTTTCATCTACCGATGGACATTTAGGTTGCTTCCAATTCTTGGCTATTGTAAATAGTGCTGCGATAAACATAGGATGCATCTGTCTTTCTCAAACTTGATTGCTACATTCTTAGGGTAAATTCCTAGGAGTGGAATTCCTGGGTCAAATGGTAAGTCTGTTTTGAGCATTTTGATGTACCTCCATACTGCTTTCCACAATGGTTGAACTAATTTACATTCCCACCAGCAGTGTAGGAGGGTTTCCCTTTCTTCACAGCCTCACCAACATTTGTTGTTGTTTGTCATTTGGATGGCAGCCATCCTTACTGGTGTGAGGTGATATCTCATTGTAGTTTTAATTTGCATTTCTCTGATAATTAGTGCTGTGGAGCGTCTTTTCATGTGTCTGTTGGCCATCTGTATTTCTTTTTTGGAGAACTGTCTGTTCAGTTCCTCTGTCCATTTTTTAATTGGATTATTTGTTTTTTGTTTGTTGAGGCATGTGAACTCTTTATATATTTTGAACGTCAAGCCTTTATAGGATCTGTCATTTACAAATATATTCTCCCATACTGTAGGGTTCCTTTTTGTTCTATTGATGGTGTCTTTTGCTGTACAGAAGTTTTTCAGCTTAATATAGTCCCACTTGTTCATTTTTGCTGTTGTTTTCCTTTCCTGGGGAGATATGTTCAAGAAGAGGTCACTCATGTTTATGTCTAAGAGGTTTTTTGCCTATGTTTTTTTCTAAGAGTTTTATGGTTTCAAGACTTACATTCAGGTCTTTGATCCATTTTGAATTTACTTTTGTGTATGGGGTTTGACAATGGTTCAGTTTCATTCTCCTACATGTAGCTGTCCAGTTTTGCCAGCACCATCTGTTGAAGATACTGTCATTTTGCCATTGTATGTCCATGGCTCCTTTATCAAATATTAATTGACCATATATGTTTGGGTTAATTTCTGGAGTCTCTAATCTGTTCCACTGGTCTGTGGCTCTGTTCTTGTGCAGGTACCAAATTGTCTTGATTACTATGGCTTTGTAATAGAGCTTGAAGTTGGGGAGTGAGATCCCCCTACTTTATTCTTCTTTCTCAGGATTCAGAACTTATTTTTTAAACTCCTCCACCAATTATACTACAATTTTTATGGAAAGTTCTAATCTCCTTGAGGAGAATCAGCTGTTCTTTCAACGTTACCCCAAAGTGATGTGTTTTTACATGTTTCACAATGGGTTCAAAACCCATCAGAATGATTTGTTCGGGAGTTTTTAAAATAGGATATAAAACTCCATACACTTAAACTGCATAAATAGCCCAGCCTAAAGAAGGGGAAATGAGGATGCTGGTAACTCCATATTTAAATTCTTCTCAGATCCCTTATTTTTAGTCCAGGACCTAAGCTTACATAAACTTTATCTCTATTTTTGTTGGACCGAATCAGAATGTGCAGACTTGACCACTGAAAGTATGAGATCCAGAAGGGATCTTAAGGAAATGTTTCCCACACATTCCTGGAGAGTCCCTGGATGGGGTGGGGTGGAAACCCCGGGTCACATGCTAGTTGCTTTAGAGGCTGAGACAGTGATTCTAATTGATTTATCTTTCTTGGTTCTGTGGGGCAGGCCTGTAGGTCAAGGGCTGAATTTTTCTGTTGCTTTTGAAACAGCAAACTAGTTTGTCTTAGTTCTCCACTTCCGCCGCTGATGATTTTCCTTAAAAACGCTTGGTGCTTAAGTTGCTTTGAATTTTTCATTTGCCCTTTTATATTATTGTCCAAACATCAGACCATATTCTCCAATTTTATGAAAGGATTTACCTCTGGGAAACTACAGAGAAAAACTGTTTAATGTCTCTTCCACAAATGTTACAAAAAACTAAAAAGACCTGAAGCAACTCTAACTAATGTGATTGTTTAATTTTTCCAGTGTGTGTATTTGATATATTAACTCACAAACTTTTCTGTGGTTCCACCATGTTTTAGACTTAAATTGCTAATGGCTCAAGCCTTCATTTCCATCCTACATTTTCTAATGTAGACTGTCCAGAAGTTTCTTCATGGTTTGAATTTCTAGAGGATTTCCAATTTGGCTAAGTCAGTTCCTGTTCTGCAAGTATCTTTCCTCCATGATCCCCAGCTCTGGGTGTCCTCTGACCTTGACGGCCAGGAGCACAGGCCTCATTCCTCCTTCAGCGTGTGCCACCATCACCACGTAGCACAGCAGAGGAATGCTATGGGGGGATCTGCATTATCCCTCAAATCCCTGTATCATTACTAACACAATATAAGCACACAACAGTTTAGAGACTTGTACTGAGAGGTGAGGATAATGAGAGAGATTATAGTTCAGTAAAAAATGTAAATAAGATTTGTTCTAAAAGCACATGCAGACACCTCCAACTCTACTTTTAAGCCTACATTACTTCCATCCTCTGGGGCTTTTCTCTTACACGCACACTCACACACACGCATGCACACACACACACAGATTCTCCCTACTCTGCCCTGCCTCCAAAATCCTGTTAACCTTTCCGCAGAATAGTGTCATTCTTCAGCCCTGCCCCAAATGAAGTTTCAAGCCTACCTTTGCTTGTCCAGAATATGAATCCACATTGTTAAACAAAGGGCCTTCTATTCAGGGTCTCTACCCTTTAGTTGCACAAAAGAAAATGAAAAGTTTTGCAATTCTAGGTTTTCCTTGAGCATCATCAAATTATATGAAAGATAGCTTCCCTCTACAAAGCTTCCCCCTATTAATTCTTCCAGAAAACAGGGAAACCATGTGAAAACTCATATCACCTCTGTCCAGAATAACTCTGCAGGAGTGGTGAGAGTGCCCCAGCCCACCCCCTCACCCCCACCACAGTTTACCCAATTCTGCCCCCTACACATACATACAAATGCTAAGAGCCCCAAATCTGAGTCCATTTGGTATAGGGGCATATACCTTAGTTGGTACTCAAGAAATGTCTGTACCATGACCCAATTATTAGAATAAATGTCCCTAAGGATGATGAATTATAAGGATAGCCTTCCACAGTTTACAAGGATTTTTTTACATAAAAACAATCTGTAAAGAAGTATTCAAGATCACACAAATTATTTTCAGCAGAACTGAAACTAAAATCCAGTTTTCTTGACTCCTAATGCAAGGCCTTTCCACTCTTTCAAGCTGTGTATAACCCTTTGTCACCAAGAAAAGATTAGACTAGTACCAGGGCACTGTAGAAAGGACAAAGTGAACAGAAATATCAATGGTTTTAGAAAGGGCTCGTTTTAAACTTTAGGCTTTGGTGGATAAATGGTTGTTTGGAACAGTGGCTAACACATGGTAGGTCATCAGTAATTATATGTCAAATGAATGAAATGTGTGTGTCCTTGGCTTCCTGAAATCACAGTCCAGTTATCCAGAATGACCCAGGGGTTTTAGGTGGCTGAAGGGGTGCTACGCAGGACAGAGGGCGATGTGTTTATGTGTGTGTGGATATATCTATCTTCGGAAGTTCCCCACCCCCATCATTATCCTTCCTTGCCATGTAATTGGACACAGAGCCATTTAAGGAAGTAATGATTGTCAACACATAAGAAAACCTACCCAGAGATAAGTGCTACCTAGACAAAGACAGTGAGATTCATATAAGACTTTTCCAAAACTTTATTACTACTAAGTAGAGCATCTTTCATGTAATAGTTGGTGAAACCAGACTGTCTTAAAAGGGAGGGCACGTGTGACACCCTCCCTCCTGACACTAGAGCGAATGAAGCCATACAGAGCACATAGGTGGGGGGGTAGGGGAAGTAAGACCCTTGACTTTGATTCACAAGAGGGAGAAAAGTTGCCCAGAGAGTGGGACACAGAGAACAGACCTCAGATCTAGGCTCCGGAGAGACTTTCTGGGGGCTGAGCAGAAAGCATTTTATTTGCAGAATTTGCTCAGGCAAAGAAGAGAAGGGATTCAAGAGAAAGAGTGTGGATAAAGCTCTAAACCCCTGAAACAAATACTCTTATCAGGTTGAAACACACTGGAGAATTCTGCACACTAGCCAAAACATACGCAATTTGTAGCAATGATGTTAGGCTCTTAGTAAGTCACCTGCAAAGCATATACAGGAGAGAAAAGGGTCTCTTTGCAGGGTCACAGCAGTCGTGAGGGGTTCTTGGTCTGTATCTGCCAACTACTGAATTAATATGATCTCGTTGAATTTAAAACTGGCTAAAGGATTTCAACATGAACACCAAAGAAACAAAATTCCATTAACTCAATGTAGTTTTGAATTAGTAGACACTGAAGATTCAGTGTAAGAGTTAAGGATTTTAGGATAGCCATTAACAAAGGAGTCAACGTCTTTCCAGGGGTGGGCTGAGGAAGTAAAGGGTAAGTGTCCTGGACTTCCACACCGGTGGAAGCTCTCCTCTCCAGCTACCCTGTCAAACCCCAGTCACATCTGGGATACAGGAGGCTCACTCCTGCACAGGTGTGGTGCTGAGAAAGCCACACATGGTGGTATGGTTCCTTTTTGTTTCAATGGTGTAATTATTATTGCACAAACTAAATTATGGCAATATTAAAATAAACATAAGTAAAAATAAAATTACCCATAACCCCACCATTTTAATGTAATGACTCTTTCATTTGTTATTTTTTACCCTTTATATATGAATATATATGCTTTCTGTCATTGTAAACCCAGCATACATACAATTGTGCTGTGCTGTTTTCCTTTTGCAAGACTGTAAAATATTTTCCTGGTACACAGTTTTCACAACTGCTATTTTTCTGTGTAGAGATTGCATGGTTTTCCATTGACTTAACTACTTCCCTGCTGTGAAATATTTTGGTTCTTTCCAACTTCGTTCATTCATTCAGGAAGCCCAAAGTGCTTTTTATGTGCCCAGCACTCTACTAAACATTCATTATCATTTCATTCATAAATGAAGGCAGCCTAAGGTTCATTTACCAGACACACTGTTTCGGTTTGGTTTGGTTTCAGTGTTTTGGCCAGGATGAGAAAATGACCATATAAGAAGAATGAATAGTTGATTTTCTTCCTAACTCTAACACCAATATGCTATTTAAAAAAAGCTCAACTTTTCCATCTACCAGTGGGGACAGAAAATACCCACAATTTATTGGATAATAACAGAGATAAAATATTGTGGAAAGAGAGCTATATGAGAGCTAGTAAATTAAACTTCGGTTCTTGGTTTCCCTCTAAATATTTGTACTACGTCTTGTGCCTTTTCTGGAAATCAGGATGTTGGACTGCATGATATTCGAGGTTTCCCTACAGTTTTCCCTGCCTATGTTGTAAGATTATTATTATAACAGAAGTGTGCCGAGCACTAGGAAAGAAAGGCTCTATGCTGTTATGTATTACCAAATACACATTTTGGAAAGGCACCCAAATCTTGGTTTGGGTAAAATTTATACCTTAAGAAAAAACTGAAGAGTAACAATACAGAAGTCAGCTGCCAACTGTCTTCAGAGAGAGTTATTCTCTCTGAAAGATTCACCATAATATAATACTAATATAAAGAAAGAAGCCTCCATAATTTTGCAAACAATGGCTAAGTCACACAAAGTAAACGTAAGTGCTTGACTAGCCACACATACAGGTTCTTTGTCATACCCGTTCTACCTGACCACCGCACAGGGCATGCCAACAGGAAAAACCACAAACAGAGTGCAGTTAGCACACATGCAGATGCAAAGTGGTGGCGTGCAGGCAAATCACCCTCCATCAGCTTAGGTAAGGTATCCTTTCCTTGGCCTTTGAAGACAGGCTTGAAATTTCCACACTGGACCTTGCTACCCAAAGTGTGGTCAGAGCACCAGCACCATTAGCAGCATCTGAGAATTAGTTAAAATTGCAGGATCTCGGACCCCACCTCAGACCTACTGAAGTGGAACCTGCATTTTCCAAGCTCCCCAGATGAGTAGCAAGTGCACGCACCCTGAGAAGTGCTGCTGAGGGCACGCCAATGATGTGATAGGAGTTGGGCTCCTGACGATGGACTGACATGGCACATATCAAGCCTTCTCTTCTGACTCTGCTTTAACACTGGTGTAAGGTTTAGCTGAGAGGGTGATGTGAGATTTGTGATATGTGGACTAGACTTTTCTATTACTATGTGGCCATAAGTAGCAAGCATTCCTTGAAGCTTCTAATTGAAGTTAAGGTCACCAGAGATTTTACTTTTTTGGACGCTAAGCAGAATGAGTCATGACCTCACCTCCTGTTTGTTCTCCGTGGTGGCTGCAGACAGATGTGCCCCCCACCCCCATGGCCTGCTAAGGAAGGACTTTTTGCCCCAGATGCTGCCTTGGGCCACACAAGATAGACTAATAATGTGCCTTATGGTTGGGGCTTTGAGCCATGCCGTATCAGCAAATGATCTTAGAGCTTTTAATAGAATTTGCATAGCAGCTTATATCTACTATTAAAGAGTAAAACATTCTTGAAGCTTTCAGAGAAGACCTGTAGACTTAAGCACTTTCTCTGCTTTTTTTGTATCTGGTCTTGGACACTTATGCTAAGTTCAAAAAAAAGTGCTTTTACCTCTAGTTAACTCTGATATTTTCCAGAGGGCCCCTGGAACATGTCAGAAGAATTTTTTCTCATTAGAGAAAGTATTTGACTAATTTGGCTTATTTATCTGATATATATATATTTATTTACCAGGAAAGCACTGTCAAAGAGAATAATGCTAAACTTTGTTACTAAATGTTTTGTATTACAGAAATATCAGAATTTCCTTATGTCAACTGTCTTACAGTAAGCTCTCATCAGATCTTTAACCATTGTCATTTGTAAGTCTTTTGTCATTTATAGTATTATCCCTAAACTGGTAAAGAACTAGATTTCAGCAGAACAGGTATTAGTTACATAAAATTACATAAACTAAAGAAAATGATTTTGTGTCTTTTTGTTTCAAATGTTGCTGATAAAGTGTTTTAACCTTGTTCTCTTAAACTGACAACAGTTTAGTAAATGACTATCTTTATGAGCAGAATTGAAACTTCCTTCTCTCTACCTGATCCCTCCAGAGTTTAAAAACTTTCAGTGACTGTTTTTGTATTCCATGGCAGTATGTTTATTTGCATGAGTTCAATAAGAATCTGCTTTCCTTGTGAGAAGACTACTTAAGAACACTGGTTATACTGCCAGGGCTTTGACTGGAATGTCATACCTGAGAGACATGTGCATGGACTCAGATGTGAACAACTTTAAGGAACTAAGATTGACTTTATAAAGCCAACAAAGCCCCTTGGAAGAACTGGCCTGGTACCTTGCTTACAGAGTTCCCAGCAGCCTTACCAGGTGAGTAAAGAAGGTCACTTCCTGGCAGGTTCAGAGACCTCGAGAAGAGAAGAATTCATCCAAATCTACAGGTACTGCAGGCAAAGCCTGATGGCAAGTCTAGCTTGGCTGTCTGGCCTCAAGAGGCCTTTAAAAGTTCAATCTGAAATTCCTTACAAAAAGTTCCAGCAAAGCATATTTAAAAGAGCCTGTGTAATCAATTGCTCTTCTTGCTGCACTTGTGCAAATGATCAAGCCAGCTGTTAATTATTTTCTTAACCTGGTTACTTCTAATAAAAATGAGGGTGATTTTAGAGAAAAGTATTGTTTCAATAACTGCAGCCTCCAGAATAGAAAATCCAACTCCAGATGTTGCTACATAACCTAATAACACAATTTGTTTTATCTTGCCTAGAAGCCACAAAACTGCAAATAGTAATAGAAGCGCCAGCCTTCTGAAGCCCTCTCAACTGACCAGTAATAGAGACCTAGCTGCACCCTTTACTGCACCCCCTTCTCAGCACGAAGCAGCCAGAGCGGTCATCGCCCCTTTTCCCTAGCAGCAGCTAGAGTCCCTATCTGTAGAAGACAAAGACCGAGACTCACTTTATCCTCTGCAAGTAGGCAAAGAACCTGCATTGAGAGAGTTCCTAAAACTTACACCTCCCTCTTCAACAAGACAGAAGTAATCAGCACCACCCCAGCTTATTCTAACAAGTAGTAGGCCCGCCAAGACGGAGTCACTCCATGTGTTACCTTTATCAAAGAACGCATTAGCACCGTGCAAATCATAGTGTTGAGACAGAACTATCAGAGTGTTAACCAAACAGATGACCCCTAATTTCATGATTGAAATAGATACAAGAAGAAGAGGGGAATGTAAGAATAGAAATAGGTTAGCATAAGCATAGCCATCTTAAAGGCCTAGAAGCCATTTTCTGAGTATGTGACTTAGAAAGAAAAACTGGAACTGGGTAAGGCCTTGAAAAACAAGTTAATCATGAGCACCGGGTGGTGGGCAGCTGTGACCCTTGGTCAGCTAACCTTGGTCAGTAAATCTTACATACCAAGCTTATCGTGCAGAACCTCCCTAACCATTGAGGAGTAGTCTTACCCTGCCCTTGCTTAACCCCAGGATATATGTCTTGCAAGAATAATGTATAGTTATAGAAAATTGCTATGAGTTAAGTGCTTTGAAATTGCTATATAAACCCTTGGCTCTGAGTGCTCGGGGTCCTTGTTGAGACCCGCTGCGTCGGGCTGACTTGGACCCCAACTAGTTGGCTGAATAAAGACTTTGCTTGAATTTACATCTCTATGCCTGTGTAGTTTGTTCTCTGGGGAAGCCTCGGAAGCCTGGACCCTAACACAGGGAGATCAGCAGCGCCCCCACCCCCATTTTTTGGCTTCCCTAGATTTTTATACAAATTTTATGGAAAAGAGAATTGTAATGTTGAGGTGTTAATTAGGTATCAGAATACTGTGAAAGATAAAAATGAACCCCAAAGAAAGAACTGGAAAGGGAAAAGGAAAGAAACAAGGACAGTATAGAAAAGATTTCAAAGACCTTTAAAACCACTAGTAAATTATCTCCTCAGAGATTAAAAATTCTATAATTAATATCAAAATTATCCTGCTCTCAAGTACTGAGTTTATTTACTGTTAAAATATTCATATTGTGCCTTCCTAGATTGAGAGTAACTTTAAAATTTTAGGCATTTAGATTTAGAGTTGAATTCACAGTTTATTAAAGTGTGGAATGTAATTCTCTAATGTTCTTGCAACTAAATCTCAAAGCTCTAGAGGGTACATACTGTGTGGGTAAGCTAATATCCAAACTTTATAATGTATGTCATCATTATAAACAATTAGCATGTGAAAAATGATTCCCTTTTTGGTAATAAAACAACACTGAACATTTAACAAACATTCATTGAGGGGCTCGTGGGTCCCAGGTCTAAGGGTAGGAAGAGGGTGGGAAGGAGGTTAGGGTTAGGATGGATGGGAATGCAAGAAGGGTCTGGGCAGGTAAGGAAATTAACAAAGCACAGTACCTGCTTTCAAAAGGTGTTCACAGTCCTATGAGGGATGGCAGGGAAGGTGGAGGAAAGTGAGAATGCCACTGGTGTGCTGGCAACTGTACTGGATACTGACAATGCAAATAGGTAGCCTTCAGTTTTCAAACTGCAGAGCCACTTTTATGTGTGTGTGTGTGTGTGTGTGTGGTGTGCATTCTTATTCACCAAAAGGTAAGTTCATTTTCCTAGAACAGCCAGAATACACACACACACACACACACACACACACACACACACACACACACACACACACATATACATATATAAAAGCCAGATTCCAGGATTTTACTGCAATGACCCCACCTTAGATGATCAGTGGCTGTTTTTTTTTAATTTAGGGCCTATAATATTCCTACTTTCCAATCAAAAAGTAGACCGATTCCACATATAAAAACATATTTCATTTGCTGCTGCTTAGAAAGCTTTTTTAGCTCAAGAGTTCTTTGCACTTCTAAGGAAGCTTCACAAGTGGAAAGGCTGATAACGTCAAGAACATGCGACTCATAGCCAGGAAACAGAATTTCATTCCAGCTCCATCACTCAGAAACTAGAAGGCCCTGAGCACATCGCCTCCCCTCTCCAGCTTCAGAGGAGAGAATGCACAGAGCACTTTGTGTACTATAAGTGCAGAAACATAGGTCCGTGCATGATACCATTGTTCCCTCATGAAATGATGAAGGTGGGTTTACATTAAGACTATTCACCAAAAGCACGCGCTCCACAGGGGTAGGAAGGACCCAGAGCAATTCAAATTTTCACTTCCTGATTAGGCTGCTAATCCTGAACTGAACTCTAATCCAAGTGGTACTTTGCTGTGTGAGTAACTGTCCAGCGTCCCTTCCCTGCACACCTCTCACACTCGGCCACATTAGCCTTCAGTAAGATACAACGCACTCTAGGTCTTCCTTGACTGTGCAAAGCTCCTTCCCTGCTCTGGACCCAAAATCTGGCACATTGCTAACCTCCCTCCGTAGAGTTAACACTTAACATATTGCACTATAATGACTGCCCCCTCAATAGTCTGGGAACTCCTTGAAGATGGAGATCATACATTATTAATCTTTGTACCCCAATCGGAGTACCTGGTAGAGATGGACGTGGTTTATTGCATGCATGGATGGGCGCGCGCATATAAGCCATCATTCCTGCCCACAAAGAACAGAACTGTGACGTACACCAACTGGGTGCTTTTGTGAGTCTCCCCAAAGTGCTATCAACATATTTAATAACAGCTTTATTGAGATACAGCTCACATTCTCCACTTAAATTGTACAATTCAGAGGTTTTTAGTATATTCAGAATTGTGCATCCATCACCACAGTCCAATTGCAGTGCATTCTCATTACCCTAAAAAGCAGCCCCTACCCATTAACAGCCACTCGCCATTTCCCTCTAGCCGCTGGCAACCACTGATTTTTCTGTCTCTACGGATTTTTAATTCGTAGACAATAGACATAGCATCAAATATTAGAATGCATCTCTTCTCATGATTGAAAAGAAATAAAATCTGAAGCAGCTTTGACTTAGTAGAGAGTCAATCTCCTTCCTCTGTGACCTTGCGCTAGTTGAACTGGTTTTCGTTTCTACCACGAAGTTTAGACGGGGAATGAGGGCACCTTCAGGCTACAAAACAAACCAGCAAAAACACACAAGAAACCCCTCTGGCTGTAATTGTAACAGTTCACCCTAGGTAGCCTTTGCCGGGCTTCCTTAATCGATATCTTTAAATAATTAAGGTTTCTCAGCACCCTGCTGCAGGCTCTGCCCTCCCAGGGAGAGAAGGGCCCGAGAGAGGATTCCATGTTCTGTTTTCCTCTGGGTCGTCTATTTATTTCTGGGCGGGCAAAGGAGAGAAGCTGCAGAACCCAGGAGCGCGCCCTGCCCTGCAGGATGCCTCGCCCAGCCAGGGACCCCACCCTACCGCCGCCCCGCGCGTCCCCGGCGCGGGAGGGCGGGGCTGGGGGCGGAGCCAGCAGCTCGGGCAGCCAGTCCTGGCGGCGGCGCGTCCCAGGGGTCCCCGGCTCCCGGGCGCGCAAGGGGCGGGGCTGCGCTTGACAGTGGCGATCGCCGGGCAGCGGAGCCCGGGCGCGGCGAGCTGAGCGCAGCGCTGGGAGCGCGGGGTCCCCGCCGGATCCGGCCCTCGGCGAGGCGCGGTAGCCTCCCGCAGCGGCGGCGGTGTCCGGGCGATGCTGCGGCTCTCGGCGGGCGCCGGCGTCCCGGCCTCTTCCTGAAGGTACCCAGCCCCGCTCGTCCCCTCTCCGCGGGACTCCGCGGCGCCCGCGGCGCGGCTCTGCGGGGCTCGAGGCTCCTGGAGCTAGTGGTGGGCTGGTGAGCGGGGCGGGTGGGGCTGGGCGGAGCCGCGCCGTCGGGCCGCCGGCCCCGCGAGGCGGGGGGTGGCGCCAGAGGGAAGCGGGTGCGGGAGGAGGGCGGTCTCCGGGAGGCAGCGGGCGGCATCCTCATCCTCCATCCTCCTCCTGCCTCCTGTGGTTTGCAAGAGGCTTTGCTCCAGGAGAAAGTTTGATACTGAGACTTGAGGAGACAGACTCGAGGGTCCCCGCGGCCCGCACATCCGCTGCCGGGGACGCCCGGGTCCCGAGGATGGGCATGCAGGAATCCTTAAACGCTTTGGGACCCCTAGCAGCCTACTTGCCACGAGCGCTTCCTTGAGGAAATTCCTCTGTGGGAATCCCCTTTGGGGAGGTGGCTTTCCGGAGACAGAGCCTCCAGAGCTCCCACGCTGTGGCTTTTGCTTGAAAACAGTGCAGCGGGTCTGTCCCATGTCCTCGCCCCCTAGAATGGGAGCTGCAATGGGTGCTATCCGTGCTCTAAGAGCTTCACATATTTCAAACGACCTTCTAATGAAAGATCCTGAAACACCAGTGTGTCCAAGGCGCCCGTGATTACTTTTGTCAAATCTTGGCTATTTTCTTACTGCCATGTGCTTCCAGTTTTCCCTGAGTGCTGGGCGGGTGCTGTGGGGCACAGGAAAGGGAGGAGAAGTTACAGCTCAGTTATAAGGGGGAGAGGTGGCAACAATGAATACAGAACACAAGTACCCACTTGAAGATAGGAGAAAGTTTGAACCTTCAAAACAAGGTGGATTAGGTGGGAGTTATTTGCTTTACAAAACTTACTCTAATGCAGAGAAATACAGTCAGAATTGAGCGTTACACAAGATTGTAGGACCACATCATCAGTTAGTAGCTCACAATAGAGGTGGTAACAAGTAGATATCACATGGGATGGAAATTAACAAATATATATTGATCCTGTTTGATTCCAATGGATCTTATACTTTTCAGATCACATGGATTCTGGCATTTGCTTTGTTCATTTCTTCTCTTCTCAAGACATATTCATACCATAAAACAACTTTATAAAACCAACTTTTGTGCCCTAGAAACACCCTCAGCTAAGGACGTGGGCATTTTGTTCTGGTTCCTGTTATATACACTATAGCAGGTGGTAATGCCACATCTGTAGGAACATTTGCATCATGAAGAGAAGGAAATTTCCTTAGTAGTGACACACGTGGTACCGAGCACATACTGTGTGCCAGATATACTGATGGGGGTAGGATTTCGACCTGGATCTCCTTGATCTGCTGATACTCTTTACCACTGTCCTATGCTGCCTCTCATCCCCTCTTGAGAGAGCGTTCCCCTGTGTTATAGTAGGTAATCCAGATATGGCAATTTATACTATCCCTACTGGCTTCCTGGATCAGACCCCATTCTACAATATTCTCTCCCTCTGAGAACCTGACACTGCATGCCTGTGCCCAGCAGATACTCTGTTCAAAGAGTGACATCAGGAACTCCCCAGACTCCAGCCCCTTCAGATAAGTTGGTTCTAGAAGACAGGTAGCCAAGTGTTTCCTTCCTTGTCACTTCAGGAGCAGTCTCTACCCTCTCAGTCATCCAAGCCTGTTTTAGCTCTGTACACACAATACACACCACCAGTTGGCAGCAACGCAACCTGGCAGTGTTCACATTGGCACACTCATCTTCCTGTACCAACTGTCAGAGAATTCCTGACACAGGCCAGCCTACTTTAAAAGGAAAACCTGAAACAAAGTTGCTGGAGAAGGCGGTATTAAGTTGAGGGAATCCCTGGATTCTCCCCTGGGGACCGGAAAGGAAATTACCAGAGGACCCTAGGAGCAGGAAGCAGGCCTTTTCCATAGTGTGAAATGCCATGCATTTGATACAGTCTGTTGTCAATACTATTGAAGATATGTGTCCACCATATAGACACCCTTTTACCTCCTGTCCTGGTGATGGATGTGGCCACACACCTATTTCTGATTTGATTACTTCCTTTTGCAGCCTTGCGGTTGTCACTTGGCTGAAGTGTCAAGAACTGATGTCAGAGTTGCGACACAGTACGTTTTGAAGCGGGGCCTAAAAAAACTATGTCTGTACAATCTGCAGAGAAATCATATCATTTCTCCTCCTTAGGGGTGTGTGTTCTCGTCCCCTGATATAGTTTTCAACTCTCTCTGGTTCCAAAATGATTTACAGTACCATGCCTAAAAAGAAATAGATGCATTTTTGAGCTGTGGCCATATGCTGCCTGGAAACATATCCCAGTAGCTGGCATTTTACTCATGTTACCCTAGTGCAGAGTCTCAAAGTCCTGTATGCAGGCTTTGGGATTTCAAATGGACTTTCCTATCTAATTATTTCACTCCATGCCCTGTGGCAGTTGTCAGGTTTCAGTTTAGAATACAGTCCCAACACCTTCCCTCCAATATCTCTAAACTGCCAGAAACTGTAACAGCACTAATTAAAGCTGGGAAAAGAGAACATGAGATTTGCTCATAGTCACACTCTTGAACCGGAATGGAAGATGTACCAGAAACACTGCTGGGGATGAAGAGTGAAGCAGATGTCTTTAAAATGACTAGTTACCCAGAGAATTATACCAAACTATTGACATCACACAGTCTGCCTAAAGTTGGGTTCATGCAAATACCTCATTAACTTAAAATGGTCCAGTGTCAACAGATTTCCAGTCTGCATTCTATTCTGTTTATAAAACTTGTCATTAATTGCATGCCATCTTTATTTCCATATTTCCTCAAATCTAAAATACCATCAGTTGTAAGACACATTATTTTGTCACACAAAAAGAAATAAGATACTGCCCATTATATTATGACATGCCACTTTAACAATGGTTTTCCATGACACTGTGTGAGTTGGTCACACTTATCTTTTATTGCTTTCATGTTTCCTTCATTGCTTCCTGGGGTTTTGATACTTTCTCCTGCTGGTCCTTTCAGTTTCCTTGCTAAGAGTGTGATCGGCAGTGGGTTTGCATATATCTTATTAACAGACCATAGCTCAGATTCATCTGTGTGTCTTTCTTCAGTCTGGTAAAGCACTTGAATCTGTCTTTGCAAGGTAACAGGAAAATGCCAAAAAATAGACAGATGTGTTGTTTAGTAATATAACATGTGTACCCCACTGCTTTATTTCTGTGCCTTGGTGCATACAAAGAGACATCTTTCAGTTAAAATCATAGCCTAATCTTTTTGAAAACCATTTAAATGGCAATTAAACAGAACATGTACAGTGCCAACAATGCCCATAATTTAGCAGAAGTGGCAACAAAAATAGCTGTGACCAAGTTTGTTCATGTGGCAGAGCAATGACAATTGTGCTGTGACTACTGTCATTTTGTAAGCAGTTTTAAGATACTGCCAATATTAAGACTCACCCTGATTTCAGAGAAGTTAAAATGTGAAGAAAAAAGCCTTAGCTATGAGATCTGCTAGTCTGTGTCCTTGGTTTCCTGAACCCTAACCTGCCTGCTTTCTTGCATGTGGTCATTCATTCATTCATTCATTCATGTAGTCGTTCATTTGGTTAGACTTCAAGCTCCTGGAGGGCAAGGACTTCTTCTCTTGTTCTCTACTATATGCCAACCACTAGAAGAGTCTAGAACACATAGTTAATCTGCTCAGTGAATGTCCATAGAATGAGCGAATGAAAGTCATTCTTCCATGGAGTGTCATAGGGATGCATCAAGGAGTTGACTGTTCTCCTGCTGGTCGGAAAACATTCTTATAATTATGAGATTGACAGAAATGCCAAACAGAAAAAGAGTGAGGCCAGCATTTAAGTCTTTGATTTTATTTACAGATCCCTATTCAAAGTATTCCATGCTGTTACAAAACTAGTGCAGGGTAGAAGAAATTCCATTGTAACTTTTATTAATCTTTGATTACTGAAGGAATCTGTAACAACTTTTATCTTGGCCCTTTTGTATGATCCAAAATAAAAAATTGCTCGAATTTTATGCTTAGTTCAATTTCACGTACTTGTCCCACTGTGTACTTAAACATAGCTGAGAATTCATAGGTACATACTGTTCCCGCCATAGGCTGTTCTGTCACAGACACTCAGTGCTGGTGACTTTGGATGCACATCTCCAAGAAGACTTATGTGTATATGTATTTCAAGGCCTTGCCTATTGTCCACTTTGTAACCCCAAAAAGGGCATCTTGACATTTTGACAAAGAAAAAGACAGAAAAGGGAAAACCTTGAGAAGCAGTACAGACCTCCATCTATCAGTGCCTCTGCCTCCTTACTGCCCCCTAGTCAAGTCGGCTGTACTTCTAGGCCAAGGACAGGAAGCTGGATGAAGATGCAGCAGAAGGAATGGCAGGGAGGCTCAGCTTAGCAGAAGCTCTGCGGCAATCCCGAGGAGCTGAGGTAATTAGCACAGCCCAGATAACCTCCAAGTCTGTGACTGTAAGACTGGATCTGCAAAAACACCCAGACTCCAGTCCAGTGACATGTGTGACCTCTGAAACAAGTGCATAACCACAAAGGTCACTCATGAGTTCCTAAAATACATTCAGTCCGCCCGCTCAGGGTGAGAACATGACATGGGCAGAGGTTCACCATGGCCTCTCCCCATGTGCCAAGGTAGCAGGTGCCATGACTGGACCCGGCAGACAGACCAAAGTTGATTCTTTCATACAGTATAAAACAACAATTAAGTCCTTTTGGTTATATGCCAAACAAACTTACATATAATTACTTTTATGAAGTCCTTTAAAGTGGGCCAGACAAATGACAAATGACAAAATTTAAAACTTGTTTTTACTGAACACGTAGGATGGGATCAAAGAAAAACATAGTAATCTTAGCTGCCAATTCTGTGATTATGTGGGGTGTTTTAATGGTGCCCAGGATTTGTTTTAATCAGGTATGTTAAGATATGCAGATGTAGAAATGACTGCCACAGTGGGATAACTTTATTATGCTCACAGTCCCCCAGAAGCAAGAGGCAAAGAATGTCATGCAGGGACACATCGGAAGCACTGGGGCCCATTGAGAAGCAGAGGAAGTAAGGGGAATTGTGGACAAGAGCGTCTCTTGTGGTTTCCACTGGAAGGAACAGGAGAGGCAGGACAAGCAGGCATAAGACCAGCTGGTATGAATAATTTCAGAAGGCTTTGGGGCATAGGGCTGCCCTCGTCTGACCCCTGACCCCAGACTGATTACAGCAGGTGGCTAGTGCCCTACTTGTGAGGGCCAATAGAGGAGGTGGTTGGGAGCATGGACTCTGGATTGATTGGCTTGCTTAGGGAAGGCACTTTGGAAGACCAGTTGTTTGTCTGTAGGAATGGGCTCACCCTGGGAGAGGCAGCCCTGCCAGCATCATCAAGGCCCCAAGATGTCAAAACATCACAATACAGAAAATAAAAGACAGTGAATACATGGAGATGAATGAATTCGGTCCATGTCCACATGGAGGATTCAGTCAAATGTGCCAAAATGCCTGGTGCTGGGCCTGACGCATGGCCCTCTCATCCAGTAAACATTAATTAAATATGATCGTGGTGCCAGATGGTCCAGCCATGCTCACAGTCAGTGTTTTCTGGGTACTGGGGTCAGGGGCTCAGTGTTCACCTCGAGAGAAAGAAAATATGAGAAACTGCACAGTACGGAAAAGATTCCCAGGGAAAAGATGAACCACCCCGGTGAAGAGGAGGCGAGCACTTAAATCTGTAACACATAAGTGAGCCTTAACAAATACATCTTTAGCTGTAAGATCCTAAAACCTGTAAGGTAATTATGTTCAGGGTAAATCCTCATTCACTGTGGGTTTGGAGTATCAAGAAAGGCAGGAGGCATGAACATTAACAGGCAACTTTTAAAAAGGGCATCTCTCAGAGTAACACTGGAGTTGCCAAATGAATTGTGTGCTGCAGATGTGCTCTGGAGTAGACTTCTGCATGTAAACTACTCAAAATAGCATGAAACATACTTTTTTTCTTAACTGCTTGTCAGGACTGATCAGATGATCAGATGGTGCACATGCACATAAAGGCCTGGTGCTGGATGGAATCGTATGGATGCCATTAGCAGAATGCAGTGGTGACAAGCCTAGGCACAGAATGTTTAAAATGTACCTTTATTTTCAGGATGCTGATGGAGGGCAGCGATGAGTGGAGCGGACATGAGGTTAGACTCAAGACATTACTTTTAAGGATGAATAGAAGGAGTGAGTGATTGGAGAAGTGTTAGGATGGATGGGTAAGTAAGTTAAATGTGTTGCTGCTATCGTGACTTTTCTGTATGTGGCTGGTTAATGATTACAATGTCTTTAAAGTTCTATGACTTTTTCTTGGGATCTTGACCATGCATGTGAAGAAGTAGTCATGAAAACATAAGCAGGTGGTCAGTCTCAAAAATCTCAGAGGGGTAATTTCTCCAGCGAGAAGTGAGATTGCTCTCTGCCTCCCATTCATTCCACTGTGTGACTTTGCACACATCTCCTTTGCATTGTGCATGAGCCTGTCTGTGTTGATGGAAATGGTAGGAATGTTTTCACTGGAGCACAGCTGCTCCCCCATCGTGTTTCCAAACTGACATCGTAACTCCCTAATTAAAGTAGCGATATTAGCTTAAACTGGACAGTGAAAGCTTTTCTGCCTGGCTTATGTTGCTGACATAGATTTGATGTTGGTCAGGACAGTCCTTGGGTTTATCCACACCACTGAAGTGTGTCTGCCTTAATCCAATATATTTTATAGTCCAGGATTTGTGGCCTTTTAACCTCTGGTTCCATACATGAATTAAACCCATATAAAAATGGAGTAGTTAGTCAAATGCAGTAATGTGCAGAAACATTTGAATTGTCCTAAAACTGTATTGAACAGTTGAATCTACATGAGTGCTGCGTCTTGCTTTCAGATATTTCTCAAAATCATTGACACTCAGGAGTCCTTTGCTTCTTGGAGCCCCTCCTTGGCTTGGATACTTGCACATGAGATCCCCAAATGGGAGGAACAGCCTTCCTGGAGCTGTTCTAGGTGTTTGCATTCTGTTTTAGCTTTAACCTTTACGAATTTGGGAATGGAGGGGAAAGAGGCATATCTTTGCAAACCTTTTGAGCCCTAGAGACTAGGAAAGGGCCTGAAAATGGTAGGAGTTTAATAAATATGTACTGAATTAGAATATATTGTTTGCCTGATTAACACAGGAATTTCCATCCTTTGGCCTGAAGATTCTTATTAATTATGAATAAAAGTCTTTATATAATGCTTTATAATTTGATAGTTAAATCACCTAGAATGAAAAATCAAGAACATCAAAACTGAAATTTTAACAAAAAGAAGTCATGAAGATAAACATGCCTTTACAAATTTAAAAAAAAATCTGTTACAAATGACCATTATTAAAATTCTATGATACTGAATTTAAAATTAGAGTAAGAATAATAGTATATTCTAGATTTTGGTATAGATTATCTAATGAACTTAATTTCATACACACAAATAAGCAGTATAGCTTTGAGGAAATATCAGTTACTTAATAAAGCTTACTAAAGTACAGAATTAACAGTTTGAAGAAAAGAAAATAAAAAACAGAAAAAGTAACACATTTTAGTCATAAACAAATACAGGTTTTCCTCACTATGCAAAAGTAGAGCATTTCTATGAAACCTTTTGTAAACAACTATGACATAAAACAAAGAACAATTACCATTTTGTAAAAGCAAAAATCCCCTTCAGATTTCTGTCAGCTAGTGACAATAGGTACTAATGCAGGTCTTTTGTAAAAGCAATTAATTTCAGATAAGCCATAATGTTACATGTTGGAAAGAAGATAAAGAAATATGATAATAATGGATACATGTCATTATACATTTGTCCAAATCCACAGAATGTACAATAAAATCCAGAGTGAACCATGAGGTAAAATGTGTGCATCACAGGTGATGATATGTCGCTGTAGGTTCATCATTGTAACAAAGGCACCACTATAGTGGGGGAGGCTGATGATACGGGAGGCTGCGCATGTGTGGGGCAGGAGGCATATGGGAAATGTCTGTGCCTTCTCATCAATTTTGCTGTGAACCTTAAACTGCTTTAAAAAAAAAAGTCTTAATAAAAAAGGAAAAGGAAGGGAGGGAGAAAGGGATGGGAAACAGGCAAAGTAATGCATGTATCCCAGGTCTGCAGGCAAAGAAGATTTTTCTGAATGTTTCTGTCATACAAAAGACAGATGCACTCATATACAGAAAATGGAAAGCACTTAAGTAGTGAAATATACTGAAACAATTATAAAAGGCAAAATGACAGAATGAGAAAGAACATGGCTAAGGAAAACCTATTGAAAATATGTAAGAAGTTGATATGGATATGAGGTTGATGGCAGGAGTAGTCAGATTCTAGTCTGTGGGGTTGAGGGAGATGAGCAGACATTTTGGACACTGAAATAGAAATGTTAGATCATTACGTGATAGGTCCAGAACATAAAGCATAGACATTAATTGCCACCACTTCAAGCGGCAGTTGATGCTTTTTGTAAAAATCAAAGCTGATCTGGAAAGTTGGGGTTCTGTGTCCAGTGACTTTTTTTCATTTTTTGAAAGAGTAAAACAAAAATAATGACAATAATCCTTCAGTTGCCACTAGAGATGGTAAATCCTTAGAGACTTTTTTCAGAAACCACTTGAGGCACAATAGCATATCAGGATTCTCTTCCTTTACTTAGATGTTTTTCCAAGAGGTAGACACAACTTCGATAAGAGACCTTGGTTCAGACATTCACAGACCCTAGTAGCACTTGAGACCGGGTTTCCACCTTAGTTGTATCTCTTAAAAACACACTTATCCAAAATACTGCTTATGGCTTTGAAATTTGGTCTCAATACAATCTTCCCTTTGGCATTATCCTCTTATTTCTGAGGGAACCGGAGTAGAGGCTCTATGAGTATGGCACGGGAGTGGAGAGTGACTTTCCTGACTGTGGAAATGACCAGGGTAGAGGTTGGGAGACCCCTTGAGCAGTGGCTACATTATATTAGGCATGTTTTTGGGGGTGGAAAGAGCTCAGACTCAGGAAGTCTTGGACCTACCACCCCCTCATCCACAGGATAAGTAGACCAGTGCCCTTTGAAGGCTGTGTGGCTAGGACTAAGCTACAAACTTTACGTCCTCTCCTTATTTAATCCCCACAGCAGCCCCCTGCACAGGAGATCTGTTATTATCTCTATTTTACAGGTTAGGAAACTGAAGAAAGAGGTTAGATGTTTTGCCCAATGTCACTTCGGTGGCAGGTGAAGAAGTTGAAGGAAGATGCCTGCCTCAGTGTGGGACCCAGACCCATGCCTTTAAACCCCTGCATTGTACCCGATGGGGTTCACCTGACACCCCTGTCCTAGCTCCCTTGTTTGTAAAAGGGGTCCCTTCATTCTGCTGGGCAGTTTCCTGTGCATTTGCAGGAGAGCATTTGTAAAATATCTCAAGTGCTGATGGCCTGCTGCGGAGCAGTTGCCTATTGCTACTGTGGCTTTTGTTTTTGGGAATGAGTGTGAGGTACTCATCTGGTGAAAGTCCCGGGTATTTTTTGCCTCTCGGGTTAAGCCCTGTCCTGTCCACTGCTATGGCAACTGCTGTAGCAAGCTGTCCACCATTACACATCTACAGGAACTTCCCTACTAGGCTCTGGAAGTCCAGTCTAGAGCCCTCTCTTCTCACCGGAGCTGTCTGTCTTACCCTACACAGAGTGTCAGCTGAGTGGGAAGCAGCTCAAGTAGAAACAGAAGCCCTTTAAAAGGGGGTGGAGGGCGCAGAGCAGTATTATTCTCTGCAGGAGTCTGCACCCACTCAGCAAAGCAGTGGGACCAAATCCACCCACACCTAACACGCCGGTGCCGAGAACTGGGGAACTGTCATCTTCATTTGCTATCCTTTGAGTCCTAGATATGCTTTCTTCTTGAATAAGAATAAAACCATAGGCAACCTGTAGTTTACTCCAGAAGCAATAACTAGATAGAAAGAAGGCTTTTAATTAGAGGTTCCATAAGGTCTTAAGTAGTTCGCAGACCTTAAACATTCATGTCAATACATTGTAGCTAGTGAAACCTACATTGTATTCCCCCAGTTCTTTGACAAGATCCTCAGGCATCCACTTAGGAGTTTTTAGAAATCAATTACAAAAGTGCTCTTATAATTTCACAGGTCCAGCACCATGGGCATGTGACACGTGATTAATACCTTAAATACCTGATTAATGTACCTTAAATACATTATCATGCAAGTAATGTATTCAATATTGAAAAAATTTTAATTTATTTGAGCCAGTAGAAGAAAATACAAACTATCCATGATTCTACCTCCTAAATATAATCACCGTTTGCATTTTGCATGTTTCCTCCCAGATTTTTTTCACATATAGATACCATGTTTGTAACAATTGAATCATTTACTCTGCTATTTTATAAGCTGATTTTTTCATATAGCAGAATTTATCCCGAATGTCTTTCCATGAGAGCAAATCATTACATAGATTTTTAGACAAACTGAAAGTCATCAGACCTTGGTCCCTGTGTTTGGAGACACTAGGAGAGCCTCCACCCAGCTCTGGGCTGAGGACTTTTGTCCGTCTGTTCAGGACACGCCCCTACCTGGTGGAGTTTCCAAGTAGCCTGATCTTGAGTTGGCCTCACTTGTGAAGTGAGAGCTGTATGCCTGACCTCCTACCTCTTCCTGGTACTGGGACTCGTCATCATGACCTTCCCAGTGTTGTCATGGTCTTCCCAGAGTTCGCAGAGTCATCCATGGCTCTGACGTGGAAGAGCAGGTGAGCTTTTCTGCCTTCATCCTCTGATAGAGGAACGTCAGGGGACACACAACCCTTCCAACTGGGCTCTTGAATCCAAGCCCGTCTGCTGTTCAAAGGCTGCCACTCGGCATGCGGACACCATCCCCGTCTTATAATTCACATTTCTACAGCTGGTTCTCAATTACAGCTCCCCCTGGGAGCCAGCACACCAGAGATAATGGAATCCCACAGATAATAACCAATCTTATGATAGGGCAAATCTCCTCTCCCTCCATCTTGCAACTAGAGCTGCTCATAAATGGACTGATTTGTTTCTCCTTTTATTTCCCCTGATTAGCCCCTGATTCAAAGCCTAATGAGCAGTGAAGCAGCCAAAATTTGGTTGCCAGAGAGATAAGCAGAACCAGACTATCTTTAAGATCCTGCCATTTCATAGATCAGTCTCTGAAACCTCCCACGACTTCACTGTGAAGAGTGCTAAGCAGTGTGTTTCATTCTAGTAGAATCAGACACTAGACTTTGGTTCTTTATCCAAATGTTTTACCCAGGCATGTATAGATTGCTTTTGGCTACCTAGGTTCTCCAAAAGCCCATCAAAGCTCTTCAAACAAGTTCCCACTCATTTATGTTTCTTTTTTAAACACTACCTTAATCTCTTCTTTATAGTCATTTTGCCTCCTGAAAAAAAAATACATGTGTGTCTATGCATATATAGAATATACAGACACACATTTTAAAGAATGAATCAACATTCCCCATTTTCTAGCCTCAAATGTGCTTGCTCTTTCACCTTCCGACTGAAGAGCCTGAGCCTCCACCTTGCGAGACGCCAAGGGTGCTGACGTACATGCCCTTCGCCCCCTGGCCCATGTGGGCAGCTGTGCCCCCCGTTACCCTCTCTCCCCCACGAAAAACCCTCGCTCAGCATTCCCATTTCTCTTCTCCCCTTTCTTTCCTTTCAGGCAGTGCTTTTTTCTATTTCCTGGCATTTTTGTCCTCTCAGCAAGGACATATGGTGTATTGGAAAGAATAGACTTTAAGACCGTGGTATTTTCTGTGACCATGGCAGCTGTTCAAGTTTCTGGAAACAGTACTACCTATTTTAGAATTTTTTTCTTTCCTAAGGGAAGCCACTCGGCACTTCGCCTTTCAAGACACTCTTGCAGCAGTTGTGTTGCATAACTGCAAGGAAGGGTTCCTGCCCTCTGATGACATCGTAATGCTGCAAAGGGCCATTTTGATTGCGGCGTGCTAGAGCACTTATTTCTGAGCACATTTACCCCATCTTTACATTGTAAGTGGCTTATTGCATAGCAGTGGTAGTGATTCAGGCCCTGTGGGATCACTCCAGCCTATTTGAATAAGCTATCAATAACATTAAAAGCTCTCCCAGATGCTGACATTTGCCAGCACTTACCAGCTAGTGCAAATTGGACGAGTGCCTTTGGGTGTTTTCACATTCTCCTCAGTGTTTGTTAAACAGTTGAGGTATTTCTCAGAAATGTCAGTTGGACACAAATGCATTGTAGTACGGGCTTTCAATCGTATCTTTACTGAAACCGTAGAACTTGATATCTTGTTGGGTCATGTCCTTAGCACTGAAAAGGAGTTGCTGGAAGTGTTGAGAAGAAATATGTGAATTACCCCCATTTAGTAGAAGACAGTCAAAGCTGGCAGAGCCGCCCCAGCCTTCCGCCAGGACTGGGTGTGAGGACTGTTGATTAGGAGGCAGAGAGTAGCCTGTGTTCCTGCTCTCAGCTCCCTCTCAACACAGGGCCCCAGACCCACCGGCCCCGCACAGGGCCAGTGCCAGCAGAGAGCCACTAGATTAGAAAGCATGAGACACAGTTCAGAGCTAAGAAAGCCCAGGGAAAATGGCTGCAGAACTACCGATTTCACCGGGATCCCGGATGACATGCAGGACAGCAGTGATTTTTTTTCTCCCTTGAAGTTTATGTGAAACACAGGCAACATGTATGTATTCTTCCTCCCTCCCTCCCTGTTCTTTTCCTTTCAGAAGAGAATCTGTAATAAACTTTTTAAAAGAAACCATAGCTAAAAACTTTTCAGCCCGCAGAAGTGTATCACATTTTGAATGCTTATGACAAACACTTCTACCCTAAGTTTCTGAATGGAAGACAACCAGTGAGATTTCCTGTGCATGAAAATTATCTCAAAACACAAACATGAGGATTACAAGGCCTTAAACTGCTATAAAGTTGTGGTTTTCTTTTAGACCTACATCAAATCCTAAGGTATTTAGAAGTTAACTGGTGCAAAATAACATACTGTTCACTAGAAATAATTGAAAAAGCCTATAGGTTTTTAATCTTTTTCAAATAATCTTTATTAGGCACTTTCCCACAAGCATACTATGGCCTAGTACATGAGCTTGATATTAGAGTATTGCAGACAACTGCTTTTCTAGATTTTATAATGAATCAGTGACAACTTTTATGCTGATATATTATTCTAGAATTGGATGAATTTCCCTGGAACTCAAGGGCCACACTCTCAGAACCAGTTCCCACCCCTGATTCCACTCAATTCTCCACTAGCACACACCCGGTAGGCCCAGAAATCAGCTGGGCAGACAATAGGTGACAGGTAGTGTCATTGCATAAGGGAGGCAGGAGATGCAACAAACAAAAAAATAAGACAAAACTCCAACCTTTGAATAGCTCAAAGGCCACTGCAAAGAGGAGATGCACATACGAGAAACAATGAACAGACTATATAAAATTAAGCACTCGATTGTGTGAGCTTCATTGTGTTGATGTTCTTAGAGAAACAACCAAGAGGAAATGGACTTAAGTGGGGCTGATTTTGTTAGACATTAGGACTGTCAAGCTTCCCTGGTGCGTTAGATGCAATTTGATATGATGGCAAGACCAGAGCTTAGTACTTCTTACTTCTCAGTATCGGCTCATGGTTTTAATGGTTGCAGCACATAATCCTACTGTAGATGTCCCTGAACCACCCTAAATCAGGTACTTGACCCTGTATGAGATAGAAAAGGCTGTTGGTGTTAGCCAAGAAGCTGTACTTCATCTGAGGTGAAGCTGCATAACCTATTTATGATGGGTGATCTCCGTACAAAAAAGTTACATGATAAGCAACAAGTTTGGTCTAATTCTCTTAGGGGGGTGTGAAGAAGAAGAGAGAGAGACTATCTCATTTGCATATCACCTTTCCCAGAGAAAAAATTTTGCTGAAAGCAGCTTTATTTTTTTAAATTATGGTGAGAGCACTTAACATGAGAACTACACTTGGAACAAAAGTTAAACTACGAAACAGTATTGTTGACTATGGGCACAATATTACAAAGATCTCTAGAATTTATTTCTAGAATTTATTTATCTTTCTTAACTGAAACTTTATCCTGATTGATTAGTAACTCCCCATTTCCTCCTCCCCCAGCCCCTTGCATCCACTCTTCCACTCTCTGATTCTATGAATTTGACTGTTTTAGATACCTCATATGAGAAGGATCTACAGTAGTGGTCCTTCTGTGACTGGAGTATTTCACTTAGCATAATGTCCTCAAGGTTCATCCATGTTGTCACATATTGCAGAATTTCCTTCCTTTCTAAAGATGAATAGTATTCCATTTAAAAAAATCTTTCAAAGGATGCTTGGAACATTTCCACATTTGTTTATTGTTAAAGGAACACTACAGTGAACATGAGCTTGCTAATATCTCTTTAAGACCCTGAATTCAGTTCTTTTGTATAAATACACAGAAATGGAATTTCTGGATCTTATTATAGTTTTAATTTTGGGGGGAGGCCTCCATACTGTGTTCCATAACAGTTGCACCATTTTCCCTTCCCAGCAACAGAATGCAAAGGTTCCAATTTACAGAAATCATACATCCCTGTCAACACTTGTTATCAGTTATTTTTTTGATAATAGCCATCCATCCTGACAGACTGTGGTTTTGATTTGCATTTCCCTGATTATTAGTGACATTGAATATTTTTTCATGTACTTACTAGCCATATGTATGTGTCCTTCAGAGAAATGTCTATTCCAGTACTTAGCCCATTTTTCAAGAGTCATAGGAGTTCCTTATATATTTTGGAGATTAACCCTTTATCATAAGTATGACTTGTAAATATTTTCTTCCATTTTGTACATTGCCTTTTTATTCTGTTGTTTTATTTGCCATGAAGAAGCCTTTTAGTTTGATGTAGTCCCTGTTGTTTAGCTCTGTTCTTGTTGCCTGTGCTTTTGGTATCATATTCATAAAATCATTGCCAAGACAATTGTCATAATTTTCTCTTACGTGTTCTTGTAGGAGTTTTATAGTTTCAGGTTACATTTAAGGCTTTAATCCATTGTGAATTGATTTTTAAGTATGGGGTAAAGTAAGGGCCCAATTCCTTTCTTTTGCATGTGGCTAACCAGTTTAACCAACACCTTTTGTTGAAGTGAGACTCCATTCCCCATTGTGTATTCCTGAAGTCCTTGTCAAAGATCAGTCAACTACATATGCATGCATTTATTTCTGGGATTTCTATTCTGTTCCATGGGTTTATATGTCTGTCTTTATGTCAGTACCATAATGTTTTGATTATGGTGCCTTTGTAACATATTTTGGAATCAGAAAGTGTGGTGCTTCCAGCTTTGTTCTTCTTTCTCAAGATTGAGTTGGCTATTCTTGGCCTTTTGTAGTTCCACAGAATTTTAGAATTTTTTTCTAGTTCTCTAAAAAAAAATGCCTTTGGGATTTTGATAAGGATTGCATTGAATCTGTAGGTCACTTTGGGTATAGTATGGACATTTTTAACATTATTAAGTCTTCCAGTACATGAAGATGGGATGTATTTCCATTGATTTATGTCTTTTTATTATCTTTCATCAATGTTTGTAGTTTTCAAGTTTATTCCTAAGTGTTTTATTCCTTTTGTAATATTTTAAGTAGGGTTTTTCTCCTAATTGCGTTTTTAAATGTTTTGTTGTAAATACACAGAAATGCAACTGATTTTTGTATCCTACAACTTTATTAAATCTGGTTGTTAGTTTAAAGTTTTTGTTTTTATGGAGTCCTTAGGGTTTTCTGTCACGGTTTTAAGATCACGTCATCTACAAACAGGGACAGTTTTACTTGTTCTTTTCTGATTTGGATGCCATTAAAATTTTTTCTTGTCTATTTCCTCTGGCTAGGATGTCCAGTATTTTTTTGATCTTAAAGGAAGGAAAAGCATTCAGTTTTTTCACCATTAATTATGATGTTAGCTATGGACTTTTCATATATGATCTTTATTATGTTGAAATACTTTCCTTCTGTTCCTGGTTTGTTGACAATTTTTATCTTGAAATAGTGTTGAATTTTGTCAGAAGCTTTTTCTACATTTATTGAGATGATCATGTAATTTTATCTTTATTCTGTAAATGTGATGTATCATATTAATTTATCTTTTATGTTGAACCATCCTTGCATCCCATGGATAAATCTTACTCGGTTGTGGTATATGATCCTTCTAATGTGGTGTTGACTTCACTTTGCTAGTATCTTGTTGACGATTTTTACAACAATACTCATTGGGGATATTGGCTATAGTTTTCTTTTTTTGTGGTGTCTTTGTCTGGCTTTGGCATCATGGTTAATGCTGGCCTCATGAGATGATTTTGGAAATGTTCTCTCCTATTCTATTTTTTGAAGAGTTTGAGAAGGATTGGCATTAATTCTTCCTTAAATGTTTGGTAGAATTAACCAGGGAAGCCATCTGGTACTGGCATTTTCTTTCTTGGGAGATTTTGTTTACTGATTCAATCTCTAAACTAATTATAAGTCTTTTCAGACTTTCTATTTCTTCATGATTTAGTCTTGGTAGGTTGTATATTTCTAGGAATTTATTCATTTCTTTTAGTTACCCAGTTGGGTGGTGTGTATTTTTTCATAGTAATCTCTTATTATCCTTTTTATTTCTGGGTCACCTATTATAGTGACTCCTTTCATTTCTAGTTTTGAATATTCTTTTTATCTTAGTGTAACTAAGTGTCTGTCAGTTTTTCCTATCTTTTCACAAAGCTAACTGGAAAATTCACAAAATGTGGAAAGTAAACAACATCCTCTTGAACAACTGTTGGGTCAAAGAAGAAATCAAAAAGGACATTAGAAAATGCCTCACAACAAAGGAAAATGAAAACATAAAATACCAAAATACCAATACTGATGGGATGCGGTAAAAACAGAACTAAGAGGGAAGTGTATTGGGATAAATGCTTACATTAAAGAAAGATGAAAGATCTCAAAAAATTACCTAACTTTACAGCTTAAGGAGCTAGGAAAAGAAGGATAAACTACTCAAAAATAGCAGAAGGAAGGAAATAGTCAGATGGCTTCATCTTTTCTTAACTCTTAAATTAACAAAACAAATGTGCCTCTAGTAGCCAGTTAAATTGAACTAGGTTTCTATATACACATGATTTGGGGCAGAAATATGAGTTATATGAAGTGTTATCAGTGTACTCACAAAAATGCTTTACCTCAACTCTTAGCTCAGGAATATGGAAAATGTTCATCTTGAAACTTCTGTAAAATATATCTCAAGTAACCAGTGGGCTGTTCTCTCAAGGACTGCCAGGAGAAAGCAGTACATACTAATCACACTGTATTAAGCCTTTTGGACCATTTACTATGATTATTTGGTCAGTTAGCATTTGCGGCAGGCTCCTAGATTTCATCAACAGTTATATGGTGTTCATTAATTCTTTCCCAGAGTGCACCATGAAATGATGCTAGGAATATGGCTTCCTGCTTTGATTCACCTTTTTTTCTTGTCTGAAGTACTTTTCAGTGGGGACAATAACCTAACAACAGAGTTCAGTGTAAACAGGAAATCTGGCAGCAATAACTGGACCAAGGACTAACTTTGCAAAGCCAAGTTTTTAATGAGTTCTTTGCAGAGTATTTAGTCAGGAGGCCACTGTCCTGAGAAAAATGGGATAAGTGTACTCTGCACGATTACATGCCTTTCTTAACTGCCTAAGGAAACAGTTTTTTGTGGGCCTACCCTCCTTATGACCAGGAAGCTTCTCTAAAGAACTTGCCATGACCAGAATCCAAAGGAGAAAGTGTGAACTCCAGAGCCTGCTTTTTTAGTCATGAAAAACTGCAGATCATGAACCATTAATGACCCATTAGTGGATCAGAAAATCAGTTTCGTGATTTATAACCACTTATTTTAAAAAATATTAAATAGAATAAACTAGAACTACCAAAGCGAGTCATGTATTATAAGGTTAAATGTTTTGCAAAAATTTTTATACACATTTAAATAAGTATGTGTATACCTACATTGGTACTGGATTGCAGATAATATGTATTTCTTACATGGATCTTAGAGAAGCTCAAGAGCCATTGCTTTATTTAATGCTTTTTGGAATATAGAAATACTGTATTTTCAATTACATGTTAGATATAGTGATACAAAGGATAGTTTATTTCTTCATGCTTAGGAAAAATATGTTCTCTAGGGAACTAAAGAATCAATTTAAAGTTGCTGAATTCTGACAAAAGTAATGAATATGCTTATATGATCCTCCAAAAAATAGGACAGTAAATATAAACTTTATTTTATGTAATTTAAGCATATTGAAATATTTCAAGGCTATATTTATAACTCCATTTTTGTAGATACTGTTAAGGTATATGCAAGTCAGTTTTGATAATGCAAAGAATTTAAATATTTAAACACTTTAAGTAGCATTTCAAAGTTTAGAGTCCTGACAGTACGTAGAAAAAACAAAATCTAATAAAAAAAGCAAAAACAGAACAAGTCTACAGGTTCTTCCAAATAATATAGAAAACACAGTGGGGCTATTTCAAGGCTGTTAACAATTTTTTCTTTGTATCGTATTGTCATAGAAATTTTATAAAGCTCTGTGACTTTTAGTATTTGAGTAGTTTTCTTCACTATCCACAATGGCACATTTATTTCCTTTTTTGTGGGAGGAATCATTTTGTTTTAAAGAATTATTACATTTCTTAAAAAATACACAAAATAGAGAAGCAACATAGGATTCCAGACTCCTTGGGTTATGTGACCTAGAGCTAGTTCTTTAACTTGTCTATGCTTCAGTTTCCTCATCCATGAAATGAATAGAAGTTTCCGTGTTAAGGAGGATTAAATGAGTTCATATTTGTAAATGTGGCAAGTTAGGAAGTGCTTGTCTGTGTCTGCTGTTATTTTGCCCTTCTCAACTTTCATTCATTCAGCAAGCACTCACTGAGCACGTAGAAGATCAGATACTGAACTAGGGATAAAAAAGGCAACCTCCAGTATCTAAAGAGTATGACTGGACTGAGTAAATTCCTAGAAAGGTGAATAGATGATAGTGATGGAGAAAAGCTAAGTGCCAGTTTGGTGATGGGAGGCATTTGAGCTGGGGTGGGTGGTAATCATTTGCAATATAGACATACACCAAACCATTATGCTGTACACCTGAAACTTATACAATATTTATATATCAATTGTATCTCAATAAAATGGGAAAATCGTTTCCTTGCATGTAGAATGTTGCTTGTTACCTTCAGCCATATCTATAAATATCAAATGAAAAGTATGAGGCACAAATTGCCTCATTTCCATTACAAGGTCATGTGCCTTTTTCCTTATTTAATGAAATTGGGTAGTAACACACACAATAAGTCAAAGAAGAGACAAGTCATTCCAGCCGGCCAATTAACCATGGCATCGCACTGACATTGTATCACTAGGATGCTAATGCTACCCTAAGGAATCTGGGGTCCCTCTCTGTGTACATGTCCTGAAAGAATGGCAAGTTTTTGAAGAACGTTGTCAAGCCTTCCCCTGAAAATCCAACTTTGTTAAAGTCAAACTAGGAGCTCTGGGGCCAGAAGGGGCAAATCAATGAGAGCAGAGTTAGAGAAAAATGCTAGAAGGTGAAAGTCAGACAAGGCTGAGCAACACTGGGGGAAGGTCCTGCTAAGTTTGAGACAACAATCTTGGTCAAGTTACATTTGAATTGCTAAGGAGCTGTCACATAGAAGATGCTGCAGAGATAAGGGACAGTTAAGATGTCACAGCATGAAGAGATCTGGTTGGAGAGTCAGATTGGGGGCTGAAAAACATAGGGCAGTTGATAGAATTTGAGTGGAGGTAATCAATTAAAGGGTGGGCCATCAAGTAATGGTGAAATCTGCTTTTTAAAATTTAACGTACACAAGAAGCAGCATTCTTTAAGGCTATGTCTACACTAAACTTGCAAGTGAAGCTGAAGGACCCACCACGTCTGCTAGTGTCCGTTGCCATCCTGCAACCTGGAGTTCCCCAAGAAGTTTCTGAAACTGCTGCTCCTTCTGCATTTCCAAGTAGGATGTTTTGTGGTGTATTTTAATTCCCTTAGAGGATATCCACCAGAGTGAATTCTGGTATTTCATTTCATCCTTAGACCATTGAGTTCCGTTGGGATCTGAAATACGAGCTTTCTAATGAGTTTAAGCTTATACATGACTATCTTGAAAATGCATTTGGAAAGATGATTGGGAAATCCTGGGAAGGGCAGTGTCATTAAGAAAATTACAGAAATGAGACTCAAGTTTGGGGCAGATCTTAGCTAGAAAAATCCACCCCTAGTTGGATGAGGATAAAGGTAGAACAGAGGGAGCATTATTTGTAAGAACCTAAATACTGGCTTTACTTTTATCAAAAATGATAAGTTAAGAAATTTATTTACAATTCAGTAAAGTGCAAGGCAAGAAAATAATGATTATCACAGGGTTTGGCAAAGGCTTCTGTTAAAGAGGAGGGAAAATACCAGCATTAGGCAGGAATTGCTTTTATAAAAGGAGAGCCAAAGGAGGCTTTTATAAAAATTAGCTTGAGAAACTGACATTCATAATTGATGACATGAAAGATAGTAAACCATTTCCTGCATGTTCTTGTCTTTTTATTTAACTACTCTGTGTCCTCTGAAATATGTCAGGGCATCAGTGGTTTTGCAACATTAATTATTTGTCCAACTTGAATATTATAGACATACAAATATATGTGGTTCATTACATAACAGAGCAAGAATGTGGGTCTGAAAGAATCTCAAAACTGAACTAGATTCTTAGCCTGAGTTGCTTCTCATTAGTAGAATTTAAGATATATTAAATGACAGGCAACTGATTATGTTCTAATCTTTGGGACTCATTTGAGAATATGTTTTCTTTTTTTTCTCTTACTCCACAAGTAAACTGTGTGTGAGTTTTAAAATTTGCTACCTTAATGGCATACTAGAAGAGTTCAGCATGTTGGCAGAATGACCACCCAGTTGAAATTTTAACTTTGAAACAGGCTCATTTTTCCCTTGCCAGTGTAGGGAATCTACAGGGACCTTTTGTTGCCAGACAAATGGAAAATTTCTATTTTGGGAATCAACTCTGCCTACTTTTAAATAGTTTTCAGTCATTTCTTAATCTAAGGCATAGCTTTTGATCCACTGCTCAAAGGATTAAACAAAACTCTGGGTTTCAAGTGAAAGGTCAACAAATGCCACATATGCCAATGTTGGAAAGACCAAGTCATGCGGCTTATATTGGTGCATATGAGAAGCATTTGTGTGGGACTAGCTATTTATTTCAAGTTTCTTTGTAAATGTTTTCTTTTTACCACCATGTTTTTGTAGTTGCTTGGTTTATTAAGATATTGTATGGGGTAGCCAAATTCAGTTTGATGACTTGTCTTCATTGAGGTCTCTGTCTATGCTGAATAAAGTGGGTATTGCCAAGACATAGTTTTCCAAGCATAACATGTCAAATCATGACCAAGATTGATGCCTGGACTTATTTCCAAATACACCCGTACCTTTCACTTAAGTGTAATTTAACTGACTGCAGATTGAATAACAAATGGAACTGAGATGCAGTGGAAACTTGAAGCTAAGTCAGATAAGGAGTGACTATCATTATCCTTGAATGTGGTTCAGAATGGAAGAGGAATCTGGGATCCTGATGTTGTGATAGCTACCCCTGAAACCTGGTGCTTTTCAGCCTATGAAAAGACCTCTTCATGTGCATGCACGATATTTAAATATATCTGTTCAGAAAGGACGGTCTATGGTCTATGTGTGGATGTTATGCATATGTACACACACATATATATCATAGATCATAAGTATCTCTACACAGACTTTTCGAATATATGTATATATAAAATATATAGAGAGAGTGTTATGTGAGTGCATATGTGTGTGTGTGTATTCTGTAGATGGATGTGTGCATGCACATACATGTATGTATATTTATATGTAGCTATATCCCAGGTGGCTGGAAATCATTCTCAAATTGTTTCCCTGCTTCTCAAGTACATTCCTGAATAACATGGACATTGTGAATTGTTGTAAATGCCCCTATGTCCACATAGCATATAGATAAGAGCCATAGAAAATGCCTGAGCTTGTTGATCAAAAAGTGTTTTTGCTTTTCCTTGAACCGTTTTTCTTTTTAAAAAAAATAAAGGCAGTGGAGAGATTTTCTAGTTTTTTTCTTATATGTAAAACTAAATGTGGGCCTCAAGTCTAAGAACCTTATGGGGTAGACATAATCCTAGAATCCCAGTACCAAACTGCTATCTGAATATTAGTTCTAACATTAAAATATAATTTCTGTAGGAGCCCAGGGTTCAAATTTGAGGTGTTCTGAATTAAATCTGGGATTTTCAGGCTGTTGCAGAGTTGAAATTTATTTGGTGAGAAAAACCCCTGTGAGTGGGAATATAAGCTCTGAGACTGATGTTCAGGTAAAATCAGTATTTATCTTTGCTACTTTGATGGCTATGTCTGATTTTGTACCTGTTCAGCAAGAAAGCCTAGAGATTGGCTTCCTAATTCAAGATACATATGGCATAATATCTGTAATATCTATTATATCATAGTAGGATTGTAAAGATACATAGTTTGGATGCAATGAGTTATTCCCATATATTAACTTAAAACATGACTGTAAATATACTAGAAGAAAAAATATTAAGTGACTTAAATATAGATATAATTAGCTTTAGGATTATTACTATTATTAAGGCTGTGACAGTGACATCTCATTAATTCATTATTGATTGAAGTTGATTATTTTGGTGAAACCTTGGCATAAGTCTCCAATCTCTACATTTATAATAAAAGTAGAAATAATAGTTGAACGAGATAGGCCTTTGAGGGGAGCACCAGGAGCGCACTTAGTGCTAAGCACCACATATGTGTCCCTAACTTAACATCACAGGTAGCCTCTGAAGTAGATAGTAGCATCTATATTTTCACCAGAGAGAAACCTGAGGCTTAGGGTTTAAATGATGAATGAAAGTTGTGTATCTGAAGAAGTGGACTGAGGGTTTGAACTAGGGTCCTGTGCTGTTTCAAGTACCAAGCCTCTTTCTAAGTTCCTTAGAAATGTTCATTTGTTCATTCAGCAAATATTTACTGAGCAACAGCTAGGGCTTTACAGTGTGTTAAGCATCATCCTTGAATGGCAGTGTGCGTCATATGCCATTTACCAGTCATTCTTACCTGGGCACTGGAGTGGTTCTCTAGGACTTCAGTGTGCTGGCACTCTCCGAGGCTGGCAGAGACCCTGTGTGTACCTTTGAAATATGCATGTCCTGGTCATTTAACCTCTTCCAGATCTCACACATAGCCCCAGCTAGTCTAATGAGGGCTCTTTTGCTCCACTTAATTGTGTGTGTCATGGAACTTCCTACTACTTAAAGTCAGGATTTGCTACAGGTAGAGATTTTTAAATAGAGTCCAGCCTTACTCAGTAGTAACCATTTCCTGAGAACATGATTGGTAAAGGCTCCAGACATTGAGGACGTTGAGCTGACTTTGCCATAAATGAAACCAGCTAGAACTTGATAGTGGAAAACACAGATTCCAGTGTAATAGAGTCATCATGTCTAAGTGTAAAAGGGGTGCTGTGCAGGTGAGCACTTGTTTCCTAGTTGAGCCCCAAGACCGAGCAGAGCATGTATCACAAATCTTATATTTTACATTATGGGAACTGGTTGACCCACCTGTGTACCCTCAGTGGGAATGTCACTGAAGACTTGCATGCCTCTGTGCACAAAGGGTGGAATATGTTAAGCCTTTTCGGTTCACCCCTGCCCTCACTCTCACTCACACATGCGGGAACAGCAAGCTACCATGAGGTCGTGTGAGGCCAGGCAGCATGTCCATTCCAACATTAACATCACTTTGCAGGAGAGGAGTGTGAGGGGAGGAAGAGGGAAGGGCAGCATCACCCCCTCAGCCTGTCTTGCCATGCTTTGTCCTAGCTTTCCGGGGCACAGCCCTGTCCCCATCCCCACAAATCAAAATCACCCTCAGCCTTTGAGGCCAAGCTCAACAAAGGCCTCTTTATTAATGGTAAAGCAGCTAACATTAACTGAGCAGCTTACCAGGTACAAGACGCTGTTCTGTTGGGAAATCAGTGCATGTGGCTTTGGAGTGATGCATTTATTGTTCTATCTGCATTACCAACTGCAGAAATTGAGGTTCAGGGAAGTTGAGTGAATGGCCAGATGTGGGGGAGCCGAGACTGAGATCCAGGTGATGTTACTCCAAAGCCCAGGCTTTTGGCCCTTGTGCTATACTTTCTTGGTGGCAAAACTTGTGGCCTCCAAATTCTCCCTGCTTCCACCTCCAGCTAGATACCATTTATGCTTCTAACAGACTCTCCCAGTGCTTTATCTGTGTTTCTTTTATGGGTCTTACTGGTTTTAACATCCTATTATCAGTATTTACATAAAGTGTTCACTTTTCCTATTAAACTGGGGGCATGGAGGCAGAGTCCATTTCTTATTTCTTGACCTATTTTCCACAGCAACCAATGTACTATGTAGCACCCGCAGACAAGAATAAGCAAGATTGTTTCTGGTCAGATCTGCCCCTTCTGGGCATCTGCCCCTTGTTAGAACTTGGTTATATAATCTACCTGTAGGAATTCTTCAGTTCAGATTCCTCAAGAAAAGTGAAGATGTACCTGAGAAAGGTTCAATCATGGTTTTCTCAACAAAACACAGGCAAATGGTACACCAGAGTCCAGCGTATGGTGCCTCACTGGTACTCCCCTGCCCCTGCTGGCCTAGTGCTGGGCAGAAACCATGAGCGAGTGGCCCAGGCTGCTCTCACCACTTCTCGGTCGTGGGTCCAACTCGCCAGTCTTGCCCTGTACATCTCACTGGCTCAGTGGCAGACTCCGACCTGCTCAGATCCCGAGATACCTCTGGTCTCACATTGCTTCAGCTTCACCCTGTAAAGGATCCAGTTGTCATTAACTAGGCTTTGAAGTTCTTCCATTACATAAACTTATCTAATTGGGTTTCAAAATATTCTGGGAAATTCTTACTGCCGCTGTTTATTATGCCAAGAATGCCCACTCATCTCTCTTTCTCTCTCTGTCTCCCTTTCTCTCTCTCTGCAAAGTTGCTTCTCTCTAATCTTGCTTCTTTGGGCTGTGACAAACGAGAAGGAGTCTAAGTTCATATCCTGAACCAGTTTTTCGGTAGAAGAGAGCTGTTTTGAGGATGAACCCCAGTCTGGAATGCCTCCCAAGTTCCACCATTAAGCACCTTTCTGGAGGCATTACTCAAGATTTTTGTTTTCCTCTTTAACCATTTCATAATCACTAGTTTCTAAGCTATATCAGCACAGTCATTTGTTCATAATTATGCACACATATTTATCAATAAATGAACTGTTAGGGAAAAAAGGAAGAAGGAAAATAGTGTGTCCAGGTCACTAGTTTAAACAATGCCACCCTTTCTCCTCAAAGTACAGCCCCAGATAGGACATCTGGTCGTAATGCCACCACCATCACCTGTCCTTGGTGACTTCAATAAATCGCAGAGGTGCTTACGCATATCCTGAGGTCAGTCTTGATGTCTGTGCAAAATCCACAGCTGGCCCGGATATTGCAGTCAGCCCCCTATTCCCTGCATCAGCACAGAGAATATTCTAACAAATCTGTAATGCTGTCCCTGTGGCAGAGCCACCCGCCATTCCCCCCCAAGGGAAATGGGCATGGTTCCTTCTGTGTTATTCTTGCTGAAAATGCTGGAGAAAATCTCCAAAGCCAGGCTGCTTGAGCCCCTTGAGTGCCAAATTCTTGTCCTTGCCACCATGACCCAAGGGACCTGAGAATCAGGCCCCATGGGCTGAGTTTCTGGCAGAGCTAATCAACCCTGCCTGTCCTGGTGCTCCATTCGCTGAAGACAGAAGTACAGTCTTCCTTTTGCTGAAGCTCAAGAACGCACAGAAAAGTGGCCCAATAGAGCCGGAGCTGACTTGCAATGGCAGCTGGCTGGTGTAGCCACTGGCCCGGGCCCTGCTGACTCACCCAAGCCGCAGTGATCCTCAGGGGCAAGGGCAGATACCCCTTCCCTCAGCGCTGCCCTGAACGCTCCTGTGGCTTGGCCCTTATTTCACCAACACAGTCTGAATGCTTCATCCTGGTGGAGCTGCCTGCCACCGCCTCACCTGCCTGGGACAAATTCTAGAATAAGTCACCTCGTGGATATAGACCAGGGTCCCTTCTGTGTCCAACACTTGGTGTAGAGGTGCTGGTTCTGTCTCTGCTTCCCTCTGGAGGCCTCCTCCCTTGGGCACCTCTGCCCTTCCATCTAGTTTGGTCAAGGTACCATCGTCAGGCAAATATTGACAACTTTGCATCTGAAGGGGAAGGAGGCTGGGGTTCAGATCACTTTACTCCAAAAAGACACCTCTGTTTCCAAGGAAACTAGTGTGTGCAACTAGATACATGGGAGGAAGTCTCCACTGGGCTCCAGCTGGGATGCTGAGCTCCACATCTGGGCAGGTATGGGGGGTACTGAAGTGCCTCCCAGCCTTGAGGCCACCCAGAGTACAGTCCCGTGAAAGTTCTCGCATCGCCTGACAACAGAGGGGCAAATCTCACAGTAATTGAGTAAACAGGTTTCCTCCAAGTAGGTTTCTTTTATTTCTATTCATTTCTTTTAATTGAGAAATGTACTTATTATTGATACAGATTTCATAAGTATTTGCAGAAAAATTTTGTTTTGATTTTCTGCCTATGTAGAAGGCTTCTAATGTGTAAAATTCTCTCTCTGAAGAATGAGCAATGCCATCATCTAACACTTAGCACCCGGAGTTAAATGAATAGAAATTTAGATGCCTCTGAACACTTCTCTCTTCTCGGTGGATTGTAACTCACAGGCAGGACCTCGACAGCATTTTTCGTAATGTAGGTATAATGGAGAACAGAACAGACTAGAAAATGTGAGTCTTACACTCAGTAAGGCTAAAAACTGTTGCACAAAATGTCTGTTCAGCTATAAGTTTGCAGAAGTCTGTGTGTGTGTGTACAGATGCCTGTCCGCATGTGTGCTGGGGCTGCAGTGGAAAGCACATCTATTCCTGGGTGGCAGGTGGGCAGGGGTTGACCACCCCTGCTTGGGGGGATCCTCACAGCCCCCAGGGCCCACGTCTGTCACCTGTCACGCAGCTGCAGCACTTTCTCCAGCTTCCAGGTGCTTTTTCTTTCCTCAAAGCCAAACCATACATTCTTGACTGGTTGAGCCATGTTTGAAGGTTTTTTTTAATTCTTGCAAGATGACTGAGAGGAAAGTCAGGAATAGTGATAAGCAGACTGTAGATAAATGATATTTCATCGTTCCCACTTGAATAATCCCTGTTGCTATTTTAAAGCATTGCGCAGTTTAGCGTAGTATTTCTGCTGTCTGAATTGCACGCCTGTGCCAGTGCATCGTGCACACTTGTGTTTGGTGCGTGGGCCCTCCCTGAGTGGGAGTGCAGGGCCAATCTTGTACAGATAGCCATCTGCCTACATATTCATGGAGACAACTCAATAGGGAGAGCACTTTAAAATGCTTCAAAATGTCGCAGAATGGCAGTTTTAGCTACTGAATTCCCTGCTTTCTGGACTCCCTCGTCTGCAGTGGTGGCACCAGTGGACAGATCATCAAATGTTTGTTAAATGAGCAAGCAATTAAGCTCCCTCTAAGTGCCAGACACCCAGGCATCTGACTCTGCTGTCCGCTGCAGCCAAAGTGCACAAATGACAGGCTGCTGAGGCCTCCTTAGAGGCCAGCCCTTGTTTCGGTGCCCAGAGCATTTGGAAGGCGCCACACTCAGACATGGCAATTCGTGTCCTTAAGACGGAACTCCGGGTGGAAAACAAGTTAATGAAAAGGAATACAGTGCACGTTTCCAGACCTTCCTGTTGTGCATGGATATTAACAGAGACTTGGTGTGCAAGTTACATAGCTTTGTAGTCTCTCATGAGCAGGGCTCCTGGTTGGATGCATGTTGTATTTCTCCACTCGCCTGTCTTTGGTTACTCTGCATATATCCCATCTTGGGTTGATGGCAGGACAAACCACCACAGTTCAACAGGTAGAACAGGTCAAGGTGAATCTCCTTGTGACCTGGATTTCTTGTCAAGTCTCCTGATCTGCTTAAAATATGAAGGGAAGACAATACATTTTGAAAGACAATTTCCATACCTCTGCTCATAGAAGAGGACAGAACTCTATTTAGCTGGGGATGGGAGGAGGTGCAGGCTTTATGTCTTGAATGCATCAAAAAAGTACTGTTTGCTTATCTAACACTAAGGATTGACCCAGAAACACCCCCCAGAGCATATTAGTGTAAGAGGGGCTTCTTTTACAGGGCAAGGTGAGGCAGAAGCCTGGGAGCTTGTGCTCTGGACCAGCTGAGGGACCTTAGCCCAGTCACTGACCTCTCAGAGACACACCTCTGCATGTGTTAAGTGTGTATCACAAAGCAGCTGTGAGCACACAATGAGATACACCCAGGAAAATGCTCTGAACCCAGAGCACCACTCTTTCTATTGCCTAGTTAATATATAAGCACATGATTTAACATAAAGCTATTCTGCTTTTTCACTCCCTGTAACATGCTTCTCTGTGATTAACAGTGTAGAACTGTGCGCGCAAAACGGCTGGCGGGTTGTCAGTTCCATCACTGCTCATCAGAGACTTCCTAGTACCTGTCACATAGGAACAGCCTGTAAATTAGCTTTTCTAATCTTAGGCACCTATCAATTATTTATCAGCCTGTCTCCTCTTGTACAATATCTTACAGAATTCACCGTGGCAACATTGCACCTCATTTCTAAATCTTACTCTGAAATTGATACATTAATATTGGGTTTCAGTGGCATTAGATGATTCTATATGTCAGCTGATTTTGAATATTCTTTTCTCTTTTTCTCCTTCCCTTACATCTGAGAAACTTTATGTGAAGGAAGGTTAAGAAACTGAGAACTGGCTGTTATTTTCTATTTTTCCATATCAATTGTGAGGTCATACTTCTGATATATCAGTCATTTAGCTTCTGAGAGGAAATATATAAGAATTTATGCTTATAGTTTATGTACTATGTTGTTTGCAAATGAAATACTATGAAATGTGTTTACTGCTCTATTCAAATGAGTATATTCAAAACTGTACACATTACAGTTACTACTTTTTGCATAAGGAGAGAATTGTGTATGATATCAAGTTTTAGATAGTTTTATATGTAAAGTGTCAGCTATAATACTGTGTCCATAGTGGTCAGAAAAAAATGATATGGGCATAAGAAATTCATCCTTTTTATCATGTGCTTATTTTCTTTTTTTAGCAGGGGTGCAAGCCAAGGAAATAGAACCATGTTCAGGCAGAGGACACATAATGTCATTAACTGAGTGTCTTGACAGGATAATTGTCCTCTTGGGCAGGTCAGTAAAAGAACTGATGGTGCCTGGGGAGAGTCTAGCCAGCTCAGAAAAGATACAGTTTATAATTATAATGTTAATAGCCTTAATAAGCATGTGTGCATTATCTTTGGGGTGGAATAGTGCCCCTTGGTTCACGCTCAGCCGTCACTATGTGCCGAATGACTTCCTCTTTGTATTCATGAAAATTAGATGGTGGATGATTTCTCATGAGGAAAGTAACATTCTCAAAGAGATGTAAGAACAACACAATTAGACACGCTCCATATTTTTCCGTGTGTCTGAATAAGGCCCGAGAGTGCTGCCCATCAGTAATATTGCTACCAAGTCACAAAACAGGAGCAGGGAACTGAGGCACCCCACTTTGGGGGACAGTGAAGGAGCTGTAGTAAAGAGCTTTCACAGTCTGAATAGTCAGGTATTGTGGGGAGCGGGCTATGCCCTTCCCCCACTTGCCGGTGTGGCGGGAATGGAGAACAAAGAACATTTTGTTTATGCATTCCATGAGCAACTAACTGGAACCCTGCTGAGCTTACCTTTGCCTGGCTACCGCTGACGTCAATACTGTGCTTGATTGTCTATTGGATAATGCTATGTCCTGGAATCATGTAACCCCACTGCATTATATAAACCCTGGACCTTCAATAAAGTTTTGCTGGTGACGCACGGGAGCGTCGGCCCTCCCAGCTCTTTCTGTCTTTCTTTTCTTCGCCCCCCTTCCGCACTTCAGGACCTGCTCCACTCAGCGTGGCTGGACCGCGTCAAGTGGCGCCCGAACAGGGACCTGAAGGAGAGGGAGAAGGTGAGGGCCACCACGAGGCCAATAGAGAAGAGAAAGCCCTGGCCAGGGTAACCAGAGAAGACGCGCGAGAGAAGAAGCGCGCAAGAAACGTGGACGTGGTAAGTGAATTTTTCTGGGAGTCCAATACGGGACAGGAAGGGCGCAAACAGTTATATGTTTGCGGGCTAAAGAGGTTGTTAGCCACCAGAGGAATTAAAGTAGGGAAAGCCCAATTAGAAAGATTTTTAGATTTTATTGAGAAAATGTGCCCTTAGTTCCCGGAAGAAGGGACAGTAGACATAGAATTGTGGAATGAGGTAGGAAAGGGACTTCAATCTTATTATTCTACCCATGGTCCAAAAAAGGTTCCGGTGGACACATTTGGCCTGTGGACCTTAATTAGAGACTCTTACATGACTTAAGGCAAATTAATGCAGTTCTTAAACCTATGGGACCTTTACAACAAGGCCTCCCTTTTCCAGCTATGATTCCAAAAGACTGGAATATGGCTATCATTGACCTTAAAGATTGCTTTTTCACCTTGCTCCCCATTCAAAGCAGTCCCTCTTAGGCCTGCATTACTTCCTCCTGTGTAATGTAAACAGAGCTTGTGATTAAGCTGAGCCCTCATCAACATGTAAATAGCTCTATTCTATTAACTGCTTTCCTTAGAAGCAGTCATCCTGGAGCTAAGCATTTCCTCCTCAGCAGCCGCAGGGAAGCCAAACAAGCTTGTGACTCAGATCAGGGCTCTAGTAGCAAAAAGTCACACAGTCCCTGCATTTATCAGACAGGCAGGGGCCTCTTGAGGAATGACAATAGCTCAGGCAGAAAAAACCAGGAAAACTAACTGAGAGCAATTCGATCCCTAAACTCTAAAAAGAAGTATCTTCTGCACACAAACCTGGCCCCAGTACAAACTCTCTGATTAGAGAGGCTTGGCCCCTGAAAGAAGTATGCAATATAATGTTATGCAGCTAAATATATTTTGCCACAAGGGAAGAGGATAGTCAAGAGTTCCATGAACTGCTACAATGTGGAGCTAGTTTTCTGAATTCTTTTAGTGAACATCTATTCTACTTACTAAGTTCATCATTGTCTTTGAGAATTGAGAAGTCTTAAACTAAACTCCCTGAGAAAGAAGAAATTTATCTTCTGCAATACAGCCTGGCTTTAAATGACTGGAGCTAGAATTGTACTTGCATTTCATTTCCAGCCCCCTGGACACTCATGGTCCCTATCAGTTCAGAGCCTTCATCAGCCCTGTTAGTCTGGGGCTGTCTAAACCTTAACCCAGTTATGTAAACTGCTTGCCTTTAGAGTGTATTCTTGAAAACTGAAGTACTTTTAATCAAATAAACTAAGAAGAAAGAAGACCATTGAGTATTAGAAACTCAAATCTTTATGTCAGTTTGTCTGTGTATATGTATTTGTATGAAGAGTGTTACTAACTGTAGTCATTATGTCTCGGTCTGTATGTGTGTCTAAGTGTAAAAAAAATATATTTTCTACCTCCGGAGGGTATTAATAAAATTGATTTAAAAACAAGCACTTGTGAAAATTGGGCATTCTAAAACTTCCAGAAAATCTAATTAAAAAATATTATGCATTAATGTTAATTTAAGCTTAACTGAAATGGACATGTCTTTGTAGTTATTAGCTGCCAAAGTTTACTTAAAGTCATTTAAGTTGATGTTACCTGTTAAGTATTCCAAGAAAGTACTTAAAGAAAGGCTTGACTTTGATGTGTGGTGAAAGTTTTATAAGTAAATTAGCATGGTTGCTAAAAATAAGTAAACAAGTGTAGCAAATAAACTTTTTAATAATAATACTGTATTAATCTATAACAATGTATATATCTGCAAACAGCCTGAGAATTTTTGTGGTAACCAAAATTCTTAAAGTTTGCTAAGTTATATAGACATATTTTGTACTTAATGAGAAATTGTGCTGTAAGGCACATTTCCAAAAATGATAAAATATATTCACAGATGTATCAATCTGAAGAATGCTGGTGTAACAGTTTACAGTGGCCTGTTTTTCAGTGTTCACTTGAAGGTTAAGGTACCAAATAGTTTTAGTTCTAATGAAAACTACTTAATATAATAAGGAAAATATTTTGGTATGTTAAAGATGTGTGTTTTAATAAGAGAAAGTATAAAGAATGGAAATTCATTTTGTTGAGAGTAAAAGAAGGTTAATTGTTCTAAAATACAGCTATTTATTTAAAGGGAGACAGAGAGACAGAGACCAAGAGAGCAGTGTGGTGCCTTTTGTTGTGGCAGATCAGCTCAGCCTGTTGCTTTGGGGAAGGGTCGGGATGTTTAGAGATAAGGAGGGATAAACCCAGGCAAGCCCCAGGCATAGTTCTCACCGGCTTGTGTGCTTGGGACCATGGGGCAAATGAAGAATAAATTACTATATTCTTACAGATATAATCATGCTGTGTGAAATTAAAGCAAGTGAGTATTAATATCGAGAACACAGCAAAATTGGACTTTTGTTTTCAGTTGGAAAGAAAAAGTGTTCTTTAACCGTTAGTTTGCTCTTAATATTGAAAGATTGCACAGCGTTCTCTAATTGTTTTATTAAAAGTTTCTTATGCTTAAAGTCTTAATGAATTGCCTGAGTATTTAAGAAAATAAGATCTTAATATTAAAAAGACTAAGCTAAGTGTTAACAACTATGTAACCTGCATTTGCTTTTAAACTTTATTATCATTCCAGTTAAATAATAAGTGTTATTTAATAACTATAATTCTATTTAGGCAAGTGCCTTAAAAACTTTTGACGGCTTCCCAAAACCAAAATTTAAAAAGGTATTTTTACCTCTCAATTAACTCTTACATTTTCCAGAGGGTCCCTGGAACATATCAGTAGAATTTCTTCTCATCAAAGAAAATATTTGACTAATTTGGCTTATTTACCTGGTATATACTCACCTAAAAAGTGCTGTCTAAAAGAATAATGCTCGATTTTATTACTGAGTGTTTTATGTTACATAAATATCCAAACTTCCATATATCAACTATCTTACAGTAAGTTCTCATCAAATCTTTAACCATTGTCATTTGTAAATCTTTTCTTGTTTATAATCACTGTTTAATTACTACTAAACTAGTGAAGAACTAGATTTCAGCAAATTGAGTACTGGTTACTTAAGATTGAGTAAACTAAGGAAAAATGATTTTGTAGCTTCTTGTTTCAAGTGTTGCTGATAAAATGTTTTAAGCTTTATTTCTTAAGCTGACTGACATGCTCCAGTTTACCTCCCCTCTGTGTTCATAACACAGGCATTTCATACAATTCTACAAGTCAAGCTCTCATTGAATATCGTCACCTTATTCTTAAACATTATTTATTAATACAAAGAGGGGGGATTACTCCCCGACATGATAAAATTAGTTGCAAGTTGGCGATTGGTGCATGCTTTACATATCCTTAATTTTGATCTTCTGGAGGGTGATAGACGGTCAGTGGTAGAGGTACATTTTTCTGGTAATATTTCCTTTTCTGAAACAACAACAGTTCCTGTGTAGTGTAGTCTCCAATGAGTTCTTCACTATGGCATAAAGATCATATCAAGGTGTAGGGCAAGGGGTTTGCTTGTGTTCTTACAGAGAATCTATGCTTGATCTGGCCACCCAGAAAATGAATTCAGATATGATATGAAGGAGAACTTCCAACATCAACATCCTCTGGAGGAGTCATTCCAGAAGGTGACCATCAAAAAACCGCAACAAAAGTCTGCATGTCAAACACGGAAAACTGAAGCCCACTAAATAATAGTATATTTTTTCCCCAATAATGGCACTTATCTATGTACATACTACAGAAGAAATGTACAGACACATGATAGAGGAAGACTTAGATAGAATGATATTGCTGATTGGTCTGTTAGAAATGGTGATCATTATGATATTTATAAAGCAGTTTTGTCCCGAGAAGATATTGGCAGTTATACTTGTGAAAAGTTTCAAAAAAGAACTCCTGTCATATTGTATAAGAGTAATTAGGTGTATTTAAATATATCACTCATTCCATAAAATAATTTTTCCTCACCTAACTTGTAGTTACAACAACTCGTGAGCCAAAAGTTGCACAAGTTATCTTTTTGTGTAGCAAGAAATTCCTCTATCAGTGAACTGTTGAAGAAGAATTTAATAGGCATAAGACTTTCTCCTATGGTGTTGACTAATATCTCAGGCATAAACATCACTCTTCCCCCTAAAGTGCTTGCTCCTGATGCCCAATTAAATTTACCTATTAATATTACTATAATTACTGATTGTGTATGTATTAATTGTACTCATGTATCCTCTTACTGCAATTGTGCAATCATTGTAAAATGGTCTTCTAGATATAGACTTCCAAATAGTTGGGTATTTCTGTGTGATAATGAAACATATTAATCCCTTTCTCCACACTATCAAGGTGTTGGTGTAGTGTAAGATGCATTCTTCCTGCTCTAATAGACCACCTGAATATAAGCACAAGAGACTTCTTCGAGTTCTGCCATCTGACTATGATGAAAACTTGAAACTTTGAGGTCCTGTCACTGTTGCAGTTGCAGCTGCATTCCTCCTGCCAGTTCCTAGACTTGTCATTGGAATGCTAAAGGAGATATCTAAGCTGGCCTGTGCATATAGCAAAACAACAAACTTGACTGCTTCTGTATTATCTGAACTCAACCAAAAACTGAGAGAATTGCGAGCTGCAGTGCTTCAGAATCACGCTGCTGTGGACTGTCTGATGTTAAAAGAGCATGTAAGATGTGATCAGTTTCCAAGAATGTGCAGTTTCAATTTCTCAAACTACTCAAAATCAATTAGATGATATCCCTCATATTGTCAGTAAGTTTTTACAAATGCCTAAGCTATTTAACTAGTTTTTTAGTTTCATTAGAGATAAGTAGTAATTGTAAGTCTGCCTTTGTTATGTATCTGTATTCCTATTCTGTTAATGTATGTAAGCAATTTATATATATATTCAAGTTATGTCTGTCTTTCAACATGTTCGATGCCAGCCATGTAATGCATATTTCCCACAAAACTAAGATACCATATAATCCACAAAGCAAAGCACTATAAAACGTGCCCATGGCACCCTTAAAGCTCATTTGGAAAAAACAAAAAAGGGGGAGTTATACCCCCGGCCACCACAGAACTATTTAATCATATCTTATTTACAGCCAAAACTGCATCTGTTATATTAAATCAGATAAAAGACGTGTTCAGGGACCCCCTGAATAGTCTCTGGCATGCTGTCGCACCTCTCTTAACCCTAAGCATTTTATGGCTTTTGTTGCTGTTACTAGGGCCTTGTGTCCTTCACAGCATGTGGAAACTCATCCAGCAAGCCTTAAGAGACCTGCATCATTTGAAATTGCAGATGGCCCCCCAACTTGTAAATAATAAGTTCTAAAGTCTTGCCTCATTTTCTGTTATCATTATGTGCAGCCATTGTGTGTATGTTTCTCATTGTGTTCATTATGTGCAGCCATTGTGTGTATGTTTCCTAAAAATGAGTTCAAAAGCATTTCTGCACCTTGGTGCAGAGCTACATATGTCTCAGCTGAAAAGTCACCCCCCGATGCCAGATATTGAGAAGGGGACAGGATAGTCACTGATGGGTAAGTGTCTTGGAGACCTCTGGCAACCTAAGACAGGGCCCTCATGATGGAATGTGGGTACCAATGATGGGTAAGTCCAGATTAGTCATCCAGGAATACCTAAGACAGGCACTGTCACCCTCTTATAAAATAAAAAAGGGGGAGATGTGGGGAGCGGGCTATGCCCTTCCCCCACTTGCCGATGTGGTGGGAATGGAGAACAAAGAACATTCTGTTGACGCATTCCATGAGCAACTAACTGGAACCCTGCTGAGCCTACCTTTGCCTGGCTACCACTGATGTCAGTACTGTGCTTGATTCTCTTGGATAATGCTATGTCCTGGAATCATGTAACCCCACTGCATTATATAAACCCTGGACCTTCAATAAAGTTTTGCTGATGACGCACAGGAGCGGCAGCCCTCCCAGCTCTTTGTCTTTCTTCACCCCCCTTCCACACTTCAGGACCTGCTCGACTCGGTGTGGCTAGACCGTGTCCAGGTATTAAAATTAGCGACATTTTAAGAAACACTGTTATAAAGTACAAGTAAATCAAGGAATCAAGGAAGCAATTTAGTGATACTGCAGTTAAATGTTGTGGAACATTTTGCCCATATTCTGACCTCTTTTGAGAATAGCACCTATATTCTAAAGCATATTCAGCACCCTGTTATGATATTCCAGGATATTTTCACTCCACTACACTCATGAAAGATTAGATTGCATTAAGTAAAATAGTCTGAAACATTTCTACTTTTATTAAGATTTCATTTTATAGGACAGTTGTAGGTTCACAGGAAAACTGAGAAAAAGGTCCAGAAGTTTCCCATTTACCCCTCATTACCACCCCCCGCCCCACGTAGCCTCCTCCATTGTCAACATTCCCATTTTTTGCTTATTTTCATGAATGACGATGTTATTTTTGACAGTATTAAGCTATCCAGATCTTTCCAATTTGGGGTAAGCTTTTCATGTTAAGAAATATCCGTTCAATTTTTTTTCGCATCGGTTGTAAGCTAAGCACTGTTAAGGCTAAGGATATTGAGATCAGTATTCAGCATAGTGCTTGCTACATAGAAGACTCGTCAAACCTAGTGAACGATTGCATATAAGATGAATAAAATGCATCCTTGAGAATCTGCAGTAACTTAATCTAATAGCTGTCTTAGGAGATGGAGGAGAAAGACATAAGAATTTAAAAATCACAGTGAAGTGGAGTTAATAGTTAAAATACACACCAAAATACTATGAAAGTGAGTGGCAAATGAAAACATCTCCAGAAGATACTGAAGTTAAGAGGTACCATATTTTATTTACATCTATAAATGTTTGCTTCAAGGGGCACTCAAAGTTATAGCAAATATATTTGTAGGAAAACTTTAATGATTTAACCCCTAAGCTTGTATAACCTTTATGTGTACAAAGTAAGCTTCTTACCATATGAAATTACATTTAATAGGACATGGCATTGTGCTTAAGTTCTCATCTTTATCATTCTTGTCATATTTTACTACAGATATTCAAAAGGTCAGATAACTCATGGGGTGGTTCATTTGAGATTAAGTCATGATAGGCATCTTTAGGGGGTTTTTGGAAATTCTTAGGATCTCATGATGGCCTGTTTGAGAAATTCACTGATCCAGATTGTATTTTTTGCCCTCATTCTCATTTCTAATTGCTCTGAAGCAGGCATACAGATCAGCACTCAAGTGTCGGGGGAGGACACATACATTCCACACTAGGCATCTCATTACAGCAACTCTTTTACCTTGAGCTCCAACAAAACACACACCCAACCAGTGTGATTTCATGTGCCAATTTTATTCTTTGTGCTTTATTTGCAACAGCATTACTTCATAGTGTTTTGCTGGTTTCATTGCAGATATCCAGTATAGTAATTTAAACAGGCCTAGATTTGAGTTGGATCTCAGCTTACTGACCACGTAAGTTTGCATAGTTTACCTCCCAAAATCCCCGTGTCCTCATTTGTAAAATGAAAATAATAAGGTCTTTGTGGGGAATAAAGGAACAAGTTGATCCTCATGGTATGCATAGCACAGTGTCGTGCACATGGCACACACTTAACAAGTGGTAGTGGCAGCACAGAGCCACTGCCCTGATATGGCCCCGAGCCAGCCTGCACTGCTGTCTGGAGGCCCTGCCAGGTGGCGTGGTTGTGCTTGTGGGAAAAAGTGGCCTGAGTTCAAAACACTAGACTACCTATGGACTTATATTATGACCTTGCTTAAAGTTGGAACTGTAAGTTAATGGAAAATTGGGAAGACAAATGTTAGAGATGTGCAGGGGTGGGAGAGATCTCTCTGAGCTGGAGCAGTCGGAAATGTTCACAAAGATTGGGTGTTTGAAGAATGGGCAGGAGGAAGGGGTTTTCACATTAGGGAGAGTGTTCTGTGCTCTCTGAGTAAACATTTAAGTGGGGTTCAGTGCCAGCCTGAAGAAGTACCTTCATCTAATTTTGACTGGAAGAAAATTGAAAGATAAGCAGCCTCTCACAATGACAAGTTACAGGCTTGTCACGAGGAAAACCTAGGGAACTTTGCTTCTGAAGGTTTTTTTATTGAGAGGGGACACATCTGAAATGACACTGTTAACTGGGGGAAGTCCTCCCTGACACCTGCAGCCCCTAGTCCTCAACTGCAGCCCCCCAATGGCTGTAGAGCTCCCTTGGGTGACTCTGACAATAGTGGGCAGGAGCAGTGCCCCTGGCACTGGGGAGGCCAGCTGTCTGGTGGTCCACTGAGTAGCCCAGGATTAAGCTGCTGTCTCAGCCTCAAAACAGGACTCCACCCTCAGAATGCCGCCCACTTCAGAGCTGCCTTACTAAGTAGCCCCATTGGGTTTTTGGGAGCTAAATACCACAGCAGAGCTTTTCCCTCACTGGGCATGACTCTAAGACAAGGAAAAGAGATAATTTTAGACCACAAACTTTGACCTCTTGAATAGAAGGAGAATGCTATAAATAAAACAGAGGAAGCTCATAACAAGCAGAAACATGATTGGATTCAAACCACTGGATCCTGAGTTCGGACATCATTTTTTAAAAACCTGAAAAACTAATACTTGAGAGTTTAAATCTTACCCCAGCTATCAGTACTTGTATTTATTTTGTGTGGAATATAAATGATTAGGAGCTGCTTCCTATTATACACTATTTGACATCTTTTGTTTGCGTGTATCTTGCTTAGATCAGGCAGCACAGAATGCTCCACCTGCCCTGCTCTGAATGGACCAGTTTCCTAGGCTGCTGTAACAAATCACCGCAAATTCAGGGGCTTGAAGCCACACAGCTCCGGGCTCCTGCATTTCCGGAGATCAGAAGTCTGAAATGGGTCAGCACGGCTGCATTCCTGCCGGAGATGCTCATTCCTTGCCTTCTGGCTCCTGGCAGCAGTCACACATCTTGGTTCACTTCTTGGCTGCGGGTCCTGCCCACTGTGACCGTGCCTCCTTTGTCATATCCGCCTTGCTGGCTCAGACAGTCCTGTCTCCCTTTTGTAAGGACCCCTGTGATTGTACTTAGGGCCCACCCAGATGACCCAAGATAATCTCTGCAAATCAGGATCTGTAACTTAATCTCATGTGCAAAGCCCGTTTTTTGCTGTGCAAGGTAACATATTTCCAGGTTTCTGGGATGAGGATGTGACATCTCTGGGGGACAATTATTCAGCCTGCCACCTGGAGGCTCTGGAATGTGGTGGTGGTCAGCAGCCTAGACTGAAATCAATCAATAGAGAAAATGCCAAAATATTAGAAGTGAAAGGTCATGCAAGTCCAAACAGTTCCTGTACAGAATTCTATAGTCGAATGCATTTTATATGTGCAAAATGAAAATGTGTTCAAGTATTACGTTCAGTAAGAGAGAGTTTTTCCCTTAACATTCTATAAATACTTTAATACGTGGTCCAGAGCATCTTTATTGCTCATTCTGCAGCATTTGCTCTATTATCCAGGGTAACAGAGCCCACTACCCACTGGGTGCTGCCATAAACTCCAGGCAAACCACATTCAGTCAGCTCATTTCCTCCAGGCTTCAGTGTGTCTTTGCCATATATTTAGCATATAAATTGGTTGTCAGCCCTGTCCCAGAGCAGAAATATGAACTTGCAGTTTAGCACAGCACATCCTTTAAAGTACAGCAACATTTTTCTGGCTTCCTCTTGTGGCCCGTGGTAGCAAGACGGTATAGAGAGCAGCAGGAAGGGAGTGCATGGTAGACAGCCGTGCGGGGGTTGCACCCGAGTTAGCAGGTGGCACCCATCTGCTGAGAAGGTCACTGGGCAGTTGACAGTGACAGTACTGCATGCTGACAGGGCCTGAAAGAGCTGCCTGCAGAGAGGAGACGGGGATTCGATTGCCAAGGCAGGGTCCCTGCGTGGAAGCAGATGGACCAACTCAGTGTAGAAGCTTTGCACTGGGGGTGTGGAGGGGAGCCGAGGGCTTCAAGTAGGGACAGCTGCAAGGCCTGGGAGCTGGAAGGCTGGGAATTAATGCTGCTCAGCACAGATCTTATCCACCAGAGGTCAGCTGCTGCTGGGGGCTTGCATTCCCCTCACACTGGAAGTGTGTGCCATGCCAGGCCTGGAGTGACTTCTTTCCGTCCCTCCCTCTGTGCAACCATGCAAGGAGTGGACAGAGTGGAGCTCCCATGGCCTCCTCCCTAGTGGACAGGGTAAAGCCGCCCAAGTGTGCTATATACTCCCTAAAGCTGTCCTGTGCTTGTGGCCCCTTCCTTTTTCTTTAGGACCAAGCCAAGGCCTTCTTAATCTCATCTCTCTGACTCTCTTTCATAATTACATCTTCCTCTTCATTTCTCTTTTCATATCTGGATTCTGAAGTCTTGGGATTATGCCATCCTTTTCTGAAGTTACAAGGACGAAGAGGGAGAGTTGACAAGCCTGTAGGCAGGGGGTAGACAGGTAGGCAGGTGTGAACAGGATGGAAAGGAGAAGGCCACAGGATGGCACACCACCAAGTGTGTTCCAGGCAGTCTGCGTTTTTTATGCTCATGAAAATTGTGCTTCTCAAATAAATGAAGTTCCTTTGCTTCTAGAAAACATACTTCTTCAGATGAAGGAATTCGTGACAACAATTACAAAGAAGTCAAATAGATATTTATTAACCTAGATAATGTTGACATAGTAGTGTTGCAAGGATTTTTCAGAAAAATATGAACTCTACTTTACATGTAGAAATTATAATCCCCCTATTTACTCAATATACTACACTCCACGTTACAACTCTGTGCAAGTATTAAAACTGACCTGTACCGAACAACAACATGATTCCGGCAGCAGTGCAGGATTCCATAAAAACCAAGCAAACTGGAAGAAAAGAAAAGGTAGGGAGATTTTATTACAATTATTTTTGTCCATTTCCTCAGTTTTTCCTGATTTATTTTAAAACCCTGGTCACAGGGGTCCAGAATTTATATTTATTGTTAAATAAACATATCCATTAGCCCTAAATCCAAGTAAGGAATATCATCTTGGTTCCAGTACTATTTTAAAATCTTAATACTCTGGATTGGTTTGGTAGCCTGAGGCTGTTTGGGTTTTTCCCCCGGGGTTTGCACTCAGATATAATCTTTAGCTCTTCTTCACTTTTCTCACTTGGTATGTCTTGTTGAAGCTTGAAAGAGAGCATCGCCTTACCAGACACCATGCTTTTCCTGCACCAAGTCCCTTCTTGCCCTTCTGCCTTTGCCGTATGTGAGTCTCTTACTTCCTTGAAAGAGTAACTCCTTTCAGCTCAATGGATAAGAGAAGACAAGCAAAACTTCACCTTTGAAGGAAATTCCTGGCCTTATTTGTACATCAAGTCTTTTTAAATTCTGTAATTCCTTTTCAATCAAGCACATCATTTAAATTCTAAATATCAGCAAGTGGTGTCAAGACACCCATGAGTTGCTTTTCAAAATAAAGTATTGCCATTGCCTGTAGTTCTGCACATTCTGGTAAATGGTATTGGTATTTGCATTGTTTCTGCCTCAATCATAAAATGGTATAATGCTAAAAAAATCACAGGCAGATGACTGGGATTTGGTTAGTAGTTAAAGAAGACCTGTCTGCTCGAGACCTCAAAGACCAACACAGTTGATGTTTGAGCCATGCTTGTGACCAGTAGGCTTCCACTCTTGGGCCAGTCTGGTGTGACCGGAGTACTGTGTGAGAATTCTAGGTCTGTGACCAATTAATGTCTGCGTGTGCAGAATTTCAGAGTAGAAATAGATATGCCGCATTTTCCATCCTTGCTAAATCTAGATAAAGTCCATGTTGCAGCTTTTCCCATTTCCTCTTTCTTTTTCTTAAGGCAGCATGACGTAGAAAGAACTTGGGCTCTGAAATCAGATGTATCTGCATCCAGATCGCACTCTCCCTTTATCCAGCCGCATGACCCTGGAGAGCTAGTTACCACTGCTGTACTCTGTGAAGCAGGTATAGTAACAGCTGCCTTACCAGCTCGTGAAACTGACAGCTGGCGGCAGGGCCTCCATCAACAAGAGCTGGGGTTATTTCCGGTGTTGTCTTTGCACACGCTCACCCACCCTTCTTCCCCAACAGGCATCAGTGGCTCACGTGCCCCAAGTGGGGGGGACGGACATCTTAGGCTGAACCTACTACCACATCTTACCCCGAGCCACACTCATTGAATTTATACTCCAGTCAGACCGAACCAGTCCCTCCTTGGAGAATCAGTGAACTTTGCTGGAAAGAGAGGCGCTTCCTCTCTGTGGGCCTGTGCTCTCAGAGCCACAGGTGCTCCTGCATGTGGCAAAGCCTGTCTACACCGGAGAGCATCCAGTCACCGTGCAGCATCTGAGGGTCTAGTTCTGGTGACTGCGGCCCTGGAGCAGCCCCCAAGCCTTCCTCCCTAAGCCCAGGCCTTGGGCATCTCTTCCTTGACTCCTAAGCTCCATTCCCACCGCACCCCATGCATGCTCTGTAGGCCACAGACCTCCAACCCCTTACACTTCAAACTAGATCAAGAATCAAAAGAGTTCTGCCTAATATAGTAATCATTATTATGCCAGTTTTTGAAGAAGTTTGATTGCTACAGTTCCATCACTTAATTTCATCATTGCTCTTCTTGATATGATTCCTGTTTTCATAGTATTAGGAAGAGTCAAGATCCAAACAGAGTGCTTTCAAGGGCCTTTTTAATAAGCATGTCATATAAAATAGCTGCACTGCAAATATTTACTGATGATACCATATTGGGAAAATGTATTTGCCTGCAGTGGCATAAGTAGGCAAATGTATTTCCTAAAATAGGCATTATGAGCAGTCTATTGGGAAAGTTTGATACCACAGAGGGCAAATAAAGCCATAATCATTATTTTGGACCTGTTTGGGAAAGTTAGCGCCTCCACAAAGAGAGCTGCACTCCAGCTTGCAGACCTCACCCACCCTGCTCTGGTCCCCAAGGGGCTGGGTAACTGTGGGGGGCCCCTCAACCCAGCATGCAGAATGCCTGCTGTGCAAAGGCCAGGGTGTTTCCTCTCTGTCACCCTCACCCCCAACCCCTAACTCTGATGTCTGGTCTTGCTTGGGCCTCCATAAATGTTTAACTGATTGATAAAAATCACAAATAAAGATAAAACAGCACATCAAATGAATACCTCTTTTCTCTGAATCTCACCCCAAGAACTGTCCCTCTCCACCTTCAGGCTGTTTCTGTCTGAAAGCACATTCCTTTCCACAAAAATGCTCTTCTAAGAACAAATTTCCCCATACCTTGGCTTTCATTCTAAATTAAGGAGGATGATTTTTCCACAAGTCATATAAAGAAATCAGATCTGTTGCTTTCAACTTATTACACACACACAAATGACCCTTGCCTTTAAGAGACTATACGTTATTTTAGAAACTGATACACATGAAATGGTTGGAAAGTCACAAATTCACAAACTTTTATAGTTAGGAAACTTGAAAAAGAGGCAGCCTAGGAGAGTCCTTTTCATTTTCCATTTTACCTCATCATAGTGCTAAGCATGAATAGAACAAAACATTTGTTCAGTAATTTGCATTCTTAAGTGTCTATATAGTCCTTACGGTCTGTTCTACTGATTCAGCTTTTCACTGATTTGTAGTTGTTTCACCTTGGCTGTTCTTTTATATCTTATTCTTTATAAACTCTTCATGAACCAAATGTAAATTATGTTTTTATAATTGTCTGTTCCCTGGTATACATTATATACTTAGTTGATACTTGATAACCGAATAAGAAATAACAGAGAAAATAATGTCTTTCAGAAGCTGGTACTCTAGTGGGAAACAGGATAAACTCAAAGAGGTCTGTAATTTCTCAAAGAGCATTTAAGTGAATAATTTAACAGGCTGTCACTGTAAGGCTGAACTAGACCGCATTCCACAGTATAATGAAAATGCTGTGCCCCGAACTGTGTGGAGAAATATCATGGGTAGCAAGCCAAGCAGGGAAATAGAGTATACTGGTCAGTCACATGTTCTAGTTAATACAGTTTCAGAATGCGGGGAGCTGTAAGAGTCTTTCAGTCCTTCCTTTTGCAGTTGAGAAAATGGATGTACAGAGAGAAGTGGCCTTCCCGGGATCACACAGTTAACTAGCAGAGAGCTGAATCTCGAATCCTCAAACCTAACTGCTACTTCTTCGAGCAAGCAGGATAAAATAAACCAATCACAAAACCTTTTGCAGAGTTTGTTTTCCTGATGCTGCAGAGCTAAGCCGTGGGGGAGAAAAACGGTGTCAGAGCGAAGAATTCTGGCATGGAGTCCCAGCTCTGTCTTAATGATTGTGGAAGTTCCCTGGGCCTCCACCTCTCTGAACCTCAGTTCTCTCTTCTGTGGGCTGAGGGGCAGCCACCTCACCAAGTGGACTTGAGTACCAGATGAGACAATGTGCGTGAAAATAGTCTGTAAGTACAGCTCCGCATAAATGGGAGGTATTATTATTTTGTGGTTGGAGTCTTGCATCACCTCAAGGCCTTTGTTAGAAACATAGTTATGTGGACTTTCTGCTACTAGAGAATGGCAGTTGAGGAAGTGCAAATTCCTCCCAACTTTACACGTACTATTTACCTGATGATGATGTGACCTGACAATATCATAAAAAGTAAAGGCTGATTTTAGAGTAAGCTTTCCAAAGGAATGTGCTTTAAGAAAAAAGAATAATAGTTCTCTGTCCACAGCAATAAAGAAAAACTTGGGAAAATGTTCTGATGTCTTAGCCAGGAGTCACATCTTTTATTATTTCTTCTAAGAACTGTTCTGCTAACTAACCTTCATTTTTCCCTCTCAAACTGAATTTCCATCTCATATTATGTTCCTGCTCAAACTGGGTGACTCTGCCTCAATGGAAATTAAGGTTAAAAGAAATTTTGGGCCCCTCTGTCCCCACTGAAAAATGTGAATAGCTGTATTAACTACTGTTCGCAGAGTACCAGCTTAGGCACTTGGAAAAGTCGCTGCAGTGGGAAATATAATTGCCACACAAACAATAACAACTATTCATGACTGAGATCAGACAAAAGTTTGCTGGGTGGCCCTGCATGTCTACTTTATTTTTCCCACCTAAACGCTTTTTGAAATTGAGATGTAGTTTACATAGAATGAATTTCAAGCATACACTATGATTCTGTAGATTGTGAAATGATCCCCTCAGTGTCTAGCACATCCATCACTATACCTCTTTTCAGATTTTCTCCGTTAGCAACTTTGCAATATATTATAAAGTGTTGCTAACTGTAGCCACCACATGTACCTTCATCCCCAGAACTTAGTTATTTTATAACTGCAAATTTGCACCTTTCGGCTGTCTTTACCCATTTCCCCTGAGGGTATTCTTGCGTTCAGAGAATGGAATGAGAGCCCCCACTAGCAAGTCAACTCAGTGGCTCCATGAATCCAAATTCCCTTGGCTTGGATTGTGGAGATTGTTCAATATCTACGTAAAAATTGGAAAGTGTGAGAATTGTTGGGCAAGACACACAAGTCTCCTTTGCATCACTAAGATTGAGTTGCAAGTCTCCATAAGGTAGACCTTGTTTTTCTGTAATAAAATGGGGATCATGTCTGATTTGAATCATTGAAATCCAGAGATAGTCACCAAGTTTTATTTTAGCCAATCATTTCAAATTTCTTTTCAGAAAAAAAAAGTTCTCTACTAAGGGTAGTCATTAACTGTTTTTAATTCTACCTCTTTTTTGGCATTGAATACCCTTGATGCTGAACAAAGTAAGGTAAATTAGGAGAGAAAAAGAAAGGCAACAAATATTGATGAAAGCAGTTCTCATTGTATATATTACAATAGGTGTTTATAAGGTTAGAAATATTTAAGTACATATTTAAGTAGTTTGGTTATAGAAATAAGAAGTATGAGCTATAAGTAGTGAAAAGATGCAAAATTTAGAAAAGGTAAATATTAAGCTTAGGATATTCAAGGTGTGTGACTGTGATCTCCTTTGCTGTGTTCTGGGGGAGACACCCTCATCCTCTCAATCTTAGCGATGTTGCCAATCCCATTGGTCACCCTTCTCATCATATCTCAATAAGATACTTGGGAGAACTGATTCTGCTGACCTTCCCACTTGCTTTCTCTGGACACCGTATTCTCCTGATTTTCTTGGGCTTCACTGTCTGCTGTCCTTCCATCTTCGTTGGGGGCTCCTCCTCCCTTCTTCAACAACTAACACTGGGGGTCCCAGGACACTGGGAGCCACGCAGCCCCTCTTCACTGCCCACACATGCTCTGAGGCCACCTCCTCCATTTCCCTCTGCTGAAAATTCCCAGACTATCTCTGCTCCCGACATCTCCTCAGAATAGTCAGCTCGTATTTTAAATGCTTCCTCTTGGGGCTGTCAGAGGCATTTCAGACCTAACATGGCCAGAATAAAAATGGGTTTTCTACCGCATACCTGTTTCTCCCCCACTTCAACTATTTCATTAGATACACTATCATCTAATATCAAGACAAACATTCCAGGGCTCATCCTTGGTTATCTTCTCGCCTTCACCCTCCACAGTCCAACCTGCCAACCCCATCCCCAAAACATATCCCAGCCCATCAACAACATCCATGTTATCAACATGCCGGTCCTAATCGCCGTTGCCTCTGACCCTCACCTAGTGGAGCAGCCTCCCCTTGTCTCCCGTTCATGGCTCCCTTGAGTCCCTTCCCTGCACAGCAGCCATGGTGATCTTTTAAAATCAGACATATTATTTATCACACCCACCCTCCCCCGTGTATAATTCTCCAGTGGGAATCTGGCTGGCCTGCAGTAAGATCCAGTCTCTGCCCTCCTTTCCGAAGCCCCTTCCTCGTCTGGCCCCTCCTAGTTCTCCTGCATCATTTCGTAGTGCCCTTCCCTGTCTGCTCCGCCAACTGTGCTGGTTGCCTTTTTGTTCTCTAACCCACCACATAGCTTCCTTCCTTAGAGCATTTGCAGGTGCTGTTTCTGGGCCGGAAGCCCTTGCCCTTTATCTCGGTGTTGCTGGACGCTTCTTTCCATCCTCACCAGCCTCGTTCACCTCCTCAGAGCTGTCTCGTGTGACTCTCAATCCACGGCGGCCGCTCTATGGCATGTCACCGTGCCTTCATTATCTCCCATTTATTTGTTACTATCTGACATTTTCTCCTTTATCTATATATTAGTTTGAGTCTGCAAGCGAACACACACCCACTTATCCTGCAAGCTCTGAGAGCAGGGCCCTTGATCGTTCCAGTTTCCCACAGTAACCTCAGTGCGTGCAACAGCACATGTGGTAGATGCTCAAAAAACACACTGAGCAAATGAATGGACAAATGTAAAGCAACAGGACAGGCACATAAGTGGAAATTGACATTTTCAGTTTTATTTCATAGTAAGGTCTTGGCAGGTCTAGCTAAAATCCCAAGAATAAATCAATAACATAAAACAAAAACTGTCATCTGGCCAGGTCAGTTCACCAAAACCTCTTTCTTCTGCATTGGTGATCAAGGCTCCCATCAGCAAGGCCATGCTGACACTGTAAATATGATATACTTCTGATCTGATGCATGGAAGAATTTAACATGACTTGGAGACAGAATCCTATGACCTCTGGACTCTCATTCATTTGATGAAATTATAGCTGTAAATTTCAAGGACTGTGGCAGAAATGGAAAGCTTGCAGTGCTAAAACCTACTCTAGTGGCCATCTCGATTATTCCCCCATTCTTCCCTCCTTTTTGCTCACGCAAGGTGAAATGAAAAGCACACCAGACACGGCGCTGGGATGTTCCTGGCAGAATTAGCCATGTCACCGGCTCCCACCTGTGCGGCCAGAGCTCCCGTCTGAGCAGGTTTTCTGACTCTCAGCTATGCCACACCCTTTTCCTAAGAGACTTCTGAGGTAAAGCCCACTGACCCATTTAGGGATCCAGGGGTAAGGAACTTTGTATTTATTTGTCATTTGGAGCACTGTTGATGGCATTCCTATCACATGGTACCCTTAAGACTGTAAATACAGAGGTCTCTATGAGGAGAATATGGGACCCTTCCTGTCTGAGCAATCCTTTGGGGATTTAGTATTGGAAATAGTTTCAAATCATATTGAAAATAATTTTATCTGGCCTGTAGCCAGTTCTCCATTCTTCCTTCTCATTTCACAGTGGCGGAATGCTGGTCGGGCAGTGTCCCTCTGTTTTGAGCCCCACCCTTCCTGTTGCTAAGCAGATGACCATGATTGCATAAACTGTCAGTTAGTTACCCAGCTGTGACAAGGACCAAGACAGGCCAGCAGTAGCCAGAAATGAGGGCAACTCCTTCTAGCACTTGGGATTCAAGATTAGAGGGTGAAGGGAGAGTCAAAGGCCATAGGGGAAGTTATCATAAATAAAAGTTTGATTTATAGTTACAAACTGGGGGAATTTGGAAAGGGGACAAAATACTCCCTCTCTTTGCCCTAATTTCCTGTACAGGTATTTTCAGAAAACCCTGAGCAAACACATTTCCTTCAAGAATTTTCATTTATTGAAGTGAGTTTTTTCCCCACTATAAAAGTAATTTCCTACTATGACCAAAAGAAAAAAAAATAAGAGGAAATTACAGAATGGGAAAATGACTCCTACCCGTGCAATGCTGGCACTTGCTCCCCAGAGAGAGATAAACAGTGTGGATGGGCATGATTAGCACAGCATACGGTTTTAAGATCCAGGTACTTGCTTTTCTTTGCTGAGGCAGCCCCTCCAGAGACGTCAATGATTATTCCCCCAAGAGCTCCTTTGCAAACAGCCATAGAAATAGCAAATAATGAACTCAAGATGACGTGCTGCGAATAGGACACCAGGGGGTGCTGGAGTGACAATGTAGGTGCGCCTGCTCTTAGCTCTGCTGGTAAAAAATAAGTAAAGCTTGTAAGATAATGCACTGCCATGTCTTGAACACGTTTTTTGGAAATTACACAACACAGCTTTATGATCTGAGTCAAACATTTGTTGGTCACTGTTTTTCCCAAGAGCGGGTCTCTTATTCCCATGCTGAATATAAGGAAAGACTTTTTAGCAGTCTCTTCTTAGGTAGCTTTTTTAAAAAGGAAAGCACGTTCTTATCTTCCAAGACTGGCTTTGCCCTCAACCGAAAGACAGTCATGTGTGCTTAAGTGTACAGTAATTCTAATCGGCTATACATTTAGGAAATGAATGAGTATTTGATCAGCATGTGTCTACTGTTGAATTTAAAATAAAACCTATGAATTCATCAGGATAAAGTAGCAGTGTGGGAACAATTTAAGTATGGATAGTTAGAAAACTACACTGGCATTTATTCATAAACAATCATTTCCATTTAACCAGAAGGTTTTATCTTTCAATGTTAAACTGTTTTAAAAACCTAAATATTCTTGTTTAAACAAATTTTTTAGAAGTATATATTTCGTGCCTAGTATTTACATGTCTCTCTCTGTGCCTAGAACTGTCTTTTAAACCTTCCCTGCCCCCAGTGACCTGACAGTCTATTTAAAGATAAAAAGGTTTTCTCTTCAAGAAGTTATCACATAATGAAAATAATCCAAGGGATAAATAATACATACCAAACATATAAGATTTGCCAATGTGTATCAGATAAAATACTGTGTGTTTAAAGGGTGGAGGTACTCAGGATGGGAGGGGTAGGGGAGGCTTGTAGGATACGAGGAACTAGTTGGTTATAAAGGACAGGTAGGACTTGGTTAAGCAGAGGACAGGTGAGAGCAGACTCCTAGCCTGGCCAGGAGGAAGGGCAGGCAAAAATTGCATTTGCAGCAATATACCAAACACGGCTTCATCCTTCCACAGGGGGATCCCAGCCCTAAATTATAAATGCTATTTTTTCATGCTAATTCCTTGTTCTGAAGGTTGTGGGTTGGCGTTTTGTTGTTTTTGTTTGTTCCGGTTTTGTTTATTGTCGTTGTGGTTCTTTAACAGAAAAAAAACCCCCAAATGTCTTTAAGACAGCAAGTGATTCTCCATTCCCAGGAGCGCTGGTATTTTGCATGGCCTTTTACAGCTCTGAGCAGCCAGCTCAGTGCTTCTGGTGTGCGGCTGGCAGATCCTGCATTCCAGCTGGGCTGCCTGGGGGCAGGGAGCTGCTGAGTCCTGGGTGCTTCCACAGAGCTCCCTCCAGGTGGCACTGCATTGTCCCAGTGCACTTGGGAACGCCCCGTGTCCCTTGAGGGACCAGAAGCCACAGGGGGAACCGTGGCCTGATTTCATCTTTGGTAGGCCTAACGATCAGTGCATATTAGGAACTCAGTAGATACTTATTTTACAATTAAAAATATCCTTTTGTTAGTATAAGAGCAATATATATGCATTGTGGAAAATTAGAAAATACAGAGAGCAAAAATATCTTTTGACAAACACTCTATTCTGACCCAGTTTGCTGTTCACACTGTGGTATCGATCCTTCCAGGCTTTCTCTGTACTTGCCTGTTAGTCTTTCTGTCTACCTAGGTAGTTTTTAATGAGGTTATGTTATAATACACATTACTTTATAGCCTTTAGTTTTCATTTAGTTACTTCCACATAAATACATGTTGATCTCTGTATGATGGTTCCTATCAACAAACTCACTGCATAAAAACCTGCCTGGGGAGGCTTGTTAGAGAGCAGAGCCCAAAGCCCTAGCTGGGGTCTGCGGACTCAGGATCTCCAGGGCCCTGGCTTGGAATCTGTATTTTAACGTGTCTAAATGCCCATCTTCCCAGTCATTGATCTATAGCATCATTTGGGGTGGGGGTGGGGGTGGCACATGACAGATTCCCACTCTATAGATAGGCTGCAAATGAGTCAAGGGTTCAATTTTTCATAACCATGAGTCATGTGATAAACATCATTAAGTATCATGAAATGATGTGTCTGACAAGCTGAGATGATAAACATTCTAAATTTCTATAAATGTCAATGCAGGCGTACTTATCAAGTGCTAGTATAAAAAAATTAAAACCTGTGCTCAGTATTGATGGAAGGGAATCTTTGGTGTGATTCCCGAGTCACAGGACAAATCATCATAAAATGGACCTAATTAAAGGTACTGCAGGAGGCTTTCTTCCTTCTTCCCTCCCTCCTTCCCTCCCTTCCTTTTCCCTCCCTCCCTCCCTCCCTTTGTCCCTCCCTCCCTTCCTTTTCCCTCCTCTGTCCCTCCCTCCCTCCCTCTGTCCCTCCCTCCCTTCCTTTTCCCTCCCTCCCTTCCTTTTCCCTCCCTCTGTCCCTCCCTCCCTTCCTTGCTTTTTTTCATGGGCCACCAGGACAAGAATCTGCGTGTGGCTGTTTGTGGCCGTGGGAGTAGCGAGATGACTCAGGTCCCATATTTAGTGTTCCCTCCACTGGGTTGTGTGGGCACGTGGACCAGTTTTGCGTCTCTAAATCTGTCTGATATCTGCTGACAGATTCTTTTTTAAAACCACTGATTAATTATAATGAAACAGCTCTGCCCAAACCATGTTATTTTACCCTAGTATGTGTTCATATAGTTGGTTCGATTCTCCAAGTTCTTGGCTGTCCCAGGTAAAAAGTCTGCCCAGGATTTTTTCATATCTATTTTGTTGCCTATCAATTATTTTTTTGTAGTTCCACTGGTTTCATGATGTAACATCGATGGAATTAAACTTGACTATGAAGTAGTTAATTGCATGAAGCTTCAATTATAATTACAGATTGATCCCCACCTACCTGGGTGACACCTGGTAGCAGTGAGTGTCACAGTGGTCTGAAGGACAGATGGCCTGTCATGTATGAGATCCAGGTAGCTGAGTTAAAAAAAATGTTTTTCATTAGATGGGCCACCTTTGTTCAAAAGGCTCTGTTTGGACACCTAGACACCATGAGGTTGATATTTTCTAATCTATTAGGGATAATATTCCTGATTCTGTTTCAACTTGATAAGCCTTATAAATGCATTCATTTGTTCATTAAATATTTATTGAGCTCTTACTAAGTGACAGCACCAATCTAGGCACTGAGATTCAATGGTAAACAGACATAGTTCCTGCCCTCATGGAGTTTACAATCTGAGGTCAAAGACAAAAACAAAAAACAAACAAAAAAAACAGGCAATTTCACCAAACACAGTAGGAGCAATTAACCCAGACTTGGAGTGACAGGAAATGCTTCTCCCACAAGTGATGTCCAAACAAATCAAAAGGATAAACTGCAGCTGATGCAGGAGGAGGCAGCAGACGTCTAGCAAAAGGACCCGCATCTACAAAAGGCCTTGAGACACCACAGCACAGTCAAGGCATTGAAGGTCCACTGGCTGGAGCACAGAGCTGGGGTAGAGCTGGAGCCAGATAGGTAAGCTCAGCCTATTCCCCAGGTCCTCAGAATCCCTGTCTGGAATGGAGTCTGGACTTGCAAGAACAATGGGGAGTCACTCAAGAAGACAGTTGTGATCGGATTTGTGTTTTAAAGACACCCTTCTTGCGGAAGCAGGAGGCGTGGGTTGATCAAGAGCAAGAACAGAGGCAAGGAGGCCAGAGCTTGGACAGAACCCTCCTGCAGTCACCCAGCTGAGAATGCTGCCCACCCATGAAAGAAGGGAGTCAGTGATTTATATTCTTCAAGTGTGAGTACTGAGTTACAATGTTACACTTTGCTGACAACGTTCCACTCGTCTTGCACTCTTCCTGCCAGAGGCCAGGCACTGTTCTATCTAAACAGCCTCTGCCCTTCCGGAGCTTCCATTCAAGGGAGGAGAGACAGACAATAAAGACATTCTAGAAATTAGCACAATAGCAACATTATTCACTAAGGCCAAAAGTAGAAAACAGCCCAAACCTCCACTGAGAGATGAATGAATAAACCAAATGTATATACATACAATAAATATTATTTGGACATAAAAAGGAAGGAAATTCAAATACGTGCTACAACATGCATGAACCTTGAAAACATGCTGAGTGAAACAAGCCAAACATAAAAGGACAAACGTAGTATGATTGCACTTAGATGAGGTAACCTTAGAGACGTCAAATTTATAGGACAGAAAGAAGAGAGGTTACTGGGTGCTGGGTGGGGGCACATGAGTTATTGAGTTTAAGGGGTACAGAGTTTTTTGAAAGATGAAAAAAGAACAATTCTAAACATGTATGATGGTGTTGGTTGGACAACATTGTGAATGTTATTAATGCCACATAATCATACACTTATAAATGATTAGAGTGGTCTAATTTATGTTAGGAATGTTTTATCACAATTAAAAACAAAACAAAAAACTCCCTCCCCCTACAGACAAACATTCTGTGAGGTTGTGACATAAAGAAATATAAAAACAAGTGTAACCAAAATCTAGGTTACTGGAAGATGGTTTCTTTTCTGGGCAGGTGGTGGTAAATTCTGTGAAACAAAAAACCAAGTGATTCAGTGGAGGGCAACTTGGAGGGGCAGGCTGGGGAGCTGGGCTCTGTCTTGGGGTGAGGAGGTAAGAAGGACTTTGAAGACGTGGCATTTGGGCTGAAACCTGAGAGACTCCACCATACACATATCTGATGAAGGAACATTCTAGATGGGGAGAGTGGCAGGGCCAAAGGCCCTGAGGTTGTGATGAGCAGGGAGAGGCAGAATACAGAGCAGTGAGGCTGGAGGGAGATGCATAGAGGAGGAGTAGGAAATAAAGACAGAACCGACGGAAGCCAGATTCCAAGGAATAAGGTCACAGAAAGGAGGTTTGTTTTACTCTAATTGCTGTGGGAAGCACCGCATTTTAAACACAGCAGAGATATGATCAGGTTTTTGTAGTAAAACAGTGGCCTTGTTGTGAGAGAGACAGTAAGAGGCCATGGTGGAAATGGGGCCACAGGGAGGCTGCAGCAATAATGGGGGTGCAGTGACAGCTGAGGGAGAGAGGGGGGCGTGAGTGTGAGAGCTCTGGACAGGCAGAGTCTGCAGGACCTGTGCTGCGGTGATGTTGCAGGGAAGCCACCATCCCCAGGGTCTAGCCTGGGCCTCTGCACACACCCGGGAGGTCCAGTTGCTCAAGTCCGGTGTTTGCACTGTGGAGGGCGGGGCTCAGCTCCTTGCCAGAGAGGCAGAGTTTGGAAGGAAATGCGTAGTAAAGGGTAAGAGCCCTGACTTTGAGGTCTGGGAGGCTTGGACTTGAACGAGCACCGTTTACTAACTTTGAGAAAGATGCTTAATCTCTGTAAGCCTCTGGAAATGAGAATAGTAATATGAAATCTGGGTGCAATGGGACCCCTAAAATGATTGATGCCCTTCCCTTCTGGGAGCCTCACCTTCCCAGCCTCACCAGAGGAAATCTCTGGGCTCAGAGGTCAATAGTACAAGGCCTGGCCTGAAGGATCAGTGGGGCAGATCTCAGGAAACCCCCTGATTCCTGCACTTCCCTAAAGAAGCTGGAAAAGAACTTATTAACCTGCTGCCTGCAGCAAAGCCTTGGGGGAGCTGGGGCCCCAGAATGCCAGACACAAATGGAGTCAGCCACAAACACCTGAAGCTTTCTGGCCTCAACAGCCAAGCATTGTTAAGTAATTATGGGAGGCAGGCGGTGGGTGGGGGGCTCTTGTTTACAATAACAGAAGCTAAAAGGTATTTAGGGATAAATCTAAAAGATATTCAAGTACTTATGGAGACAATTTAAAACCATCACTGAAGAAAGTAAAATAAGATGCAAATCAAAAGACAGATAGGCCACATTTTTAGATGGTGAGATTTGGTATTAATGTCAGCACTGGCCAAACTGATTTTAAAACTCAGTAATATTCCAGACAAACTCCAGTAAGTTTTGTGTGAGTGTGTGGAATTTTACAAGCTGATCCTAAAATTCATATGAGAAGCACAAAAATACAGAAATACCTGGAGTGTGTGTGAGGAAGACTTATTTGTAGAAACTTGAATGATTTGATATCAAAACTTATTTTAAAGCCATACTGATTTAGTCAAAGTGATGTTGGTGCAGGGATAGAAACATAGACAAAGCGGAGACCCCAGAAACAAATGTGTGCATATGTAGAAGCCTCATATATGGCACTAGACATTGGCATCACATATGGAAAATGGTAGGCATTTGCCTCATAACACATACAAAAATAAATTCCAGATGCATGAAAGACCCGAGTGTGAACAAAAACATAAGAACAATAGCTTCAAAGTCTGATATTACAGAAGGATTTCATAGGATACAGAAAACACCATCCCAACTGATAAGTTACATATATATAAATTAATGTGGTCTGTTGAACAGAAAATACTGTAAATAAAATAGAATGGTGAGTTACATAATGAGAAGCTATTTGCATTGGTATATCTCAGAAATCTCTAAGTGAAGTATTATGGAGTATTATAACTACTGTTTATTCAGATTGTTCAATTTTCAAAAGAATAAAAAAAAGATCAGATGAAGAAAAAAATTAGTATACAGAATATGTTTTAAAACTGTAAATCAATAAGATATAGAAGCACAGCCTGATATAAAATTGGGCAAAGGAAATGAACATAAAATACACAGAAGAAAATTAACTGGGTATGAGAAGGAATTCAGCCTCCCTAATTATGAGGATGTAATATGTAGGCCTTGTAGATACCCATGCAAGTGCTCAGAACCCTTGTGACATTTGGGGAAGGTCTCAAAGACCCACAAAGTTCACAGGGTGACACTGATTTGGAGCTAGATGCCAAGCTGATGCCTAATTCTTCCAACTTTGCCAAAGCTCAGAGAGTCAATAGCTAGGGTAATAGGGAGTTCAGGTCTTAAGCCAAACCACACAAAGTTTGGGAGGATGCGAAATTTGGATGAAGACTTGGTGAGACAGGGAGGCCCCATATAGCCATGAACAGCCTAGTGAATGGCCCAGCTGGTGGCGAGCAAGCGTCACAGGAATCCATATCAGGAGCTGAAGTTTATGCAGGCCAGTCCTCAAGCCCACTGAGTTTTGGTTAGGTGAAGTCTGGCGCTCAAGTCAAGCTGGGCCTAACGAGGAAGGCGGTGCCTCTGAAAATGATCTAGAATAAACCTCTGGCCATGGGGTCACCTATAGCCACCTGGCCGCCTCTGTCCCTGTTAAAGACCTTTCTTAGTTTTAAGAAATCAGCCATGTGTCTTGAGCAAGCCTAATCACTCCAAGTCAGAATTGGTGTCCCCACCCACTTAGTGTGCGGTTTATGGGTAATGCCACTCTGCCATTCAACACACATGGATCCAGTGTGTTCCAGACACTGTTCTAGGTGTGCTTGTGACACATCAGTGAAGAAAATAAACAAAAGATTCCTGTCCTCCTGAGGTTTACATTCTAGTGGGAAGGGGAACATTATAGGTAATCAAAATAAATAAGTATTTATCTCAGGCTCCACCCCAGACCTACTGACAAAGGAAGCATCTGTGTTTTAACTGGTTCCTCTAGTGATTTACTTGCACATGAAGGTTGAGAAGTTCTGTGAGTTTAGGAATCCCTGACTTTTCCACTTGCAACTCCACAACCAATTAACCACGGTGTGACTGGCTTTCTGCCAGATTGCTGCTTAACACATTCTTAGCAACAGTTGTGACATTTCTTGGTGGGGCAGATGGGAAATGGTACTTGTGAGCAGATATTATAGGCAACCAAGTTGTTCTGACTTTGGGACTGCTTCCTTTGCTATAAGTGTGTGTATTTATTATACTGAGCAACTAGTGCGTATAATTAAGGCAACTTTAATGGCAGCAAGTGGTTTTGCTATTTTATGCACCTTGCTATTCTAAAAAAACTTATTTTAGTTCTGGTACACCCAGTTATACCAAAAAATATTGACTCCTTTGCTAAATAAAGACATTCTCACTAGTTTCTTCATTTTAACCAAAAGAGGTCAGCAGGTAGAAAGAGTGGAAGGTGAGCAGTTGGAATTACCTGAAGTGTTCTATGACCCTCACATCTCAGCTTCCACCATAGCCACTTCTAGAAGGTTCTCTTTATGTCTCTTGGCCAACATGGAATATCCATTCTTTGATCTACAGATCCTAGTTAGTCTTTTCAATGCTCATCCCAAAATGAAGAAACTGTCTTTTGCTTTTAACTCATATAGTATCTACTGATTCATTTTGAAGTGAATCCTGTACTGAATTATGACAGTTTCTTTTAACTGTCATTTACATCCTGTGAACCGTCATTGAAATCTTGGATTATTGTTTGTATTCACATTATTTCCTATCACATTTTTCAGGATAGATTTCAGATTCTGTAAGGACAGGAGCTATGTCTTTGTGTATCTTGATGCACTTTATGCATTACCTGTACGAAACAGTCACTCGATAAATGTGATTTTAGTGTGTATTTGCTCTATGGGAAAATATTTTTCTCTTGAAAGGTTAAGAATTAGTACATAATTTATCAAACCTGGGGCTGAATCACATGGATATCTCCATTTGCTACTGCAGTACAGCATTCATGTAATATTTTAAGGGTTGGAGCTGCATCATATTTAGCTCGGAGTGACGTTTCTCAGGCTGCTAAGCAGAAGTCTTTGTATACCTACTGGCTCGCTTGCAGCAAGTGAGATGACAGGAACTGGGTATCTATTTGGGGAGGAAGATAAGTGGCCTATGACATTAGAAAACAAGCAGAAAAATAAATTTAGAATTCAGATAGAATGTCATTCATTTTTAGAGTTGTGTTCCTTGTCTGTCACACCAACATTTGAAAGAAAGCTATAATCCAAGTCTAAACAACATTGTTGTAAAAACAGAATATGAAAAGCATCTAGAGAATTGTTTTCCCATAGCATTGTGGAAAAGCAGTTCCATGCTGAAAATACTCAGTTCCCAAAGAAATGGTGTAGATCACTGCACTACCATGTTTAATCAGTTTTTCTTTTACCAAAAAAGGGAGAACAACAAGAACTCAGAAATTGAGAGATTATACTAGAGCTAAAATGAGATTATTTTCCCCATGCATTCTTTTTTCCTTCAAGATGCACATTCTCACTGTATACTTTTTCTTTTTCCAAAGACCTTTCCTATATATTGATGAAAGGAAAAATGGGCTACTTCATTCTTCAATGCACTTTTAACAGTTTAGAACATAATTCTATGCTATCTTCTGGGCCAAGTGGAATCTCACTAGAACCTGAACTGTCAAACTTCTAAGTGGGATGAGCTGAAGTTGCCTACAGAATTGAAATTTTGGAAGATGGGAAAAGAAAAACTACAATTCTAAACACTGAAAGCTTACTTTGGAAAACACACAGCTTCCTTCTAGTCCAGGTCTTTTTCTGGATTTTTGCATTCAAAGTTGATGTTTGCATATATTTGCTTATATTTGCATGTAATGTTTCATAGTCTGAAAAGATATCCTCTGCTCATCAAACTCAGAGTAACCAGCAACCAGGGTTTTTGTGGATTTGAACTGTAGAAAGGGAGCCCCCATACTCAGATATTCAGAAATCTGGTTGATTCTATTTCTCAGACTCAGGTACATCTAAAGACAGAGGATGGGCCAGGAGCAAATGGTGAGTGTCCACAGGGGGTGCTGTCACACCCAGACCAGGCTTGTGGTCTTACAGTTCCTTCTCGGAATCATGTTGTTCATCCTCTCATTTGTCTGTTTGGTTCTTCACACTGTAGATGTCTGTACCCACATGTAAGTACTAAATGATGGGTAGAAAAGATGACTCTTGGTCCTTTTTTTATCAGATGTTCACTTGACCTTAAAGTGAGTAGAAACATTAATGGCCGTATTAAAAATGGTTGAATATGGCTAGCGTGAACTCTTACATGAGCCAACTTTTACAAAAAATCGAAATCCCTGGTTATTTAACTTAGGCATTTAATTTAGTATCAGTTCTCTCTGAAATATCAAATCCATGGCTCACAGATTACTTGAGGGAGTTTTGCAAAAACGGAACTGAATTTAGATAAGATTGTCATTCAGCCACAACATATTTAGGCAGAAGGTTTAAAAACAATCTTCCTGACAGAGGTTTCACAGTCTGCTTAGAAGAAAGAAGGAACTTTAAATACCTTCAGGGTTAATAATTTTTCCACATTAAATTATTATTTTTTCCATTGTCCTCCCAGCCCCCTGGAATTTAGAGCATCAGAGATTTTTACTTTCTTAACAATGTGAGTAAATACTAACTGGCTGCTTTGAATCCCAGCCATTTGGGTAGAAGAACAACATTCCTCTGGACATAAATAACATAGTAAAGCAGGATGAAAACGCTAGATGAGCAGACATTATTAGAAAGACCACTTCAAACAGCAAGAACCAGTCTTCTCTCCACGATTATCTATTCCTAACTGCAGGGACCAGAGAATGCAATCTTATTTCAGGCGTTTGACGTGAATTTCAGTCCAGGTTCAGGCATTATTCTGGGCCAGATCTATCTATCTACCTACCTAGCTATCTTTCCGTCATTAATGTACAGTTAGATGAGTAAAATTATGTTTAGTTTTCTGCCGCCATCACGAAGATAGCCCAAGATACCCCATTGCACTCACTGTACATGAGCAGAGTAAGATGCTGTGGAATCACTACTTGTCTTCTCTGTGTTCTACAGCCCTCTACGTGCCCCTCCTCCTACATTATTTATGGTAATTGTATGTGCCCATTGTTCCCTCCTCCCTGGTCCGTCCATTTCTGCCCATCTACCCCAGTCTCTTTCCCTTTGGTAACTTTTAGTCCATTCTTGCTCTCTGTGAGACTGCTAATGTTTTCTCCTTCAGTTTTGTCTCTGTTCGGATACTCCAATCATGATGAAATCATTGTATATATGGTGAACAATATTCCCTGTTCATCTTGTGAGGCAGCTCCCCACAGCTGGGCAGTGCCCGCCGTGGGGGTGGAGTTTGCAAGAGCAGCACTGGTGCCTGGAAATCCCATGATGTCACAGTGCTGCCTCTGTCCTAGAGAAAGAATGGGTATGCTTAGAGGAGCAGCTGGGATTCTGGTGAGGTGGACACTGAACAACTTGACAGCATCAGGTAAAATGGAATCCAGACCCGAGGTACTGTGTGTTTCTTTTTATTTTGGTGTCAGTACTAAACAGTTCCATGCGCAACATTATGGTTATTAAAATACCCCCATTACCAAGTCCCCACCTCATAGCCTGTAAGAGTCAATGTCCATTAGCCCAGGAATATGCTGTAGAAGAAGCGCTAGTAATCTTCACTGTGTGATACTGCCTTGCCCATGCCTGCCCCCTGCCCACATTATGTGTGCTACTCTAGTGCCCCATTTTCCCTCTCTTCCCTCCTTTCCAACCCATCCTCCTCAGTCACATTCCCTTTTGTAACCATGAGTCCATTCTTGGGTTTGGTGAGGCTACTACTGTCTTGTTCCTTCACTCTTTTTATTTTTTCTGATACTCCACAGGTGAGTGAAATCATTTGACATTTTTTGTGTTCTGCATGGCTTATTTCACTGAGCATAATACCCTCCAGCTCCATCCATGTTGTTGTAATTGGTAGGATTGATTTTCTTCATCTGGCTGAATAATATTCCACTGTTCATCTACTGATGGACACCTATCTTGGCTATTGTGTATAGTGCCGTGACAAACATAGGGTTGCACATGTCTTTTCTAAACTGGTCTGCTGCATTCTATTATTTATTTTTTATGTATGTATGTACATATTCATGTATGTACTTACTTACTTATTGTTTATTTATTTATCATTAGTCTACAGCTACATGAGTACCATTAAGTTTACTTGACGCCCCCCACTACTAATTTACCAAAGGAAAGGGGCTAGGAAGGCCGGTTGGGAAGGGAGGGAGAAGGGTGTAGAGGGGGCATTAAGATCAGCTCAGTTGATGTGTGGGGAGGTCCCACGGGAAAGTCAGTGTAGTACAGAGAGCTTAAGTAGTGATTCTGTAGCATCTTGTTAGTCTGAAGGACAGTGACTGTAATGGAGTATGTTGGGTGGACTTGATCTGGGGCGTGTAGTAACCATAATGTAGCTCATGGAATTGTGGATTGGCTATTGTGGATAGTGCTGTGATAAACCTAGGAGTGCACATGTCTTTTTAAAACTGGGCTGGTGCTTTCCTTCTTTCTTTCGTTCTTGTATTTCATTCTTTTTCTCATATATGTATTTATTTATTCATATATTCATTCATCTGTCTTTCTATCTATCTGTGTATATTTATCTGTCTATCGATCTATCTGTTGATCTATCATTCTGTCTTTCTGTCTTCCTTAAATGTATGTATGTATGTATTTATTTATTTATGCATTCATTCATTAATCTGTCTTTCCATCTGTGTGTAACTATCTGTCTGCCTGTCTATCTGTCATTAAAACACAATTACATGAGTAACATTATGTTTTCTAGACTCCCCCCATCACGAAGATGCCCCGCAGATACCCCACTGCAGTCAATATCCATGAGCATAGTAAGATGCTGTAGAATCACTACTTGTCTTCTCTGTGTTGTACAGTACTCCCTGTGACCCTGCTGACCACATTATACATGCTAATCGCAATGCATGATTTCTTTCCCTCTCCCATTATCCCTCCATTCTCAACTATCCACCCCAGTCCCTTTCCCTTTGGTAACTGTTAGTGTCTTCTTGGGATCTGTGAATCTAGTGCTCTTCTGTTCATTCAGTTTCTCTTGGTTTTCCTTTTCGAGAGGTTAGTGATATCATTTCATACTTGTCTTTCTCCGCTGGGCTTATTTCACTGTGCATAATACCCTCTAGCAACATCCATGTTGTTGAAAATGATAGGATTTCTTTTCTTCATATGGCCTAATAATAGTCCACTGCTCATCTTCTGATGGACAGTTAGCTTGGCTATTGTGAATAGTGCTGTGATAGACATAGGGGTGCACATGTCTTTTGAAAACTGGGCTGTTGCTTTCTATCATGTATTTATTTATTTACTTGTCGTTAATCTCCAATTACACGGGGTGACATTATGTTTACTAGACTCCCACCATCGCCAGTTTTGCAAAGGTAAACGTCTAGTAAGGCTGGTGGGGAAGGGCAGGAGAAGGGTGGAAAGGGGGCATTAAGATTAGCTCCCATAATGTGGGAGGGTTTCCACGTGGTAGTCAGAGTAGTGTAGAGAAGTCAAGTAGTGATTCTGTAGAATCCTACGATGCTGATGGATAGTGACTCTAACAGGGTATATGGTAGGGAGGGAACTTGATGAACTGGGGAGTCTACTAACTATAATATTGCTCTTATAATTGTTGATTAATGATAGTGAAAAAAAACCCATGTATTCCTGACGAGATGATTATGAAACCCAGGAAAAAAAAAAAAAGGGAGGCAAGGATTGCAGCCTGTTGAGCTCCCGGCAGGCATCCCGCCGGTCACTGCAAGCTGCTGAGCTCTCTCGGTCGGTCCACAGGGCTTCCCCGGCCTCCCCCATCAGGCAGCGCGCCGCGGTGACCCCGGGGTCATGTTCCCAAGACGCCTGCGCGTCATGTGTGTTTTAGTCATACAGCTATGCAGGGAATTTGATGCGTATTTTTAGTGCTATTTTACCTTGACAGAAATTAAGATCTCAAAAATCCATTTATTTACCAAATATCTTGCAATAAGAACCAATTTCAGTTAGTCTCTTGCTTTGGAAAATTTATTAATTCCCAAACATTTCTTTAAAAATCTTTCCAAAGTAAAGATTTCAGAATCTATTTTCAGAAAACATAGAGCCTAGAATAGTTCAAAAAATCTAGAGGATGAAGAATGACAGAGTTATATGGCATGCTATCAGAGTTCAAGATTTGTTGTAAAGATAACTAAGACAGTGAGGGGTCAGCCCATGGACAATGAACCAAAAGACAGGATGGAGAGTCAAGAGACAAACCCACCCAGGTACAGTCACCTGATTTATAATAAAGGTGCTACCGCAAACCAGTGGGGACAGGATAAACTTTCAATAAATGGGAAAAAGTGAACAGTGAACGCTACCCCACACCATGCACAAAAATTAATTTGCGATTGGTCAGAGACCTAAATGTGAAAGGTATACAGTAAGTTTTCTGGAAGAAAATATAGGAGAGTATCTTCTGTATCTGGAGATAGGCAAATATTTGTTAAACTGGAAAAGGAAAATAATTGGCATAAGAAAAAATGTAAATAAATTGCTTTGCACAAAATGTAAAACTTCTACTCTCTTAAAGATATCCTTAAAATATGAAAAAGCAAGCCACAAACTGGAAAAAAATGATGGCAATATACATATCCAACAAATGACTCATATTTACTATAAGGAACTACAAATCAACAAGAAAAAGACAACCTAATTTTTTTAATGGGAAAACACTTTCTCAGGCACTTCATGAAAGTTAAGCATATAAGCATTAATAAAAAAACCGTCAGCATACTCAGCTGAGAAATGCAAATTAAAACCACAGTGAAATATTACCACACTCCACCAAAAGTGGTGAAAAGTAAAAAAGACTTACACCTGTAATACCAAATATTAATGACAATGAGGAATTCTCTTATGTTGCTGATGGAAGTGTAAACTGAAGTGACCCTTTGGGAAACTTCTGGTCCATCTGGTAAATCTAAAAATGAGTTTATCTGATGACACAGCAATCCTACACTGGGACTATGTCTACCAAAACATGTACAACAACTCACAAACACATGGAGGCTTAACAACACGCACCTAAATAGTCAATGGATCAATGAGCAAATTAAAATGGAGATCCAGCAGTATATGGAAATAAATGACAACAACAACACAAAGTCCCAACTTCTCTGGGATGTAGCAAAAGCAGTCTGAAGAGGAAAGTATATAGCAATCCAGGCATATTTAAAGAAGGAAGAACAAATCCAAATGAATAGTCTTAACGTTACAATTATCAAAATTGGAAAAAGAAGAATAAATGAGGCCTAAAGTCAGCAGAAGGAAGGACATAATAAAGAGCAGAGAAGAAATAAGCAAAATTCAGAAGAATAAAACAATAGATAAAAATCAATGAAACCAAAAGCTGGCTCTTTCAGAAAATAAACAAAATAGGTAAGCCCCTAGCCAGACTTATTAAGAGAAAAAGAGAATCAACACACGTGAACAGAATCAGAAATGAGAAAGGAAACATCACGATGGACCTAACAAATACAAAGAATTATTAGAGACTGCTATGAAAACCTATATGCTATGAAGCTGGAAAACCTAGAAGAAATGGACAACTTCTGAGAAAAATACAACCTTCCAAGACTGACCAAGGAAGAAACACAAAATCTACACAAACCAATTACCAACAAAGAAATTGAAGTGGTAATCAAAAAACTACCAAAGAACAACCCCTGGACCAGACAGATTTAGCTCGGAATTTTATCAGACATACAGAGAACACATAATACCCATTCTCCTTAAACTTTTCCAAAAAATTGAAGAGGAGGGAATACTCCCAAACACATTCTATGAAGCCAACATCACCCTAATACCAAAACCAGGCAAAGACCCCACCAAAAAAGAAAACTACAGACCAATATCCCTGATGAATGTAGATGCAAAAATACTCAAAAAAATATTAGCAAACCGAATTCAAAAATACATCAAAAGGATCATACACCGTGACCAAGTGGGATTCATCCCAGGGATGCAAGCATGGTACAACATTCGAAAATCCATCAACATCATCCACCACATAAACAAAAAGAAAGACAAAAACCACATGATCATCTCCATAGATGCTGAAAAAGCATTTGACAAAATTCAACATCCATTCATGATAAAAACTCTCAACAAAATGGTTATGGAGGGCAAGTACCTCAACATAATAAAGGCCATATATGATAAACCCAACATCATACTGAACAGCAAGAAGCTGAAAGCTTTTCTTCTGCGATCTGGAACAAGACATGGAAGCCCACTCTCCCCACTGTTATTCAACATAGTACTGGAGGTCCTAGCCATGGCAATCAGACAAAACAAAGAAATACAAGGAAACCAGATTGGTAAAGAAGAAGTTAAACTGTCACTATTTGCAGATGACATGATTTTGTACATAAAAAACCCTAAAGACTCCACTCCAAAACTACTAGAGCTAATATTGGAATTCAGCAAAGTTGCAGGATACAAAATTAACACACAGAACTCTGTGGCTTTCCTATACACTAACAATTAGCTAATAGAAAGAGAAATCAGGAAGACAATTCCATTCACAATAGCATCAAAAAGAATAAAATACCTAGGTATAAACCTAACCAAAGAAGTGAAAGACCTACACCCTGAAAACTATAAGACACTCTTAAGAGAAATTAAAGAGGTCACTAACAAATGGAAACTCATCCCATGCTCCTGGCTAGGAAGAATTAATATCGTCAAAATGGCCATCCTGCCTAAAGCAATATACAGATTCGAGGCAATCCCTATCAAATTACCAACAGCACTCTTCAATGAACTGGAACAAACAGTTCAAAAATTCATATGGAACCACCAAAGACTCCGAATAGCCAAAGCAATCCTAAGAAGGAAGAATAAAGTGGGGGGGATCTCACTCCCCAACATCAAGCTCTACTACAAAGCCACAGTAATCAAGACAATTTGGTACGGGCACAAGAACAGAGCCACAGACCAATGGAGCAGAATAGAGACTCCAAACATTAACCCAATTCTTTCATAATGACTCTTTCATAATCCACAGGGAATATGCTATGGTAAAAATAAATGTCAAAACTTGTCATCCACACTTTCTAAGATTCTAAGTACTTCTGAGAGGAAAAAAATGGGGATTCACTTTTAGTACATAGAGTGATTAACAGAAAACAGATCAAAATAAAGTGAAGCACTTGATGACAGAGGGAAAAGAGAGCATCACTGTAAAGTTAAAATTACCAAGCACATCACAAAATTATACCTCTTGGAACTGCTATAGTCTGTAACATGGGAGCTCTTGAATAAGGTTGCAGAAAGAAAATTGTCTGGCACCTACAGGTAGCACTAGAAAGTGACTAATTAGCATCTTTCTGTCTGAAGCCCACAGAACTCACTCTACTGAGAGTATGTTCTTTGAGCACAGTCCTTCTTTGGGTGGGGTTGTTCCAGACCCTATTCTGGGGTGAGAGATGGGCTGTACTTTGGAGGTTTTGTTCGTCCATTGGAGGGTAGTTATAGGAAGCAGTCAAGTAGGTTGTTCTGAGGTCTGTTCCTCTCTAGAGAGGAAACTGCTGTGAGAACAAACTGAAGCCCCATTTAGCCAGAAAACTGAGCTCCCTTCAGTGGTTGGCCTTCAGTGGGTTTCCTCCAGATTCAAGTTGTTTTATAATGCAGCAATCCCAAATTTTTATAATGATTTTTGCTTTCCACTTACATTTTGTATCTTTGTTTATTTTTAATTTAAATGAGGGCCAAATGCCAGCTCTGACATTTCCTTGCTGTGATTTTGGACAAGCATTTTAACTTCTCTGTGCCTCAGTTCCCCCATCTATAAAGTGAGAATGATAGTACTCATAAGTTTCTCGTGAGATTTAACCATGTCTGGCACTAAATACTCACAATACAAGCATTTGCTATTTTATTGTAGATTTCCAAATCCATCTTCCTATTCCTTCCATCAGTTCTGGGTGAGATGAGAGAAAAAGAAGTAGCTGCTAGAGATGTTTACCTAATGAAGGATATAAGAACAATTCTCAGATAAAGGTCTCTATGTAAGAGAACTGTTAAGAGGACAATCACTGATAGGTGAATCCACTTGTGCAAACCACCTCATAAGTTCAGCAGGTATAAATGAGCACCTTCATAGTGTGATTTCCAAAGACATCAAGTTTTCACTCCCTACATTTTCTTTCCCACAACTTCTATACATACCTCTTCTCCAAGTTTATTTATCCTTTAAATTCCAATAGTTAGTGATACATTTTTATTCAAAAACATAACAATTCCTGAGGATCTGTTAAGGGTAGGGTAAAGATGGTCACACATCAATCATTATTTGTATTTTGTTCCATAGAGTATGTGAGTAATGAATTCCTGAGAACCAATGTTGACTGAACAAAGCATGCAGAATACTTTGGAGCAAGATAAAGAGCAGAAAAAGTAGATTAAAATTAAAACCTCCAAACTTCATCATCTTCACACTCCTGACTTGGGCTCACTAAGGCATCTTATAAATTCTGATGAATTCTAAAATAACATTCTGCTGAACACCTCTTATCTGACCTCCACTTAACAAAATCTTCAGATTAACCAATACCCTCCCCTCTGCAGTAAAGCAGACTTATGTAGAGCAGGGCGTGCTGACTGCAGGAGGCTGGTAGACCCCTGTCTGTTACTTTAGCCCCCAGTGATTGCAAGAGATGCTTACCAAGGGCAGTTAGGTATTTTCCCGAACCTGATTTTGGTGGTTGCACTTGTTATAAATATGTAATACAATTAAACATTAGGTAAAATAATGTATTTTAAAAAGAGAGTTGTTGATTCTATGAGTCTTAGCTTGATCTGCCTCCCAAGAAGTTAACCCTAAGACAAGATATATGCAGGCAGTAATGTGATCCTAAGAATGGAGAGCTGGAAAAGGAAGAAAGCCAATATAAGGGTGTATTATTGAGTAGGTTGCTGCCATGAGCAACTGGAAATCTACCTGCACAGTCTTATCCCTTTTGATCAAAGGTTTCCCATGAAGCATAACTCCCTTGCACATGTATGAGGTTGCCACCCCCATGTGTTTGGGGAGTTTCTCTAAGGCATAACAAAGGCATCTCATGCTATGATGTTAGAAAGCTCTGGAAAACAGTACAGCTAAGACTCAACACCATCAATTTACACCTGCAAAAAGCTTGTGGTGCAACAATAGGTAGAATAAAAGGTGGACCAAGATGTGAGGTGTCCAATATACTATAAAAAATAAGATGATTGCTTTAGAAAAGCATAAATGCAAGTAGCTAATAAAATATTGCTATCAAAATTAATGTGGGCAAAACAATTGTGAAAGGTTGGAAAAACAACTGTAAAAATGTTCTCATTACTTCACAAGAGTGTAATGTCTCATTCAATTTGAACAAAAATAAATTTGGATATCATAAAAATGCATTATGTTTGTCATTTATGTAAAAAAGACTATAGACAGATCCAATGAGAAGATCCACATGCAAAGAAAGGACGTCTGGCTCTAGATTGAAAGACTGGTAAATGAATGTGTACTTATTTTTTTAGGTTAAGTAAAACATTTAAGATATATATACATACGTCTAATTGTTTCAATTGCATTAGATAAATAAGCTTTTACTGTATTTTCCTGAAAACCCTTCTTCCATAATATTGCCAGGTAGCATAGTAAAAGCACTTCTGGGATTATCTGATGTACATACCACAAATTATTACTACACAGTTATATGAACTATTTTAATGAATAGAAAATGCTAAGTATTTAATATTCCAAAGATTTATTGACTAGCCACTACATTTACTCAGGACACCAGCAAAAACCTTCTAACTGGCCTTCCTATCTTCAATTTGAATCCATTCTCTGCAGTGCAGATCTTTCAGAAGTGCAAATTTGATCTTGCCATCCTGTGCTGGAAATCCATTGGCCTGGGATAAAATTCAAACTCAGTCTGGCTCATAAGGACATTCATTCATTCATTATTAATTGAGAATCTTCTATATACCAGACACTGTTTAATTCTTTATCCTAATCACTTGCTATTTCTATCCAAACTCCAGCCATTTGCAGGTTTATCTTTCCCAGGGGTTAGCTACGTTAGTTAGAGTACTGAGCCCTCCAACTCTTTCAAGGTCCTACTAAACTTGCTACCACTGGGATGTGGCCAGGCTCTCCTCCTGAGTAATGCCTGATCAAATGAGCATCCCCTGTCACTGGTTCTGACTCCATCTTTGGGGAGGAGTTCCCTTCCAACCCTCCAGAAAGCTGCATGCTGCATTTTAGCTATCCTATTTCTGGTCTATTTTTCTTTCCACTCCAGAAAAATACTTCTCTAAAACCCTCTTCACTGCCAGTGGGAAAACAGTCAGCAGCCCCAGTTGCATTATTTCTCTGCCTCAGGTTTTTGTTTTAGTTTCAATAGGAGGATCTCTTTTTAGGCTTACTGGTTGTTCCAAGGATTTCTCTGCCTCTACATCTTCCAGACCCACTTCTTTCAATATCAAGACTGATTTCACAATCTTGTTACATCATTAGTGAACAAAAAGAAAATTATATCTCTGTTACATTAATGTTCCATAAAAATGAAAGCTTAGTAATAGAATAAATTACTAGTGGTTGAAAGCATTGATAGAATTCTTAACACTAGATTCTTTGAATTTTTTAAAGCTACTTGTTTTAAACCAAATTGACATTATTTATAATGTGAGGGAAAAACTATTTTTTTTAAATCACAGTGTCTGAGTTACTTCTAAATCAGTAGAATTAATCCTAAATAAAAGAATCTGAACTAAAAGCTTCATTTTGGCCTCTTCTCATCTCCTTCCATGGGTAAGGCTATATTAGTCACTAGAGCTAGTCAAGTACAGAAATGCTGCATCTTCACATTGCCTATAATTAATACAAAATCAATTCTCACTAAATGTTTAGGGGAATAATGTCCATAGTTCAATTTTGGATTCTAAAATTAGTGATAAGGTTTAAATGGAGCCTTGAGGACTGAGCACTGTGGAAATGAACATGGTATTGACGAAAACAGTAGAAAAGCCCTGGCTACATGACCTTCAGCAAGTCATTTGGTTGGGTTGAAATTTCCTCATCTGTAAAATAAGGGGACCAGATCACATTGTCTCACAGATCATTTTTTAAACCTGATTCTTCTTCAGTATAACTTGGACTCTGTTTTCAGTTATCCTTTCCATGCTTGTTGACACATGACATTGATATTTTTTTTTGTTTGTGTGTGTGTTTTACACAGAGCTGTGAAAGACTTATTTTCCACACTGGGTTTTATCTTTTGGAACAGTCTTCTTTTCCTTCATTTCAAAATATTTCTCCTACTCCCTGATGCAGGTGTTGAAAAGCAATGATGTAGATGCCACACACGTCAGCTATTGCTTGCGAAAGCTGCTCACAATCACTTCCATGAACTGGTGACCTGCTTGGAAAGTGACAGCATCTCTTGTCAAATGTCAGGGCAGACTCAACATTCTTCCCAACATTCAAGGCACCAAGGGAAAGCGATGGCAGCTCTGCAGATGGTGGTGAAAATCTCTGCCTTCAGTTCATTTAGTAGAGTTATGTGGAGCAAATATTTCCTCAAGCGGTGAATACAGAGGAAAGAACACATTTCAGGCTAATTAACTAGGCGGGACATATCCATTTCATTGGTACAGGATGGTTTTTAGCTTCAAAGAGATACTGTCATGAGTTTTGAAAAGCTTCAAACTATGACCCTTCTTTACAATTCAGAGGGTGATTGAAAATATCTGACATTAAAAGTACAACCTTTTAGACCCTTGTCACAGTAGACTCATGATCACCTCGACAGTTCACTACAACGTCCACTCATTTATCCATTCTACAAGTATTTGTTTGAATGTTTACCAGGTGTTAGATCCTATACCAGGTCCAGGGGATACTGAGATAAAGGACAGTCTCTGCTTTTAGGGGCTTACCATCTAATGGGAAGCCAAGCTAGTAAAGAGACAGAGGATGTAGAAGTACATACCCAAATAAATCTTGTCTATTAACTGGAAACTTGTCATCAGTTTTATGGGCTTACTAATAAAAGGCCTCTGATCTGAAATGAACCAAGCAATAGTAAAAGATCATTACTGAATACACTGTTCTGTTATTGATTAACTCCTATTTGTTGTACACATTAAAGATGGAAAGCAACATGGAAGTGCTAAGTGTAAGTATGTTCTCCACGCAGTTAATAACTTAATTGTGACATGTGGGTTATATGTCAAGCTGCAAGCAACATTCAAACTATCACTAAAATGCAACAGTATGGATGTCGTCAAACATAGTGACCCGAAGATGATAAAATTTTATGTGTGTTTCTATGACAGTAATCAGTAATAGACATAAACTGATATGAATGTAATAGCTGTATATTTAAGGTGAGTATCCATTTTTCTCATAGTCCACAAAATGTGTAATAATTATGAGATGCCTAAAGTCTCCCTATGGGACTGAGTGGACCTGAGTCAAGAGAAGCAACCAATCCATAGGAATTCAGCAAGAAAGGAGCAAGGAGGAAAAAATATCCTGACCTCACTCCTCTTCCTGCCTCCTATCTCCAGCCAGCAACATGGACTGAACTCAATTAGAAGCCAGAGAGCTAAGAAGTCCATTGATGTGGTCCGCAAGGGCCAGCCTCCCATGGCACAAAGTAAGGTGGGAAGGGTAAGGTGTGGAGGGACAACTGGAAGATACCCAGCACAACTGTAGTAGTAGCAGTAGTAATAGAGAGAAATGTGGGCTGAACATTAGCACGAGTAGGTGTTTACTCAACACCACAACCAAGGGCGTGGATTTTAAGATCGAAACTGGGATGAGTATTAGCACTAGTGTGTGCCATGTTCTGTAGTGAGTGAAGAACATTAAGCTTGGAAGATAATTAATTAAATACATGATGCAAAAAATATATAAAAAAATGATAATAAATGGGAAAGATAGGTTGAAATGAACACAACATTTATTTGGGGAAAATAAATGCTACAATTTAGATGTTATAAAATGATCACAAAAATAGATGTAGAGATGATAAAAGCTTGAGCGTTTTAACTAACCAGAAATGCAATGAAAGAATGTTCTATCTAAATCTATAAGTAGAAATACAGAAACAAGACCAAAGAGGGAACAGGTGTATGGTCAGAAAGTAAGTCAAAGATAGTGAGGATACCCGGAACCTGCTGAGCACAGAGCCTCTGAAGCCCACTGCAAGCACTCTACCAGACAGGCCTTGAGCTGGCTTTGCATTAAGAATCAATTAGAGCTTTCAGTCATTTCACTTTCAGATACAGTCTGACTCATTTCTTCACGTAACTTCCATTTTTCCCTGGAGAAAAACTGGGGATAATTCAGAGGACTGGCAATTTCCCAGCGATTTTCCATTTACATAATATGCATAAAAATATGACACAACTCGAGAGACGTGGAGCCAAGATGGCAGCGTGAGTAGAGCAGCAGAAATATCCTCCCAAAACCACATTTATCTATGAAAATATAAAAAAGACAACTCTTCCTTAAATAGAGACCAGAGGACACAGGACAACATCCAGACCACATCCACACCTGCGAGAATCCAGCGCCTCGCGAAGGGGGTAAGATACAAGCCCCGGCCCAGCGGGACCCGAGCGCCCCTACCCCCAGCCCCCAGTGGGAGGAGAGGAGTCAGCAGGGAGGGAGCCCAGGACTGCTGAACACCCAGCCCCAGGATTCCAGACCAGAGCACAGACACAGTGCATGTGTGGGGTCCTGGATACTGGGGAATCAGGGTGGCAGAACCGGTGAGCCGGTGCCTGAGGCTGAGGGTGGCAGAACCGGTGAGCCGGTGCCTGAGGCTGACGCCGGAGAACAAAGAAACGGGAGTGGCTTTTTTTTTTTTTTGACGAGTGCTTTTTGGAAGCCTTAAAGGGACAGGGACCCCAATACTAGGGAAACAGGGCAGCAAGACTGGTGAACGGGTGCCTGAGACCGGCACCTGAGGACAAAGAAAATCATGCGTTTTTCCTTTTTTTAAAAAAATATTTATTTAATTATTTTTCTTTTGTTGTTGCTGTTGTTGTTTTGGCTTGGAGAGTGCTTTCTGGAAGTCTTAAAGGGGCAGGAGAGGACACGTAGCCCAGAGGCAGGAAACCTGGGGATCTCTGGGCACTCTAACCCCCTGGGTAGCAGGGAGCACAAACGCCCATTACAGAGACAAATAGCCTCCCTGCTGCTCGCCCTCCAACGGGGCTCCACCATTTTGGAGGAGCAGCCCCAGCCAGGCCATGCCCACAGGAACAGCAGAGATAAACTCCATAGCAACCGGGCAGGACGCAGAAGCCCTGTCTGTGCACAGCTGCCAAGCACAAGCCACTAGAGGTCGCTATTCTCCCAGGAGAGGAAGGCCACAAACAAACAAGAAGGAAAGCTCTTCCAGCTGTCACTTGGACCAGCTCTGCAAACTATCTCTATCACCATGAAAAGGCAAAACTACAGGCAGACAAAGATCACACAGACAACATCTGAGGAGACAGACCTAACCAGTCTTCCTGAAAAAGAATTCAAAATAAAAATCATGAACATACTGACAGAGATGCAGAGAAAAACGCAAGAGCAATGGGATGAGATGCAGAGAAAAATGCAAGAGGAATGGGATGAAGTCCGGAGGGAGATCACAGATGTCAGGAAAGAGATCACAGAAGTGAAACAAACCCTGGAAGGATTTATAAGCAGAATGGATAAGATGCAAGAGGCCATTGAAGGAATAGAAACCAGAGAACAGGAACGTATAGAAGCTGACATAGAGAGAGATAAAAGGATCTCCACGAATGAAACAATACTAAGAGAACTATGTGACCAATCCAAAAGGAACAATATCCATATTATAGGGGTTAGGGGTACCGAAGAAGAGAGAGGAAAAGGGATAGAAAGTCTCTTTGAAGAAATAATTGCTGAAAACTTCCCCAAACTGGGGGAGGAAATAATCGAAGAGACCACGGAAATACACAGAACCCCCAACAGAAAGGATCCAAGGAGGACAACACCAAGACACATAATAATTAAAATGGCAAGGATCAAGGACAAGGAAAGAGTTTTAAAGGCAGCTAGAGAGAAAAAGGTCACCTATAAAGGAAAACCCATCAGGCTAACATCAGACTTCTCGACAGAAACCTTACAGGCCAGAAGAGAATGGCATGATATATTTAATGCAATGAAACAGAAGGGCCTTGAACCAAGGATACTGTATCCAGCACGTCTATCATTTAAATATGAGGGTGGGATTAAACAATTCCCAGACAAGAAAAAGCTGAGGGAATTTGCTTCCCACGAACCACCTCTACAGGGCATCTTACAGGGACTGCTCTAGATGGGAGCACTCCTAAAAAGAGCACAGAACAAAACAAACAACATATGAAGAATGGAGGAGGAGGAATAAGAAAGGAGAGAAGAAAAGAATCTCCAGACAGTGTATATAACAGCTCAATAAGCGAGCTAAGATAGGCAGTAAGATAGTAAAGAGGCTAACCTTGAACCTTTGGTAACCATGAATCTAAAGCCTGCAATGGAAATAAGTACATATCTCTCAATAGTCACCCTAAATGTAAATGGACTTAATGCACCAATCAAAAGACACAGAGGAATAGAATGGATAAAAAAGCAAGACCCATCTATATGCTGCTTACAAGAAACTCAACTCAAACCCAAAGACATGCACAGACTAAAAGTAAAGGGATGGAAAAACATATTCAGGCAAACATCAGTGAGAAGAAAGCAGAGGTTGCAGTACTAATATCAGACAAAATAGACTTCAAAACAAAGAAAGTACCAAGAGATAAAGAAGGACACTACATAATGATAAAGGGCTCAGTCCTACAAGAGGATATAACCATTCTAAATATATATGCACCCAACACAGGAGCACCAGCATATGTGAAACAAATACTAACAGAACTAAAGAGAGAAATAGACTGCAATGCATTCATTTTAGGAGACTTCAACACACCACTCACCCCAAAGGATAGATCCACCGGGCAGAAAATTAGTAAGGACACACAGGCACTGAACAACACACTAGAACAGATGGACCTAATAGACATCTATAGAACTCTACATCCAAAAGCAACAGGATATACAATCTTCTCAAGTGCACATGGAACATTCTCCAGAATAGACCACATACTAGCTCACAAAAAGAGCCTCAGTAAATTCCAAAATACTGAAATTCTACGAACCAATTTTTCAGACCACAAAGGTATAAAACTGGAAATAAATTCTACAAAGAAAACAAAAAGGCTCACAAACACATGGAGGCTTAACAACATGCTAATAAATAATCAATGGATCAACGAACAAATCAAAATAGAGATCAAGGAATATATAGAAACAAATGACAACAACAAAACAAAGCCCCAACTTCTGTGGGACGAAGCAAAAGCAGTCTTAGGAGGAAAGTATATAGTGATCCAGGCACACGTGAAGAAGGAAGAACAATCCCAAATGAATAGTCTAACATCACAATTATCGAAACTGGAAAAAGAAGAACAAATGAGGCCTAAAGTCAGCAGAAGGAGGGACATAAAAAAGATCAGAGAAGAAATAAACAAAACTGAGAAGAATAAAACAGTAGCAAAAATAAACGAAACCAAGAGCTGGATCTTTGAGAAAATAAACAAAATAGATAAGCCTCTAGCCAAACTTATTAAGAGAAAAAGAGAATCAACACAAATCAACAGAATCAGAAATGAGAACGGAATAATCATGACAGACTCCACAGAAATACAAAGAATTATTAAAGACTACTATGAAAACCTATATGCCAACAAGCTGGAAAACCTAGAAGAAATGGACAACTTCCTGGAAAAATATAACTTCTGAAGACTGACCAAGGAAGAAACACAAAGGTTAAACAAACCAATTATGAGCAAAGAAATTGAAATGGTAATCAAAACACTACCCAAGAACAAAACCCCGGGGCCAGACGGATTTACCTCGGAATTATATCAGACACAAAGAGAGGACAAAATACCAATTCTCCTGAAACTGTTCCAAAAAATAGAAGAGGAGGGAATACTCCCAAACTCATTCTATGAAGCCAACATCACCCTAATACCAAAACCAGGCAAAGACCCCACCAAAAAAGAAAACTACAGACCAATATCCCTGATGAATGTAGATGCAAAAATACTCAATAAAATATTAGCAAACAGAATTCAACAGTATATCAAAAGGATCATACACCATGACCAAGTGGGATTCATCCCACGGATGCAAGGATGTTACAACATTCGAAAATCCATCATCATCATTTACCACATCAACAAAAGAAAGACAAAAACCACATGATCATCTCCATAGATGCTGAAAAAGCATTTGACAAAATTCAACATTCATTCATGATAAAAACTCTCAGCAAAATGGGAATAGAGGACAAGTACCTCAACATAATAAAGGCCATATATGATAAATTCACAGCCAACATTATACTGAACAACGAGAAGCTGAAAGCATTTCCTCTGAGATCGGGAACCAGACAGGGATGTCCACTCTCCCCACTCTTATTTAACATAGTACTGGAGGTCCTAGCCACAGAATTCAGACAAAACAAAGAAATACAAGGAATGCAGATTGGTAAAGAAGAAGTTAAACTGTCACTATTTGCGGATGATGTGCTACTGTACATAAAAAACCCTAAAGACTCCACTCCAAAACTACTAGAACTGATATCGGAATACAGCAAAGTTGCAGGATACAAAATTAACAGACAGAAATCTGTAGCTTTCCTATACACTAACAATGAACCAATAGAAAGAGAAATCAGGAAAACAATTCTATTCACCAATGCATCAAAAAGAATAAAATACCTCGGAATAAACCTAACCAAAGAAGTGAAAGAACTATACCCTGAAAACTACAAGTCACTCTTAAGAGAAATTAAAGGGGACACTAACAAATGGAAACTCATCCCATGCTCATGGCTAGGAAGAATTAATATCGTCAAAATCGCCATCCTGCCCAAAGCAACATACAAATTTGATGCAATCCCTATCAAATTACCAGCAATATTGTTCAATGAACTGGAACAAACAATTCAAAAATTCATATGGAAACACCAAAGAGCCCGAAAAGCTAAAGCAATCCTGAAAAAAAAGAATAAATTAGGGGGATCTCACTCCCCAACTTCAAGCTCTACTACAAAGCCATAGTAATCAAGACAATTTGGTACTGGCACAAAAACAGAGCCACAGACCAGTGGAACAGATTAGAGACTCCAAAAATTAACCCAAACATTTATGGTCAATTAATATTCAATAAAGGAGCCACGGACATACAATGGCAAAATGACAGTCTCTTCAACAGATGGTGCTGGCAAAACTGGACAGCTACATGTAGGAGAATGAAACTGGACCATTGTCTAACCCCATATACAAAGGTAAACTTAAAATGGATCAAAGACCTGAATGTAAGTTATGAAACCATTAAACTCTTGGAAAAAAACATAGGCAAAAACCTCTTAGACATAAACATGAGTGACCTCTTCTTGAACATATCTCCCCGGGCAAGGAAAACAAAAGCAAAAATGAGCAAGTGGGACTACATTAAGCTGAAGAGCTTCTGTATAGCGAAAGACACCATCAATAGAATAAAAAGGAACCCTACAGTACGGGAGATTATATTTGTAAATGACAGATCCGACAAAGACTTGACATCCAAAATATATAAAGAGCTCACACGCCTCAACAAATAAAAAACAAATAATCCAATTAAAAAATGGGCAGAGGATCTGAACAGACAGTTCTCCAAAAAAGAAATACAGATGGCCAACAGACACTGAAAAGATGCTCCACATTGCTAATTATCAGAGAAATGCAAATTAAAACTACAGTGAAATATCACCTCACACGAGTAAGGATGGCTGCCATCCAAAAGACAAACAACAACAAATGTTGGCAAGGCTGTGGAGAAAGGGGAACCCTCCTACACTGCTGGTGGGAATGTAAATTAGTTCAACCATTGTGGAAAGTAGTATAGAGGTTCATCAAAATGCTCAAAACAGACCTACCATTTGACCCAGGAATTCCACTCCTAGGAATTTACCCTAAGAACGCAGCAATCAAGTTTGAGAAAGACAGATGCACCCTATGTTTATCGCAGCACTATTTACAACAGCCAAGAACTGGAAGCAACCTAAATGTCCATTGGTAGATGAATGGATAAAGAATATGTGGTACATATACACAATGGAATACTACTCAGCCATAAGAAGAGGGAAAAATCCTACCATTTGCAGCAACATGGATGGAGCTGGAGGGTATTATGCTCAGTGAAATAAGCCAAGCGGAGAAAGAGAAATACCAAATGATTTCACTCATCTAAGGAGTATAAGAAGAAAGGAAAAACTGAAGGGACAAAACAGCAGCGGAATTACAGAACCCAAAAATGGACTAACAGGTACCAAAGGGAAAGGTACTGTGGAGGATGGGTGGACAGGGAGGGATGGGGGGTGAAGAAGAAAGGGGGGATTAAGATTAGCATGCATGGGGGGGAGGGAGAAAGGGGTGGGCTGTACAACACAGAGAAGACAAGTAGTGATTCTACAACATTTTGCTATGCTGATTGATAGACAGTGACTGTAATGTGGTTTATAGGGGGGACCTGTTATAGGGGAGCGCCTAGTAAACATAATATTCTTCATGTAAGTGTAGATTAAAGATTTAAAAAAAAGAAAGAAAAGGGGGATTACTCCTTGATAGGATAAAACTAATGGTAAATCAAAGATTAACGCATGCTTTACATATCCTTAATTTTGATCACTTAAAGGGTGTCAGATGATTGGCTATGGAGGTACACTATTCTGATAATATTCCTTTCTCTTAATAAAAAAAAACGGCAGTTCCTGTGTGGTGACCTCCAATCAGTTCTACACAATGGTATAAAGGGCATATCAAAGTGTGGGGAAAGGGTCTGTTTGTTTTTATACAGAAGATCAAAGCCTAATTTGGCTACCCAGAAAATGAACTAAGATACGATATGAAGAAGAACTTCCAACATCAGCACTCTCTGGAAGATTCATACCAGAAGATGATCATCAAAAAACCTCCACAAAAATCCAGACGATGCTGCAGCTGTAGTTGCATCCATCCCACCGTTTCCTGGACTTGCTATTGAAATGAAGAAGGAGATATCTAAGCTGGCCTGTGCATACAGTAAAACAACAAATTTGACTGGTTCTATACTGTTGGAACTCAACCAAGAATTAGGAGAAGTGCAAGTTGTAGCGCTCCAAAATCTTACGACTACAGACTATCTACGGTTAAAAGAACATATGGGATGTGAGTTCCCAGAAATGGGTTGCTTTAATTTGTCTGATTTCTCTCAGACTGTTCAAGTACAGTTGGACAATATCCATCATATCATAGACAAATTTTCACAAATGCCTAGGGTGCCTAACTGGTTTTCATGGCTTCACTGGAGATGGCTGCTAATTATAGATCTGCTTTGTTTATGTAACTATATTCCTATTATGTTAATATGTATGCACAATTTAGTTGGTAGTTTAAAACCTATACATGCTTAAGTTAATCTACAAGAAGATATGTCAAAGAAATAATCAATCCTCTCAGGTTTTCTTCCATCTGCTACCTCTATAGCTTTTCTTCTTCCTTCCTAACTACAACCCTTAAATAGAATTCGTGCCTCATATCGAATTTACCGAGTATCATAATTCCTCCAAGTGGTAAAGATACCTCAAGACAAATGCTGGGCATAGAAACCACAGGGCATAAATCTGCAAAGAAGTAAAAAGCTAACCTTTTCAAACAATATGGCTTCTCTCTCACTTACCAACTTTACATCTCCCTGTATGGCCCCGGAAGATGACTGGTTAGCCAGAGACGGGTAAGATTCCTCAAGGGAGGAACAACCTAAGACAGGCACCGTTGCAGGGGGGCCATCAGGTGAGAAATTGTGGATCAACAGTGGTGAAGCTTAGAACCTCACCCCCCCTCCCCCCCGTTTTGAGAGAAATCTTCTGCATCCGTGGATGTTTTATTGGCCTTGTCTAGCTCGGATTAACACATAGTCTAAGGCACACACCTGATCATCTACAATTGCTCTGTTACAACACTAAACTATGTTTTATACCTTTATCTTGCATCTACCTACCACTTCAGCATTTTATTAAAAATAAAAAAAATAATAATAATAAAGGGAGAAATGTGGGATCCACATATAAATCAAGTATAAAAATCAAACAAATATTCATATTTGACCTGATTGTTTATAGTTCATAATGCGTGATCAAAACCGAAAGTTTCTGTGATGACTGCTCTTGTACTGTTCACCATGTAACTTATTCACTATGTAAGAATTCGTTCACCATGTAAGAACTTGTTTGTTATGCTTCAGAAGATTGGAGACTGATGAGAATTAGGCTTGAGATGGATTAATGATTGTGCATTGAGCACTGACTCCCCTATACAGAATTTTATTGTTGTTAACAACCATTTGATCAATAAATATGAGAGATGCGTTCTCAAAAAAAAAAAAGAAAAAGAAACATCTTCATATATAATTATGTATATGGTAGACCTCCTAGCCTGTGTCATATCTCACTTTCTCTAAACCTATCCAAATATTTCTTGCAGGAAAGCTGCCATTCGCTCAGTGCAGATGAGCTGATGATCCTGGGAGAAATCTTGGCGGTAGAGGAAAGAACTAGTTGCGAAACACAGTTTTCTCAGGAGTGGAAGGGAGGGTTCCAGCCATGTGGCAGAAGCTCTGAAAAGGTTGACTGAGTGAATAAATGGTTGTGTGGACAAATGAGTGAAGGGCCAGTAGCTGAATGGGACTTGAAGTGGGGGAGTAAGAACCTGTCACAAGGCCTTGAGAGGAACTTCTGTCACAGTCTCAGGCCTACAGGCATGTGACACGTGATATTTGGGCTCCATTCAGTTTTTTTTCTGCCAAGCTCTGAGCTTGATAATCATTACAATACTGTCTGTGCTAGCTGTAACTCACTTCGGAAGGAGTCAGAGCCTCATATTTAAAATGATCCAAATTCAAATACAGAGGCGGTTTCTGGTGAAACTTAAAAATTGAACAAGGAGAGATCATAGGATAGAATCATATAAATAACTTTACCTTGTCTCCTAACGTCTGGTACAACCCTGTCTCTGGAAAAAACACTTGACTACCCTTTTAATAAGAGACAGTCCTTCAACCACCCTAAGATGCACAGTATTAACTTCAATAATTTCACGTGTCTAGTGTCGGGTAATAAGCTTCAAACCTGAGTTACCATTAAACTTACCTCCCTCGTTAGGACCTCCTGTGAACTGCCTGGCTGCTGGACTGTGACGTGAAGAAAGGGTTTTCTTTCTCTTTTTTCCTGCCTGATGGTCTCCCCTGCCCCCTGCCCTAGCTTGCTACCCAGGCAGGGAGACAGCCTACGGTACCAGAAAGTTCTTGCTCAGCTCATATTGGTCTAAGATGGCTCACTCTCTCTGGGCCAGAAGATACCTGAATCTGACTCTCATAAGCCATTTTGTGGGTTTTTTGGCAATTCCTTCTCTTTGTGTCTTTGGGTGCAATTCCTGCCAACAGTGCTTCATCAGCTGGCTCTTCCTCGCTCAGCTCTTGTTTTTTTTATTGCTTCAGGCAACACAGAATCTCTTTTTGGGCTCCTCCTCTTGCAGATGGGCCTCTACCTGGATTTTAAAGGTATCTAGGATGGCTCCACTCCCAGGACCCCTTCGGTTCAAAAGAACACATGCATTCTCTGCCCAGGCAGACTCTGGAGGTTCAGAGCAATCCCAAACTGGCAACTCTTCAGCACAAAATACCCAACATTCACCGGCATATCTTGCTTGACTTCCAGATTTCCTGAGCACAGTCAGACGTATATCCGTTTTGGCCTCCAACTAAGGAAAACACATTTCAAGCTCTCCAAACAATCCATTAAGTGACTCTTGATCACCTCCTTTAGGTAGGACTATGCATAGCAATAGTACTCACTCCAGCAAACCCTCCTACAACCAGTTTTCAGACATTTCCGTTAAAAGAACTGATGCTCTCTGTCTCACAACTAATTTTGGTACTGGATACTTTTCTTAGTGCCGCACCGGAATATTTCAACTGAATGTATTTCTATACTAGTTCTCCTAATGTTACTTTTTGTCTCAGGTTGACGGCTCTGAGTCTATGGCTGACTGAAGTCTCTACTGGGAAAACTCGCTTACTTATCTTTATATGAACGTATAAAAAACCACAGGACAAGGATTTGGGGAATATTCACCTGTTTAACTTGTTTTCTGTGGCCACCACCATCCACAAGGCTCCCAAGGATCCCTGCTTCCTGGTATTCAACCTTGTGTCGTGCCCCAGTATCACATTTCTGGAGGCCAGAAGACTGAAACAAGGGACCAGCAGAGTCGGTTCTTTCCGTGGGCTCTGGGGCAGAGTCCCATGCCTTTCTCCCAGCTCTGGGGGATGCTGGCAGTCCTTGGTGTTCCTTAGCTTGTGGACACATCACTCTAATCCCTGCCACTGACTTCAGTGGCTGCCTTCTCTGTCTCCTGTGTTTCATGTGGCCTTCTTATAAGGATACCGGCCACTGGATTTAGGGCCCACCCTAATCTAGCATGACCTCATTTCAATTAGTTATATCTGCAAATACCCCATTTCCAAATAAGGTCACATTCACAGGAATCAAGGGAACATTAATTTTGGGGGTGGACACTACTCAACCTGGTACAATACCTAACACATCTTGTGACTTTCCTCCATCCTATGTGTGTGATTATCTTTTATAGTAGAGTTGAATATCCTCAAAGAATATAATATATACACCTTCTACCTGGAAACAAAATAAGTCTATTACACACTGTGCTTCCTTCATCTGAGAGCATCCTCTGGCTGCAATCAAACAGCTGCTGATTGCTAGTCACTGAAGGACAAGCTCAGAGCTCTCTCTCTTTCCCTGTTTTGAGAGAGTCTCCTAAAACTGAACTAGTAAAAGGAGTTTGCTACCTAACTACATAGAAGGAGATGCTCCATTACATAAAACAACCATAACTTTTGAAAGTCTCTCACAGGGTATCAGTCCTTCCTAGGGCTCCGCCACACTACGTCTGTACCTCCAGTAGTATTTATTACATTAACTGCACAGACTATGCTCTTGAGCTTGGCTGTGCTTTCTAGCTATCTTTGCTCAGCACACTGTCTGGTGTTTGCAGAACTTCAGTAAATGTTTGTTGAAAAACTGACCAACTAAATTAACTAATGAATTTTTCATACCTGTAAATGAAGCTATCTTAATCATCTACATAATTTACTCCAATGAGGGGCTGCTATTCTCATTCATGCTCAGTACGTTCAGTACATGACACGTTTTTGTTCTCCTCTCTAGTGATGGCTGTAGTCTTGCTTCACCTATTTTCCATGTAACCTCTGAGTGACCTTTAATGAGAGCCTTACCTATCTAGCACTTTATCTGGTCAACATTCCTTGCATGGTTAACATTCCTATCTCTCTTGATTCAGAGTCAGATCAACTGAAGAGTAGGTATTTAAGCCCTGAAATCAATCTCTCCAGATTCTTAATCATTTGACTTTGCTGGGTCGACTTCCTTCCCATTGCAGGCACAAGCCTTTGTAACCAGACCTCAACCTCAGCTGCCCAGGGACAGTTTTGCAGACTCAACTGCGAGGTGCCTGAGTCTCAGTCCTGATGAGGACCTGGATGTCTTTATGTGTTGGGCATGCTGTCACTTGCAGCCAAGCAAAGAAGCAGCTTCAGCTGTACACTCAATGTATATAGCCAGAGAATCTTTCCCTGTGCACCCAGTGCCCACTATTTCAGCCATGTTGACAGATAATTATGGGAAGAAATGCAAAGCCCATTCATTCCCACGTAATTGCCACAGCATGTAATATGAAGCCAGCCCAGCACATCAGTGAGAGGAATGTACGTGAATGGCAGAAATGTCAAAGGGGAAGAAGGCCAACAATGGCATCCTTTCCCCAGTGTGAAATATAGGCCATCAGCTTGCAAAGCCCTGCAGGCTGCCTGAGAGCACCTGCACATGGAGTCAGGATCTCCCTTGGGCTGAAATTTCTACAAGGCCAATCTAGACCTTCTGGGAGTCAAACTCTTTCAGCCACTTAATGTAATGCACCCACCCCTGCTGTGGTCAGTGGCATCACTACTGTCACTGGCACGGCCAGAGAGGTAAAGAAAGTAGGAGTTGCGGCCAGCACCACTCAGTGGTCTGGGCAATGTGAGCACTGAGGCTTACCCAGGTGCCAGGACTGGGCTGCATGCTTTAGGTGCAATCGCCTCCTGAATACCTTGAATGATGATATGATGTAGATGATCACAATTTTTCTGATGAACAAATAGAGACTATAAGAAGAGATTTTCATGATCATTTTGCTATTAAGCAGCACAGTGAGGGTTTAAGGCCAGCCCTGCCTGACAGCAGATCCTGAGAATCAGGAAGGAGGCTGCAGGGGATGGTTTTATCCCAACCAACCTACATGGCCTCAATGACAGTGACTGATCTGGCTTTAATTCCAGAGCTTTGGAAGCAACTCTTCAACCTTCCTGAAAGCTCTGCCCAGTGGAGGAACTGATATCCTCATGCCATTTTTCTGTCTCCTCACATATACTTACTGAACATGTAAAAGTATGTTTTAAAGGAGTTTAAAACATGATACGTATAGAATATATGTCAAAAATGTATCCAACTATTGAGAGATGTAGAATGATAAAGCTGGTTCCAAACACATTTTGAAGAACTAGATATTTATAGCTATTTTGGAAAAAAAGGAATATGATTTAGAGATTAGATACAACACTGGCTAGAGTCTTACAGGAAATAAAATCATGACCTTGAGTTTATCTTCTCTACAAAATAGAAATCTAGAAAGCAAGATGGAACCTCATGGTAGTATCTGGTCCTGATCAAATAGTTAATGGCAAAGCCAGACACAGGTACATTTTGTTAGATCAGTGGGCTCCCAAACTTTGCTGCACATGAGGACCATTTGGGGAAATTAAAAAAATTCTGGTGTCCAAGGTCCCACCTGTGTTAGTTTCTCATAGTAATAAATTACCAGAAACATAGAGGCTTAAATCAACACTTCATTCTCTTACAATTCTGGAGGTCAGAGTCTAGAATGGGTTCACAGGGCTGTGTTCCTTCTGTCTCTAGGGGAGAAGCCATTCCTTGCCATTTCCAGGTTTAGAGGCCGCCTATTCCTTGGCTTTTGGCCACTTCCTCCATCTTCAAACCTGCTGCAGAGTGTCCTCTCACCCTTCTCTGACCTCTGCTTCCATCTTCTCTTTCTGATGCTGATTCTCCTGCCTCCCTTTCTTAAGGGCATGTGACTACAATGCATGTCCCTAGATAACCAGGGCACTCTTCCTGTCTCAAGATCTTGAACTCAATCACATGTGCAAAATTTTTGACCATGTAAGGCAATATATGCACAGGTTCTGAGGACTGGGTCATGGACATCTTTGGTGGGGGGGGGCTTAGTTGGCCCACCATATCACCCCTTACCAGTCAATCAGAATGTCCAGGAGGAACCAGGCATCTGTATTTTTTGAAGATCCACAGGTATTTCCAAGGTGATGAGAAGCTTAAAACTTATTGCCCTAAATAATTAAAAACCTTTGGGTGACCGTGTTAAATAATGCTCCAAAATGACATGAAGAGTGTATGTTCTTGACTTGGGTTTATTGATAAGTTTGGAATAATTTTTCTCAAAAAACTAAAAAAACGGATCAACTAATTCTCGAATTATCACAGGTCTCCTTGATTCACATCTGCAATCACATCCTTCTTTGTCTGTCTGGCCTTGGACTAGATACTGTTCTCATCGACTCTATACTTGGCAGGCCACTGCTGCCTTTCACCTTCTGAAAAATGGAGTAAATGCAATTCCTTCCTGTCAGAATGGTGGTGACAGTGGAGGAAGGTGTAAGCGATGTGATTGAAATGCCATCTGTAAACATGACTGCTGCACAAGCCTGTGGTCAGCTGCCGGAGGATGGACCAGTGTCAGGTTTCCATAGCCAAGAATCATGCCTTGAGGACAACAGAATATTGAAGCTTGTAAATGCTGTTCAGATAACTAAAATGAAAATAGCATATATCCTCGCACACCCACCCATCTGTCCTTCAATTATGTCTCACAGCTGAGAGCAGAGGGGAGCTGTGGAAGCAGTTCGTGGCAGGATACCTGGGAACCTTGGGGAAGCTCCAAAGATATAAAACCTCTGGCTCTAAACTTATCATCAATCTGAGTTTACTGCATTTCACCCAGTGCTGATCCTAGGGCCTCAGGTAAACTCACTGGTTCTGATTTTCAACACAAACACCTACACCTGAGTTCTTTATAGTAGTTCTTGTCTTTTAATTGAAATGACAGGATGTTCCCAAGGTTTGTGACAATCTGAAGAATATGCCTGGAGACTCTGAAAGATCTGAAGAATGCTTCTCAGGCTTAAGGAAGAGCAAGGTTAGACTCTTAGGGTCCACCTTACAGGCTGGATTCTAGAATAAGAATCCTACATTAGATACAAAACTGATTAAGGTCCTATAGGTCAATAAAAACATGACCTTTTGGTTATCTTCTCTATCATCTAGAAATGTACATAATAACATAGCCTCCCTACTTCATGTAAAATTCTCATCTGTGGACTATTCTCCCTGTAGACACAAGACTCAACCTGGTTGACAAGTTTCATCAAGTCCTTGTCACTAGACAAGACCGATAATCCAAATTAAATGTACCATGGATCAGGTTTCCTAAAGCACTGGCTTTCAAATCTCCTTCAGACAGCAGAACTGATTTTTCAAATGAAATCATATGCCAAAACGTGTATTGTAAAATGTTAAAACTGCTATCTCAAAAGATGGCACCATTATGCTTCTTAGAAGAGTTGCATCCTATGATCTGCCAATTCCATGTTCGTGAATTCACCTGCTTGCTAAAATGTATTTACAGCTCTAAAATCAATAGCTGGAATGCCCTCGCAGTCCTTCTCAGATGTCTGCAGGGCAGTGGAAGAATGAAGTCACCCAATACGTGTGCTCCCAGCTGAGACGGAACAAGGATATGTGCTCTGCCTTCTTATTTTGGCTCTGATACTATCAACAAGGTGTCCTTTTAGAGGGCTAGTTGGTGCCCCTCCCCCCCTTTTCCGCATTTTTATGCTTTTTGTTGGGGATTTTGCTGTTTAAAATGGACCCCAAGCATAGTGCTCAAGTGCTGTCTGTTCCTAGACTCAAGAAGCCTGTGACGTGCCTCACAGAGAAAATATATGTTAGACAAGCTTCCTTCAGACATGAGTTACAGTACTGTTGGTCATGAGTTCAATAGTTAATGAACTGTTAATGAATCATTGGCATCACTTATATGATGTCTTTACAGACACACACATAAAACAAAGTTATGTACTGAATGGCTGACAAACGTGTGACCAGAGGCTTGCAGGAACCTGGCCCTCCCTATATTTCTCCTAGGAGCAGTGGTTCAGAGCTCATTAATACTGATTTATGAGGATTTTATAGAATATAACTACTGGGAATGACAAAAATCAACTGTATCTTTGGAAAAATATCTGGATGATGTGTGCCATCAGTTCGGTGGTGAAACTCTAGGGCTGCAGGCAGAAATGTCTGTGTTCCTACAGGACTGGAGTAGACAGGGGGAAGAAGGGAGGAAAGAGAAGGGAAGGGGAGGAGAGAGGAGCTGCTGGTGGGAAGGGACATGATTTCAGTAAAGGGGCTGCTTCAGTAAAGGGCCAGGAGAGCAGATCCCAGCAACAGGGAAACCAAAATGGTGTTTAAGAAACAGGAATGTCTGATATAGGGTTTCAGGATTTCTTGCTATGTTGGGTACACTCTTACCTTCTCCTTGTGATATCCAGCTCTTTATTAAAATCTGCTGTGCTTACATGTGCTTCTCATGGCTGAAGCTTTGGGTTTATTTCTGTTTATTTTTCCTCATGGAAATCAGAGAAGTAACTTACTTTCCTGTCTTCAGCAAAATGATGCAGAACTTTGTAAGGAGGCAGGATCTTACTCAGCAGGGATCTTACACAATACTGCAAATCCTCCAGGGATCTGAACACATCTAGGGGAGGACTTTGCAGAGTTGAAGGCTTTGGAATCCAAAGCCCCTTGCCTAAGGAGTTAGGCAATCTTACCTAACTCTCAAAGGTCTGAGAGGGCCAGGGGGACACCATGGAGCTCTTCTGCCTGAAGCAGGGTAGGATTCAGAGCCCTGCTTGAGGGCCCTTTCCCTTGCTACCCTCCTTGACTCACAGAACAGAGAATATATAAGATACACCCAGCTAAAAAGCACCATTCCTTCTTGGGCCTGGGCCTAGTATGCTCCCCAATTATGGCCCTAGAAAAGATCACCCAGGGGTTAACTTAACCCGCCTACTCTTAGTTGGCTTTTCACAAGGCTCACAGATTATGCCCAAAGCACAGAGGGAGAACTGAGGACTGGCCTGGGGTTGGAAAGGCTTGGAGCTCTCCGGGGAAAAATGGTAGCAGCAGAGCCCAAACCTGTCACTTGTCTTCATGCTTACCTATAGAATTCTGCTAACAGTCAGGCTCCCCACTGACCTGGCTCCTTTCCTGGTGGATGGAGCTTTTAATCAAATGAAACCAGCCTCTTGAACATTCCAGCAAACTTGAGCAGGCAGTGATTTCCCCTGACTCCATGCACGTGCCAGAAACGCTCTTGCCACTTAAATCTGCAATTTCTCAGCTGTGGGGTAAGCGGTGGGAGTGCTGATGAAGTGGGCCAGGAGACCCAGCATTCCTCGGGACCCTCCACAGCCAGAAGAGGGGAAAGAAACAGAAGGAGGTGGCTGCTGCTCCTGTGGCACCTGCTTATCCAGGAGGAAAGGATGTGTGCAGCAGCCCTTAGTCCTCCGAGCTCTGCTGGTCCCTTTGCTTCTGCTCTGTGGTCTGGGAGCCAATGCCCCGGGACCTCTTTGTTTTGTCTCCTGAGACCAGGGTGTACACTGGCTGCAGTAAGATGCCCGAATCACAAACGTGTTTGCATTCCCTTGTCTCATGATTTTCCCTTACTAAGTTTGTCAAAGCTGGTAACCTGTTTTCTCCTTTTGGCTTATGGACTAACAGATTAGTGAGTTTAAAGCTCTTTGACAAAGAAGATATACTTGCTACACATAAATGTGTTGGATGTAGGCAGTAATAGAAAAGAAAAAAAGATCATTATTAAAAATGTGGTGGTAAGATAGCAAGGTCTGAGTCTTCCTAAAGATATTCAGGAAGGTGGAATGTCTGTCTTTCAGTAATAGGACCTGTACAGACAATATGGTAAACTATTTGGTCTGTTCTGTAAAATATCTATTAGACTACTTGCTTTACTCAGAAGACTATTTAATTCAGGCAAAACAGTCTGACTAGTAGACCAAAATGAACATAGACTGGAAGTAACCCTGATTCTTAATATCAATATGTAGTTTAGTTAAAAGATTTCACACTAAAATGTGAATGTCTCTCTTACCCATCCCAGCCCCATACAACTGTGTGTGTGAGATGGGAGTTGGGTGGGGAAGGGGTGTTAGGACAGGTCCTGCAGCCACAGTAGCCTGGTAACAGGTGCAATCAGCTTCTCATGTGCAGGGAAACAGTAGGTTGGGAGGCCAGGCTCAATAGGACCAGAGGCAGGAATGCTGATCCCATCACCCTGCAGGAAATGAACTTGCTTTTCATGGGTCTCAGGTCCTATCTGGTTGAGTAGGTTCTGGCAAGGCAGATGAAGGCATCTGTGGAATTCCTTACTGTTTTCTTCAAACACACTATTTTCAATCAGAACTTCTCATCTAACAAAGCCTCATTAAGGACATACCATTGCCAAGCATTGTGTGGTCCCAAGTGGCCTGTCTGCTTTGGGATCACACTGGCTTGGCTGCCTGCCTATGTATACAGGGCCAGGTTCAATGAACAGAGCAGTGGTCTTTGGTGGCTTGGTCACATCTTCTGGATCTCAATCAGGACACCAGAGCTGCTTCCTAACTGAGATGAGTAAATTCTCCCTCTCTGTTCATGACCCATCAGGGCTGCAGACCTGGGATCACCAACCATCCCTCAAGACTTTAGATCATTTTTCATCACTTTTGCCTGAACTATTGCTATTTCTAGGCTCCCCACCGCTCATCTCCAATACAGCCTACACACTACTGTCAGATTCATCGTCCTTAAACATGGCTTTGATCCTCATTCCTCCTCTGCCTGAAAAGCTTCAAATAGCTCCTCCAGTACTGGGATGTCTCCCACACTCCACTCTCTCTCTCTGTAAAAATCCTCCCCATTCTTTAAGAACCAGCCAAATAATTCTTAATTAGGTCATCCCAGAGTGACATCTTCCTTGTTTCAAATTTAGTAAGTCAGTTACAGGCATTCATTTGGTGTCCCTGATTCTTTCCAAATGTATCCCACCAATAAGACATCGGTGAGTGGGTGCTGGCAACTGCAGGGCCATGGCAATGGAATATTCACAGGGCTGCTCCCGTTCCCTTTTAAATAGCAGGCATGATCTGGAGTAGCCAGCAGAGGAGGAATAGGAAAGTTCCAAGGGAAGAAATATCTGACAGTATATGGAAGGTTTTCTTCATCTCTTGGGCTTTTTCAAGCTCTGGGATTCCATGCATCTGAATCATCTTTGTGCCCAAGACTGAACTAAATGACCTCTTAAGATGTCTTCCAACATTGTGACCCCTGAAAATTGCTATGATTGCTGCTACACAAAGAACATGCATTTGTGGAAATATTTTTTTTCTTCACAGTTTTTTGTTTGTCCATTTGTTTACTCTGACATGGCATGTAAAGTTTTCCGAAATTGCTGGTTCTGCTGGTATCAATCAAGATCCCTGATTGCAAGGAACAGAAATCAAGTCTGGATAACTTCATATCAAGAGGAATCCAGTGGAAGATTCCTTGAGATCTCACAGATTCAGCTCTGTGGACTGCGAACCAGGATGACACAAAGGGCTGGCAATGAAGAGGCTGAGTCCACTGTTTATGTTTGACCACTGCTGACCTTGAGGTCCCCACCCTTCTTCCTTGCCTGCTCCCTATCTGGGCAACCAACTTAAGAAGACCTGTGAGAGTTTCTATGCCTCTGTGGTCAGTCAGGAATCTCAAACAGTATGGCCTCTGGCTCAGTGCATGGTCCCAACCCAGCTCTACCCATCACCCACAATAAAAGCTCAAAGCCCCATCTTCATCCCAACCCTCCTGGTCACCTCCTCAACAAACCCAGAGTGAGATTTCTTTTCCTGGGAAACCTCAGCTTGGTGTGAATACTAAATACATTTTATTCATACTCCTTGGTGATGTGTTGTGTCATCGCTCATGACATACACATTCCTTGGTGGGCAATCATGCTCACCTCTGGGTGGACTGATTAAAGCAGAAATAGGGAAAACCGGATGGCTGGACCAGAACAGGTATCATGATTTCCTTCTATTCTTTATCCACAAGTATACACAATATATCTGAAAAAGGTAACAGTCTCAGATGCAGTTAAGCACAAGCCAACAACCTTGATGATGGCCTGTTTCATGGTTCTCAAACTTTTATTCCAAGACCCTTAATATAAAGCTAGGGAGTACTATCTGCAGGTTAGCAATGTCCTACTGTTTCTGTTTTCTGTTGCTCATTTATATTTTTTAACATCAATTTATCCTTTTATCAACTGCAATTGATAAGGTTAAAAACTAGTTTAACAAGTGACTTCACATTTGGGGTTTGCTATTAGGCATTTTCAGTTTGGTGACTATTTTCATAGCTTATAGTCACACTGAATTCAACTGCTGATTAATACTTTAAAGATTTAATTAGCACTAACAGAGACTTTTGACCTGTCCCAGCCTTCATTTCATAATTGTTTAATTGAATTATATTTATGTGTAGACCATTAAAAAAAACAATTTACAAGGGTCCAAGTTTCCTTGACATTGGAGGAAGCATTTACCTTCAGTCATATGAGCATCCCCTCTCTCTCTTGGGGGCAGTGTACCCTTTAGAGCGGCCCAAGGATAAACTCAAGGTCTAAAGTTATATTCTGTGAAACATTTCTCTAGTCTTTCAGAAAGCCCGCACTATTCGTGGATGCCCAATGTATTTTAGGAATTTCTTTCACGGTTATATTCATGCCTTTAAAAAAATTTTTTCCATGGCATTTTGGCTGAAGTTGAAGGCTTGGGAGTTATCTGAAGGCAGAATTCCCTGTGGAGTCAGCATTCCTAACATCTTGGCGTAAATCACCTTATGGTAGGTCCCACTATATCCTTTTATAATTGAAGAGGTTACATTTCTCACATGAGGCCCTGAGAAACTGTATAGAGATTTCAAGCTGATTATTTAGTTTCCCAATCATGTCAAGCTTTGAAATACTGTAAGATACTTATAAGCACCTTGGGCTGGAACTCCTACCATCCTTTGCAGTGCTCTGAAGGGTCATTTTTAACTGGTTCCTTTACCAGCCAAGTTTCTATTTCAAAGCCCAAATTAGTTTGGACTGCTTTCATACTACCACTTAACATTTCTAACGGTAGAGTAGTTCACAGGCTTACCAACACGTGCCCACCAGCGTCACCAAGGCTCCAGTGACCCCCATACTAATGCTTAGCTTAGATAACCTTTGAAGTTTCTTCTTCCCTGGGAGGCTATGATACAGACTTGACTTCTAGTAATACTGTGAAACTGCATGCCCATCACCTTTCAGTATTATCTCAGTCTTCATGATACTGGCTCATAAATTTAGTAACTGTTTGAATTTGTCAAAGCAAAAACATATGCTGAAAAGATAATTGTGCTACTGGCCTAGCTTTGAAGCCTAGCTTAGCCATCTCAAAGGTCTGGTTTCCTCATCAGAAAATAGGGGCACTATGTACCTCCCTCCATGGTTGTCTGGAGCATCAAATAAGACAGAGCAGGTAATAGTGTTGGTTTCCCCTTTTCCCTCCCTCTGGCTGTAGGACCCTTTGTTTTAAATGGAGGATTTAATTACCCAAAGAACTCATTCCCTAAGCCTTCCTTGTCTAGTTGGGTCTAACCCTGTCCTGCTCCTCTGAGACTTGACAACCTTGCAGTTCCCTTCTCACCTGGAACTACAAGAAGAGCACAGAAATGATTTCACTTCAGGTACATTATGACTGTGTGGCAGGGAGCTAGCCAAATTGTCACACAATGAGAGAATGAGCTGAATTATTCTCCGTTGGGCTCACAGCAAATTTGGTTGGAGCAGGAGTCTACAGAGAGGGAAAATCGTAACATCATGGTATACACATTTGCATAAATGCTTCTGATTTCCCAAATCTCTCTGTGAGGGAAGAAAGTCCATGCATTCAAAAGATCCCTGGTGCTATCAGAGCCCCTGCTCCCCTTCCCCTGTTCTTGAACTGAACAAATGTCATAAAAAATCCTATTATGCCCCTGTCTCCAGATGCCTGCGGAGAACTGGAAAGAGACAGTGCTGCTTACAGTCACAGGCAGGAAAGACCCTGGCCTCGCCTGGAACCTCCTACTGTGCCAACTGAGCAAGCAAGGCCTTGGAGGAAGTCTGGGCATGCTGTGAGAAGAGATAAATAGCCAACACCTTTGCTTGGTGCGGTTTTCCTCTCAGCAAGAGGTAAGAAGACCATCTAGCCTTTGGCTTTGTTATGGGCAGCTCAGGCCCCAACTGTTTCTCAAGTCCTGCAAATCCAGGCTGTTTTGCCTGACAAAGGAGTCCTGCCACCACAGACCTCGACCTTCCCAGTCACCATGCTGCTCTGCCTACAAGCAACTGATGCGCTTCTCCAGCGGCCGGTAAATGATGGCTCCTGGGCCAAATATTGCCAGCTGCCTGGTTTGGAAATAAAATGTTACTGGCACACTGCAAATGGCTGCTTTCATCTTACACCGACAGAACTGAGTCTGTCAGGAGTGTCAGACCACAAAGCCTGAAATATTTACTAGCCAGCCCTTTACAGAAAAAGTGCCACCTCATGCTCTGCTCACACTAGCCTGCCTGCCTTTCTCTGCAGCGGTGGAGATTTTCCAGACTCTGCCCTGTTCTAGATTTCTCTAGGGAAGTTTTCCCTGGGTTTGTCCATGTGGCTGACTCTTTTTCCTCCTTTAAGTCTCACTGCAGGCATCAGTTGTTCCAAGAAGGTTTCTATGGACCCTAGATTGAACTAAGTGCTCTTAAGAGATAAAGATTACTGGTGATTAACTTAATGGATTCAGTTAAGTTAATCTGCCTGATGCAAAACAGGTACCCAGTAAAGTTTGCTGGGTTTGTGCAACTAGATGTGCCCTGTTACATCATGCTGCCATCAAGAGCAGGAGAATGATTGCCAATGGTGTAGGGATAGCTTGCTGAGAATCTTACTGACAAATGCATTGGGGCTTCACTATGACATAACCTGCTACCAAGCAAGTCTTCGGCTCCATCCAAGGGAATGTAGTCACTGGTGTCAAGGGAGCCATATTCTTATTCTTGTTTTAGCTATCACAACCTCTCAAGAAGAACTTCATGGGTCTCCATGATAGAAAGGCCCCAGGACATTGACAGAAATGCGGTGTATTCCCACTTCAGGAATGCCAAAGGCAAGTTCTCTCTTGGGCAACTCTGATTCTGAGAGCAAACTAGGTGCCACTTTCCCTAACCCCCATTTCATACTCTGCAAAGGGCCTTCTATTTTGGGTTGGATTGCCAGAAATACAGCTAATTTGCAAAATCAATTTCATGAGACATTCACCGGGCATGAGTTTCTCAGTGTAAAATGATGGAGCATTTATACATAAATATGACTGAGCACAACTCACCAGAGGGCTAAATGACTAGAAAAACTACCCTCAGCTAAAATGTACCTCAGATTTGAGTAGGCAATTGCAGAAGGTTAGTTCATTATTTTAAAACCTAGTTCAATGATTGTCTAGAAAGAGACAACGAGAGAGATGAGAATTCATGCATGAGTATAGAAAATGATCTTGGAAGAAGTTAGATACAGTGATTAACTCTGTGATTGACTTGTGATCCAATCCTGATTGTACCTTGGGATTCGTGCATTATGACTAATTGAAATTTAGCTTTTAAAGAAACTGTAATATTTGATATGGAATAAGATCTTGTCCTAGCAAGGAAGTGAGTGCTCTCATCCCAGATTAAAATGATGCCAGAGGCAGGATTTCATGTCTCTGGTGCTGCTGACTGCCAACTATGAAGGCATGAAGTATCTATCATGTGGCCTATCCCTGCTGTTTTGCTCCTTTCTTCTGCTTTTCTTCTTTCCATTTCAGACACAGTGAATGCTAAAACTAGAAGAAAATTTATAGTTTGTTTAATTCAATGCTTTCATTTTACAGACGGAGGAAACAAGATTCAGAGGTAAACTGACTTGTCAGAGGTCCTTAGTCCATTTCAAGGTCAGGAGTTGGCCCCATATGCCCTGGCCCCTAAAACTGTATCCTCTTGATGCCATTGTGCCCCTGACAAAAGGTTGGATTGGATCACTAAGGAGATGAAAAATAAGTCAATCAGAATTACTGATTTGAAGCAATGGGAATATATGTGATTGGCCCAGAGACTGTTTTATTGACAGTACCTCCTGATTACCTCCAGGGTAACAGAGTTGGAAAAAAAAAAGTCGATTTCAATTATCTATAAAGACTAGATTATAGTGGTTTAGCTCCAGACTAGATTATAGTGGTTTAGCTCCAAAGTGTCCTGTAACATTTGTTGTCATCTCTGAAATTAAAGGCCCTCCATGAGAAAGCATGACCACTGATTATCAAAATCATATACTGATTTTAAGTTCAAGAATTTGTGAACACTGAAAAATGATAGAAGTACAGAATCATTTGCCTTACTGTATTTCTTAATTTAGGGTGGTATCAGAGGAAGGAATCCATGCCCTTTCACTGCTGCTCACGCTTTTTTAAAAAATTAATGGAATATTTTAATATAAAAAACTGTTAGCAGTAGACATTCTCATTAGGACTCCACAGAAAGAACACTGCTAAGAGAATCCCCTCCAACAATCTGCATCTCTACAAAATCATGTGTAACTTCCTAAAAGCTCTGATAGTCTGTACCCTGGTTTTCAACATGTCACACTTGAACTTGACAAATCACTGTCACTGGTGGGTAATCCACTGAATTGGGGTGGCAGGATGTAATGGGGAACACTAGCAGGGACACATGTGGTTTGGGGGACTGAATTTTTATCCATTATTGAAAAACGGTTTGGCAACAACAAGCTGTATGTCCTATTCATAGCTGCTCCTTTTTCCTTCTTGTAACTCTGTAGAACATTCTCAGTGTGATTTACAGCAGAGATGCAGATAATGGCTCACAGAGATCCATAATGTTTAAATCATGGCAATAAAACTTGACAGATGGAAAGGTCAGGAGTTTGTCTTGACTATTACAATAGCCATCTAGCTGTTTCTGCCCCAGAATAAAGCTCCCTTCATTAATTTCCTGTGGGTTTCAGCAGACTTAACATTTCAGAGTGTACCTGAGCCCGAGGCACCTCTGCATTCCTCATCTTTGTCCTCATCATTCTTGATTATTAGAGAGTTTGAATACCTTGTTTCAAAGCCATGTTGCAATTATTGGTCATTGATTGGCTGCAAGGGCCAAGGACGACAGACAGTCCTCACAAAGCATTTGTACTAATTCTAGTTTGGGTTCCCTTGTTTCGGATGCATTTGATTTGGGGAAGGTCATTTTACCGCTTTGGGCCTCTCAAAGGTGCGGGTTGTCCTAGATCACCTTTAAACTCCATCTAGTTGGTGCTGTCTTGAGAAGTACTCACTGGAGTGATGTACATTTCTACTGTAATTCTAAAATATAGATAAATATCTTACAGGGATTTTTGTGTCTGTATACAGGGGAGAGTGGTGAGGGAAAGAAAATTCATTGCATAAACACAATGCACAAGGAATGACAAAATCCACGGTTGGGATATGGACGTGACAGGGAAAAAGAACTTTCTGTAAGAGTCAACAATTGGAGGAGGTGTCTGGAGCTGCCCCGGGAAGGCCTGAAGCTACCAACAGCGCCTGATGCTGGTAGCTGTCTTCTCAGATGAAGGCCTGTTGGATCCCCCTTCCTGTCTTTCCTCTTTCCTTGTTTTCTCCCAAGTTTAAACAGGATGAAAGCGTGTGAGAGGAAATGAAGGAATGGTAGTAAACTGGGGATGGGAGAGACCACAGGGAAGCATGATGGGAGTGAAGCCCTCCCCCCAGTTATGTGCTGCATAGCAAGGCTAAATACCAGAACAGCAAGGTCCCAGTGCTTCCATCTATTTCAGGACTTTGGCAGCTGACCCATAGGAAGGGTGGTCTGGTTTCCACAGATTCCACATAACAGACCATCCTGTATAAATATTTCCTGTGGTTCCTGTCTGACTGAGTCACTGCCTTGATGACTGAGTTTGACTGGGTGCTTTTTCCATATAGGCAGGTAAAGAAGAGAGAGCTTTAAGATTCTCTGTGCATTATCACACAGAAGTCTCACTCAATCCCTCTCACATCCCCACCTCAAACATCTAAACCAGCTGAAAATATCCACCCTATCTCCCACATAACCTACCCAAACAGTACGAAACAGAACACCCAAGGCCATGTCCAAGAAAAGATTGTCCAATGGCACCTCTCCTCTTTGTGAATTTAATACACTTTCACAAGATGTGAGCTCTTTTTTCCTCTCTAGGTCCTGTAAAGACTTCAGTGGGATTCCTGGTAAAATACGCATTTTAATAAAATTTCATTAAATAAACAATTGAGATGCCCCATGCAGTTTTAAATCCATACACTGGGGCCTGCTGAGGTCCTTGGCAGAGCCTTCATCTTTCAGGAAAATGTAGGGAATAGGAGAGTAGGGCATAGAAAGAATGGAATCCCCTGGGCAAGACTATGTTTATTTGTATTAATTTATCAGTCAACAAAGTGATGCAATATACAAGGCGTGGCAAACAAAGGTAATAGGAAATGACATGTTTCCTCTCTACCATCAAGGATCACACACACACACACTTGTAAAACTATAACCATTAGTAAAAAGCAGTATATGTTATGGAGCAAAGGATTAGAACTAATCTGAAGGGAAGTGCTTCACAGATGAGGGGAGGGGAAGGCTCAAACACTCCGGCACTCCTTTAGGGCATGCCTAGGAGGACCACACCACAGACACTGTATCCTCCCAGATCTTTCCTCTCTTGCCTTTGGCTCTGGTTGGAGGAAAATACTTAATTCACTACACAGAAAAAAATATGGCTAAATTGTTTGCATCTTTGGATCCAAAATGTATGGTCAATTCATTCTCCATCCCTCCCAATCTAACTGCAGCTAACAGTTTTGTGAACTTCCTAGGCTCCTTAACGGCCATGGGCTGGCAAAAATTCCAGCAGATATAATGGTCAACGCAGTTACAATTGGTATCAACCAGTCAGAACAGACTTTTGCCATCAGGATGGAAGCCAGTCATGAGCAAACTAGTTGTGAATGAACCTCAACTTTAATACCTTAGGGATGAGGACTTGACAGGTCTGCTCTTCTTTACTACCAAGGTCTGCACTGTATTTGTTTCTTAACTGAAGTCTGATTTACTCCCTCTTTAAAGACAGATGCACAGCAATCAGAAAGTTGATTGTGAATCTCCATTACCCTGATACCCTCCCCTCGGCCCTACCCCATCATTGAGGGCTTCCAGGCTTGAGGAAAGTTGACGTTAGAGGTCTCTTTAACAAGACCTTCCATTTTATTTCCCACAGACAGAAGAACCTGACTTCATCAGAGTCCATCTTGACAAACTCCTCCTAAGAAAACATATGACCAAAGGACTCCAAGATGCTTTGACTATTTGATATATTCAGACTTCCCCTTGCACAGATGGCCCCATCCCTGTTAACTACTCCCTTCTCAGTGTAAACCCTATGAATGAACTGTGAAGAAGTGCAGAACTGGTGTACCAAAGCATTTGCCTGGTCCCAGACATGCTGTGGTACTGGGAAGTGCTGTCTTCTGCGCTGCTCTGTGGTTGTTCTCCCTCTGCACAGACCCTGCTGCCTGCCAGATGACAGCTCCAGAAGGTAAGTGATCTCTTTTAAAACTATAACCAGTGGGGAAGCTTTAGGACAGCACTTATGATTTGGGTTCCTTGAGGAATGAATCTCACACCATTAGTCAATTTTTGTCTTTGCCTCTCTCTCTCTTTCTGTAGAATAACTAAAGCACAAGCTTAGCAGTAACCCTTGTGCATCTCTTCTCTTTATCAGTATGCCCCCCACATCACAAATATAAACAGCCTGTGACTGATTTCATTTATAATCTGGGTTAAGCGGAATGTCTTACTGTACTGTTTATTTATGACCTTGCTGTACTTTGCAAACTCAGTCAATGACAGCTAATTGCTACCTAAGAGAACAGCTTTCCAAAAGTACCCATTGATACACATACACCATACACAGAATTCAACTCTATTCAATTGAATATAATACATGAATACATTCATTTGTGCCAATCTAATCTCCTTGTGGCTTTTAAATCTGACCTTGCCATTCAGCCTTTGTATGAAATTATGGTCATACTTATTCTATTTGGTATTGGAGCTAAGAATTGTGTCTTTCTTATTATAAGGCAGGAAGAAAGAGGTATTTGATAATAAAAAACAAAATCATACCCTTAAAGTTTACAGTGGTAACTAAATTCAAAACAATATTCTAAAAGGTCAAAGCCATTTGTATTTTAGGGACTTACAATGACAACCATTTACGCTTCGAAAGTATTTAGCTAAAATATAAAGATAGCTTTTTAAAAAAGCATTAAAGTAGTTATGCACTGTTTCCATTATATTTCACATCCTGCCTTTAACTTTAAATGAAATTGGATTTACTTTTTTAATATTAGATACCTACTAATACCATTGAGACTTATAAAAATTCTTATAATCCTTTATAAATGCACTGATGACAACTTAAGTGAAGCAAATGATTATTTTTTCTAGTAGTATAAATATTTGTGTACTCTAGGATGTTTTCATTTCTTATGTCTCTACAGAACTTTTCATAAAGGGCCAAAAAGAATTTTGCAATAATATCTGGTGGCAAATGTGATCATGTCTTATCTTTAGATGGGAATGTAAATAAGTTATTTTTCCAAAGGCACTTGGAGTGGCAGAGTTAGAAGGAGTAAATTTTTCATTATAGAGTTTAAGTGCCTAGAGGGGCTGATTAATTTCCAAACAAATTTGTTTCCATTGTTATGACGATTCAGTATTATTTCTCATAATCAAAATAAAAACAAAACCAAAAAACCTCATTTCTATTTTGTGCCATCCATTCAATTCCACCACCAAGCCTTATTCTACCTCCTAAATATTTCTTGATACTATAAATGCTCAGAATTATGCGAAGAGGAATAAGAAGCAGCTTCTACGTTTTTTCATGTGAGTTTAAGGTAGCTTCATTTGCCTCAAACAATCCACTCTATAGTCCTCCACATCTGTTACTTAGCTTGTAAAGCTAAAACAGATTTTATAAGGGAAGATGCTATTTTACAATCAGAACTTATGATCTTTATATTGGTTTTGATAAATATTGCCAGATTCCAATAAAGACTACACTCATTTGGTTATAATGGACAACAGCAGCCTTTAACCATAAACACATATATGATATACATCAAGATCAAGTGAAAAAAACAGTAACTACTGGCAATCCCTTTCACCTCCCACTTCCTTTTATGGTTCAGTTCACCCAGGCACACTTGGCTGAATGACTAAGAGAACTGCTGAGAGGGAAAACTTGGCCCTCCTATGTGCCTTATGATTTTCATAAAATTTATATGAATTGTTATTCCAAAATAGAACATGACTGCACATAAAACTTCATAACATAATGGAGAAAATGGTTTTATGCTAATTATGATTCTAATTTTGTGAAAAATTAACCCAAAATGACCCATAGGTTATAGTACCAGTATACAGAAGTACTCTAATACATAGGTGTCAATCAACATTTCTCCATTAAATAAAAAATATTTGCTAAAATATGAGGCTAAGTTAGAGCAGTCCAGTGTGAGACAATTAGTGTCTGAACTAAAAAACAGGCAGTAGGAAATTAAAGGATTGATGGCAAAGATGTTGGAAAAAACTTGCCTGTTGTTGGTGACTGAGAGGCCTTGGCAGAGAAGAAAGAATAGAACGTGATTTCTGGTTTTTCAGTCTGTGTAACTATAACTGCCAAACAAAAGCCCAGGGTGTTCATGTGGTTTTGTGAGGAAAATTCATGAGTCTGGTTTAGACATAATGAGTTTGGCAACATGAGACAAAATTAAAGCCTTAATAAGCAGGTGGAATTGCACATCAAACCTAGGGTCAGCTATTTACTGGATATAAAAAAACTGGTAAGTCATTTATTGATGAAATTGGGCTCTGAGGACATCAAGGCCTGGGATCTGACTACATCAAAGTCTCCTTGGAGAGCAAACACCACAAGGCATCCCTCTCTACATGCACACACACACACACACACACACACACACACACACACACACGCTTCCCTGTTCTGAATTCTGAAAAACTATTATATTCACGATGCTCAGTACTGTCCCCACTTGAGATAGCATGTACAGTATTCAATGACATTCCTGGCAATTTAAGAATTTCTGATTGCTGCCATGGGGCCATTAGAAGTCACCCCACTGCCCTCTGTAACTTCTAGTCCCTTTCACCTTCCAGGACATCTTTGAAGCTTCCTCTGTTTGGTTTATTTTTAGGTTCCCATACTGGTACCCATTGATGCCGGAACTTGACCAAACTCAATGTTATAAGACCCTACATTGTAGACATTGACCAGGTCACAGTGAGGAGCTGTGTGGCTGCCTATTCCAGTCCAGCTCCTCTGAACTCAGCATTCAGAAGGAATGCCAGGGGATGAGAATGTGGAGGAGGGGCAGTGGGGATGACACATCTGCGTGGGTAGAGTTTAGACTGATCCCTAAGTACTACCATGCACACAAGTATGCCTTCCCCCTACATACTTTGTCTTTGAGATAATAGAGCTTTCTGCTGAGGTCAAAGAGAGCCTGGGAAGCACATTCTAGTGAGCACAGCCTTACAGCAAAGAAGGCAGTGCCAGATGTCTGTGACCTACAGAATCTGAGATGGAAAAGGCCTGTCAGAATAGCTCTGGGAACCCTTGAAAGCCAGCTAAGAGGCTTTAAAAAAATGCAAAGATTCCAAGCAATGTGTCTTCTTTTGTGACATGTAATAATCAGATTAATGTATCAGATCTGCTGACCGCAAGACTGGAATATATTTGTCTTATTATCCTTTCTTCAATGCCATTCAGGCTGAATATTTCCTCTCCTTTGCTGTTACTATTACATGGGAATAGTACAGAGTCTTATATTATATCTATCAGTCAAGAAATGTTGTTTCTTTATACCTTGATTTGAGTAATACATTTCCACTGGAGTCAGAAGGAATAGGGAATTTTACAAAACATAATGGAGCTCTTACTCTTCCCTTTCGTTTTCCTTCTGTTCTTGAGAAATTCAGCCTTAAATACATTAGGTAAGGTGTCTGTAGGAAGAGGAACTGTGGGGTGGGGGGTCACAGTAGCCCATAATGGGCTGTCAAAGCTCAAATAAAGAGTGGCAACCTGGTATGGTATGAAGACCAACAGGGTGAGGAGGGCAATCAGGAGAGGGGTAGTTCACCACCAGAAGTCAGAGCATAAGCAGGAGAGAGGTGAGTCCCCAAGAGTGCAGGGAAACTGGCATGGGGTCTAAGGGCCCAAGAGGGAGAGTAAGCAGTCTTCAGTAATAAGAGAGGATTTGTCAGCAATAACTGAAACTGTGTACATACAGTGAGACTGATCACATATATAAATAGCAAAAATAAATAGCAAAAACTATAAATAGCCCTGTTTCTCACCACCAAAGAAGGGCATTACAAACACAGAAAGGAAGAAAAAAAATGAATCCTGTGGTGTTGGATTGGAATTAGAGAAATCAGAATGAACTCATAGCTTTCCATATACAAGATAGGTATACAAATAAACATAAAGGTAATTGTCTGTGATAATGTATGCTCTTAGCTCTGTCCACTGGGAATACCTGGGAGCATGATACCAAATAGCAATGAACACCCCTACTACCCAGATATTGCTTTCTAGACACCACTTTCCATTAAAACAAGTAAGGGCTGGTTCCAAGGCTAAGGCACGGTAAATACACATTGACTCTAAAATGTACCACAAAGCAAACAATAGGTAGATAGATACATGCATACATAAATACATGCATACATACATACATACATACATACATAGACAAATGAATGAATGCATGAATAAATAAATACATACACAAAGAAAGAAAGCAGCAGACCAGTTTAAAAATGACACGTGCAACTCTGTTTATCACAGCACTATTCACTATAACCAATCTACAATTATATGAGCAACATTGTTACTAGACTGCCCAGATCATCAAGTCCCCCCAACATACCCCATTACAGTCACTGTACGTCAGCATAGTAAGATGCTACACTATCACTACTTGACTTTTCTATACTATACTGACTTACCTGTGGGACCTCACCACATTATGTGAGCTAATCGTAATGACACGTTTCCACCCTTCTCCCTCCCTTCCCAGCCAGCCTTCCTAGTCCCTTATCCCTTGGTAAATTGGTCGTGGGGAGAATCTAGTAAACATACTGTTACTCATGTAGTTGTAGACTAATGATAAATAAACAAAGAATAAATAAGTACATAAATGAATGCATACATACATACACATTAAAAATAACAGAATGCAGCAGCCCAGTTAATTTCAGACATTTCCACCCCTATGTTTATCACAGCTCTATTCAAAATAACCAAGATAAGTGTCCATCAGAAGATGAACAGTGTAGTATTATTCTGCTAGATGAAGAAAACAAATCCTACCATTTACAACAACATGGATGTAGATAGAAGGTATTATGCTCAGTGAAATAAGCCACACAGAGAAATACAAGTATCAAATGATTTCACTAACCTCTGGAGACGGAGAAAGAAAAGAACCTGAATGAAAAAAACAGCACCAGATTCACAGAACCCAAGAATGGACTAACAGTTAACAATGGGAAAGGGACTGGGGTAGATAGTTGGGAATGGAGGGATAAGGGGAGAGGGAAAGAAAGTGCACATTACGATTAGCGTATATAATGTGGGAGGGCTGTACAACACAGAGAAGACAAGAAGTGATTCTACAGAGTCTTACTATGCTCATGGACACTGACTGCAAAGGGGTATCTGGGGGCATCTTTGTGATGGGGAGAATCTAGTAAACATAATGTTACTCATCTAATTGTATATTAATGACAGAAAGATAGATAGGCAGATAGATAGATAGATAGATAGATTTATAGATAACGAATGAATGAATGAATACATACATACACACATACATACATACATACATACATAAAGAAACAATGCAGCAGCCCAGTTTAAGAAAGACATATGCACACCTATGTGTATCACAGCACTATTCACAATAGCCGAGCTAAGTGTCCATCAGAAGATGAAGAGGGCAATATTATTTAGCCATAATAAAAAAAAATTCCACCATTTGCAGCAACATGGACAGAGCTAGAGAGTAGTATACTCAGTGAAATAAGCCACGCAGAGAAAGAAAAGCATCAAATGATTTCACTCACCTATGAAGTATTAGAAAAAAGAGAAAGAGTGAAGGAACAAGACAGCAGCAGCCTCACCGAACCCAAAAATGGACTCATGGTTACGAAAGGAAATGTGACTGAGGAGGATGGGTTGGAAGGGAGGGAAGAGAGGGAAAATGGGGCATTATGAGTAGCACACATAATGTGGGTGGGTGGCACACATGGGCAAGGCAGTATAACACAGCAAAGATCAGTAGCGCTTCTACAGCATATTCCTGGGCTGATGGACAGTGACTCTTACGGGCTAAGTGGTGGGGACTTGATAATGGGGGTAGTCTTGTAACCATAATGTTGCTCTTGTAACTGTTTCGTACTGACACCAAAATAAAAAGAAACACACAGTACCTTGGGTCTGGATTCCATTTTACCTGATGCTGTCAAGTTGTTCAGTGTCCACCTCACCAGAATCACAGCTGCTCCTCTAAGCATACACATTCTGTGTCTAGGAAAGAGGCACCACTGTGACATCATGGAATCTCCAGGCAACAGTGCTGCTCTTGCAAACTCCACCCCCAGATGGCGGGCACTGCCCAGCTGTGGGGAGCTGCATCATCTTAGCAAACATTAGTGATTCTTGCCTACATATATATGTATATATAATGACATCACTCATCATTGGTGTATCAGAACAAAGAAAAAACTGAATGAGAAAACAGCAGCAGCCTCACAAAACCCTCGAATGGACTAAAAGTTACCAAAGGGCAATGGACTGGGGTGGATGGGTGGGAATGGAGGGATCAGGATGGGGGGAACAATGGGCACATTAGAATCAGCATATATAATGTGGGAGGGGGGAACAGGGTGGGCTGTACAACACAGAGAAGACAAGTAGTGATTCTACAGTATCTTACTATACTGAAGGGCAGTGATGGCAATGGGGTATCTCGGGGGACCTTGGTGATGGGGGGACTTGAGTAAACATAATGTTACTCATTTAATTGTAGATTAATTATAAATAGACAGATATAGGTGATAAATAGACAGATTAGATAGATAGAAAAATAGATGACAGACTATAGAAAATAGATAGATACATAGATAGATACATAGATAAGACAGAATGCAGCACCACAGTTTTATAGACATGTGCACCCCTATGTTTATCACAGCATTATTCACAACAGACAAGCAAAGTGTCCATCAGTAGATGCATCAATAAAGATGTAGTACATATACACAATGCAATATTATTCCACCATAAGAAGAAAACCAATCTTACCATTTGCAAACAACGTGGATGGAGGTAGACGGTACTATGCGCAGTGAAGTAAGCTGGGTGGAGAAAGACAATTACCAAAAGAGTTCACTCATATGTGGAGTAAAAGAGCAAAGAAAAACTGAAGGAACAAAACAGCAGCAGAATCACAGAAACCAAGAGTGGACTAACAGTTAGCAAAGGGAAAGGGACTTCAGAGGATGGGTGGCAAGGGACGGATAAGGAAGGGGAAAAGAAAGGGGGCATTACGATTACCATGTATAATGTAGGAGGGGGCACTGGGAGGGATGTGTAACACAGAGAAGACAAGGAGTGATTCTACAGCATCTTACTATGCTCATGGACAGTGACTGTCACAGGGTTTGTGGGCGGTACTTGGTGAAGGAGGAAGTCTACTAAACATAATGTTCTCCATGTAATTGTAGATTAATAATACCAAAATAAAACTAAATAAATAAAATAAAATAACATAAAATGAAATGAAATGAAAGAAAAGAAAAAAAAGAATGCAGCAGCCAAGTTTAGAAAAGACACATGCACCACTATGTCTCTCACAGCACTATTCACAGTAGCCATGCTAAGTGTTCATGAGTTGGTGTATGGGTAAAGAAGATGTGGTACATATACACAATGGAATATTATTCAGCCTTAAGAAGAAAACAAATTCTACCATTTGAACAACATGTATGGTGCTGGAAGTTATTATGCTCATTGAAATAAGCTAGGTGCAGAAAGACAAGTGCCAAATGATTTTCCTCATTTCTGGAGTATAACCACAAAGCAAAACTGAAGGAACAAAATAGCAGCAGACTCAGAGACTCCAAGAAGTCACTAGTGGTTACCAGAGGAGAGTGGTGTGGGTGAGCTGGTGGGGAGGGAGGGAGGGAGAAGGGGATGGAGGGGCTTTATGCTTAGTATACATGTGGTGGGGAATCATGGGGAAAACACTGTAGCACAGAGAAGGTAAATAGTGATCTGTGACACCTTGCTGCACTGATGGACAGTGACTGCATTGGGGTATGGGTGGAGACTTGATTATATGGGTAACTGTAGTAGCCACATTGTTTTTCATGTGAAACCTTCATAAGAGTGTATATCAATAGAACCTTAATAAAAATTTTTAAAAACCTTTAAAAAATATATCACATAATCATCTCAAGAGATACAGAAAAAGCATTTGAGAAATCCTTCAATATGTATTCATGACAAAAACTCTCAACAAAGTACGTATGGAGGGAATATACCTCAACATAATAGAAGTCATATGTGGTAAGACAACAGCTAACATCATCCACAATGTGAAAAACTGAAAGCTTTTCCTCTAAGATCAGCAACAAGATAAGGGTACCACTCCTGCATTTTTATTCAACAAAGTCATAGAAGTCCTACCCAGAGCAATTAAGCAAGAAAAAGAAACAAAAGGCAAACAAATAAGAACAAAAAAAGCAAAACCATCATTATATGTATATCACATGCACATAAAACACTGAAGACTCAAAAAGCTAATACAACTAACTGAATGCAGTCAATAATATTGAGAATGTAAAATCAATATACAAAACTCAGCTGTATTTCTACACACTAATTGTGAACTATCAGAAAGAGATATTAAGAAACTACTCCCATTTATAACTGCATTGAAAACAATAAAATACCCACGAATAAATCTAACCAATGAGGTGAAAAAATCTGTATGCTGAGAACTGTAAGACACTGATGAAAGAAGCTGAAGAATAGGTAAAGAAATGGAAAGAGTCTGTGCTCCTAGACTGAAACGATTATCACCACATACTACACAAAGCAATCCACAGATTCAATGTAACCCCTTACCAAAACCCCCGTGGCATTTTTCATGGAACTAGCACGAACCTAAAATGCGTATGGAACCACGAAAGTCTGAATAGCCAAAGAAATTTTGAGAAAGAACAAGGACAAAGCTGGAGGCATCAAGCTCCCTGATTTCAAACTGTATCAATAAAGCTATAATAATCAAAACAGTACAGTACAGAGACTGAGATCCACGGAACAGAATAGAGAGCTCAGAGATAAACCCAGTCATACAGGGTTAATTAACTTACAACAAAGGAGCCAGGAATATACAGTGGGAAAGGACAGTCTTTTGAACAAATGGTTGGGAAAACTGCACAGCGAAATAACAAAACTGGATTATCTTACACCATACACAAAAAGAAACTCAAAATGGACCAAAGACTGAAACATTAAGGCCTAAAGTCATGAACTTCCTAGAAGAAAACATAAGAGCATAAGCTCACTGACACTGGACTTGATGGTTTTTTGAACTTGACACCAAGAGTGAAAGAAGGCAACAAAAGTAAAAACAAAAAGTAGGGTTCTCTCACACTAAAAGGGTTCTGTACAGCAAAGGAAGCAATCAACAAAATAAAGAAGACAATCTATAGACTGAGAGAAAATATTTTCAAACCACATATCTGATAAGGGATTAATATCTAAAATATAGGAAGAATTAATGTGATTCAGTAGGGGAGAAAACCCACCAAACAACCCAATTACTAAACGGGCAGGGATGTAAATGGATATTTTTCCAAAGGACACATACAAATTGCCAAGGGGCACATGAAAAGGTGCTCTGTATCACTAATCATCAAGGAAATGCAAATCAAAATCACAATGAGATATCACCTCATACCTGTTAGAATGTCTATTATCACAAAGGCAAGTAATACCAAGTGTTGGCAAGGATGTGGAGGGAAGGGTTCCCTTTTGGTGCACTGTTAGAAGGTTAACTGGTCCTGCTGCTATCTAAAACAGTATGGAGCTTCAGTAAAAAATAAAAAATGGAACTACCACATGATCCAGCAATTCCACTTCTGAGTATTTCAAAGGAGGTGAAATCACAATCTTAAAATTGTGCTCTGTTCAGTGCTGCATTATTCCAATAGCCAGGACATGGAAACAATCTTAAGTGTCCACTGATGGATGAATGGACAAAGAAAATGTTGTATATATATATATACACAATGTGATATTATTCAGTTACCAATAAATGGAAATTCTGCCATTAGTAACAACATGGATGCACCCTAAGTGAACTAAGTCAAATACTGTATGGTATCACTTACATTTGGAATCTAAAACAAAAGAGAAGAAAAAAGGGAGAGTTCATACATATACAGAACACACTGGTGAATACCAGAGAAGGTGGGTATGTGGAGGGGTAGGGGGTAGGCACGATGGGTGAAGGTCAGAAGTTACCAACTTTCAGGTACCAGATGCACAAGTCCTGGGATGTAATATACAGCATGGTGAATATAGTTAACAATGTTGCATTTGTATATTTAAATGTTGAGAGAGTAGATATTAAAAGTTCTCATCCCAAGGAAAGAATCCTAGCTATATATAGTGATGGATGTTAACTAAACTTACTGCTGTAATTTCACAATGTGTAACACATATATCATTATGTAGTACACCTAAAACGAAATGCAATCTGTCAATTTATCTCAATTATAAAACTATTTCTTTTAGAATCATCTAGCAGCACTTAAAAACTTACAATTGCAGGCACGCAGCTCGGGAGGTGGGCGCGAGCGAGGCAAGGGCGCCCCGAGGTGGAGCCAGGCGGCGATGAGGGGCAGGCGCGCGGGCCCGGGGAGCTGTCAGCGGCCGCTCTCGCAGGGCCGCCCCCTTACCTGTACCCTTCCTCCGTGTGAAGGCCTTCAGGGAACTTTGGCGGGGGCAGCGGCGGTGGACGCGGGAGCAGCGGCGATGGAGGGAGAGGCGGTGGAGGCGGAGGCGGCGGCGGCAGCAGGCGGTTCGCAGCTTCTTGGGGAGGAAGGAGCGTTCTTCAGGGCGAGGCGGGGCAGGAGGCCTACCCTCGAGCGCTCCTGGAGCCCGCGCCCGCGCCGGCCTCGCTCATCTGTGCAGCCCCAGCGGCTCGCACTCGCAGGTCCCCGGCCCTGAGGTTCCCAGAGGTCGCCCTGGAGGAGGGCCCAGGGGGACCACGGCTTGGCAGCCAAGCGGCCTCAGGGTACCGAGGGCGGGAGGGACGGGCGGGCGCAAGGGCGCGCAAGGGCCGAAGGCCGGCGGGGATGCCGCGCAGGCGCCTTGGGAAAATGACCCCGGGGTCACCGCGGAGCGCTGCCTGATGGGGGAGGCCGGGGAAGCCCTGCGGACAGACTGGGAGAGCGCAGCAGCTTCCAAGGAGTGGCGGGACGCCCGCCCTGAGCTCACGCTGCTGCAACCCTCGCCTCTCCGATCTTTTTTTTCATCCTGGGTATAATCGTTATCTAGTCAGGAATACGGGTTTTTTTTTCAGTATCATTAATCAACAATTATATGAGCAACATTATGGTTAGCAGACTCCCCAGATCATCAAGTCCCCCCGCTACCACATACCCCATTACAGTCACTGTCCATCAGCTTAGTAAGATGCTATAGAATCACTCCTTTATTCTCTGTACTAGACTGACTTCCCCGTGGAACCCCTCCCACATTATGTGAGCTAATCGTAATGCTCCCTTTCAACCCTTTTCCCTCCCTTCCCAGCCAGCCTTCCTAGTCCCTTAACTTTGGTAATTTGGTGATGGGGGGAGTCTAGTAAACATAATGTTACCCATGTAACAAGAGATTAATGATAGATAGATAGATAGATAGATAGATAGATAGATAGATAGATAGATAGATAGATAGATGATAGATAATAGAATGCAGCAGTTTATAAAAGACATGTGCACCCCTATGTTTATCACAGCACTATTCACAATAGCCAAGATAAGTGTCCATCAGAAGATAAACAGTGCAATATTATTCAGCCATAATGAAAGAACAAATCCTACCATTTACAACAACATGGATAGAGCTAGAGTGTATTATGCTCTGTGAAATAAGCCAGACAGAGAAAGACAACTATCAAATGATTTTACTAACCTCTGGAGAAGGTGAACCAAGAGAAACTGAATGAGGAAAACAGCACCAGATTCACAGAAACTAAGAAAGGACTAACACTTACCAAAAGGAAAGGGACTGGGGTGGATAGTTGGGAATGGAGGGATAAGGGGACAGGGAAAGAAAGCATACATTACAATAACCACGTATAATGTGGGAGGGAGGTCACAGGGAGGGCTGTGCAACACAGAGAAGCAAGTAGTGATTCTACAATGTCTTACTATGCTCATGGATCGTGATTGCAATGGGATATCTGGGGGCCTCTTTGTGATGGGGGGAGTCTAGTAAACATAATGTTACTCATGTAATTGTATATTAACGACAGAAAGATAGATAGACAGATAGAAAGATAGACAGATAGATTGATAGAAGACAGATAAATGAATGAATGATTGCATAAATAAATACATACATACATACACAAAGAAAGAATGAAAGAAGAAGCCCAGTTTAAAAAAGACACGTGAACCCCTGTTTATCACAGCACTGTTCACAATAACCAATCTACAATTATATGAGCTATATTATGGTTACTACATGCCCCAGATCAAGTCCCCCCCACATACCCCATTACAGTCACTCTCCATCAGCGTAGCAAGATGCTATAGAATCACTACTTGAACTCTCTGTACTATACTGACTTCCTCATGGATTTCCCCACACATTATGTGAGCTAACCATAATGCCCCCTGTACACCCTTCTCCCTCCCTTCCCAACCAGCCTTCCTAGTCCCTTACTTTTGGTAAATTGGTGATGGGGGAGTCTAGTAAACTGAAGTGCAAAGAGGAGGTTGCAGCTTCCTGATCTATTTCAAGGCTCTACTCATGTTTTGCCTAATGACCCACTTATGCACAGAGCTGTGGTCCTGTTCCAGGAGAATCTTGGGAAAAATATGCATCTTGAATGAGATACTTCCTTTTCTTAAATAAGCTAACTATTAAGAGAGAAACTATTTAAACTGAGCTGCATTTCTGAACATGGACCTATGAAGCTGCTAAGAAATCATGGCTGTGTATCGTCTGGGTCTGTACACAGAGACAGCTGTGTGAACTTTATTAGGCCATCATTCTGAAATGCCTCCATTATTATTAGCATTGGCAGGAAATGGCATCTTTGAGAAAGTGGTAAACACATTTATTTTGTAAGTGGCTGAAGGATTTTATATGTTTTGGAGAGAAAAACCTCATAATAGTTTCTATACATGCTCCTGATTTTGTAAAGAGTTTAATATACACAACTTTACCTTGGCTGATGTAGGTTCACAGATAGTACATATTTTCAGAGCTAGGCACTGTAATTAATACTCTACTCCCCTTGATTTCCTGGAATGGAATCTGGCACATAGTGGGCATATGATAACCGGTTGCTGACTAACAATCCTGAGCATCGGTGTGTATGATAACTCCCCTAAGGGCTCCCGAGGTGGTAGGGTGTATGTTTCTTTCTGTCTGTTTTTGTTCCCAGACAGCTTCATACTCGGTGAGTCTGCAGTCCTCGCTGGGCCCTCCCTCCTTGTCATCTGTCACTCCTCCCTTTGTCAGCAGCCATTGCTCCTCCTCCAGTCTACATTCATCTGCTGTTTTTCTTACCTGACATCTGCTGTTAACAAGTTCAATGACCAACTCTGTTAAATCACTCAACTCACATTTTTTACAGGTTTACAGACAACATGCATTTGTTTGCAGGGAGCAAGAGTGATACAGTTCTCTCCTCTGGCTTAGAAAACATTTTATTCTGCATTTACATACCAGAAGTTTTCTGAAATTTTAAGATTGATTAAGGTCTGAAAACTGGCTACATGGGGTTGCACATAGGATAAAATGCAAACTGCCCCTACAGTTGTAATATTCTTAACTAGAAAGTTGAAACCCTAGATTATACCTATCAAGCCCTCCATCCTAGCCCCACAGAGATTTCTAATCTATCCACTTCCACTCTTGACAAAGTGGCAAAATCAAGGCAAATTTAAAGACACACAGGTCATCTCTGCGAAAAGTACAAATAATCCTGGTATTTCCCAGTTATTACTACACTTACCCTACACATAAACCCAGACTCTTGATAATCACAATAGGAGGTGGGCATTGTAAGTTGAAGAAATATTTCGAGGGGCCAAAACATAGTGTGCATGTGAGGGTTTTCTGTCGTGGGGTGGGGGGAGTAGGTGGAAAGTGCTGCTTGCTGTTTAGGGTGGTAGGAGCATAGGGTGTGTCAGAAGGACTTAAAGGAATAAAACTGGAGGGTCGATTCAGATGGTACACATAAAAACAAGGATAAGCAATTTTCACTGGCTTTGGAGACTTGCTGCAGGAATGAGTTGAGAGGTGGCCTACTCTGAAGTGTACCCTAGTTGGATAACTCACTAAGGTCTTAGGTGGCTGGAAGTAGGTGGCTGAGTGAAGATCAAGGGCAAGGAGACCAGTTAAAGGATCATGTATATCAGCAAACCCTAGTCCCTGTCAGAAGGACCAAATCCCATCTTCTCACATTTCTACTTGGTCAAACTTAGGAAATGACTAGCTGACTAGACACAGAGCCAAAACTGGTGTCATACTTCCAGATAAAAAAGATGGCTAATGTCACACCGCTCTTCTGAATAAGAGCCAGCAGCCCACATTCCTAGAGGACCAAATGGCTGATTCACCCACCTCCTGAGAACAAAACGGCAGCCACTTTACAGAGTTCTGCATGTGGGTTTAGTGGGAAATACACAGACACCAGACTCAGACACACACTGGACTCTTCATTTTGATATTTAACTCTTAAAAACAGGAATGGGGCATGATTTCACCAGCTCTCTTAATTTTCTGAGCACTTGATTCCTTTGCTTGAGAATCTCTCTCTAAGCACTAAATATCTACAGCCTTTCTTGTCAACAAATCTTCATACCCAAGGGCAGGAAATTTCTTCCTATCTCTCTGCTTTTACTCAGAAGCATCCTTCTGCCTGAAATGCCTTAGTTTCCCAACTTTCCTAACAATAATACTAGAAGACAAGCATCTGCAACACGGGCAGCATCCGTGCAAACACTTGAGACCTTAGCAAGGGCAGAGCGCTCTGCCGAGTTCCTAATGGAGTGCCTCGTTTTGACTTCCCAGCAATCCAAGTTCTATCATCTCAAAGGTATAGCTGAGAAAGTCAAGGCTCAGGGAGAATAAATACCGTGTCTAGTCTGAAGTGTCTGGACACTCTCAGTCTGAATGTCCAGAGGCAGGGAACTTAATAACCACATGGCCTCCAACTCAACATTTTAAAAAATATCTAAGTGATATTTTTATTTTTAGAACAGTACGTCTCTACATACGGGTTTCAAGCTAGTAGCTGGGCGGAGGGGGAGAGGGTAGACTGGAGGGCCTGAAGCCCTAAGCCCTGCCTGTGGTATCTGAGGCTGCCTCGCAAAGTCCTCCAGATCCAGCCATCCTCCCTTTTTGAGAAAGAGCCGAAGAGGAGAGATGAGCAGCATGCACGCCCTGCTTCTCCGCCTTGCCACTCACAGCTCCTCGCGTGGTGTGCAGGGGGCAGCTGTCAGTCCCTTAAGACTGCCTTGATGAGGGAGATACTCATGCTGTTTGACTTTACTACAGCAGAGCCAAATCAAATGCACAGGCACTGCTTCCGTAGATGTCTATATTTCACTTAAACTGGGATAAAGCAAAGAAACTGGAATATTGTCTCATCATGCATTCTAAATCAGCCAGGGTAGAAAATAATGGGGAGTTAATCAGATCACGAAACTCTAATTCACTTGGTATTGATCAGCCAATTCCTAATGGACAGCAGATCAATTTCAAATTACAGTAAACTGACCTGTCCTGGAATACCAATAACCAGGCTGGAGGACCAGTCAAGACGGTGGTGAGCTCTGCTCTCCAGATGCTCCTGCCTAGCTGGCGGGCATGAATGCACAATCTGATGCGGCATTTAGCTAATTAATAGGGGATTGATGGAAGGTTCAGTTTTGAAAGCAGCCATCTCACTTGGATAAACGTGGGACCGGAGCCTGGTGGGGATAGGTAGCCAGCTCCCTGGAAGGGAGGTATACAATGAAAGCTAATGGAAAGTAATGCAATTAACTCAGGCTTTTAATTATATTAATCAGTGACTTCATAGGAGCCCACTGCATACAGAATGCCCTCTTTAACTCTTTGCTAGCACCATGTTGTTGATTCATGTATGAATGAATTTAAACAACAATTTGAAGAAATAGATGCAGGCACATTTATATTAGGTCATTTTCCCTACAGCTGGAAGCTTCTCTGCTATGGAAGAATTATAAAAAGAAGAGAAGAAGGAGGAAGAAAAAGCAGGGGGAGAGAGGCAACAGGCAATAGTGAACATTTTCTAAAGGAGAAGCAACCTCGATACTGGTTTTGTTAAAATCAGTTATTTCTTTGTACTTTCTTCCACTTTCTATGATTTTGCTGGAGTGTGTGAACAAATGAGCATTGAATGTACATGCAGTGAGAGTAGCCTAAAGATCTAACTGATTAATCTTTACATTTTAAAAACCACCTGATGAACTCTTAGGTAAAATAATCAAAAGGATGGATTTGTTCTCACTAATAATTTCCTGGCCTGGTTCCATTCTTTAACCATCTTTCCCTCTCTCCTTTATGCATCTGTGTGTAGAGTATGTGTATTTGTGTGAATGTGTACATACCTGGCTTCTCTTCCTAGAGTCACAGAAGTCACACACAGCTCCAGGCTCACATCAGATAGAGGATACCTAAAGGGACCAGCTTCCCGTGTACCACAGACTCCAAGCTTGGTGCAGATATGTGGACTCCAGATTCCTTGAAAAGAAAGCAGTCATACTATTCTTCCGCAGAACTCTTTTTGCTGTATTTTTCAATTTCCCACTGTATCCTTCAGGTAACTTGATTTAGGAAGTGAAATCTGACTTTTAAAAACTAGAGCTTTACTGCTTAACCAGAGCTAACAATGATTTGAGGATTTCCAAATATTGATTGAATGTATTATTATTCCCATTTTACAGAAGAGAAAACTAAGACACAAAGACGTTTATTAATTTGCTCAAGTGGATGTATCTTACAAGCCAAGGAGTCAGTACACACCCACTTCAAAGGCAAGATCTGGGATCACTTAGGTTCTAGGTTGAGTTCCAGAATGAATGGAGAGAAAAGAGGGAACTTGGGATATTTTAAACAATAGCTGAAATCTGGACTATACCAATCTGAGTGTCACAGACATACACACCCCATGACAATGTCATATTAGTCAAGTTCAGTCCTTAATTCTAGCATAGATGTTGTGTATGTATACATTTCCAAAATAAACACAATTCCCTGAGGAACTTGATAATTAAATCATAGCTTATTAATATTATATAATATTAATTGCTATGTAAATGATAAATTCATGGTCTATGTGATTAAGTGATATTAAAGACCCAAGAAGGCCAGGATTTCTGTCTCTGTTCTCAAGAGCTAGCCTGGTCCTTGGGAGGCACCAACTAAGCAGTTATTGAGTGAATGTGTTGAATGAATGAAATATTTACATGCAATTATGTTATGTGAAAAAATTGAATAACAAGTTATGCATACTCATTGATTACAACTGAGTTTTCTACACAGAATGAGTAGATGAAGTAGAGACTATTAAAAAGTAGGTTGTTTCAATGTGAATTTTTAATAAAATATAATAAAAAGATTTAGTTGTCTGATTATTACCTCTGTCTTTTATTTTAAATGTACCAATTTTAAATTCCCAATGCATAGGTCTTATAGCAATGTCATATCTAGGTGATGTAACTTAAAGAAACTCTAGCTCAACTGTGTGATTCAACAATATTTTGAAATAGTTGGAAAAAAATAAGATTAGTATCTAATAATCATCAGTGAAAGAATGGTAACTTGCGGCCTATAAAAGGGAATACTATATAGAAGTTTGTCTTGCCAATGGGTTTCAGCCCTGGGCAAGTTCACTATGGATTCAGTGAGACTGAGGAATGACAATGGAACGTTTTTGGGGTGAAAGGGTTTATTACTGACTTGCTCTCCTGGTGATAGGTCCAGTGCTAGAATTACATCTGCATCCAGCAGTCTGCAGGTCTGTAATCCTCCCTCAACTCTGCCTCTGCCCAGAGCATTGGGCAAAGCTCTTTATATAGTGACTCAGTCAATAATAGCTTTTTTGCTTGCAGGTGTGGAAGCAGTAGCCTAGCAGCAGGCCAGTTACATCATCAACTAGTTTATTGTCAGGTGAGGCTCCTGGCCATAGGAACCTTCACTTTATCCACAAGATGAATTAGCTTAATAAGGTTTAAATGGAGCACCATGATATCAAAACCAGGGGTAATTATTTTAATTTGCAAAGGGACATATACGGTAAATACCATTTGTATAAAATTTAAAATGCTCAAAGCAATATTATTTACTATTTACAGATAAGAATATATGTGGTAAATGTTTTAAAACATGGACATTGAAGATATTTTTAATGTGGTAAAATGTTCATGTGTTAATACAGAAACATGAGTTCATGTCTATTTTATATTATTATCTGTAATTCTTTGTATATGTGAATTACATAATGTATATAATGAAATAATTTTAATAAGAGTACAAATCCAATATTTTAATATAAGTAAAACAAGTATTTGTTGACTTGAACAGTTCCTTGTAAATCATTGTGGGTAAGTTGGGGTTCCTATGGCCAGGATCCTCACTGAACTTAAACCACCTGATGATGTAACTGGCCTGTTGCTGGGCTACTGCTTCCACACCCTTAGGCAATAAGCTTAAGCAATAAGCTTTTACTGCGCTATATAGAGTGCTCGGCCCAGTGCTCTGGATGGTGACAGAGATGCTAGTGTTCGACCTACCGCCGAGAGAACAAGCTGGGTAATAAACCCTTCCACCCCAAAGAAACATTCTACCATAATTTCTTTGGTCACACTGAACCCATAGCAAAACTCACTGGCAAGACAATCATTCTAAAACAGTATCTCATCTCCAGATACTTTATTCATCTTCTTGAGTATGCATTAAAGTACCTGTGAGAGGGAAGAGAGAAAGCATTCTATTCCTCATTGGAAATTATGCCTGGAGTAGTTTTTACCATCTGCTCTGGCTTGTGTAAACCTAATGAGTCCAATGGAAATTGCATGAAGATATCAAAAGTGGAGATTATTAGAGAATCCAAGGGAGTGGACAGAGGTGAGAACTGGAACCAGTTTCCTAAGAATATAGTCCCGTATCACCTGCATTGAAATCACCTGGGATGGTAGTTAAAAGCCTAACTCCCCTAAGTTTGAGAACCACTGAGCTAAATTACTCAAATGGGTTCAGGACATTTCTCTGAGGAATAAGTGGGAACCAAAACTCATTGAAAAATCCAAGAATATGTGTGAGCTCTGTGAATGAGGAAAGGAAAAATCTGCTAGTATTGAGAAAACATAAGGTAAGCATGAAGACTATATGAAACTGATCTCAGGATCACACAGCCCTTCTAAAGACAATGCTCAGGTGTGTGCTTGGAGTACCAGATGGAGAAATCTGCTTACACTAAGGGCACCATCAGCCTCACGATGAGCTGCTGGTTATTAAAGTAACAAAATCAAAAGGCCATTTATAACAGAGTGCCTAGTAAGTCGCCTAACTCAGTGCTTGGTTGGATGCTCATTGCTATTAGGGAAACACTGGACACATGCTTAAGTAATTTAATTTGGAATAAAAAATCTTCAGATGATTTCTGTCTCTCATGAAGGTATCTGTGAAGAAAGTGAAGGTTCCTATGGCCAGGATTCTCACCCAGTCCTGGCCGGCTTGCTCACTACCTACGTGGGGGCAATACGTTGTTATTGACTCTATGTAAAGAACTCCGCCTAGTACTCTGGGCTGCTGCAAGGCTGAAGGAGAGCAGAGACTGGAGAGGTGGCAATGCAGAGGACACAGAGTGAAATGGCTTCCAGGGTGAGAAAGGCCCAGAGGTAGAGACCGGCTTGCTGCTTGCAGACTCGCTCAGAGTGAAAGGGATTCTAGTGATTGAACTGCCACCATGGGAATAAAGTTAGGTAGAAACATTTTCACCCCAAGGACATTCCACTGTCATTTTTAGGTCTCATTGAATCCATAGTGAACTTGTCCAGGGCTGAAACCCATTGGGAAGTGTGGATAAAATTAGAGTTCCTATGGTCAGGATTCTCACCTGGCCCTGGTTGACTAGCTCACTGCACACCTGTGGGCAACACATAGCTGTTGACTCTATATAAAGAGCTCCGCCCAGTGCTCTGGGTATGACATGGTGGCAGGGCTGCAAGAGAGCAGAGCAGAGGCTGGTGGCAGCTCCAAGGACAGAGGTCCAGAGGACAGCTGTACAGGACAACTGTGCAGAGAGGCCCAGAGGATGGCTGTGTGGGATGGCTGTGCAGGAAGGCTGTGCAGGCAGAGAGGCCCATAGGACAGCTGTGCAGACAGAGGGGCCCAGAGGCAAGGGGAGAGACCAGCTTGCTGCATGCAGACTTGCTCTGAGTGAACGGAATTTTAGTGAGTGGCCTGCTACCTGGAAATAAAGTTGGGTATATCCCTTTCACCCCAAGAACATTTTCCTGTCATTTTCTTTGTTCACACTGAATCCATAGCGAACTTGCCCAGGGCTGAAACCCACTGGCAAGACAGCAGGACAGTCACAATATCTCCGGGCACCCAGATAGTTAGGAATACCACAGGCACGACTGTTCAGGTTATTACTGCCCAGTCTCCCTCTTCTCAATGAATGACCAAATAGAAGTCCACAACCTGAATCCCTCTTTTGTCAACCATGCCTACTACAGCAGTGTGTTTGTCAAATCTGGGCTCTTTAGTAAGGTGACCTTTAAATGGGCCCAATGTCACGGAACTCTGAGGATCTTGAAATTGCCAATAAATGGTATTAGCACAGGCTATGTTACACTGCAGTAACAATGACAACAACAAACCCCCAAATCTCAGTAGATCAACACAACAAAGGTTTGTGTTTTGCTCGTACTACCTGTTCAATGTAGTTTAGTAAAGTGGTTCTGGTCCCAAGTAGGAATACAGCGCCCCTGACTGAGGGTGGATACATCTTCTTGCAACACTGCCACCTTAACACATGGTTTTCTGGTACTGCTGAGGCAGAAAATGAGAGCTGGAGGATCACACGGGGACTTCTTCCTGTACCCACGTCAATTCTGCTAACTGTCCTCTGAACTGCACCAGTGATAAGGGCTCAGATATCTGCAAATGGGCTGAGAAGTGAAGACACCTGTGTGCCCAGAGAGGCGTGACAAGTCTAACAACCATGTATGCTATCAGTTTCACTTAAGCAATAGTTCATAAGGAAAACTCTCATCTAGTTACAGATTTTTGAAAAACATACCCTATGGTGACAATTTTTGAAGGACTCATTTTTTCAAAGTCTTCATTGTGTAACTCATTTTAGATATTGCAAGTTCTGAATCGAAGTTTGGATGTTTTTAGTTTTTATGTTAAGGTTTTAATTAAGACATTAATATATAAGAAAATCACTCATGTTAAGTATACAGTTTGATGACAGTTTCTGGCAATTATTTATAATGGTGCAACCACCACCACCACAATGTACGTACAGTGTGATTCCCTTACCCTCCATGCTGCCCTCTCATTCAGTCCCTGTCATTGCTCCACCTCTGACCTCAGGTAACCGTTAATCTGTTTTCAGTCAATGTAATTTTGAATGCTTTCATTTTAATTCACAGATTTGTTTTTACTATCCAAAAGAGAAAATTAGAAGTCTTTTATTACCTTTTGGAATTCAGACAGGTTGTTTGATAAATTCTTAAGCTCCTCATCATTCACGGTGTTTCCACCATATCATTCTAAACTAGTCCCTTGCATCCAATTAACAAAAGCTATACAGCCCAACACACTTCCAAAGGCAATATCCCGGTGATTTACTTATTTAGAATAGCCCATTGGCTTCCCCATCATACACCTATGTCACCATGTAGAATAGAAATGCTCCTTCCTCCTCATATCTGACACATAATCAAAATTGAGCTAAGAGAAATAAATAGGGGGGAATATTCCAAATTTACCTTGGGACTTATGGGAAAACTGTATATGGATGACAGTAGATATGTATAAACACATGTGAGGGTGAGCATGTGTTGGGGGGCTGCAGGAGGGCCACGGTCTTGCCAGTGGGTTCCAGGCCTGGACAAGTTCACTATGGATTCAATGACACCAAAAAAAAATGACACTAAAACTTTCTTGGAGTGAAAGTGTTATACTCAACTTTATTTCCATGGTGGCAGGTCAATCACTAGAATCCCGTCCACTCAGGGCGAGTCTGCATGCAGCAAGCCGGTCTCTGTCTCTGGGCCTCTGTGCCCCCACAGCTGTCTAAGTCTCTGTCATCAGTGCTGCCATGACTCCAGTGTCATCTCTGCTCTCCTGAGCCTTGCAGCCACGCCACCATGTCACCCACAGCACTGGGAAGAGCTCTTTATATAGAGTCAATAATAACATATTGCCCACACGTGCAGAGTGAGCTAGCCGACAAGGGCCAGGTGAGAATTCTGGCCACAGGAATCTTTACCTTATCCACAGCCATGGAAAGAAGCTACTGCAAGTATTCACTGCCCTAATGAAAATGCCCTTCCCTCCTCCCTCATCACAGAGCTGTGGCAAGGGACCACAGTAAATCCAGGCTTGGGAGATGAACTGTATCAGCCCTACAGTCAGCGGGCACTGTAACAGGAGACGATCAAAGCCCCAGGGACCAGGTAAGTTACCCATTCCTTTCAAACCCAATTGTAATTTGCTCTTCCCATCTTGCGTGGAAAGGGTAGACTGTCAGGAAGGGACCTGTCACAGGGCTCTGGGCGTGCACAGGAATGGCTGCCGGCTTTGCATCAGGGCACTGTGCTGGCAGTCAACAGGAAAATTGTTGAACCAGCACAAGTGCAAAGGGCATGAGTAACGTACTGCCACTCTCTGCTTCCTTGAAAGAAAAAGAAGGCAGCTGTTTGTGTTCCTGGGGAACCCAGTGATATGGGGCAGCATGAGGGCAGTGCTGGTAGAGGAGCAAGGTCTGAGAAGCAGGTGTATTCAGCCTTTCAGTGAAGGTCAGTATGTAGATATTTGCCAATACTTAAGGTGCTCTCCCCGAGAAATCTTCATGGAAATCATACATTTCTAAAAGCAGAATTGCCAAACTCAGCAACATCCCATCCTGATTGAAGTATTCATCTTTTCCTTCAGTGGCTCAAAAAACATTTACTGAGTACCTGCTCTTTGTAAGACAAAATATCAGTGTCGAGATGTAAACAATGTTCAGCGGGTGGGTTGTCCCAGGCAACACCTTAATAATATATGTGCGTTGCCTTGACCGTCACCCCCTCCTTCAGGGTCTCCTCTGCTGCTACATGACTCCCTCCCTCCCATCTTCACCTTTCCTGAGCACCTCCACCATAACTCCTACTCATGATATATTTAGCAATGTCCAAGGGACGGAAATGTTCTGTGTCTGCACTGTCCAACAGAGTAGTCACCAGCCTCATGTGTCCAAGGAGCATTTAGAATGTAGCTAGTGATCTTGAGACACTGATTTTTTTTTTGAGAGGGCATCTCTCATATTTATTGATCAAATGGTTGTTAACAAAAATAAAATTCTGTATAGGGGAGTCAATGCTCAATGCACAATCATTAATCCATCTCAAGCCTAATTCTCGTCAGTCTCCAATCTTCTGAAGCATAACGAACAAGTTCTTCCATGGTGAACAAATTCTTACGTAGTGAATAAGTTCTTACATGGTGAACAGTACAAGGGCAGTCATCACAGAAACTTTCGGTTTTGATCACGCATTATGAACTATAAACAATCAGGTCAAATATGAATATTCATTTTATTTTTATACTTGATTTATATGTGGATCTCACATTTCTCCCTTTATTATTATTATTATTTTTATTTTTAATGAAATTCTAAGTGGTAGGTAGATGCAAGATAAAGGTAGAGAACATAGTTTAGTGTTGTAAGAGAGCAATTGTAGATGATCAGGTGTGTGCCTGTAGACTATGTGTTAATCCAAGCTAGACAAGGGCATTAAAACATCCACGGATGCAAAAGATTTCTCTCAAAACAGGGAGGGTGAGGTTCTAAGCTTCACCACTGTTGCTCCCCAATTTCTCACCTGATGGCCCCCCTGTGACTGTGCCTGTCTTAGGTTGTTCCTCCCTTGAGGAATCTTACCCGTCTGTCTCATTTTTTTTTTGAGAGGGCATCTCTCATATTTATTGATCAAATGGTTGTTAACAACAATAAAATTCAGTATAGGGGGGTCAATGCTCACTGTACAATCATTAATCCATCTGAAGTCTAATTCTCATCAGTCTCCAATCTTCTGAAGCATAACGAATAAGTTCTTACATGGTGAACGAATTCTTACATAGTGAATAAATTCTTACATGGTGAGCAGTACAAGGGCATTCATCACAGAAACTTTCGGTTTTGATCACGCATTATGACCTATAAACAATCAGGTCAAATATGAATATTCGTTTGATTTTTGTACTTCATTTATATGTTGATCCCACATTTCTCCCTTTATTATTATTATTATTTTTATTTTTAATAAAATGCTGAAGTGGTAGGTAGATGCAAGATAAAGGTAGAAAACATAGTTTAGTTCTGTAAGAGGGCAAATGTAGATGATCAGATGATCAGGTGTGTGCCTATGGACTAAGTATTAATCCAGGCTAGACAAGGGCAGCAAAACATCCACGGATGCAGAAGATTTCTCTCAAAGCAGGGGGGGTGAGGTTCTGAGCCTCACCTCTGTTGATCCCCAAATTCTCACCTGATGGCCCCCCTGCGACTGTGCCTGTCTTAGGTTGTTCCTCCCTTGAGGAATCTTACCCGTCTCTGGCTAACCAGTCATCTTCCGGGGCCAAACAGGGAAATGTAGAATTGGTAAGTGAGAGAGAAGCCATATTGTTTGAAAAGGTTAGCTTTTTACTTCTTTGCAGATTTATGCCCTGTGGCTTCTATGCCCAGCACTTGTCTCGAGGTATCTTTACCACCTGGAGGAATTATGATACTCGGTAAATTCGATATGAGGCACGAATTCTATTTAAGGGTTGTAATTAGAAAGAAAGAAGAAAAGCTATAGATGTAGCATATGGAAGGAAACATGGGAGGATTGATTATTTCTTTGACATATCTTCTTGTAGAGTACCTTAAGTATGTATAGGTTTTAAACTACTGACTAATTTGCACACACATATTAACATAATAGGAATACGGTGACATAAACAAAGCAAATCTATAATTACCATCCATCTCCAGTGATGCCAAGAAAACCATTTAGGCACCCTAGGCATTTGTGAAAATTTGTTTATGATATGATGGATATTGTCCAACTGTACTTGAACAGTCTGAGAGAAATCAAACAAATTTAAGCAGCCCATTTCTGGGATCTGTTCACATCCCATATGTTCTTTTAACCGTAGATAGTCTATAGTCATAAGATTTTGGAGTGCTACAACTTGCACCCCTCCCAACTCCTGGTTGAGTTCCAACAGTACAGATCCGGTCAAATTCGTTGTCTCACTGTATGCACATGCCAGCCTAGACATCTCCCTCCTCATTCCTATGGCAAGTCCAGGAGACAGTGGGCTGGATGCAGCCACAATGCAGCATCATCCGGATCCCTGTGGAGGCTTTTTGATGATCATCCTCCGGCACAAGTCCTCCAGAGAGTGCTGATGCCGGAAGCTCCTCCTCATATCGTATCTTAGTTCATTTTCTGGGTATCCAAGCTAGGCCTTGATCTTCTGCATAGAAACAAACAGACCCTTTGCCCACACTTTGACATGCCCTCTACACCACTGTGCAGAACTCATTGGAGGTCAGCACACAGTAACTGCTTTTTTTTTTTATTAAGAGAAAGGAATATTATCAGAAAAGAGTACCTCCATAGCTGATCATCTGACACCCTTTAAGTGATCAACATTAAGGATATTTAAGGCATGCGTTGATCTTTGATTTACCAATAGTTTTATCCTATCAAGGAGCAATCCCCCTTTTCTTTCTTTTTTTTTTTAATCTTTAATCTACACTTACATGAAGAATACTATGTTTACTATGCTCTCCCCTATATCATGTCCCCCCTAACAACCACATTACGATTACTGTCCATCAGCTTAGCAAAATGTTGTAGAATCACTACTTGTCCTCTCTGTGTTGTGCAGCCCATCCTCCCCTTTCTCCCTCCCCCCCATGCATGCTAACCTTAGTACCCCCTTATTCTTTCCCCCCCTTATCCCTCCCTGCCCACCCATCCTCCCCAGTTCCTTTCCCTTTGGTACCTGTTAGTCCATTTTTGGGTTCTGTAATTCCACTGCTGTTTTGTTCCTTCAGTTTTTCCTGTTCTTATACTCCTTAGATGAGTGAAATCATTTGCTATTTCTCTTTCTCCACTTGGCTTATTTCACTGAGCATAATACCCTCCAGCTCCATCCATGTTGCTGCAAATTGTTGGATTTTTCCACTTCTTATGGCTGAGTAGTATTCCATTGTGTATATTTACCACATCTTCTTTATCCATTCATCTACCGATGGACATTTAGGTTGCTTCCAATTCTTGGCTATTGTAAATAGTGCTGCGATAAACATTGGGGTGCATCTGTCTTTCTCAAACTTGATTGCTGCGTTCTTAGGGTAAATTCCTAGGAGTGGAATTCCTGGGTCAAATGGTAGGTCTGTTTTGAGCATTTTGATGAACCTCCATACTGCTTTCCACAATGGTTGAACTAATTTACATTCCTATCAGCAGTGTAGGAGGGTTCCCCTTTCTCCACAGCCTCGCCAACATTTGTTGTTGAGACACTGAATTTTTTATGTTATTTCATTTTAATTCATTCAAATTTAAATAGCCACAGGTGGCTACTGGCTGCACTGTACATCAATGTTTTGGACATTTTCTATTTTCCCATGTTTGCCCCCCAAGTATTTACCTTGTCTATCTTCTCCTATGTAGCAAAAATTTAGTACATTAACTTGATTAAAGAGTATTTCAGTAAAGACAAAAATACCTACAATTATTTATTGTACTGGGTTGGATAGCATCCCCTCAAACTTCGGTCCTTCCCAGAACCTCAGATTGTATTTTACTTGGAAATGAGGTCATTGAATACGTACTTAGTTAAGAGGGGGTTACACTGCAGTGGGGTGAGCCCCTAATCTAATATGGTGTCCTTGAAAGAATAGGAAAAAACAGACACAGAGAACAGCATGTGACAACTGGGGCAGAGGGTGGACGGATGCACCTACAACTGTGGGAATCCAGCTCCAGCCTACGGGTGGGATGCCTGAAGGTGCAGGACAGAGTTGGTGTATGGAGAGACAGGACACGGAGCCCGCTGGAGGAGGCCTCTCGACAAAGTGCCGATGACAGCTTTATTTATACCATTTTGCACAAGGATATGATTATTTTTTATTGTTCTTTTGATTAATTAGTAGAGGCAGTTGATTAATAGGTATAGGCAAGCTTTTTTCTTTCTTCTTCTTTCTAATCTCTTCATGGTTGGTCAAGTGTTAGACAGGTGATCGTTTTCTGTTCCTTGACCGAAACTTTTCGTAGCAACATGTACTCTATTGTGTCTCCCGTTTTTATGCAAAGTGGTTTCTAAGTAATTCATGTGACCACAGAAACGTGCAGCATGTAGCAGTGACTATGGAGTCTATTAGATCAGGGTGAAATACAGGTCACTCACTCACTGCTACAGTTATCTAGGCAGGTATCATCATCTACATTTTTAATGCAATGGGTACATTTTATCCCCTAATAATATTAATTCTACAATAGGTAGATGCAAGATAAAGATAGAAAGCATGATTCAGTGCTGTAAGAAGGCAAGTGTAGATTATCAGTTCTGTGCCTATAGATTAGGTATTAATCCAAGCCAGACAAGGGCAACAAAACATCGACGGGTGTAGACAATTTCTCTCAACACTGGGGGTGGTGAGGTTCTAAGCCTCACCTCTGTTGGCCCCCCTGCGACTGTGCCTGTCTTAGGTTGTTCTTCCCTTGAGGAATCTTACCCATCTCTGGCTAACCAGACATCTTCCAGGGCCATACGGGAAGATGTAAAGCTGGTAAGTGAGAGAGAAGCAATATTCTCTGAAAACATTAGCTTTTCACTTCTTTGCAGATTTATGCCCAGCACTTGTCTTGAGGTATTTTTACCACTTGGAAGAATTATGGTACTTGGTAATTACATGTATGAGGCACGGATTCTAGCAAAGGGCTGTAATTAGGAAAACTGTAGAAGTAGCAAATAGAGAAAAACATGGGAAGATGGATTAAGTGTCAGATAGGGTTATTCCATTCAGTATTCCCCCATAACTCTATTTCTCTAATTTTCCTATAAAACTCTTCATCACTAATTTCACTAGCATTACAAAACAGGGGGGCTTTCCCACTTAGGTGGAGATGGGGTAGTCAGTGTTTGACTAGCTACCTGCAGGTTTTGGTATTCTATGCCTAGATTGCCATCTGGCCTCTGCATGTTCTATTCTTCAGGACCACTGTCCTGAAAAGCTTCTGGGAAGTTTATGTTCTCCTCCTTTCTGTGCTGCTTAGCAAAGGTTAGCTTAGCCCTTGGCAACAATGCAAGCAAAAGCAAAGCCAATAGTATAATGGAGAACAACCAAATCAAGGTGGGTAATAGAGGGAGCCAGCTGTGAAGGCCCTTGATTTGTGGGGGTCTTCCTCCAGCCTGATCTTTGCTTCACAGCTTGAGTAGCATGGCCCCCAGCATACAACCAAGGATTTCCAACAACAACAGAAGTTAGAGAAAGGGGTGAAATATACCCTCCCTTAGTGCCTTCAGAGAGGCACTGATGCTTTGATTTCAGACCTCTAGCCTCCAGAACTGTGAGGGAATGATTTTTTGTTGTTTTAAGCTGCCAATTTTTTGGTAATCTGTCAGAGCAGTCCCAGGACACTAACACAGGTACCCAAGTGCACCCATCTTCACCCTTCTGCCATTTAATAAGGCCTTTATGGTGTTAAATTGACACCAAAATTATTAATAGTGAAAAGCATAAGCCCCGTGGTAGAGTCACCAGCAACGAGGATATTTAAGAACACTGAAATGCATAGAGCACCTTGATAAAGTGAGAGCTTCCCATTTCTTCCCTTCTAAACTTTCTTTCTATCCAGACTTTACCTCCAAAACCTGTTTTGAATCAAAGATGTGACTTAAGTCTTAGAAGGAAGTCTGGCTTCTGTCTGCATCCCATTACTAAGGTATGGCTGCAATGATCACATTAAGAAAATAAAAGATTAATCATCCAGAGAAAAAACACGACAAGTAATGTATTATTCCTAAAATGTGACATTCAGAAAACATCTTTCCTAAAGTTCATGGAAACACATACACACGTCTGCAGGTATAATGTATAAGCACTAGTGTGTGTATGAACATGGATATATGAGAGTATATTTTGTATGTGTACGTCATAAAAGTAAAATCTGTTTTCTCTGAATGAGCAGCCTTTTAGGGAAGCTGGAATCCCATCACTGACAACCCAAGAGTGAGCCACAGACCTGCCTCCTACTGACGTCAGCCTTGAGGACACCAGCAGGATAAAGTACAGTCAAACTGAAAGATAGTCAGAGACCCCCAAACCCACAGTTCTGCACCCCCCACCCCCACCCTTTTGAGGAGGCTAAAAATTTACAGCGACATTCCCACCATAGCCAACATTTCAGAGTCTGCTCCTCTCCTCGCCTAAGGGGGCTTGGTTGTTTCTACAAACTTGTTTTGCTGCCGTAATAATCAGATATGTCTATTTTATGGGTTACAAATACTCAGGGAATGTGAAACGTTCTTTGGACAAGTTTTTTATTTCAGAGAGACGAGAAGCTAGCAGCAGGCCCTTTAGAGTCACTTGAGCAAACAGACCCAGTGAGGAAACCACAGGGATATACCAGAGTCCAGCTAGATAGGTCGAGGAAGCCAGAAGGGACAATGCTCTGGAAAGGCCGCACTAGGGATAAAGAAACAGCTGCTGTTATTCATATAAGCACACCTGAGAAAGGCAGTGAAGGAATGAAAGCCTTTCCCTATGGCAGGAAAAACCTTATTAGACCGTAATTGATGGGATCCAAGACAGGCTGCAGAGAATGCCTCTGTGGCTCAGAGGGTCTCATGGCTCACCCATAAATTTCACTGATGACATTGATACCAGTCCTTTGTGGGGCTGCATTGTTAGGCTTCACTGGATTCCTTCTCTTTTCAAGAAAGCTATATATCAGCTATAAATTGTTACTGATAAATGCTGGAGCCCAATTCTAGTGTTTTCAGGGTCTGTGCAGCCCCACATGTGGCAAACACTGAAAAATGACAGACAACATGATAGGTTTGTTCACATCTGCTGGGATCTGGACAAGCAGCAGGTATTTCAGCCTCCCAGGACAGAGAGAGCATTCACCCAGCTCATACCCATTTGCCCCAGGCAGCGCTTTTATTTCAACCACCTGAAAACTAGTGTATTCTGCAAGGGAACTTGGGCTTTGTTTCTTGTCTGCATTTGGTGTGTTTCAGAGGATTGGGTTAGCTCTTATTAGAGTCTGATTCCTCATCTGTCTTTGACCTGAAAAGAGATTTTCAAGAGAACAGTTACACTACGGACTGAGAAATATCTGCAATTATAGTTGGAGGCATGGGGGTTTGATGAAGAAACTGAGTACAAGGTAGGAAATTTGTATTTCCTAGAAGATAGAATATTTTGTTTCCTGATTTTTATTCAGAAGACATTGTCTATTCATTCTGTATAAAGTCAGAGCAATTTTTAGAGTGTCTGACTAAGATATATAAGGCTCTTTTTTAAAAATATATGCTTTATAACTATGGTTGTGTCATACAGAGGAGAACCAATCTACTTCATGCAGAGGGTAGTGGAAGATCTGTATGGGTGTGACATACATATTTAGCAAGATTCTGGTCAACATTCCGGTTTAATAGAATTTCTTTACCTACTGACTCTTCTGCTATGAATCAGACATTTGGCCTATGAAGTCCTATTTTTCCAACAAAGACAACCCTCTCTCTCAAATCCACACAAGGGATTTTTTTTAAGTCAGAAATTCCTCATTTCCATTACCTACATTAAAATATCATTCTTCCCTAAAACCTTTTAACTTCTCTCATTGAAAATCTGAAAAACAGAGATTAGAAAATTATGGAATCATGTAATATATTTACAGCTGAGCTAGTTGGTGCTTAAAATGGGAAAGATGCACAGCGGAAGAACTGTAATGTGTTTCAAAGTGTATTTGCTTTTTAAGAAAACATCTTTCTATTGGATAGAATCTTCTACATGGTGCTATAGTAATAACAGGAAACTTGGGATGTTCTATTTGCTGAAGAAAATACTAGTAATTGTCACTTCATTCCTTAAAAAAGTGATTGTTTTCAACTTGGAATTTGACTTCCAGAAAGTTTTAATATATCATATAACATTCTATTACCCTTAGCTTGACATTGCAAACAGTAATAGGGTACCTAAGATCTGCTTAATAAGCATCTCAATTATTTATTAAGATGAATGAAGATGCATGCACAGTTTAAGAATGAAAGTGAAATGACCTATTATACTGAAATTTATGATGGGGCCGAATTTGAAGGCAGAATAATTATGAGTCAAACACCACAACTTAAAAGTTTAGGGAATAATATATAGACAGTTGATCATACAAGTAACTAGGGAGCAGCATAAATAGTGGTGAAGAACAAGAGTTTTGACACCAGAGATACTGAGATTCAAGCCCGTCTTCTGCCATCCAGTAGTTCTACTGTGTGAACTAGAGTTTTCTAATCCGGGGAAAACACTTCCCCATTTTGTTTTTGTGCGTGTGTGAAAAGTAAGATAAAATAACCTATCTAATATACGCAGTGTGACGTACATAGTAAATATTTAGTACTTGGCAGTTATCACTTTTCAATAACATTCATGAGAAAAACATACCACGTAAAGACTGTCTCTGGGCATACAAATTAAACAAACTCGGGCCTGGCAGCTGATAAAGCAAATAAAGAGCTCATGCTGCACAACAGGAAGCTACAGAAGCGAGGGGTGACCCAGCCCAGAGGAGTGGGCATGCACATGGCACCATCTGGAGGGCTGGGGCTAACCCGACCAACAGCCCAGGGAATACCACACTCAGGCTCCAAATTTTCCTTCTCAAACTATTTCAGTTTTAATGCGCAAGCAAACATTTTCAAAATTCCATGAAGGTTTTTGTTGCAATTGCCAAAATAAAGGATATCAATGTTCCTTACCACTTCTTTCCTTCCCTTTTAATAAAGGGAACGTGACTCCACCATCCCTCCCCAAGAGTGCACTAACTTTGGGGGATGTAGAAAGAGTTGGATAGGAAGTATCTTAGCTAAAAATGTTGGCTGATTTTCAAAGGAGTAACTTTGATAAAGTTACAAGGGCACACACTCATTGTTTTCTAAGTATACCCAAACAACCTTATAGTTATTACCTAGCCTTAGAAACTGTGCAGGCAAGGATTACCAGTCACTGCCCAAGGCCAGCCCAGGGGGCGTTTTCAGTCCTGACCCGACCTGATCCTGATCTCACTGCAGCTTTTAGTACGCTCTATTTCTGTAACACTGCTACTTGCTCCAACTCTTTCCCTTAGTGCTCTTTGAATCTTGCTATCCTTACTGTGGCTGCTACTTCTCAAGGCTCTCTTATGGCTGAATTTTATTACAAATACTCTCCCAGGGAAATCCCAACCGCATCAACCACTTCAACTTTTATCTATCTGCTGACAAGTCCCAAGTATGTAATTCCGTTTCCTGAACTCCATATAAATATTCCTAATTTTCTTTGGACTTCTATATCTAGCACCCTGGCATTGTGTGAAAATAAGCATTCTCCTGTTAATGTTTATGATATCTTTATTGTCTAGTGTATGGTAAGTGTCTTGCTATGGAACCATACTTTGAGGAAAAAAGGCTCAATAATCATAGTCCTAACAATCAGCCATGAGGGAGACAAGTCTCTCAGATAAGAAACCAGAACTCCAGGGGAAGGGTCAATTTGAAATTTTCTCTGGTCTTTGAACCAGAAAAAAAGAGTGTTGCCAAGACCCATCTCTTAGGTGGTGGAAATTAAAATGGGGCCCCACCAGGTAAAAATAGTGAGCAGCTGGGAAAGCAAAATGTCAGGAAAAATTTAAGTCAGCTTACCTGGTTTGTATGACTAGAGATGGTTATCTCAGAAGACAAAGTATATACTGAGGTGAATTTTAAGACTTTGATCCAAGTTAGCAATGATAGGATTAAACCCATTCTTTTAAATATCAGCTTCTTAAATTCTCTTCATTTTTCCTTTTGCCTCTAGTACTTAGTAACTCTGATTTGGAAAACCAAGGCTTTATCATCTTGGCTAGAGGCAACCAATAAGGGTTTGTTCATGCTTGGGTAATAGATTTTACAGGAGCTCTCATCCCAGAAGGGCAGAGAGGTTTAACATGAGAAAAACCCATAATAAAGTCAAGTCAGGTCTATTAGAAGGTCAAATCCATGAGAAGATAGAATTCAAGGGCAAGTCAGGGCTATTTGTTAAGCAGACTTTCTGTGCCCGACATTTTCTCCCAGTTCTTGTACCTGCAAAGGCATGGGGAGTGGGTGGGGTTCCGGGTTTGAATTTCATCAAGGAGCTCATTCCTTTACATTCAATACATCCAAAAGAGAACATTTAACTGCTGGTTACCAATTTCCAACCCCAAATCTGTGCTTCAGGTCTCCAAATATTGTTATGCTACTTCTCTGAATGTTTGTTATTTGTAAAATTGTAATGCCAAGAGTTTACCTAACTACTTCTCTGGATTTACCCTATAGAGATAGGGCTTAAATCTATGCTCTTTCAAACACGTCACTCCGGTGTTTCAAAAGCAACACTCTGATTCAAATATATATTGTTCATTGGGTTTTTCAAGGGTCTGTAAAAATATTCCAGCCCCACCTGTGCACTTTCTTCTACCATTACAGGTTCATACCATCGCATAACACTGAATGGTCTTATTGTTTTCATTCTCTTTGCATGCGTTCTGTCCTGGATTTATGTCCAACTGTTCTAAATTCATGGAACAGAAAAACACATGTCTTCTTTTAAACATAATTTTCTGTTCAGGTGGTCTTAATAAATTAGTGTTGCCTGACTCTCTACTTACCTTTCTTTTTGAGTTCAAATGCTGAAAGTATTTAAAGATAGGGCCCATATTAATGTTATATGCATCACCAACCGCCATCTTATTCACTCAAAATAAACTTGAAAGTTCATAACATCTCTGTATTTGTGCCTTCATGGACCTAAGGTGTATCCCAATTCTTGGGCAAATTGCTAAGGGAGAGTTAGCTAGGATTGGTGAGAGTCACTTCATGGGCTCCAGGGAGGGGGAGATATTTCTATAAATGTAAATACTACATAGCATTTTCTTGTTGCAATTATGGCTAGATTAGCCTTTGTATCTGTGCTTATTATCTCATGTAAAACATACAAAGAAAAAAAGTGAAAATAGTTTGTTCGTTAAAAGAGAACTCAGCAAGTAGAGGAAGTTTCCTTGTCTCTCCAGAACCTTTAAACCTATACTGTGCCCAGAATACTTAGACACACACCCTCAAACAGTACTGAGTTCCAGAATTTCTCCATGGAATGCCAAAAATAATAAACAAAAAATAAATCAAAAGCAACAGTCTCTTTCCATTATGTATTAAATATCTTCCCCATGAAGTTAGGACAAATAGAGATGTATATAGAGAGCAATGGAAACATAAATCTAGTGTCGTAGTAATCGATTTCTGCCTGGTATCTTTATTTCTAGTAAATAATGACCTTGAGATCTTTCTTGGTAGCACTGCAGTAAAAGTCAGCTCCAAGATCCCTGGAAGTGTTTCATCTTCGATAGAGCCAAGGATGCTACCTCCTCTTCAAAATCATTACACTCGCTCATTTCTTGACATGGAATAGAAACAACATTTAGCAGAATCAGAAGAAACTGACATGGGATAGTCACTTAAAGAGCTTTCTGTCCTATCATGTATGTGGTTAATAAAACATTTTATATTGTTCTATGTTAAACCAAAAAGATTTCTTTAAAACATGTGGTCTCTGCATATTACCATTAAATTGCTAAAAATGAAAATAAAACAGTAATACTGATTACTAGAATAATTATGAAAATCTTAAATGTTAAGTAGACCTGATTAGATATGAGGCTCAGCTCAGGCTGTAAAGTCTCAGCTAAGAGATAAAAAGGGAAATAATTTAATCTGCTTAGATATGTGAATTCAGTAAGCAAAGACCACTACTGCAGTTTTATTTTATACAGACTTCCATGTTCCTTCCCAATGCTCATTTCTCAGCAAAATTCACAGGATGATGCATGACCAAGCCAGACCTTTAGACTTTAGAGCACACAGGAAGATGTCAATTTATTTACAAGATAAACAATTGAGGCTGAATTCTGAACCTGGCACTTAATTATTTATATGCCTTGAAAAAAAATCATGTACTCTTTCTATATAATGAGGTAGCATAGAGACAGCAATGGAAAGCAATAGATAACTGTCAAGCATCTATTTAAAGGATGTGGTTTGTATATCTTAGTGTTAAACCAAGATGCTTTCTGGGACCTGAGAAAAGGGGTTCCAAGAGGGGGGAAAAGAAAGGCCCATGGGGCACAGTTAAGAGCTGATGCAGAGTGAAGTGTGATAGTGCAAACATAATTCCTGTAGCCTGGGCCGTTTTTCTTTATTTTATGTTATTATTATTGTTATTTCCAAAAGCAAAACTCCTATGGGACTGGTATTCGTGCCCTCAGTGGTCTGGTCACCAAAGCTCTTATGCGTCTTAATAAATCCTGTTACCTCAGTGAATCATTCTAAGTGAGACTCACACTTTGTTCCAGCCCCTCAGGAGAGGCACCTTTTATAAAGGGCTATCTTTCTCTGACACAGAGATGTAGGAACTGAGTTTTTGTGGGACCTTCTAGGTGGCTGTCAAAGATAAAATAAATGCTGCATGAATCTTACAGAGAAATCAATTGTGTCAACCACAGATTTTCTGGGTCAGAAGGTTGGATATAATAGAAGTAGTGACTGATGTCCAGGATGACTCTTGTAGGCACCCATCAAGACAGTCAAAAACACAGTGTTCAAAAGAAACTGATACCCTATAACCAAAAAGATTAGAAGAAACTCTATATTTTGTTAAATTAAATCTGCGATGCCATTAATGAAGAGGCCTCACATTCCCTCAATATCCCACCTGCTGCAAAATGACACCCATCACCTTTGGGTAACTGTGCCATAGGTCTACTATGTGGACTCAATGATATATTAATAATACAGTTCTTAGGGTAAGGGTTTTTTGTTGTTGTTGTTTTTCTGTTAATGAAATCTTGATCTTTGTTGCCCTACACTCCCCCTTTAACCCAATGGTCATCATGTGAGAAAGGTGCTACCCATGACAATTCAATTTGCTCTTTCAAGAATCTGCAAATGCAGGCTAAGCCAACTGGGAATGCTGCATCCCTTATGCAATTTTTACGTTAAGAAGTGAGCTCTATTGGATTAATCTCATAGAGGCAAAAAAACAGTAAAACTAAAAATGACATGTTACCTAATCATTACTTTGACAATAATTGCCATGAGCAGAATTTCTTTATAGATTTTGGATGTAGCCTTTGAAGCAAAAAAGTCAGATGGTATGTCAGCCTGAGCTAAAAGGATTTTTAAAAATTTAATCTTTAAAAGAAGCTCCTGAGATACAGGCTAAAAGAGTTTATAAAGGTCATAAAAATTAACTTATCTTGCTTACTGAAGCTTTTTTAATGCACTCTAAGTTACAAAGGAATCTCATCTGGAGCCTTTAGGCCAATGGTCTACTATATTTTTCTCTCATTAGTAAGGACAGCAAAAATCTGCATTTGGATTTTTACCACCACAATCATCTCTGATTCATTAGTCCTCATGACTGAATATGAGGAGAGCATGGAGCCAGCAGGGGAGGAATATTTTCTACTTATCTCATTTGTTCACACTGCAGTTCAGCAGGCTGCCAGAATCATGAGTGGAAACGGGTCTGCCACTGGGGCTAAACGTGGCTAACTGACGGAATTCTGTCAGACCTATCTGGAAGAAATAAATATCATAAAACATCTTTAAGGCAAGGACTATCACTTACGTAAAGCAAAATTCAGACCTCTCTTCATAAGTAGCATCAAAATCAAAATGGGAGAGGCCTCTGCAGATGTTAGTGTAATAGGCTGGAGCTCATTAAGGAGAGTTAGATCCAGGAGAACCAGTGAGGGCAGTTTTACCTTGTGAGTAATCCCTCAACCATGAATGAGGGGTAATAAATTGGCCCTGCCCACCTCATATGGAATTGTAAGACACAGATGAAATAATATATTTGAAAACATTTACTCCACTCAAACTCCACATAGATATTCAGCATTCTCCTGACAGACAGATGCATGAGTACAGTCATGCCTTAGCTTCAGGTAGCCATGCAGACATGCAGGGGATTTTCTGTGCCAGGAGCCATATCTTATCCTCTTAGGTTATCATTAACGGCACCATGCACAGAGCAGATGCATAACAAATATTTTTAAAGGAATGGAAGATAACCATTTTGTAAACAGATTAACTCTAGAAATGTCTGAAGTGAAAAACAGACTCTTCCACAACTGAAAAACAAAATGCAATTTTTAAAATCTGTCTATGTGATTTACATGTCAGGAAGGATGATATGGCATAAATGTATGGGAGAACAAGAATGAAAGCCAGGATGCCCGAGCCTCAGGCCCAAACCTGCCACATTCTAGTCCACTGCATATTACTTAGCCTTTTCCCTCTTTTGTTATACAGAGGTAATAATAGCAGAAGCCTTGGTTGCTGATGCTGGGCATAAAAGAGAAGGTCCCTGAAAAGAGTCTAACAGTACCTAGTGATGGCAGATTCTCAGCAAAAGTGATGGCCGTTGTTTCACTGGCAGTTGCTCACCTCCTCCTTCTTGCTGCTGTTATTCATCATTGCTAAAAAGTGGGCTTCACAGAGGCAGAGTATCTCAGACGATTCAGTGAAGAAGTGGGCCAGACTGGATGTGTGACATCCCTACTGACCGTCTCTGAGGCACTCAAGGGGAGAGGCTGGCTTTAACCCCCTGCTGCTCGCCTCCTGAGGACTGGCAAGTGAGCACTTGTCAAGACAGTTCTAAAATAAAATCCCTCTAAGAGTTTTTGAACCCAGCTTCACTGCAATTTAGGCATTTCCTCACACTGAAGTCTTCCCTTTGCTGGAATTTTGGTTGGACTGCCTCCTTCAACTTAAATTATTTTTCAAATTAAAAACCTTTCAATATGCTAACCTTTAAAAAGGAGGACCTGTGGGGTAATTCTGTGAAATAAATTGCATTCTTCTCATTTATATTCATAATAAGATCCCCTAACAATTGAAGAGACTGTATGGCTGGACAACAGGATGTAATTTTTGTTCACAAGAAAATCTAGCATCATTTGCTTAGCAACTTTTTGGGTCAGAGATCTTGCTAGGGTTTTTATTCACTTTGGCTAAACTATGATTGGCTTAGAGGTTTCTGGCACCCTTATTACTTATTACAACTCATCCCACATAAAGGCCACTCTCTTCCACCCTTTTTAATCATGATGATGACAGCTGAGAATTGACATCCTGCACTACTGTGTACTGTCAAATGCATAACAAATACCTTAATCAGGCTTAAACAGCTCAAGAACCACAACTGTTTATTGCAGGTCAGAGCAACTTCCTGGAGATGGCAAGAGGAGATCCAAGGACACTGGTTTCAGTATGCCCTGCTCTGAATGATATCATCTAATTTGATCAAACAGTTGCTTCATTTTTTATATGAAACCATGTCTCTTTTACAGTAGCAATAACCTACATCAAATAATCTAGGTAGAGGCACTAACTAGAATTAACAACCAGACTATACTAGCTATTTTATTGGTTTCATAAACTTAAAAAATCAGAAACTTGGCAGAAATATTAAAATAGAGCCTGTTTCCCTAATAGGCTGAGGAATCTTAAGGGAGAACAGGCTCTGTGAGGCACTGGTTTTGTGAGAAACAGACTCTGCAGTCACAGTATCCACCTTCTGGTCTCTAAGAGCAGAGAAGAAATGTTCAAAATGGAGTTTCCATTCCTTCCATAGTCACTATTTCTGGGGTTCATACAATTTATCCCTAGAAGTAATATCCTTTAAAACTAGTAAATGGTGAATTTTAGATGGGATCCCAATGGCCATTAAGGAATCTCTTTTTGTTTCCCATTAAAATAGATCTTTTTCAAATTCAGAGGCAGTGATCATAGGCAGCACATTGCTCACTGCCAGGCTGGTAGGATTAACCACATCGAACTCCATTTCAAAACTGAAAGGGTGCTTGTTGCTCCTTAACACTTTCCAGGCAAATTCTTTGTGTCTACTCTAAGTGTGCCAAGGTGGGAGGGCATTTATTTCTAGAGCAGGAGTCCTGTGGTAACACTCAATCTCTCCGACTTCACATCTGTGATGCTCAATGACCTGTGTGCAGTTAATTACTTGGCCTGAGAGATGCAGGCAAGGGAACACTCTGCTTTTCTCTGTATGGGTATTGACAGGCTGGCTTAGAGAGCAGCCTGCTTGGTGTTTCAGTCAATTAGAAAACGCCTTATCCATGAAGAGGACTGACTGTACTTTCAAAGTAAACTTGGATTGGACTAGATGCTCTTCTATTCTAATACGAATCCTTAAATCATGATCAACGAGGTCAATGTACCTGAAATTATCCATTTGCTCTATTTGGGACATGCTAAACTCTGGCTCTCTGTAAGGATTTCTAAAAATATTAGTAGACTAATCAGAATGATGAATGCCAAGAGCTTTTATGCTGATTTTATAACCACAGCAGCCATCTTGGAACATTTTATTTCTCCTTTTTCTCTCAACTCAGAATGTCTCCCAACTTTACCAAAATTACTGTGTAAAATGAAGGCCCAAAGGAACAGACCTGAGTATTTCATGCCAGGTTTGATCAAGAGTGGAGAAATGTGATAGGTTCAGGGGTAGGAATAAATGTAGTAAATGGGGCAACTTAGTAAGGCCTGATGCTTAGGATTCTTCTCAGTATCCCTTTGTCCTCAGATCAGGACGCTAGGTTCCCCCAGGTGCAGGAAGGACACCTTTCACAGGAGGGTTCATAGTCTGTTTCAGGGAAGAAGTTTGGAAGGTGTTCAGAGTGGCCTTCCAACTTCTACCATTTTTCTCAAACTTCTGTCAGCTTAAATAAATATTCAATATGCTAAGTTCCATATTTTGGATCAGCCTGTCCTAAGCCCGAATCTCCCAGTCCTCTTGCTCACACTGTTGTGAAGTGTTGTGGATTCTGCTGCACAACTCTGTCCCTTCTTGTCTGTTCCCACACTGCTCTCCTGGTTTAGGCCTCAGTGACTCTCTCCAGGACTACGTTCCACTCTTTAATCTACTTTATACGCGATGACCACATTCATCTTCCTAAAGCAGAGATTAGATCATGCCATTTCCTTGTACAAAAATCTTTAATGGCTCCATACTGCTTTAAGGGTCTGAACTACTTAGTCCAGTGTTCAGCAGCCATTCCCCATCCCATTTACCCTTCTAATCTTGTTTCCCTTGATTTATCTTCATTCGCTCACTAGTTCAGTAATGTGGAATTAGTCATTCTTCATTACTCATGGTCTCCGCATGGGATTTCCCCTTTCCAAGTGTTGGCCATGACCAGCACCCCCACACACCCCCACCCTCCCCACACACTGCATTTCCCTTTCTTTCCCCAATTTATTTTGCATGGCCAAATCCTGCCTGCTCAGCTTTCCCTAATCTCCTCCAATTGGAAATAATATCTTTCTTCTCATGCCACATAGAACTCTATTTATATGACTTATGACACGTTTACCTTGCATTATAGTTCTGTAATCTCCTATGCTTTTATGTGTGAATATATTTATAGCAGAAACCAGTTCTAACTCCTTTTTACATCCCCCTCATAGTACCTTTCACAGTGACTGGCATATTGTACTGGTTTAATAAATATTTGCTGATGTATTCCATTCACAAATGAGTGGATGAATCCTAATTTACTATCCTTAAACCATCGTAAATTAATTTTTTCAGACACCTACTTTCACCTATTCCTATCTTGAAGCATTTCAAATTCTAACAGAAGTTCACAGACAGCTGGAAGAAATTATACACAGATACCAAATCATCAGCATAGCTCTCAGGCTCACATCTTCACCTGGTTATGTGTTCCAGACAGCTGTGCCTTCTTGGAAATGCACTTGGCTTCAGGAGCAAGCTCTGTTTATAACACCTCTACAGCATTCCAGAATAAACATGACAGGCCTTGATGTAGAGAATGTGTACAAGTCCATGATCTATTTATGTTCTCTGGGGACTTAGGGTGGACTTATTGTGCATTTGTAAAAATGCTTCTTATCTAGGGCCTCACTCAATTTCAGGTCACAGTGATTTTACTTTTAGTAAAAAACAGTTCAGATATCCTGTGATGGAGAAAATATGAGTAAGGAGAATGAATAACTCAGCATATGCTGGAGGGTATAAATAAGACCAAATGATGCATATTTAGGCTCACTTTTCCTGAAATGGATGCATGTTCTGCATCCCAATGTCCGTTAACTTTGGCTATTGAGTCATTTTTTAAACTTGTCTGCTCTGAAACTGTTCCTGGTATTCTCTTGGGACTGTGGTCAGAGGTAGAACATTAGTGAAAATCCATGTTACCTAATCTCCCATGGTGTGTTTTATTCCATGCCCTTCGTTTTGTTTCTTTCCACTTGATTACTCACATGTACCCCTTTCTATACTCTCTGTTGGGTGGGGGTAGATGGAGAAAGAAAATAAATATGCCCATGTCTGTCACTAGTAGACACCAGTTTATAAATAGTACTGGTTTGACTGTGCACTGGTCAAGAAAAACATTTTCTTTTGAAATGAAAAAAGGAGGTTAAAACAAGAGTTTTAATAACAGGCTTGACACCGAGCAGTGTAATACCAGCATGAATTACACTTGATACCAGACTTTTATTGGAAGTCCTAGACTGCTTTGTTCCTGTCCCTGACATAATATTCAGAGTTGGGTTTTTATTTGTCCAGAAGGGAGCTGCTTGCTATAGTCCATGCAAATCAAACGCTTGATTTATGCACCATTCTACTAGAGGGTGTAACATTAAATTTAATTTTGTGAGGAAACCCTGAAGTGTTTCAATGCCTGGCTTGACATTGTGAACTAGGCAGAGAGGTGCACAAGAATTCATTACAGTTTCCAATATGTGAAATGCAGCATTTGAATGAAAACATTTGTCTCTTGTCAAAAAGGCGTAATATCTGTTCTTCATAAAATATTTCTACCCCACCCCTCAGAACACACCAGCACATTTTTGGTCTTCATCATAGATCTTGATAGAAGATGGGTGACTACAGGTATTTGAGGAGTTAGGGGGACATAAGAAAGCATGTATCTGTAAAATGATTTATATCAGTAATATCAACCCAGTTGTCTTAATCCTGACTACTGAATGTTGCCATGGAAAATTTGCATAACTGTGCTAATTGGCTGTGCAACAAGTCTGTGATTTTTTCATCTTTAGCTGGATGATATTTGTTGATCCTCTTGCTCATTACTGGTTGGCTTCCTTTTGTGACCCCAGGAGCAGCTGTTCAACACTTACCTACACTGTCCCCAGTATCCCAATGTCAATGCCAAACCCATGGGCTCAGCAGAAATCTTGCCATCTTCTTCCCCAGGAGACTCAGGGCCATACAGGGTCAAAGCTATTAGCATCCGTCTGTGCACCTGACACTCTTCTATTATCCTTCTTGATCCTCCATTGTTCATGGAAGAGATTCAACACCCTTTACCAGGCAGGTAAGGCCTTTGGTAACCTGCCCCGCCCCTATCTTCCAGACTCATCTCCTTCACTACCCACATACACTCTCAGCCTTCCAAGATGACCTTGGCTCACAAATTTTCCCCTCTGCTTTGAATGACATACCCCTGATTTAGTACAAGCAAAATTTGCTTCTCTGTGAAGCAGTTCTCTGTCAAGAGAGATTTACTTACTCTATTCATAGCACTAGTATGGAAATTCTTTGTATTTAGTCATATTGGCTGGTCGTGCCCACTGGTTTTAAGCGTATCCTATTTAATTTTGAATCAGCCAGAGTACGTGCACATAATCTGGTACATAGAATGTACTCCAGAATTAAATTGAATTAAGTGATCATTACTATAGCAGGAGGAAAATAAATGTGTGTAAGGCAAAGAAAATTTACATCAGCTCAATTTTTCCTACATTTTGCCAAGCTAATATAAGATGACCCAGACTTTTGCTAGGAATTCTAGATTGGGGCCCAGAAGGAATATAGATCAACTGTACTTTAGAATTTTTTCTTTACTTACTGTATATGCCTTTGTTCTAATCTATGAAACAAATACAAATGCATAAAGTATTAACATGTTTTAATTTCCAAATTTCTTAGAAGTTTACATAAAAATAGGCTTTGTTTTATGCAAGTTTCTCAAGTTACAGACATGTTTCCTAAAGCATTCTTTTTGTAAGTCAAACACTGATATTCATTTTTAATGTTTAAATATTTAATATAAATTTAAATAACATCAGGTATTTAAATATTATCAGTCCTTCATATTCAACTATGCTGGTTTATAAAAATTATTAAAAATAACTACAACCCAGTATGAGCTATATCTAAATACCATACTCACTGAAATTCTACCCAAGTATGCCTATTTATATTCTGTATTGCCTGTCATTATGAAACCTGGTAGACACACTTTAATTCTGAACTTCAAATGGGAGTGAGAACACATTTGCTTCCAATCCTTGCTTCTGTTCAGTGAAAGCAGGTGAGAGGAAGGACAAAACCCTTCTCCTTCAAAATGCCTATCAGAAGCAATAAAATCACCCTTTTAAACTGTGGGGCCACTGGCTAAAAGTGATGAAAGGGATATTGGTGTGGTGTGCAAGAATATGGACTGAAGAAACTGGTCAGAAGGGAAAAATTTATTGACATGTTATATCCTCAAATACCCATTCAAAACAAAATTACTTCTGTCATATTGAAATGTTGTCCTATCCCTTAGCTTTACTCCCCACTCTTACCGAACCAGCATGCATCCATGCCCACATGCACACCCCCTCCCCAACTTGTATCTCATTAGAACTTACTTCCAAGACTTTTTAGGGTCTCTTGTCTATTGGGAGGTAAGTGAAAAGCAGATGTCAGTTCTAGCTAAACCTGTGAAGGAAGGGAATGATCTGCATCTGCATTTTGAAACTTAATTGCAATAGATATTCAGAATATAATCACTAGATTAGAAATCAGAATTCTAGTATCAGCTCTGCCATGGAGCAAGCTAAACATGTCAACTTAGGCAAGTTATTTCACCTTCTAAGTCTCAGTTTCTACATCTCATACTGGGACAGTAAAGAGAAGGAAAGGCTCTGGAGAGAGAATGAGCAGTGAGGAGACTATTTGCATGGATAAGGAAAGGAAGTAAAGTAAGGTGGTAATGCAGCTACACATTCTGGAAGTTGTTCAAAGCTGAGCTAGAGTTAGGAAGTGAAAACAGAGGGAACTCCTTTGAAAGAGTTTCAATCGTTAACCATGCTGGCTAACTTCATTGTGGGCAGAGAGGTGTGGTAGCTTCTTGAACAGAAGTGAGAGGATGAAAATAGTTGGAATACTAAATTGTCAGGATGAATTGGTAGGCAGCATGGTCAGGAAAATCAGATATATTCCATAGTGTGGATCTGATAAGGGCTTGGGTGGTGGCAAAGAACAACTGCAAGCTGTTAAAGGGGAACAGTTTTCCCTTGACTCAAGTCATCCCTTATAATTGGGATGCTTCCAAGGATTTTTTTAGGAATTCGAGTTACTGTGCAATAAAATGTACTTATCCTGTGAATTCAGAGCCACTCCAGTCTCCTGTGTATCTCGAGTTAGAATGACAATAGATGGTATAGCCCTTTAAAAAATACTGCTAATGGGATAAATCCAGCTTTTACTTAAAACTACAATTACATCTGTCTCAGAAATAGGTTTTTATACTGTTTGCTTAAACCCGTGAAAGAACTGACTTTGTTGATCTGCACACTTCTATCATGCCCTTAATGACCATTTCACAACAGCATTTTCCATGCACCAGACATAGATTTAGGCACTGTACATGCACTATCTCATTTAATCATCACACAATCTCTATGAGGCAGGCACTATTGTTGTTCACACTTTACAAGTGAGGATACTCAGCACAGAGAGACTCAGTAAGTTGCCTACATTTATGCCAAAAATTTGCCATCATTTACCAAAAATAAGTGACACACCTGGGATTCACACTGGGATCAAACAGAGTCCTTATTTCTCACTTCTAAACACACTGTCTCCCATCTCAAAGGGATGGCCTGTAGATGCAGCATAAGTTTTCTTTCCATACCTATTGCATCCTCAGTGAAAACAGTTGCTGATGGGTCTGTTCACTTCAAGACCAAGAACATTATAAGGGATAGAGGGCGAAGACTTTTGTTATCCTTGTAGCTGAATGCCTTATTGGAGATTAATCTTATCACACCATAACTCAAATCAGTCAGTGCTTCAACTCAAGATCTGCTTCCCAGTGTCATACCCGGCGGGTTGCTACAAAAGTCTGCCCTACTCAATAATAAATACTCTTCCCAGAAGAACTTTGTGTTGCTCTATGTTTAAAACAATTGCTACATATAGGGTTGAGTTCTAATATATATGAGTTTCATATCATTACAATTGTATTTCTCATACTTTGAAAAACATTATACTCGACATGCAAGCAATTCAGGGAACTCCAATTATACAGTCAGTTCAAAATTGCATTGGCCACAATTTGTGCCTCCACTCCTGTGGCATTACATATACCTGTCTTTAAATAGTAGATTCTAATAAACAATAATAGCAAAATGGTTGTAAGAACACAGAATTAGAACATGAGTTAGTTCAATTATGTAACTCATTCTAAAACAATGGAGGAAACCATGCCAAGGTTCACTATCACTCAGCCCATTTCTGATTTTTGCAGAAGATGAGAAACTTGAGTCTTTACAAAAAAATGATAAATATTTTGCTGAAGACATTTTAGTGGGAAATTTTCAACTGTAGAGACATCTACAAGGTTCTAAAATTAATCCTGAAGGAACAAACAAAATGGACAGTATTGAAATTTATGGACTTTTTTTGTAAAATGCTATTATTTAGGGATTTCTGATAAATGTGTCCTTATGTTTAAACCTTTTCCTACTAGATGTTCATTGCTTCATATGAAAGAAATGTTTAATGTTTCAAATTAATAAAAAAGTTCTTCAATAAATTATGAGAATGATGGATTCACATATCTGACTATCCTGCCTACTAAACATGAATATGCAAAGAAGATCTATTTTGATAATATCTTTGGCAAATTTGCAGAGATTAAAGCTTGAAAACAATAGGAATGATAGTGTTATTATTCATTACTATGGCACACAAGTTTTTCTTTTTTCAGAACCATGTAATGCAATTAATCTGTAGATTTTTTTCCTCCTATTGCATTATAACATTTATTTCATTTTTAAATTTTTAAATTTTGTTTTATTACTGGCATGGTTACATACACCAAGTTCAATTTTTTAAATGTCAGCATCTACATTTATTTTCTGGGTCTTACTATTTTTTGTCTCATTTCATAATTACTAAAGATACTTTAATCCTATACAGGAGGATTATTAAAAAGTTGTTCTCTCTGGGTATCATGTATGATAGGTACTATACCACCTATGTAAGGCCTGCACGTGGGAATGAAGGTTCTTGCCAACAGACTGCCACTCTTTAGTTGGATCCTAATTTCTGTACTTCCAAGATGCTGCCTGCAAAATTTCTGGTCACCCTAATACAAGGCACACTTGGATGTTAAAATCCAGGAGCACTTGGGGCCTAGAGGGTCAGCAGACATCTAGTGAAGATGGGGCGGGGGTCTAGTTTTGATTGAGCTTATTACTGGCATTCAAGAACACATGTGTGTTGTTGCATCTGGACCTCTGGCCCTAAGGCCACAGAAGGCTTTTTCTTAACTATGTAAGGATTAAAAAGCACAGGCTTCATTTCTCCTTAGGTTTATTGTTTTTAGTGCATAAATGTACTTGGTTTATCTCCTAAAAGTTGTGGCAGTCTGATAGTTCATATCTTAATTGGAACCCAGAACCTCCTTCTATTAGGGGGCACCCCTGGGACAGGGAAGACCAGCTCTGTTCTGAGCCTTAAGAAAAAAATCCTTCCTGTTCTCTCCCTTCTGTTCCCTTTTCCAGGCACCTGTCCCTGTGGGTTGACTAGAGGATGGTGAGGGGCACATTAGAACCACTTAGGGACTTTGCCACCTGTACACATCATGTCACTGAGGGATAGACATGTGTGTGAAGTCTGAAAAGCTTCCTGGGTTGAGAACAATTGGTTTGAAGTATTGTTTTTAGAATATAAGTTGTGACCAATTAGTGTAACATGAAATTAATTTTTTAGGTGGTACAAGTATCAATAAAAAAATAGAATTGAATAGAATTTTTAAAAATCAGAGTGCCTCACTTGAAATATGAGAAATGTTATTTTGGACATTTGGGGCATTTTTTGCTTGAGGTGGTGTGCGTGTGTCTGTGTGGTGTTAGATGAAACTGTTAGATGTGTTTCTAACTTGAAAGTATGGTCAAAAATGTCTGCAAACCATGGACATGGAGGGCCAGGCCTAGCTGGTAGGCCTCAGGAATGGCAACGAAAACCGTCTTTCCTGCTTTGCGTGAGGGCCCTGAGCTTTTACCTGCTTTGGCAAAGGAGACGCTGTGGCTCCACATGGCTCCCACTGGGTTTCCAAGGTCTGTCCTTTGACCTCTTCTTCAGAAACATCAGCCAGTGGAAGGAGACTGATAGAGGAACACCCTGGTCACACCAACCACAACTGTCATTCATTCTAAAGCTATTAGTGAGGAACTGCCTGTTAAACTCTGTCCTCTTCCTTCACTGACCGTCCACCCTGAAGACTTTCTGAAAGAAAGCCCTCGTTTCCTCTATGAATGGGTAGGTGTCCTCTCTTTGACCCTGACAACTGGAAGTCTCCTCAGCTTCTGGAGGGTTTGACCCCTGTCACTGAGATGAGGTCAGTCTCATCCTTCCTTTAGCCCTGGCTTATCTGTCAGGCATTTGCATTGTGTTTACTGCATTCTAATAACACATGCCCAAATCTCTTTTGAAAAGAGGAAGGATGTGTTTGGAAAATAGAAATATTGCTCCAGTGGGCAGCAGGGTTTTGTACAGCTGAGACTCCTCTGTATGCCCCTACTGCCTGCCTAGAAGTGTTTGGTAAATAAGTCACAACTCAATTCAATATTAATGACACAAAATGCAAGCAAAAAAAGAAAGCTTAATTGTAACAGTTTTTTTCTTTGTGCGTGTCTGCTTACATCTAAATAATTCGCCTCTCTCTCCTCTCCTTTTATCTCTTCTGATTTCTATTTTTATTCACTTCTGAATCCATGCTATGTAAGTAAGTTTGTGACTACTTACTCAGTGCATACCAGATGCAAACCATAAGACCTGTTCTTGCCTGGAGAAAAGGGGTCTAGAGTTGGTAGAGGAGCACCAAGGCATCCCAGGACTGAGAAGCTGGTGCCCTGGAAAGCTGAATCCTGAACAGTGACCATGGGCCAGAGAGGGGGGTGAGTAGTACTCCGTCCTTTTCCCAGCCTTGTTTTTCTATACCCTTCTAATACAGTCTACCACTTTTACTTTATTTTTTTTATCTGTCTCTTCCCCCTAAAGCGTAAGCTCCATGGCATCAGGGTTTTTCTGCTATATCTGCAGCACCTTGCACACAGTAGGTGCTCAATTAGTTTCAGAAACCACACTTTAGCCAATAATCTACACTACTTCTTCAAACTATCAGTTGTTTATGTCACCCCATCTTCCTCTGCTCCCCCACCCACCTTTGCTAAACTTCTTATTGAGTCTGTTGGGCATGCATCCATGTATAATATATGCTTCAGGTTGAGGAGGATATGCTTCAGGCTGAAGAATCCTAAACTGAGTAGGACTTGCCTGTATCTTCTGAACTCCAGCAAGTCCTCAAACACCCACAGGGAGGCTGTGGTGCTCAGGCCTGGAGACCAGCTCTTCTGCAGTGAACTGGGTCTCCCTGCAGCCTTGTGTGCATATCAACAGCTGCAAACACAAACACAGCTGTCAAGCTTAATGCACTCCTTCCCCAGTTCTCTTCCTTTTCAGTTCACCAACAAGCAAATGTCAGAGATCAAAACTATAACATGAGTGCACCAGCACAAAAGCCACACAGTAAATTGGGATTCCAGTCTCCTTTCCTTTGTGTTTCATCAAAAAGGCCTGGGATGCAGAGATACATGTTTGGTTCTTTTTAGAAATCCTGATCACTGAGAAGACAACGAGGCAGAGGGCAAAGTCAACCAGATGTTAAGTTAGAAGCTCTAGGTTCTGGTCATACTTTGGTCACTGCTGTAACTTCGGGTAGATCAAATCCTTTCTGGGATTCAGGTTTCCAGGCTGTAAAGTGTGGATGATAACCTTAATAACCTCAGATGGGTGCTATGAAGGTAAAATGAAAGAGTATGTTATAGAAACATAGGACATTAATATAAAATAATATTAATATAAACTATTAATATAAAATATTAGTTGTAGCCCTTTGCTGAAATTAAAACATACTTATAAAGAGATAAATCAAAAAAGCACAAGGGCAGTAAAAAATGATGGATATTCAAAAGTATGTTTCCAAGATACCAAAATAATATTCTACCTTCCTGAGTTTGCCACATAAGTATTTAACAGTACTGTTAGGTATATATTTTTCTCTTATTTTAGGGATAATAAAAAATTATGTTTAGCAATAATCAATTCCTTAATTCATACAACCTACATTTGTTGAGCACCTCTAATTCGGGCACTGAAAGTTGCATTACTTTTCCAAGGCACCACTACAGCCCGGTAGCAAAATTAAGGTTCATAACTGGCCTATCTGAGTCCAAAGTCCATGTTAACAAAAATGATACAGAGTCTCTGGAAGCTCTAAGGAGCACTAGTGTTCATTCATTCCCAACCCTCTACTCCAAGCAGGACTAAATTCCATGGGAGACTCTTTACATCATTAATAACTACAATGCGAGCATCGACAGACTGACAGCATTCCCCAGACGGCACAGCCAGTATATTGGATGACAAAGCAGAACTCATTATTTCAGTTTAACAATTATTTATTGGTCACCAGGTGTGAGCCAGGTAATATGATAGATGGTTGTGGAGATACAAACACCAATAAGCATGTCCCTTCCCTAGAGAAGCTCAGAAGCTAGTAGGGGAAACAGACATGGGAAAGGACAAAGGCATGAAAGACAGCTGAAGATTGACCTTGGCAAACTTGTTACTGAGCACAGGAGAGAGCCCTTAAGAATTAACTATATGAATTCATGCTTTCAATGTGTGTAAGGAAACTGGGAGGACATGGGACTTTGAGTTAGGAAAGCAAGTAAATTTTGTGTGCCCCATAGGGACGTTATGTGTGGCTTGGGTGAAACTCAAGTTATATTTTTTTAAATAATCAATCTTTGGCTGTATATACTAACATTTGATAAACATTTTACAATTCCCCAAACACTCCCTCAGATTATCCTTTCCAAGTGAAAACATAATTTACCAAAAAGCCTTAGTAACTTTCCTTTCAGAAAATAAAGATACAGAAATTGTTATTTCTCCACTTTTCTTCATACAAAATTGCCACCATTAACCTTGTCAGTATCAAAACTTTCATGTTAAAGTTTCCATTTAAAGTGGCAAAAGTCAGGGAGAAAAATGTATGTCCTTTTAAGAAAATATATATATATCCTCAAGTGTACATAGCAGGCATCTCAGAAAAATGAGTCACATTTCCATTTGAAGACTAGGATTATCAGTAAACTTGATGGAAGCTAAATCCTCTTTCCCAGGCATAATTACCACATAGGAGCTTTTCTCTCTCCCCTGCTCTCAATTCTTCCTTATTATGAATGTAGTAGCAGTTAGCATACTGCAGAGCAGGAAGGCATAGCTAATCTCTGAAGCTTAAAATTTGTTAAACAGAACATAACTACATATTAAAAATCCTAGATTCTTCTGTCTCCTAAATGCACAGGGGAACTAGGCTTGAAACTAAAGATTAAAAAGTGCAGAAAATTGTTCTCTTTCTTTCTCTGTCATATATTCATGAGGATAGAGCTGCACAACAAATTCCATGAAATAAAATTAGATTTATTATTCTATGGGAATTCTAGAAAACCACCTCTATGTAGTATTTGCCATCAACATTTGGAAAGACTTAGTCTTAGCCCCAGAGCACAGGTTCTATAAATACTAATGAAGAGCAAGCACACCAAGGGGCAAACGGTTCTCTAATGTTATTTCTCCCTTCCTTTTTCTATTTTTCCAAAAATGGTCTTTTCAAAGCCTCCTGATAAACTCAAGCAAATGTCTCATGCTTTGTACCCTGCACATGGAATCATACTTGCTAACCTAATTTTATATAGAAGGCTTTAGAACTGAAGTTGCCTCAGGAGCTGCTGATTACTTCAGTGAGCACTTCCTTGCCTGTGCTGGAGTGACCTGATCCAAGCATAGCAAAAATAGCTGCTGAGGATTTCATCTCAAAGCAAATGTCTGTCACTGAAGGGCGTCAAGGATGGGTATATGAAGAGCGGGAGCTTGTTCAGGAAAGAGGTCTACAGTGAGGAGGAGGGAATGAGCACTCATGGAGTGCCTGCACGGGGTCTGGTGCTTTGCCGTATTACCCCACTCAATTCTTACAATTCTTTGAGGTGAACATTATTACAAATTAATCGATTGATTCAACAAATATTTTTCAAGCACTATTACATACCATGAATTGTTTACAAGTAAACCAGACTATAAGGTCCTTTCTCTAATGGAGCTTCACTGGATGATGTAATTTTGAAGGGGTCTAAATCTTTATAGCATTTATGCATAAATTAGTAATAAAAACCTTCCGAATCATCGACCAGACACTACTCATAGCCAGATACACATTCAGTATCTTTGAAGTGTTTTGTCAACTGTAAATATGAGAGCTTCTACATATAACTGTAAAACTGCAAACATATGAGCTTCACTTAGGTTATTGATAAATTAGAACACTCCCGATCTGGAAAATAGGGATAAGACAATTACTCCTAGAGTTACGTTAAAGGTTATAGTAGATAGCATATATACATTTATGGGCTCAACAAATGTTATTTGCCCATCTATTTCACTTGCTTACTCTCCAACTTACTCAAACATACTTTACCACTAAGTGAATTGCAACATAAGGAGACTATATATGGGATTTCCATGAGGGAAGAGGGATTCATTTCTAAAGTAATGAAATATAATCCCTTTCATAAGGGACCTTACCTATGACACAATTCCATTGCCAGGTATCCATAGATAGCATTAGAGAGAAGCTTTGTTGAAACTAAAAAAACATATTTTTGCATCTTACCATTCTATGGTCTGTAAAAATATACATATAAATCACAGGCCAGTTTAATTGACACATTTTATAAAACTCTTCTCCACATTCTTCTGATATGTCTAAAATGTACAGTTTTGCAAAAGACATGAGAAGGAAAACAGCAGTATTTGATAAAACACTAAAAATATTGACTGATGCTACCATGAAGGACTATTTAATAATAAACCTATGCTGATGTATGTTATGTTTTATTTCTCCTCATTCTCTCTCTTTTCTATCTTATTTCTCATTTATGCCGAATTTCTCAAAGATAGTATGGGATTTGGAACAATATGTTGTCAAAAATCTCCAATAGATGATGATAAAGGGATTACCAAATAGGATTTAGGATTCTTCCCACCAGTTAAAAAGATGTTGGAAGCGCTGTTCCTTTACCAGTTTGGCTACTTTCCCAGCAGTCTTTAGTGATGGTGAATATACTTGCCAGTACTTTTTCTTCTTCGTCCTGACCAACTCTGTTGAAGAAAATTCCAAAGAGCAGGCAATCTCAAAATAATTCTCTTAGTGGAAATCAACAAACTCACAGGATCCTATTATCTAAACAACTGTTTTTCAAATTTTCCCAAAGTCCAAAGGCATGTCTGTGGAGTTTAATTCTTCATTCTAAGAGCCAATATTGAACACTTTTTCTTCCTACAATAACTACCCATAGGAGAGACAATCTAAATAATAATTAGGTCCAAAAAAGGTCTTTAACCAGATTTCTAAAACCTTTTAAACACTTAGTTTCAAAGATGAACCATAACTAGGCATAATTATGTTTTATGACGATGTCCTCCAAGAGAGTCTAGAGGACAGCTCTGACATATCCATGTGACTTCATATAAATCTCTGCCTGTTCAAGTATGAAGTGGGAGAAATGTTAGACTAGTGGATCTCAATAGGGGGCATTCCCCACCCTCATTTGCCCTCCCTCTGGACATTTGGAAATGCCTGGGACATTTTTGGTTAACTGGGGGGTGCTGCTGACATCTAGTGGGTAGAGGCCAGGGATGCTACTAAACCCTACAAGGCACAAGAGAAGCCCACAACAAACACTTATCCAGCACAAAGTGCCAATAATGCCTAGTGAGAAACTATGTTAGAGGACCTGTGATGATGCTTTCAACTTTGAATTTTACAAAGTTCATAGGCATTATTTAAGAATTAGATAGATAGATAGATAGATAGATAGATAGATAGATAGGGATATAGTTACAGATATTAGATATAAATGTCTTGAAAATTTGTATTAAAACCAAACTTCCAGTTAAATAAATCTCAACTTTATCTTAAAGTCCTAAGCAGTGAGAAGGAAATTAAACAACTCAGCAGCTAGCCGATTAAGCAACATGTCGTAAGTGTCCACAGCAGACATATGGCTGTTGGGCAGGAAAAGATCTTCAGTTGTAGTCCAAATGAAATAAAAAGTTAGCCATTGTGGGTTCCACCTAGAATAAACTGGCTAGAGAATTGCTGAAGACCTAAAGACAGGGTCTCTCAACAACTTTTACTTTAAATCATGATGAAAGCCTGGATATTTTGTTCAGACTAAAGCAACACTGTTGTGAAGAGCTAGTCCTCCCAGCAGAGAAGTTTATAAAGATTTTCAAATAATTCATTCTTCAAAGGAATTAAGGGGGCATGGATCATTGGAGGTGCCAATGGCTGCAGCAGCCCAGGCTTAGAATATGCCCAACTCTCCTATTAAAATAGCCAGAGCAACTAGGTAGGAAAATTAAAACTTAAAAACTACACTTACAACAAAATTAAATGACCTGAATCCAAAATACAAGCAACTGGGGACAAACTATCACTAGCCACAAGATCTGCATGCCACCCATGTTAGTGCAGGAATGAGCAGAAGAAAAAAATAGAGGCTTGTGGACTGAGAAGAGGAGAAGCTCCAAGTATCTAGTGGGTATTACTGGAAAACATGGCAGGCCAATCTGAGATGGTGACTGACACCAGTATGGTTTTCTTTTATCTAGTAGTACATACAATAAAAGGGATCTTAGGAATGATCTAAAGAGTTGGAGTAGTCCAGTTACTGTGCACACATGAAACAAATGACCAGCCAGGGTTCTCTTCTAAGACAGGGTTTCATGATGAGGAGACACAGCTGAGAGTGGAATAAAAATTAAGCAGGCTGGAAACAATAGAGATGAAGAAAGAAAATGGTTCAGATAAAAGTAGGTCCAGGAAATCTCAGAAATCAAGCTACCATGTTTTGATTTTTAACTCTGTATGAAAAATGGGCAAAGATTTTTAAAAAGAAAAGGATGTTCTGTAAAGTTAAGAACATTGTCTAAACCTAGTTTCCCAATATTTTTGAAAAATTAAACACACAAGAAGAGTAGCAGGAAAGTATTAAGATCTATGTCTAAGACAGTTACTGTAAAAGAAAAGAGTAAGGAGCAGAGTAACATCTCTGTAGTCCAAGGCTGTCCAATAGAACTTTCTCCAATCATGGAATTGTTCTATATCTGTGTTGTCCAATACAGTAGCCATTAGACACATATAGCTATTGAATAGTGAGCCTGAGGAACCAAACGTTCAGTATTATTAAATTTTAATTAATTTAAATTTAAATAGCTACATAAGGCTAGTAGGTGCTATATTGAACAACACAGCTACAGACAGTAAAACCAAACCAGAAAGGCTTATTAAAAAACATACCAAAACTATAACAAAATATTTAAAAATAAGATAAAGGCATTAAGAAAATCATGCAATAGCAACATAAGTCAAATTAAAATAACAGAGTTGAGATAACATTCCAGGAATAATTATAAATTAAGAAAAATTATCTTAGACATGAAGACTAAATTAAAAGAAAACAGGAATAAATCAGCACCATAAATGATACATTACAAAAACAGAAGGTGAAAAGGAAAAAATTAAAAATTAAAAATAAAAAACAAATGAAGAAATAGATCAAAGTGATTTTGGAAAAGGGACAGATATTGAAGAGTAACTAAGAAGACCCAACATACAGATAATAGGAATACGTCTATTCCTGTTAAAAAAAATACCTATGTTAATAAGTACTAAACAAATTCTAAAGACTGTATTTCAATAAAAAATTTCTTAGACAAAAGAGACTTGAAACCACATATTGAAAATGCACACCATATACCCAAAAATATAAACCTGCAATGACCAAAACCAAAAAATACATATTGTAATATAAGAACAGGAATCTAAAGAAAAAGAGAAAACCTTTTACAATCTTGATGAAAAGTACATGATTTATGTAATAGATTGGATTGCTTTTCATCAGACTTTTCAACAATACCTTTTGCCAAAGTACACTGAAGAAATGATTTAAAATTCTCAAGGAAAAAAATTGAGAGGCAAAGATTTTATATGCAGAAAAATTGGCCTTCAAGCACCCTGATGAGAGTTTATTGAGGAACCCACAGAGAATAAGCTTCAAACAAGCAAGAAGACTAGAGATTGGTGACAAGTATTAAATGTATAGCTACTCATAGAATTAAGATTTAGTGTGGATAAAAAGGGAGAGATTGTAGTATGTAATGGCTGTATGTTCTGATAATTTCGATTCAGTACAACCATTAAAAAAAATTTGGGAATATGGGACAGCATATACAAAAATTAATTATTAGTGAGCTGATCCTGAAGGGATAAAACATGGCGGCATGAGAGGAGAGACAGAGGCTTCCTCCTAAAACTGCATACAATTAGAAAATATAGTTGGTGCAACTAATCCTGAGAGAGCAGCAGGAAAGAAGACTGTGCCAGATGGCATACACATGGAGAAAAGAGCAGACCTCATGGAACAGGGTAATGTACCAAAGCTGCGGCCTGGCAGGACCCAAGCCCTTCCCCCACCCCAGCTCACCAGCGGAAGGAAGAGAAACAGAGCAGGGAGGGAGTAGAAGGTCTGGAACTGCTGAATACCTAGCTCTTCAGATCTGCTCTGGGAGCACAAACCTACATTTCATGGTGCTTTCATGATACTTACGGGACTATGGGGTTGGAAAGCTAATACAGGCAGAATTCCTGGAGAGACTGAGATTCCAGCCGCTCATGGAAAGCAGGGGTCCATATCCGGCTGCTCTGGGACAAAAGCTTATACCTGTGTGCTTGGCCCACTGGTTCAGGCAGTGGAGACAGTCATAGCAGCCAGGAAGCAGGAAACAGCTCTTTCCTCCCGCCAGGCACCAATACCGCTCCCCCTGCAAACCCCGACATTGCTGCAGGGGCTAAGCAGTTCCAGAGAGTAGAGATTCTGGACACTAGAGGGTGCCATATACAAATATGAAACACCAAAGGAACCTGGTCCAGAGTAAAATTAATATAACTCCAGAGAAAGATTTAAATGACATGGATCTTATGACTCTTGCTGAAAGGGAGTTCAGAATAAAAATCATCAACATGCTAATAGATGTACAGAAAGATATCCAAGAACTCAGGAATGAATTCCAGTCGGAGATCCAATCGTTGAAGAGCACAATGGAGGGTATTAAAAGCAGGTTGGATATGGTGGAGGAGACGATAAATGAAATAGAAACTAGAGAAGAGGAATACAAAGAGGCTGAGGCACAGAGAGAAAAAAGGATCTCTAAGATTGAAAGAATATTGAGAGTGCTGTGTGACCAATCCAAACAGAACAATATTCGCCTTACAGGGATACAAGAAGAAGAAGAAGAGAGAAAGGGATAGAAAGTGTCCTTGAGGAGTTAATTGCTGAAAACTTCCCCAATCTGGGGAAGGAGATAGTCTCTCAGGCCATGGAGACCCACAGACCTTCCAACACAAGGGACCCAAGGAAGACAACACCAAGACATATAGTAATAAAATTGGCAAAGATCAAGGATAAAGACAGACTATTAAAAGCAGCCAGAGAGAGAAGTAAGATCACATACAAAGGAAAGCCCATCAGGCTAACATCAGACTTCTCAGCAGAAACCTTACAGGCCAGAAGGGAGTGGCATGATGTATTTAATGCAATGAAGCAGAAGGGCCTGGAACCAAGATTACTTTATCTAACAAGAATATCATTTAAGTCTGAAGGAGGGATTAAACAATTTCTAGATAAGCAAAAGCTGAGAGAATTTACCTCCCACAAACCATCTCTACAGTTTATTTTGTAGGGACTGCTATAGATCAGAGTGTTCCTAAGGTTTAATAGCTGTCAACAGAGGTAATAAAACCACAGTAAAGAAAGCAGAGCAGGTAATCACTAAGCAAATGCAAGATTAAATGAACTATTCCCAAAGTCAATTAAGGGATAGACAAAGAATACATAATATGATACTTAATATATAAAGAATGGAGGAGGAAGAAAAATGAGGAGAAAATGAAAAGGACCCTTAGATTGTGCTTGTAACAGCATATTAAGTGAGATGTTAGACTCTTAGAAAGTAAGGAAATTAACCTTGAACCTTTGGTAACCATGAATCTAAAGCCTGTGATGGCAATAAGGCTGTACCTATCGATAATCACACTAAATGTAAATGGACTGAATGCACCAATCAAAAGACATAGAGTCACTGCATGGATAAAAAAGTAAGACCCATCTATATGCTGCCTACAAGAGACTCACTTTAAACCCAAAGACATACACAGACTAAAGGTGAAGGGATGGAAAAAGATATTTCATGCAACTTACAGATAGAAAATAGCAGGAGTTGCAGTACTTGTATCAAACAAAATAGACTTCAAAACAAAGAAAGTCACAAGAGATAAAGAAGGACTTTACATAATGATAAAGGGGTCAATCCAACAAGAAGATATAGCCATTATGAATATATGAATATCTATGCTCCCAATACAGGAGCACCCACTATATATGAAACAAATAGTAACATAATTAAAAGGGGAAATAGAATGCAATGCATTCATTCTAGGAGATTTCAACACTCCACTCACTCTGAAGGACAGATCAACAGACAGAAGATAAGTAAGGAGACAGAGGCACTGAACAACACAGTAGAACAGATGGACCTAACAGACATCTACAGAACTCTACACCCAAAAGCAACAGAATACACATTCTCCTCAAGTGCACATGGAACATTTTCAAGAAGAGATCATACACTAGGCCACAAAAAGAGCCTCAGTAATTACAAAAAGATTGAAATTGTACCAACCAGTTTCTCAGACCACAAACGTATGAAACTAGAAATAAATTACGCAAAGAAAATGAAAAATCCCACAAACACGTGGAGACTTCACAACATGCTCCTAAATAACCAATGGATCAATGAACAAATAAAAAGAGACATCAAGAAATATATGGAGACAAATGACAACAATAATTCAACACTGCAAAACCTGTAGGATGCAGCCAAGGCTGGGCTAAGAAGAAAGTATATTGCTATACACACCTACCTCAGGAAAGAAGAACAATCCCAAATGAGCAGTGTAAACTCACAATTAACAAAAGTACAAAAAGAAGAACAAAGGAGGCCCAAAGTCAGTAGAAGGAGGGACATAATAAAGAATTAGAGCAGAAATAAATTTGAGAAGAATAAAACAACAGAAAAAATCAATGAAAGCAAGAGCTGGTTCTTTGAGAAAATAAACAAAATAGATAAACCTCTAGCCAGGCTTATCAAGTAAAAAAGAGACTCTACGCACATTAACAGAATAAGAAATGAGAAAGGAAAAAATCACTATGGACACCACAGAAATACAAAGAATCATTAGAGAATACTATGAAAAATTAAATGCTAACAAACTGGATAACCTAGAAGAAATGGACAACTTTTTCCAAGGCTGACCCAGGAAGAAACAGAAAATCTGAACACACCAATTACCAACAACGAAATGGAACTGGTAATCAAAAACCTACCTAAGAACAAAACTCCTAGACCAGATGGCTTCAACGCTGAATTTCATCAAGCATTTAGTGAAGACCTAACACCCATTCTCCTTAAACTTTTCCAAAAAACAGAAGAGGAGGGACTACTTCCAAACTCATTCTATGAGGCCAGCATCACTCTAATACCAAAACCAGGCAAAGATACCACAAAAAAAGAAAACTACAGACCAATATTCCTGATGAACATAGATGCAAAAATACTCAAAAAAATATTAGCAAACCAAATTCAAAAATACGTCAAAAGGATCATACATCATGACCAAGTGGGATTCATCCCAGGGATGCAAGGATGGTACAACATTTGAAAATCCATTAACATCATCCACTATCAACAAAAAGAAGGACAAAAATGACATAATTATCTCTATAGATGCTGAAAAAGCATTTGACAAAATTTCAACATCCATTCATGATAAAAACTCTCAACAAAATGGGTATAGAGGGCAAGTACCTCAATATAATAAAGGCCATATATGACAAACCCACAGTCAACATCATACTTAACAGTGAGAAGCTGAAAGCCTTTCCTTTAATATCGGGAACAAGACAAAGATGTCCACTCTCCCCACTTCTATTCAACATAGTACTGGAGGTCCTAGACACGGCAATCAGACAACACAAAGAAATAAAAGGCATCCAGACTGGCAAGGAAGAAGTTAAACTGTCCCTGTTTGCAGATGACATGATATTGTACATAAAAAACCCTAAAGAATCCACTACAAAACTACTAAATGTAATATGTGAATTCAGAAAAGTTGCAGGATACAAAATTAATACACAGAAATCTGTGGCTTTCCTATAAACTAACAATGAACTAGCAGAAAGCGAAATCAGGAAAACAATCCCATTCACAATTGCATCAAAAAGAATAAAATACTTAGGAATAAACCTAACCAAGGAAGTGAAAGACCTATACTCTGAAAACTACAAAACACTCATGAGAGAAATTAAAGAAGATACCAATAAATGGAAGCACATCCCGTGCTCATGCATAGAAAGAATTAGTATTGTCAAAATGGCCATCCTGCCTAAAGCAATCTATAGATTCAATGCAATTCCTATCAAAATACCAACAGCATTCTTCATCGAACTAGAGAAAATCGTCCTAAAATTCATATGGAACCACAAAAGACCTCGAATAGCCAAAGCAATCCTGGGAAGGAAGAATAATGCATGGGGAATTACACTCCCCAACTTCAAGCTCTACTACAAAGCCACAGTAATCAAGACCATTTGGTACTGGCATAAGAACAGACCCAAAGACCAATGGAACAGACTAGAGAGCCTTGATATAAACCCAAGCATATAGGGTCAATTAATATATGATAAAGGAGCCGTGGACATACAATGGAGAAATGAGAATCTCTTCAACAGCTGGTGTTAGCAAAACTGGACAGCTACATGCAAGAGAATGAAACTGGATTATTGTATAACCCCATACACAAAAGTAAACTTGAAATGGATTAAAGACTTGAATATAAGTCATGAAACCATAAAACTCTTAGAAGACAACATAAGCAAACATCTCCTGAATATAAGCATGAGCAACTTCTTCCTGAACCCATCTCCTTGAGAAAGGGAAACAAAAGCAAAAATCAACTCATGGAACTACATCAAACTAAAAAGTTTTTGTATGGCAAAGGACATCACCCACAAAACAAAAAGGCATCTTACAGTATAGGAGAACATATTTGTAAATGACATATCTGACAAGGGGTTAACATCCAAAATATATAAAGGATTTACACACCTCAACACCCAAAAAGCAAATAACCCAATTAACAAATGGGCAGAGGATATGAAGAGACAGTTCTCCAAAGAAGAAATTCAGATGGCCAACACACACATGAAAAGATGCTCCACATCACTAATCATCAGGGAAATGCAAATTAAAACCACAATGAGATATCACCTCACACCAGTAAGGATGGCCAGCATCGAAAACACTAACAACAACAAATGCTGGCGAGGATGCACAGAAAGGGGAACCCTCCTACACTGCCAGTGAGAATGTAAGCTAGTTCAACCATTGTAGAAAGCAATATGGAGGTTCCTCAAAATACTAAAAATAGAAATACCATTTGACCCTGGAATCCTACTCCTTGGAATTTACCCAAAGAATACAACTTCTCAGACTCAAAAAGATATATGCACCCCTATGTTTATCACAGCACTTTTCACAATAGCCAAGATATGGAAGCAACCTAAGTGTCCATCAGTAGATGAATGGATAAAGAATATGTGGTACATATTATATACAATGGAATACTATTCAGCCTTAAGAAAGAAACAAATCCTACCGTTCACAACGACAAGGATGGAGTTGGAGGACTGGAGTTGGCTCAGTGAAATAAGCCAGGCAGAGAAAGACAAATGCCAAATGATTTCCCTCATTTGTGGAGTATAACAATGAAGCAAAACTGAAGGAACAAAATGGCAGCAGACTCAGAGACTCCGAGAGTGAACTAGTGGTTACCAAAGGGAAGGGGTGTGGGAGACCGGGTGGGGAGAGAGGGAGAAGGGGACTGAGGGGTATTATGTTTAGTACACATGGTGTGGGGGATCACGGGGAGAACCGTGTTATCACAGAATAGGCACATAGTGGATCTGTGGCATCTTGCTGCACTGGTGGACAGTGACTGCATTGGGGTATGGGTGGGGACTTGATAATATGGGTAAATGTATTAACCACATTGTTCTTTCATGTGAAACCTTCATGAGAGTGTATATCAATCATACCTTAATAAAAAAATTAAAAAATAATTATTAGTATGTTTAATTAACTATCACTAATAATAATTCTTTTTAGTTTTTTATAATTGGCAGTGTAGTTTTAGTTATTCTGACACTACTGTACAAGTACAAAGGAATAATAAACAATTATGGAGATTTTTAAATTCTGTTAACTCCTGTGTCCTTAAGAACTAAGATTCTTGGTGTGGAATTTAGCAGATAGAAATATTATAAACGCAGTTAACAAAGACCACTTTAATTCCAAACATAAATATAGATATTGGTATGAATTTATAAGTATTTTTATATACTAAAATATTTATTCCAGTATTATTTTGTATTTTATGTAATAAAATACACAGTACATATTATATATTAATAATATAAGTCATTTGCACAATGCATTATATAAATATATATGCATACATAATATATATCATATATACATGTGTGTGTATCCTAGCTCTTACCAATGAAAAGGCCTAGAAAAATAACCACTCAAGTAGAAATAAGCATCTCTAGAAGCCAGGTTATGGTCTTGAAAAATCAAACAAGGGCTTCTCAAAGAAATGGCTGATTCAGGGCAGAATTAGGAAATTTTCAAAGTGACCCTGAAACATCTCAACATAGCAAATGGATAACAAGGAATATATCTAAGACCACCAGGATCATGCCAAAAAGACTAAGAAACAGATTCATAAGGCCCCCACTATCCAAAGATGAAACTATTTACATTGCAATAAGACTAATCATTGCAATGGATTGAAAACTATCAAATATATATAAATTATATTTGAAATCCACGAGTTCATAAGAACCAATTTATTTTGAATCCTGGGTAAATAAAAACACAGCACTATCACTAGACAACCAAATGATATATGAGGGGAATTATGTCCTCAAAAATCTTTTCAGCTGTTAAATAAACATGATAGAATTAGGTAGAATAATAGAATAACACCATTTTATAACCCCAAATGAATGTATAGATCTAAGTATTGACAGCCAGTAGCAGCTAACATCACAAAGGAACAAAAATTAGATTTGATATATCTCCTGGTGATATAACACAATGCTGAAGGGATTGAATCTGAGTTCCATCAACATTAAATGCATGGATGAGTGGATGGATATATAGAGAGGTACATATATGTAATAACAAGAGCACATAATAGGAATTCTAAAATTCATAAAGGAATTTTTAATGTATAAAGGACTTACAGCTTTTAAATTGTAAGATTCTCTTTTAACATTAATTAGCAAGGATTCTGATGAAGTGAGTATGTCCTAGGGATTTCAAATTAGTACAGAGAAAAGATTTCATAGCGTTCTTTCTTCCCCTGAGGACCTGGAATGCTTTTTCCTTATGGACCATTCAACTGATGGTGCTTTCCTCTAGGGTTTATCATTGCATGAGGACAAGTTTACTGTGTGTGTGTGTGTGTGTGTGTGTGTGTGTGTGTGTGTGTGTGTGTGTGTGTGTGTAACTTGTGCCAGTGTGGCTTCCTTCTCAGCTTGTGTGTGTGTGTGTATGAGGACAAGTTTACTCTGTGTGTGTGTGTGTGTGAGTGAGTGCGTGCGTGTGTGTGTGTGTGTGTGTGTATGAGGACAAGTTTACTCTGTGTGTGTGTGTGTGTATGAGGACAAGTTTACTCTGTGTGTGTGTGTGTATGAGGTGTGTGTGTGCGTGTGTGTGTGCGTGTGTGTGTGTGTGTGTGTGTCTGTCTGTCTGTCTGTCTGTCTGTCTGTCTGTCTAACTTGTGCCAGTGTGGCTTCCTTCTCAGTTTCATGGTCATAACAATCCACTGAGGATAAAGAACAGAAGATTAGAGAGGAGGCAAAAGGTGAAACCCAAGCCTGGACTGAATGCATAAACACAGCATTAATCTTCATACTGTGAAGAAACAAAATTTAAGAGGAAAATGCAGAAAAATGGGAGATAGGAGTTGATTTACATTTATATGTATTTCCAGTACATCCAATTTTAGCTTCTCCCCACCAACTTATCAAAATGTATTGATGCATAACTACTTTATCAAGAAAAATATTTCCAATGTTACGTAATGAACTTCATTCAAGGAACCTGTAGCTTGTGCCTATATAAGACCATTGTATTTAGAAAGAATCGTACTATTCAGACAAGAAAAACATAATGTTTTGATTTGGATAAAGACAGATTTCCTTTGGTAAGAAGTAATCCTATTCCTCTGCTACAAAGAAATTACATTTTAAAATTCTCCTTCTGCTGAGCTATAGCATATCACATGAACCTTACAATCTATATAGCATTTCAATTGTTTCCTAATTTTTCTGGCCTTTCTTGATACTTGCTTAAAAATCTCTTTGCATTGGCCTCCTGAGCCTGTTGGAGTAATATGATGAAGCGAATGACCAGAATAATGACTTTCCAAGGTCCTTGTACTTACTTATTAACATTCAGTTAGCATAAGTCCTGACTTTATTACTGACGACATTGAATACACAAGACACTGACCTCTGCCATCTGCGACTGAATCTCTTCCTGAAGATCTATCACAATGGTTTCATGTATGGAGGAAGCAAGAGAAAACAAAGCAGCAACCACTTATCTTTCCTGTCCCTAGAAATTTTAACACATTCACATCTGCGATCCAAAACAAAGGAAAGAAAGTCCCCTTTGCATTAATTACTGTAAAATCTGGGGTGAGAGTTGGAGCATAACCAAGAAGAAAAATTCAAGATGGCAATCCCATATGCATCTTCCTACACTGAGGTAATACCACTGAATGAACAGAATCAGATATATATAAAACAGAATCAGATATATCCGCCCAACACAAAGCAAAATGACCAGCATACATACCTTATTACTAAGCCTTAAAATCAACTGATAAGACCCAAGGAATGTTTTGATTGGATAATGATAACTTTATCTAGTGTGAATATGGGAAAACCTGACAATTGTTTTACTTTTAATTTATTCCCACACACAATCATGCTCACAGAAAGACTGATGGCATTTTCTAAGTATAATATGCAAATTATGTACCTGGTCTTGAAGATTTTGTTAAGTCCCAGAAATAGAGTAAAGAGACAAGTATAATATGCACTGAGCTTTGCTCTGAATACTTTTATTTTGACTCTGTCACAAACTTTGGGATGGAAAGTGACTCCAATTTTCTGAGTCTCCCTTTATTTCACAAGAGGATTGCAGAGGATCCTGTGCCAACATGAGGCATTCATGAAGAAATGATCACCATTCCCAGCTTTCCTGGCCTCTACTAAATTGGAGATGCCTTTCTGTCATTACAGAAGAGTATGGCCCCTTATATCTCTATGACCAGAGGTTAAATGATTTGGTCGCATGTCAATTTTCAGAGCCAGTAAAAAAGAAAACCGTGCCAATATAGGCTGTTTGAAAGTGGAAGTTTTCTCTTAACATATTTAATTTAGTTTTTAATGGGGAGGAAGACAAAGAAAGGCAGAGTCCATAGAAGTGACTAGAAGCCATGATGTGACCACACTGGTGTATAGTAGCCCCCCTTATCTGTGGGGATACATTTCAAGACCTCCAGTGGATGCCTGGAACTGTAGATAGTATCAAACCCTATATATACTGTATCTTTTCCTGAACATGCATAGCTATGGTAAAGTCTATTTTATACATTAGGCACAGTAAGAGATCAACACCAATAATTAATGATAAAATAGAATAATTATAACAATACACTGTAATAAAAGTTACATGTATGTGGTCTCTTCCCTCTCTCTCTCAAAATGTCTTATTGTACTGAATTCACCTTTCTCCCTCTTGTGATCATGTGAGATAATAAAATGTCTATGTGAGGCCAGGAGGTGAGGTGAACAACATAGGCACGGTGACAAACCATTGGGCTACTACTAACCTGGCAGTTATCAGAAGGAGGATTATCTTCCTCAGGACCATGGAAACTGAAGCTGAGGACAGCAGAGCCATGGATAAGGGGGGCTACCATATACTAACACCATCCGTCTGTAACTCTGGGTCTTCAGGTTAACAGGTTTCTCTGCTCCTCTGAAGCACCTCCTTCTCCCCATTCCTTTGCCAATCTGCGTGACAAGAGAAGAAATGTAACTCAGACATGTACTAGAGTACTTTCAGGTTTGTAAAGCTTTCTCAAATATATTATCTCATTTAGCCATTAACACAGCCCTTTGACTTCAATGAAATGTGTATGGATATATGCATATGTATGTATGTGTGTATGCATATTATTACCACTTAAACAGAAAACGGAAACTAAGTCTGAAGGAGGATAAAGAGTCCTAAAAAGTTTATATAACTAGGAAAAGACTGAGCTGGGATCACAACCAGGCATTCAGAATCTAAATTCCCAATGTCTTTTTACATCAAAGCAAGCCACTGATGACCCCAACCTCAGTGCAGCTCCGGGAAGGAATCTTATCTCCATCCTAGATTCATGTCAAAGAAATCCAGAACATGAGAGAAGAGGTTAATGACTTCAGAAATAAGTCTGGGGTACATAGTACCATAACAAAAGAGAATCAAGGAAACTCAAGTAAGATGCAAATTAGGAGAAAAAAATAAGAAACTTGCATTGGCTTTAACTGGCTATATGTAAGAAGGGGGCTTTAAAATGATCATAAGTCCATAAATTATGTCAATGTTCTATATAGAAGATGGTCATCAGCTGTATTCCATTTCATTGAAAATTAGGAACACCTTGTTTCTTATTGTAAAACGAATGTATGCTTACTCCTTAAAAAGTTAAAAGCACAAATAAACAAAAAGAATAAAATTACAAACTTTCTTATCTCTTCACCCAGGGATAATCACTATTATCATATTGGTATATGTCCTCTCTGGCTTTGCTTTCTATGCATAAAAATATATCCTTTCTTCTACATTGTACATATAATTTTACGAGTTTGCTTTTTTTTCAGAACAATATGAATATCTTTCTGTATTACTGAATACTCTACAACCACAGCTAGAAGGCTTCATAGCATCCCTTACATGAATATGTTAAAATGTAGTTAACTAATTCTGCAGTGTCTTCAGTATTGTATATTTATAAATAATGCTTCACAATACCCTGGTAAATATATTATGGTTTTGATAACTGGCGGGGTGCACCATGGGGGAAATTTCTAAAAATAAAAGTTGTATAGTAAATAGGTATGCAATTAGAACTTTTTTTTACATGTTACCAAATGGCCCTCCAGAAAGCTTAAACCAAGTTACTTCCACTAACATGTGAGTATACCACCCCCTCACCAGCACTGACTACTACTATTCTATCTACTAACCACATGGTGATACATATACAACGGTATTTCACTGTGGTTTCAGTTAGCATTTCTTTAACTATCAGCTAGTGTGAATTTTTTACTCATGTTCACTAGACATTTGCATGTCTTCTTTTGTAAGTTACTCATTTCTACATAAGAAAGAAATTTTGACAGTGACCTATTGCCTTAAGTCTGAATTGTAGAAATTCATCTCTCTGGAGTTCTTTATTATAATTATAATCTTCTACACTAGTTCTAGGAATACCCTTTTGAAAGCAGGAGGAATGAACTGGACGAATTCTTAAAATCTCTCTTTTAGTCCTAAGGTTCCTTCATTCATTTAGTCATCTCACCTTTTGTTGAATTCCATATTACTTCAAAGAACATTTTATAGGTTTATGTAGAGCTTTCCCATGCAGTATTTAATCTGATTCTCACAGCGACTCTGTTGAAAGGGATTACTAACCTAGGCCCACAAGTGGTTTCAAGAAACACAGGAATTCCTTTAATTGTTTATTAAATTCCATACTTCAATAAATAATGAGTGCATTTTTATACATGTACATTTGATTGTCAGAGAACATTCCGTAGTCTGAGAAGTCTTAAAGACTTGTGAAAAAGAGAGGGGAAGCTATTTCAAGCTCTATCTCACAAGTAACATAAAAGCGCCCCCAAAGTTGGTTACTTTGTTTAAGTCACAAGGGTGATAAGTGGTGGGATGAGGACTATAGCTCTGCTAATTTCAAATTCACTGCAATTTCTAGTGTACCTTAGGTGGACATAGGAGTTGTAGAAATATAGAATGTCATCCTGGCCTCAATGAGCCTACTGACGACTGGAGGAAGACTTATGCATGAGTAGTGAAGCAAGTTAAATAAAAAATACCACATTTCAATATGAGATTTCATAATACCAATTACCAGATAGTAAATGACTTCAATTTCAGAAAATTTCTAAAAAGTTCAAATTAGCTTTCATAGAGAAGCAAACTTCTCAACTGAGATTTGAAACTTAGTAATATGAATAGAGGGAAAAGGGAATTCATGGAGGGGTGAGAGAAAAAAATGTTAGTATAGGTCCAAGAGTGGGAATGTGCATATTCCAGAGACACTCAACAGACTACCATGACAATGGGAGAGAATTCATATACATACATGTTATGCTGAGCATTGGCACCGCTCAATGTAGGTTTGTATTCTAGGTCTACTACTAGTTTGCTCTTTTATGCTGAAAAGCTGTTTAACTCACCTAAGTTACAGTGAGCTCACTTGTAAAATTAGTATCACCATACTTATCTTGAAGAGCTGCTGTTAAGATTTATACCAGTCAAGTATACAACATGCAGTTCTCACATAGTGAAGTCTCCACAAAGTACCTACCCACCCCCAGAAGAAGATCTATTTGAAAAGATAGGCTGAAACAAGATTTTAGACAGCACTGAATGCAAAGCTCTGAATTTAGGAAAACTATTTAAGATTTGTGTCACTATATAGTAGTGCTATGATAAAAATGATATTTTATGAAGATAAATTTGACATTTGAGGCTGTGATCAAGTGAAGAGTAAAGAGAAGTGGAGTTGAGAATAGTCAAGGGACTACTGAAATGTTTCAGGCCTAAGAGGAGGTGGTAATGTCTAGTCTTAATTTTAGCATGAGGACTAGAAAGAAAGGTATACATAAGAGGAGATGTTTTGAAGGATTTGATTGGTTATAAAAGAACAAGAAGAGGAAGAAAAGAGATAATGGTGGGTGACAATATAGTGCGTGACAATACCTAACGATGCCAGAAATGAGAGCTCATTAGCAAAGGTGAGCATTGTTTCATTTTAAACACATTGAGTTTGAAATGACAACAGAAAGTTCTATCAGTCAGGATTCAGCCAAAAAACACTAGAGTTAATTTAAGGAGAAAAAGATTTAAAGGAAGGAATTAAATGCTTAAAAATAATTGGCAGCATTAGAGGAAATGATTCCTGGCAGAACCTCCAGAAATAACTGCCAGAGGAAGACTACTGAGCTGGTTTTCCAAGGGAGTTGTTACTTTTGCCACATCAGGATGAGGGGGCTTCAGGAGGCTGCCACAGAAATTCTTGATCCCAAGAACCCACCACTGTAACTGTGATCCAGAATTGTGAAGCTGGTGGGGTCACATCAGCTGCTCTCCATAGCCACAGAGCAAGTGACTAGACCCTGAGCCAGTGTCGCAGAAAAGCCCAACACCTCACCAGGACTCCGCTCGGCAGTAGCACAAGGCCAGTGCAGCCAGACTATGGCCTTGCTTCCTATCTGCTGTCCCAACCCCACAGGAATACATCTGGTAGGCAGAACCTATTTTGAACCCAGAAGCCTAGCTACAAAAGAGTCTGGAATATGTAGTGTTTTGTTTTGTTTTTAACTTTTTTAGTTTTCCAGACTCTTCCCTTTAAGAAGGCCCAACAGAAGGCAGTTGAAATAGAGGCAATGCCAAACCACCACAGGCACCATGGAAGTTGCTGTGTAAATGTCCAGGGGCTAATTGTATAAGCAGTGCCAATGCTCACAAGAGAGACTGGAACTGGAGACTTGGAGAAAGATGATATCTGACTTGATTACTTTTCTGTCTGGATATCTTACAGAAAGGAACAATAAAGCCAAAAAGACTTAAAGCTGAAGTTTGCAGCTGGTTCTACACAAATTACCGGTTTATGACACACGAGTACCTCTAGGTGTACATCATGGCGGGACCAAAAAGGCAAGGACTAGCAGACCCTAAGAAATGTCCACAGACAGCTGGCATACTGTGTAACTGCACAACCATGGGAGAGGTCTGGAGGGTTAACTTCCCAAGGTCCCTTCCACCCCATGTGATTAATCTAGGCCAATTAAGCGAGTTTTATTCCCCAAGTGACTGGTTTAAGAATGGACGTGAGAGCTAATTCTGGCCTGTGAGACATGAATGGTGGTTTGCTTGGCAGTGACAGGGAAAAGTTTTGTCACTCAGAAAGAGAGAAAGAAAGAAAGATAAGTTCTCTTGCTTCTTCTGGACATTGTCTTCTTTGGATGTGTCCCCTGGAACTGACGCGGTGATCTTGCCTGAGAATAAGGCCAACAAATGGCAGAGGGGGTAGCCAAGAGAATCACATAGAAGAAAATACAGCAGCATAAAGAACTACTCCACTGGGATTCTATTCTCCCCACACTCCTTTTTAAAATGAATAACAGCACCTGAGTTTTCTGTTATTGGCAGCCAAAGACATCATCACTAATTCCAGCACATTTCCCATGATGCTCTTCATTAGATTTTAAGGGGACAAACTTTCCTCTGTTCTAGCCTGAAATTTCCTCTACAAATAATAATCAATGCATTTTAATGATACAAATAATTTGTATGTATGGAGCACCATGGAATTCTGTATTTATTCTTTAAGATTATTTTATACAACTTTGTTATTCAACTCAATTGAATCAAAAGACTCACATTTATTCTTCAAGATGTAACTGGATCCCAATGTGAGCCTGAGTTGGGTTCACTGTGGGGCTCTGACATGTGTGGGAACATGGGGTGGACTGATGGTGTGGGTCCCTCAGACTTTCATTTGAGCTTATGTTTAAGCAGGAGTTGAGGAAAGAAGAGAAGAAAAGTACAAGAGGGTGGGGAGGTCATGCACGTCTCCTGACCCAGCCCCTGAATCATGGATGCCATCTACGGAAAGAGTCTGAGAAAAGATTTAGTGAAGGAGACAGTTCTGCTGCCAGCATGTGCAACAGGCCACGAGCAGCCTTGCCTGGTAACTCGGTGAGCAAGCGTGACTAACACGGACGAGAGACGCTCTCCCTCCCTCTCCATGGCTAACTTGTGGCCTTGGCACACTGAAGACTCCAGGACTGCCGTCACCTGAAATCTCTCTCTCTTGGTGCTTGGCTTCTCTGGGGATGCTGAACAACCACGGCACGTTTGGGAGAACTCTGAAGTTACAACACTGTTAATGAAGCTCATTGGCTGTAATGGCTGTAGTGCAAACTCTCAAGTCGTTTCAAGGTCAAAGTGTTGTGGAAAGAGGTTAGTGCAAGAGAGGAAGAACTCAGCAGATGTTATGTGGGCATTGCAGTCTACCAGACAGTATACGCATGTATGTGAGACTGCCCCGGTGCCTGAAGTATAAAGTGAGGACACTTTGTAAGAGACTGCCTCCAGATGAGCAGGAGGGATCAGGAACAAGTCAGCAGGGGTTGTCACTGTTAATGTGACCCCATCAGGGGAAACTCAGGCTGCATTATGTGCTCTAGGCTTTGTCTCTGTATAAAACCTATTCATCAAGAAGTTAAGACACCAGAACACGGGCACATGTCTGACACCAAACAGACTGAGATTCTCCCCTCCTGCCCTCAGCTTACGTTAGAGCATACAATAAACACCTGGATACCTGCCCTTGCTTTAGTGGTAAAGATCTTATTGAGAACAGAATTGTGTGTCTCCTGTAAGATTCATGTAAGAAATTTGCTTCAGACTTAGTAACAGGAAAAAATTTGTCTTTCTTGAAGAATGTATGTTTTCTCCTTCAAGACAATGAGGATGCTTTGTCTAACCATAGTTCTCTCCTTCCTTTTGCCCAGCCTCATGCTAACTTTTCCCTTTCTCTTATCATTTCATTTGTTCTAAGTTTTTGCTTATTCTGTCTCCTCTGCCCAGTTTTGTTTATAGGTATCCTAGTGAACAACTGTACATCCTCTCAGGACTGCAGTCCAGGGGGACGGTGGAGGGTACTGGGGCTGTGGTGTGGGGGTGGGGGGGACAGCAGAGGGTACTGGGGCTGTGGTGGGGAGATGGGGGGGCAGCGGAGGGCACCAGGGCTGTGGTATGTGTTTGTGGGGGAATACCAGGACAGCGGTGAGGGGTGGGGTTGGAGCTAATAACTAACAAAGGGCTCAAAAAAGTGAGGAAGTTTGGCTGAGAAAGAATAGGGGAAGGAAAAAGGATTGAAAAAATGAAAAGAAAGGAAGAAAGAGAAAGAGGAATAAAGGAGGGAGGAGAGGGAGAGAGAAAAACTAAGTTAAAGAGGAAGAGAGGGAAAGGGGAGAAGCAAAGGGGAAAAGCAAGAGAGCCTGACTTTGGGAAACCGCCTCTCAGTGGGCATGGCACCTGCTCGGATGCTCCTCACTTGACCCTGCCCGGTCAAAAGACATGTGGTCATCAGGGAGACAGGAATTAAGAATTTTCCAAATCAAGCAGTAGTAATAACTATTAGAGAGGACACAAAACTCCCCTCTTCTGACTTCTAATCAAGCTTTCTTCCCACTTCTACTATATAAAGTGATAAGAAAACACAAACCAGGACACTGTGTCCGGAGGGCCTCTTATATGTCCATGTCACGGGAACAGAGGAAGCCCTATGTCCTCTCCAACTAGCATGGTAGAGGAGTCGCCTACAGCAGGTTCTCAGAGCAGAGAGTTGATGGCTCAGCACTCAGAGAACCTGGCACTGTCAGGACATGACAGGAGATGGGATAAGCCAGCAGCCTGGAAAGGCTTGGAAGGAAAATCCTGAAGACCTGACAAAACTGCAGGCCAAAGAGAGCGCCCAGATTGTTTATTTCCTATCACATTACAAGTGGCCCAACTCAGCTAAAGTCAGAAGACTTCTTAGTAGCAGAGGTGAAGATTTAACTTTCAAATCAGCTAGGTCTCCTGGTGAAACAAATTAATACTAATACTAGCTTGAGGGATTAATCTTTAGCAATTTATTATACAAAGCAACATAGGTATGGAAAAGGGGACCCTTATCTTTTAGAAAATTCTACAAGATACACAGACATCATCAACCACATGGCATAGCACTTTGTTTGTTATGGTGAAACAGGAAAATCAGTCTTTGTTCTCACAGAGTATGAAATCTAGCCTATTCACGAAGGTAAACGTGGAGGATAAATGAACTCCTTTAAGTTACTCATCAAAACACTTCCCTTATTCAGGCCTCAGGGGCTATCTTTAGAAAGTCAAGGCATGTAATGGATCACTTACTAACTGGACCTCTCATCCTGCACCACAATCCCCCACTTCAAATACTACAGATGTCTTAATAAAGCCACCTTTCCCTACTCACTGTAGGGGGGAATCACGTGAAAGTATTGATCCAAATTTTATGTATTATGGCCAGTTATGAGCAAAATATGGTCTGGACAAATCATTGTACTAATTTTCAATGTAACTAGGTTCTGCATAGTTAAAATTAAATGGGGAGGAAGTTCAGAAAGATGAAACACAGCAACTTAGGTAAGGGGAATTAATTGGATAACTTTATAAAACTCACTTTACAACCTGAAAGTACAGACTAACAGACATGTCACTGGGCCCCATGGCAGGTCAGCACTTCAGCAAAAATGGAAGCAGCAGTCCATACTGCTGATTTTGCTCTTTGTTAATTGATGGTGCTCACTGCCATTAGCTACATCATTGTTATCTCACCTTAACTGAGATGGAAAACTACCACAGGGAGTTTTCAGAGGCATGAAACTGCTGGAGTAAATGTCAACAATAAAATTCTAGGTCTATCTTGTTCTGTTTCATCTTGTTTTTTTTACTTCTAACAAAGTTACATGAATAAAGTAGTCTGTGTTAATGATTATGAATAAGGAAGTAAATTTTGAACCACACTGCAACACACAAGAGAAGGAAATTAGTGGACAAGAGAAATGTTTTCAGTCTGAATGCAAATGACAGTTGCCAATAGAAGGCTAAACATCCCAGGTGATGACCAATTGACAAAATCTTTTAAAAGAATTCCAAGTGAATAGAAATCTTAAAGCTTGTTAAAAGAAAAGAGAACAGGGAAATGACTTCATTGGGTAAATCAGATAACTATGTATTTCACCCTAGAAAAGGAAATTCTGCTCTCTTAATTTTAATTTTAAATTGTGGTATATATTCACCTTGAACTTGAGAGTAAAATAAATGGTGATTCTAAAATAAATATTGTTGTCACATGTGAGTGGCCCCAGGGAGATAATGTGGATTAGGAGGAGAGATAGGAAACCCAGATATAATAATCCTCTGGGAAAACTAACGAACTAGTGATTTACTTCAGGAGACTAGAGAAACTGAAAATTCAACTCAAATTGTAGTAAAAATATATCAATGCTTTGTTCCCAAGTTTCTTCAGAAAGTAATAGTTCCTCTTGGAAGTAGTCAGTGCAAATGCTCAGTATTGTTAAGACACAACTAAACTTATGCCTATGGATTTTATATTGTCATATTTTGGCCTTTGTAATATTTTATATCCTCTTCCCAATCTGATTGTTGCTTTCCATGTCCCTTTCTTTAACTCACAAATTTATGTTGGAAGAGACAAAAAAAATTAATTAATTAAAAATCTTTTATAAATCTCCAGTAACTATTTTAGAGGGGGAGGTTGTATTTCATTGACTATAGTTTATGTAAATCAGATCAGAGGAATTAACATATTGGAAGGAGCTGGCATTTGTCCTGATATATTGAATCGTTAGCATGACAGAATCACTTAAGCTGGATTCACTAACATCAGGTTTCCTCTCATTATTGACCCCTACAGAGTAGGCTCTGACAAGTGGAACTGCTGCAAAGTTCATGAATAATGTGGAATAAATCAATTGCTCAGGAAATACTGAAAACAGATGACACTGAACTCATATATTGTGCAAGTTCAACACAAATCCATTTCCACCAAGGGCACAGAATTTCCCTATGTCCTTTTCTGACCTACCCATGGAAAATGGTCTTCAGGTCCCCTTTCCTTAAGCATCCCATGGCTGTACAGCATGTCACCCCCTGGGAACACAGTAAGCCAAGAGCCATTCACAAAAAAATACTTCAGGCCTGAAAAGAAACAACATGAGGGCTTTTACAAGACTTACAAACATGAAGTGAGTGATGGCCATGATTTAGGGCAGGTGCTTGGGCTTCATTCACATTTATGGTTAATATTTCAAATGTACTGTTTCTGTTACCCTAGATCCTAACAAGAAATCAGCTTGTGTGAGTGAAAGGGGATTGTGAGGAATAGGAAAGGGCTGAGAACATAACCTGATCCATTTTTTAAGAGGCTGGATCAGCTACTTGAAGGATGTAAACAGTCCCTTACTACAGGTACGGGACCTCATTGCTACAGGAAACATGTATCATTACCATTACCTCAACTAACACTCTTCAGACTATAACCAATTAAATAACTGTTACCTAGAAGATTTAGTTCTAAATCTAAAAATCTTTAGCTGTGTGTGCTTCTGTTATACAATATAATCAACTCGTGATAATCTGTGCTATTGAGGACAGAAATAACATGGATAAAGGAAATCCACAGAATAAAAAAATAATCTGATTTTAGACTATAGAGTCAACTTCTCACCCACCAAACCTTAAACTAAACCTCCTTGCCTTGACTGATTTTTCCCCTCTTCAGAATTGCTCAATATAGAAATACTAATGAGCTAAAGGGAAGGTGGAGAGATAAACAGTAAGAGAAGCAACAGAACAGAATAATCTACAAAGCAGGAAACTGGCCATATTCTGAGAATGAATTGCCCAGATTCTCAAACTGATAAGTTATAATGTGTGGCTCTATATGTTTCCTTTTTTTTAAATCAGGGTACATATAAAAAAAATGAGTTCCCACACTACAGACACGGTAGACAGGATTCCTTGAGAGAAAAATGAATATGATAATGTTTCCATTAAAATGTGGTTTTTGGAAGGGCGGGGAGGAGAAAGCTGTGCGTAGTGTTTATATAAAACCTAAATTGCTTTGGATATTTCTACTAGTATCGTTTTATTTTTTAAGTTATCTATAAATATTTCATGTGCCTTTGAATTACTGGAAGTGAAAGTAGTAAATATAGGCATATAGAGTTGGCTTCAAGATGGAAGAAGAGGCCATGAGCAGTGTCTAGAAGATGGAAGAGGCAAGAAACAGACTCTACCCCAGAGTCTCCAGAAGGAATCAGTCCTGCCTCCTGCCAACTCAGTGATGTTAGCCCTCTGAGGCTCACTTTGTACTTCTGACCTCCAGAACTTTCTGTCTTCTCATGACTCTGCTATTCCTTCAAAAAAGGAGGAGAAAATGACCAAGTTCCAATATATATCAGATTAAAGATGGCAGAATAAGAAGGCAAGACAGAAACCTCCTCCAAAAAAAAAAAAAAACACATAAAGAAGGAAAATACAACAAATACAATTAGACCTGAAATGACTTGAAAACAGCAGAACAGATCTCCTACACCTGAGGAAGAGGAGAAGACCACAAAGACAAGACCAGAAAGCATAGCAGAGACCATCTAATGAAAAAAGAAAGAAACACAGAATCCCTGACAAAATAAACAAGCAGAGGAATTTTATCTAATCAAAACTACAAGACAGAACTCCAGAAAAAGGGATAAATGAAACAGAGATCACCAATCCTATTGATAAGATTTCAAAATAAAAGTCATAAACATGCTTATGGATTTACAGAAAAGCATTCAAGATCTCAGGGAGGACTTCAACAAAGAGAGAGAAAACCTGAAAAAGAGCCACTTGAAGCTGAAGAATACAGTATCTGAAGTGAAACAAGCAATGGAAGAATTTAAAAGTAGATTAGAACATGTACAGGATATGGTAAATAAAATGGAAATTAGAGAATAGTTAAAGAAGCTGAGGAACAGAGAGAAAAAAATGATCTCTAGGAATGAAAGAATGATGAGAGCTATGTGACCAATCCAAAGGAAACAGTATTTGCATAATAGGTATACCAGAAGGAGAAGAGAAAGATGGATAGAAAATATCTTTAAGGAAATAATTGTTGAAAACTTCCCCAATCTAGGGAAGGAAACAGACACTCAGGTAATGGAAGCACAGAGATCCCCTAAAAAAAGAACCCAGGAAGACAAACCATGATGTATAATTAAAATGGCAAAGATCAAGAATACGGAGAAAATGTTGAAGGCAGCCAGAGAGGGAAAAAAGATTATTTATAAAGGAAATCCCATCAGGCTATCAGCAGACTTCTCAACAGAAACTCTTCAGGCCAGAAGGAAGAGGCATGATATATTTAAAGTACTGAAACAGAAGGACCTCCAAACAAGAATCCTCTACTCATCAAGGTTATCATTTAAATTTGAAGCAAGGATTAAGCAATTTCCAGATAAGCAAAAGTTGCAGGAATTCACCACTGCTAAGCCAGTCTTAAATTATATGTTAAAGAATTTTCTGTAGATGGAAATGACCCTAAGGCTAAATAGCTTTCACCAGTGAAAATAAATCCACTGTAAAGGTAGTAGACCAACTAATTACCAAAGAAGTATGAAATTAAAACAAAAAAAGAAGCAAAATCAACTATAGACAAAACCAGTCAAGAGATATAAAAAAGTGCAGATTATGACATTTAATACAAAAAATGTAGAAGTAGAAGAAAAAATGAAAAAAAAAGTACCTTTAGATTGTGTTTGAAATAGAGTAATCAGTGATTTAAGATAGACAATTATATAGTCAAGAAGGTATCCTTGAACCTTTGGTAGTCACAAAACTAAAGATTACAATCAATACACAAAAAACAAAAATAAATTTAAAAAGAAAGAGAAATCCAATTACAACTCTAAAAGAAAACATCAATAACAAGAGAAGAATATAAGAGAGGAAGAAAGGAACAGAGAGGAGACACACACACAAAAAAGAAAATTAATAAAATGGCAATAATTATATATCTATCAATAATCACCCTAAATGTAAATGGACTGAATGCACCAATCAAAAGACGTAGAGTGGCGGAATGGATAAGGAAACAAGACCTAACTATATGCTGCCTACAAGAAACCCATTTCAGACCCAAAGACATACACAAACTAAAAGTGAAGGGATGGAAAAAGATATTACATGCAAATAACAGGGATAAAAAAAAACAGGAGTAGCAGTACTTATATCAGAGAAAACTGATTTCAAAGCAAGGAAAGTAACAAGAGACAAAAAAGGATATTACATAATGATAAAGACATCAGTTTAATAAGAGTATATAACCATTATAAATATCTATGCACCCAACATGGGAACACCTAAATATATAAAAGAAATACTAACAGAATTAAAGGAGGAAATAGATTGCAACACATTCAATTTAAGAAACTTTAAAACATCACTCACATCAATAAGCAGATCAACCAGATAGAAAAAAAATAACGAAACAGGCACTGAACATTAGATCAAATGGACTTACCAGATATCTACAGAAATCTCCATCCAAAAGCAGCAGGATACACATTTTTCTCAAGTGCACATGGGAAATTCTCCAGACTAGATCACATACTAGGCTACAGGAAGAGCCCCAATAAATTCAAAGAGATTGAAATTGTATCGAGCATCTTCTCAGACCACAATGGTATGAAACTAGAAATAAATTACACAAAGAAAACAAAAATACCTACAAACACATGGAGGCTAAACAACATGCTTTTAAATAGTCAATGGATCAGTGAAAAAATTAAAACAGGAATCAAACAATACATGGAGACAAATAAAAACAAAACACAACAGCCCAAAATCTGTGTGATGCAGCAAAGGCAGTTCCAAAAGGGAAGTACATAGCAATACAGGCTTACCTCAAGAAACAGGAACAATCCCAAACAATCAGTCTAAAATCATAATTAAAGAAGCCAGAAAAAGAATAACAAATGAGGCTCGATGTCAGCAGAAGGAGGGACATAATAAAGATCAGAGCAGAAATAAATAAAATAAAGAATAAAACAATAGAAGTAAGTCGATGAAAGCAGGAGCTGGTTCTCTGAGAAAATAAAACAAAATAGATAAATGCACAGCCAGACTTATCAAGAATAAAATACAGTGTACACACATAAACAGAGTCAGAAATGAAGAAGGAATAATCACAACAGATAATGCAGAAATACAAAGAATTATTATAGAATACTATGACAAAATATAGGCCAATAAATTGGACAACCTAGAACAAATTGACTTTCTAGAAAAATACAAACTTCCAAGACTGACCTGGGAAGAAATAGAAAATCTGAACAAACCAACAACCAGCAATGAAATTGAAGTGTTAATCAAAAAATTCTCCAGACACAAACCTCCAGGTACAGATGGCTTCACAGCCAAATTCTACCATACATTTAAAGAAGAGCTAGTACCCATTCTTCTTAAAGTTTTCCAAAAAGTAGAAGAGGGAATACTTCCAAACTTATTCTATGAGGCCAGTGTCACTCTAATAGTAAAACCAAAGACAGCACAAAAAAAATTACAGACCAATATCCCTAATGAACATAGATGCAAAAATCCTCAACAGAATATTAGAAAACAGAATCCAAAAATACATTAAAAAATCACCCATCATGACCAGGGGATTTATTCCAGGGATACAAGGATGGCATAATATTTTTAAATTCATCAATATCACACACCATATTAATGAAAAGAAGGATAAAAAACACATGATCATCTCAATAGATGCTGAAAAAGCATTTGACAAAATTCAACATCCATTCATGATAAAACCTTTCAACAAAATGTGTATAGAGGGTACATACCACAACATAATAAAGGCCATATACGAAAAACCCACAGCCAACATCATAACAGTGAAAAGCTAAAAGCTTTTCCTTTAAGATTGGGAACAAGACAAGGATGCCCACTCTCACCACTTTTATTCAACATAGTACTGGAGGTCCTAGCCACACCAATCAGACAACACAAACAGCTAAAAGGCATCCACACTGGTAAGGATGAAGTGAGACTCACTATTTGCAGATGACATGATATAATACATAGAAAACCCTAAAGAATCCACCCCAAAACTACTAGATCTAATAACTGAATTCAGCAAAGTTGCAGGATACAATGTTAATACACAGAAATCTGTGGCATTCTTGTATACTAATATTGAACTAGCAGAAAGAGAAGTCAGGAAAACAATTCCATTCACAATTGCATCAAAAAGAATAAAATACCTAGGAATAAACCTAACCAAGGAGGTGAAAGACCTATACCCTGAAAACTACAAGACACTCATGAAAGAAATTAAAGAAGACACTCCAAAATGGAAATACATCCCATGCTTTCCACAGGAAGAATTAATATTGTCAAAATGGCCATCCTGACCAAAGCAATTTACAGACTCAACGCAATTCCTATCAAAATACCAACAGTATTCTTCAATGAACTAGAAAAAATAGTTCTAAAACTCCTAAGGACCACAAAAGACCCTGAATACCCAAAGCAGTCCTGAGAAGGGAGAATGAAGCTGGGGGTATTATGCTTCCTGACTTCAAGCTCTACTACAAAGCTATGGTAAACAAAACAATTTGGCACTGGCACAAGAACAGAATAGATCAATGGAACAGAATAGAGAGCCAAGATATAAACCCATGCATCAGTGGTCAATTAATATATGATAAAGGAGCCATGAATATGCAATGGAGAAAAGACAGGCTCTTCGACAACAAAACTGGACAGCTACATGTAAGAGAATGAAACTGGATTATTGTCTAACTCCATACACAAAAGTAAACACCAAATGGATCAAAGACCTGAATGTAAGTCGTGAAACCATAAAACTCTTTGACAAAAACATAGGCAGCAATCTCTTGAATATAAACATGAACAACTTTTCTTTTAACACATCTCCTCAATCAAGGGAAACAAAATAAAAAATAAACAAGTGGGACTACACCAAACTCAGAAGCTTCTGTACAGCAAATGACACCATTTGCAGAACAAAAAGGCATCCTACGGTATAAGAGAATATATTTGCAAATGACATATTCGATAAGGGGTTAACATCCAAAATATATAAAGAACTCACATGCCTCAACACCCAAAAAGGAAATAACCCGATTAAAAAATGGTCACAGGATATGAACACACACTTCTCCAAGAAGAAATTCAGATGGCCAACAGGCACATGAAAAGATGCTCCACATCGCTAATTATCAGGAAATGCAAATTAAAATCACAATGAGATATCACTTCACACCAGTTAGAATGGCCACTATCCAAAAGACAAGAAATAATACATGCTGGCGAGGATGCGGAGAAATGGGAACCACCTACACTGTTGGTGGGACTGAATATTGGTGCAACCACTGTGGAAAGCAGTATCGAGGTTCCTCAAAAAACTGAAAATAGAAATACCATTTGACCCAGTAATTCCACTTCTTTGAATTTACCCAAAGGAAACAAAATCGCTGATTCAAAAATATATATGCACCCCTATGTTTATTGCTTCACTGTTTACAATAGCCAAGATATGGAAGCAACCTAAGGGTCCATCAATAGATGAATGGAAAAAGAAGAGGTGGTATATATACACAATGGAATATTAGTCAGCCATAAAAAGAAAAAATCTGCCATTTGCCACAACATAGATGGATCCAGAGGGATCCATATGCTCAGTAAAATAAGCCAGGTGGATAAATACAAATACAATATGATTTCACTTATCTGTGGAATATAAAAACAAAGCAAAGCAGAAGGAACAAAACAGTATTAGACTCACAGACACTGAGAAGTGACTTGTGGTTACCAATGGGGAGGAGAGTTGGCAGCAGAGGAGAGGAGAGGGAGGGGGACAGTTGAACCACTGTGATGTATATTTGATAAAATAAAAAATTCAGAAAATTAAAAAAATAAGTATAGGCATAAATAGATTAATACATATATATATATAAACATTCAAATGTATGCACATACATTCATATGTATATACATACATTCAAGAGAGGACCCTTGCAAAGACCAATAATGATACTGAGGAGTGTGATCAATTCAATCCTCTGTATCTCAACTCAAAAAAATTAATGCGCTTATTTAGTTTTATTTTTGTCTTATGTTCACAGACTGAAACCATAATTCTACCCAGCATATTCTTTGATACAATGTGAATGTCCATCAAAAAACAGGCAAAATAATTTAAATTCCATGTCCTGATGATGGGTCAAGATATCATGCATACTAATTGAAGCAGCTTGTTTGTCAGGAAAAAGCAGTCCCCACACGGTAATTCACCATTTCTTTTAGTAGTCTACAGATCTCTGAATTTCCATCAGATTTTATTTTAACAGATACCTATGCTGTGTTAAATGTACATCAGAGACTTCTCCAAGTATGTTATGAATGTTAATTCACTTAATCCCCATAACACCCCAATGAGGTAGATACTATTGCTACCCACATTTTATAGAAGGGAAAGCTGAAGTAAGAAAAGGCTATTTAACTCAACCAAGTACCATAGCTAGTTATGTGGCTGAACCAGAATTTGACCCCAGAAGGTCTTAGCCCAGAGTCTTTGTGTTAAGTGTGGCTCTATGTAAAGCTACCTCTTAGATGAGGCAAAATATACAGATGCAAAAATGTCTATTCTAATACAGATCCTGAGTCAGTACCTTCCTGTGGTTAATTAACAGTGGTAATATGGGAAAACCACTGAACATGGCAAGACACTATGCTAGATATTATACATACTACACTGTTATCCAATTTAGTGCTCAACCTAACAGCAGAGGAAAGAACCTCAACTCCAAAAGCTTAATTAACCTGGTTCATGTCACACAGCTAGTAAGTCGCAGAGCAAGGATTTGAATCCATGCAGGACCATCAGTGAGTATGACTCCTTTAAGGGCCCCACATAGTGTAGTCTAAGTGCAGGGCATCCCTGATGCTTGCTGGCCACAAATCGAGGTTCATTCGACTCCAGGTCCAGTACTCTTTCCACTGCAACACCTTAGAATCCAGTAAAGCCTTAGAGCATAATCAAACACAGTGACAAATGATCCTGCAAGGCTTTGCCATAGATTGGCATTTCAATTCTCTTAAGATCTTGAATGCTTAATGCTTAGACTGCTGTCTTAATTCAGGAATATGATTCCTGCTCCCCTTTGTTCCGTATCTGTGGTCTTTAAATTACAAATTCCACAGGTCACCACAATATTATAAAATTCATTAAGTATTTAGAGAAACAACTCTGACAGATATTCCACAGTACTGAAAAATCTCTTCATTTTTAGAATAATCAAAGCATAGCTTTTAAAGTGTTTGCTCTGACAGACAGCATGCAATCAATGTTACAAGCATTTTCATAAAATTTTCATTTTCATCCATTCATTTAAGAGTTATACAGTTTTCACTCTATGCCAGATATTCCTTGAATAAACTCTACCTTTATTTAACTAATTTTAAATTTGTCCAGAAAATTCTATAATTATGCAACCACAGTGTATTTGAGCTGATGTCTACCATCTCATTATATTATTTTCAGTGGTTCATCTTTGTTTACCTATTGATTACTTTTGTTAGCATCTTTCTAAGCAATTGCTAATACCTGTTGGAGACAGTAAACACTACAATCTGAAGATCAGCTACTTCTCTGCATAATCAAATAGCAGATGGTACAAGAAGATGCAGTGGGAGCTGTCACGCGATGTGCCCTTGCCATGAGCGAGGGTGTGTGTGCCAGTTTGCAGGAAGAGGCGTACCAGGACTTGCTTTCCTAGCACACTACAACATAGGACCACGTAAAACCCCCACCACTTAAATACCACTTCGAAGTTTTTCTCAGGAAATCTTGGCCCAGCCACAATCCTACCATGCTTCTCAAGGGAAATAAATAAGTAAATTATGGCCTCTGCTTAGTGAAAAAGAAGACTATATATATATTAAGTAAATGCTTTTGAACCTCTAGAAACTAAGAATAGGTGTCTTCAATTTTTTGAATAAACATGATATAAATAGTATAACAATAATGTATACTTAACAGTGTACTAGACACTGTTCAAACTGATGTCCATATATTTAATTTCATTAAATCTTCACAACAACCCAACCAAAGTGGGTTAATTTTTATCTCCTCTTTATAAGTGAGAAAGAGAAAAAGTCTGGGAGAAAAACCTAAATCCTCAAAAATAAGTAACAATTAATGAGCACTTACTATGTGCTAGGCCCTACCCTTAGAGATATGAATGCTTTCAGTTTTCACACTGTCATCCCCATTTTACAAAAGAGAAAACTGAGGCACAATTACTAAAGAGTGGAGCTGAGGTTCAAACCCAAGCAATCTAGGTCCAGGGCCTGCACTCAAGTGTGGCCCTGTCCTGCCAGGTACGAACTACAGGCTAGCGAGGAAGCATGCTGGGTTATCATTTCACAATTCAAATGACAAATTAACATTATACCTATCAAAGGTCAACACCTTAATTGAATATCACATGGCAGCAAACCTTAGTAATCCTGGCCAGAGGTAGCTAGATGCAACTACAAAATAGTGGCAGATCACAATAACAGTTCATTCATCTGTTCTTCCAAGAAGCCCTTTCTTACCTGGCTCTGCCACCAACTCCCTACCCCACATAGGAAATCACTCCCTCCTCTGCACCTCATAACTCTTCTATTGTTACATTGCTATTGCTACATTCTGGGACTATAATTTTTCTATTGCATATTTGTCTCCCCCACTAGAGTCTGGCTTCTCTAGGTCAGAGACTTTATCTTAGTCAGTTCTCTATTCCTAATATCATGCACAATGTCTAGCACAGAGTTAGTCTTGAACTACTTAAAATGAATGAATGAATGATCCACCTCCTGTGGAAATAATAGTCACTGAGATGGTAGTCCTAATCTGTCATTCACATGTTTTGCAAAAGAACTATGAACATGGTGAGAACACAAAACCAGTGCAGTCAGGAGGATCTGGCACTGAGGTAGACGGAGTCCTAACAGACCACAGGTACATGAATGAGTCTAGTTGAGACCAGCTGAATCCAGCTGAAATCAATAGAACCACACGCTGACTCATGAGCAATAACAAGTGGTTGTTGCTTCTAGCATTGACTATCGGGGTGTTTTGTGGTACAGCAATAGCTGTCTCACACAGGAAACTTTGAAAAAGATTGTTTTGTTGGATTTGTTGATATATTGAAAAAGATTAAAAAATGAACGGTTCTAACCCAAAAGGTAGCGTAAAATAACAGCATCCTCTCAGAACAACAGACAAAATATCTAAAAGAGATGATATACTCAGAGGCTTTCCTGTGTTCAAAAGCCAGCTCAAACCTTCATAATCTCTGAAAATACTTGTGCATCTATTCATTCACTTATTCATTCATTCAACAAACATTCTCATGTCTATTACCCATCCAACACTGTCTAATACTCTAGAAATGCAGGCAATAATAAGATATTCCTTTTCCTAGAGGTGTTTTACACTAGTGCCTTATACTACTAAAGGACAGACCTATCAGGAAAGAGGTGTGCCCAAGTGTTACATGAGCCAATATAAACCCACAGCAGAAGCCCAAAGAAAGGAGAAGTCAGTTCTGCACATTTGTGTCAGGAGGCAAGAAGGGGGTAGAAGTTATAAGAATAGGTTAAATAGATTAATCTTACATGATTACTCACTTTCCATGATTAATCCACCTCGAACAGTGCCACAGCGACAAAGTTCTTCAGTAGCTTCCCTTTGCAAACTGGGTAAAATCCTTACTACCAAGGCCTTGCCAGGCTCACCTGCTCTTTCTGTTCTTTTCTAAGCACTCGTATTACTCATGGCCTCCTTCATGCTTCTGTGTAACCTTTGCATGTAATTCCCCCTGCTACCTTCTTTGTCTGCCTAATCCAGAGATCTCAGCCTGGTGGCACAGGAGCTTGTTGCAGTTTGTGATCATGTTTTGTTTGATCCATAGAGGGATTCATATTTCAATTTAAAACTTTGGATACTTAATAGGAGAGAGAAAAGTTTGATTTCTGGCTCCTTAAGGGGGAAGAAGAGAGGATTAGCAAGGTATCATTTCTGAAAATGACAATTGGTTAGTCTCCATCAGTTCCTATTCTTTCTTGAACACTGAGGCTGAGTATTGTACAACTGCTTTTTTTTAATATAAAAACAAGAGGTGTGGTATATGCTGGGGGCACAGACCCAGCCAGATTGCCTAGGTTTGTGTCCTGACGATGCTACTTCAGGTGACATGACCTTAGACTAGTTGCTCAATTTCTTTACGGGTTGGTCTCCTCAACAGTAAAATAGAGATGATAATAAGAGTAAGGAGAAAAAGAATAGTGAAAATTTTAATGAGTTAATAGAAGTAAAGTGCCAAGAGCAGTAAGTGTGTTGTACTGAATGGCATTTTCTTTTGTTTTTTAAAGAAAGTTTCTTTCCTTTACATCATGCCCCTCACTGCTCTAGGAGTTTGAGTTTGCTGTCCCTGGCCTAACCAGGTCCTACTGCCCCTCTGACAACAACTCGGAGACCATTTTTTTTGTGCACTGTAGAAGTGCTGCTGAGTATGCCCTGTGTTTATTTGGTTATGTGCCTGCCTCTCTCAACAGTCGGGGAGCTTCATGAGAGCATGGACTATGTAGTATTCATTATTTTTAATCTCCTGCTCCAAGCACACTGCCAGATGCATAAAAACTGCTCAATAAATGTCACTGAATCAATGCTAATCTGTCGGAGTCTAAATACCTTCAAGCACTTATGTACAGTTTGATTTGTATTAGGTAACTTGCCCTTATTTGTTTGGTGCTCTGTTAAGTTCTTCCATCATCTTCTGTGTGTGTGAGCCTTGGTCCCCAGCTGCTTTGTGACTGGACAGCAGGGCCATAACGGTCCTTTCTTTTAAATTAAGACCCTACACATGACACAGTTGCATATGTTTTTTAAATGGAAGTCAGCATGGGATTCTAGGAATCAGTCATCTCTTATATAATGTCATATAAATTATGGCATCCAAAATTAGCTAGAGGAAAGGAATGAATGGGGTTCATTAGTTGTTGCCCTCCCTTCCTCCCTTCCTTCCTCCCTTCTCTTTCTCTTTCTTTCTTTCTTTCTCTCTCTCTTTTTCTTTTTCTTTCTTTCTTTCTTTCTTCCTTCCTTCCTTCCTTCCTTTCTTTTTTCTTTCTTTCTTTCTCTCTCTCTCTCTTTTCCTTCCTTCCTTCCTTCCTTCCTTCCTTCCTTCCTTCCTTCCTTTTTTCTTTCTTTCTTCCTTCCTTCCTTTCTTTCTTTTTTCTTTCTTTCTCTCTCTCTCTCTTTTTCTTTCTTTCTTTCTTCCTTCCTTCTTTCAATTTCTTTCTTTCTTTCTCTCTCTCTCTCTCTCTCTCTCTCTCTCCCTCTCCTCTCCTCTCCTTTCCTCTCCTCCCGTCCCCTCCCGTCCCCTCCCCTCCCCTCCCCTCCTCTTCTCTCTCTCTCTCTCTCTCTCTCTCTCTCTCTCTCTCTCTCTCTTTCTTTCTTTCTTTTTATTATATCTAAGTCATCTACCAGGGATGGCAAGAAGGATTCTCTGGGATTATCGAGGCTCTACAAGTACAGTCAGAGACCAGGAGAATGATGTTTAAGTGTAAGAAAGAGAGGTTGGAAATTAACAGTTATTAGGCAACAATTATTTCTATATTAAATTATATATATATGTATGATATCTAATTTCCTAAAACAATTTAGTGAAATATAGAAAGCACCTCCACTTTTCCTTACGTATTGGAAACTGATGCTTCAAAGAGTTAAGCTATTTGCTGAAAATCACACAGCCTGAAAAGTTAGAACTAGACATTGGACCCAGGTTTGTGTCTCCAACATCTATGCTACTGCACACCACACCAGGACAGCAGATTGAGAAAGGACATGCTAACCATCTAAACAGGATATGGGGGGGTGATCAACTATCCAACAGAGGAGACATGAATACAAATTGTCACAGAGAACAGAAGCTAAGCATGAAGAATCATTTGTGACACTATTATAAAAACTATGCAAAGCATACTGGAGAGCTCCAAAAAAGATCCCCATGTACAACAGTCATTGACCCTATTTTTTCCATTTTATTCAGCATGAACACACAATCTCTCCTAACTGAATAACAAGAAAGAATTTGAGTTTGGAGTACTGATCACAGACAAAACATGAATAAAACATGGGAACAAGGTATATAGTAAACAGTCAAGTGGGCATTTCCTTCCTTTGCAATAATACTGGAGGAAGAGGCAAAATCTTATCCTTGGGTGACACACGTATCATTTCCCAAATGCTAACTCAGTATGTTATACCATTCATGATTTTGAATTACTTGTTTCTAGTATTTCTGCTTTTTTTCTTAGATGAGGAAATATCTAGTTAGGAATAACTAATCCCATTCCTCCAGTGTCACAGACAGCTATTGAACAGCTGTTTCGCTTTCAGAGTTAAATCAAATACATGTCCCCTGCAAGATCAGAGATATTCTGCCTGAAGATCTGGCACCCATTGATCTGTTTTAAGAAAGTTCTTCAACTCTACTAACTTTTGCTACTAGTAATAGCCAACTTTTATTGAATCCCACTGTGCACCCAGTATTGTGCTAAGTGTATCACACAGGTTATCTCACTGAATCCCCACAGCAGTCCTGAAGATGAGAACTATTATTATCCTTTATATTGCCAGTGAGGAAAACTTGAGGCAAAGAGATATGCAAAAAACTTGCTGAAAGTCACAGAGTTAAGAAGCAAAATGATGACGCCAGGATTGTTGTTATCTTCTGGACATGACAGTTGAGATCCATTTCAAATGTTAACTGCAATCATAGCTGCAAGAGCCAGCCTTTCCTATATCCAAATGACTGTGGAGTTCCTTAATAGGGAATGGCTATCTTTTAACATGGGTAGCTAGCTACTTTTAATAGCTATGCCCCTCATAGATCTAGAAGGGAGAAGTCAGTTAGGAAGATTAGGCAATTGGATCTTTACTTTGAATGGCTCATCCTGATTCATTCCAGATTAGAATTAGTTATTATAAAATTAGACCTCCCTCCCACTCAGGGTCAGTGAAGTCCACATTTTTGCTGTTAGGGATATAGAATTATGTGATTCTTAATTTCAACTATTACTGACTTTCTGGATTTGATCCAGCACCACAATCTATTTTCTTTAAACAGAATGCATGTGTTTCCAAGCCCATTCTGCTTAAGGATTGGAGAGATTCAATAAGAAGGCAACCAAAGTCATGGAAGTAGCTGGCAGTGTAGGGGAAAAGTCTGTGGGTGTAAATATCAACTGGGAAGAAAACCTGGCAGAAAATTACTGCAGAAAACATGACCAATCAGTGATATCAGATGACAGGATGATCAGAATCTATAGGTGGGGCAGGATTCCAAATCAGGTTTGAGATCAGGAGAAAGTGGAGCAAAGGGAATACCTGAACAGGAACTCTTGAGTGACAACATAATCAACTATAGTTTTCTCTGGTTTTTGTTTTTTGATGTCTGAAGATCACCAAGATAGCCGAGTCTTCATTCTTGAACACATGCTCAATATGGTTCAAGAGATTCTTCAAGACAAATTCCATGTTTACAAGAAATTTCTGAAAAGGCTACAACTTCAGATGATGAAGCAGGGCTGTCATTTTTGTGAGAATTGAATGGATGGATTCAGGAACTCAAGGGAAACTTTTCTAAAGGTATCTCTTTATGGTTGGTATTTGATTCTTAGATAATGGGTCTCTTTGTGAATACTTAAAATACACAAAATCTTACCAACAACCTGAATTGAAAATGTAACATGAAAGTAGTACATATTTTCTGAAATGAAAATAAGCAACAAAAGATTGAGAAATTACAGTTCGGTAAGTGGCTGGACAGAGAACAAAGTAAAGCTTACCATGTAGGACAGGAACTAGAACTAGGTCTTGCCTACTGGTTGGCTGTCTGCTTGGAGCCCTGTGCGGAAATGATTTCTGAGTAACATTATGTTTACTACACTCCCCCCATCACCAATTTACCAAAGGGTAAGGGACTAGGAAGGCTGGTTGGGAAAGGAAGGAGAAGAGTATACAGGGGGCATTACGATTAGCTCACATAATGTGTGGGGACGTCCATGGGGAAGTCAGTATAGTACAGAGTACAAGTAGTGATTCTATAGCATCTTGCTATGCTGATGGACAGTGACTGTAATGCAGTATGTGGGGCAGACTTGATCTGGGGCGTGTAGTAACCATAATGTAGCTCATATAATTGTAGATAGGTTATTGTGAATAGTGCAGTGATAAACATAGGGGTGCACATATTTTTTAAAGTGGGCTGCTGCTTTCTTTCTTTCTCTCTTTCTCTCTCTTCTCTCTTTCTTTCTTTCTTTCTTTCTTTCTTTCTTTCTTTCTTTCTTTCTTTCTTTCTTTCTCTCTCTCTCTGTCTCTCTCTCTCTCTCTTTCTTTCTTTCTTTCTTTCTTTCTTTCTTTCTTTCTTTCTTTCTTTCTTTCTTTCTTTCTTTCTTTCTTTCTTCTGTATTTATTTATTCATGCATTCACTCATTCGTTTATCTATCTATCTATCTATCTATCTGTCTATCTATCATTCTGTCATTAATATACAATTACATGAGTAACATTATGTTTACTAGACTCCCTCATCACGAAGATGCCCCCAGATACCCCATTGCATTCACTGTCCATGAGCATAGTAAGACACTGTAGAATAACTACTTGTCTTCTCTGTGTTGTACAGCCCTCCCAAATTATACATGCTAATCATAATGTACGCTTTCTTTCCCTCTCCCCTTACCCTCCATTCCCAACTATCCATCCCAGTACCTTTCCCTTTGGAAACTGTTAGTCTATTCTTGGATTCTGTGAACCTGGGGCTGTTTTGTTCATTTAGGTTATCTTGGTTCTCCTCCAGAGGTTGGTGAAAACATTTGATACTTGTCTTTCTCTGCATCTTACTCATCTAATTGTATATTAATGACAGAAAGATAGATAGACAGATAGATAGGTAGATGATAGGTAGGTAGATAGATAGACAGATAGATAGATAGATAGATAGATAGATATAGGTAACAAATGAATGAATGAATAAATACATATATTCACACATACATACATAAAGAAAGAAAGAATGCAGCAGCCCAGTTTAAAAAAGACATGTGCACCCCTACGTTCACAAAAGCCAAGGTAAGTGTCCATCAGAAGATGTACAGTGGAATATTATTCAGCCATATGAAGAAAACAAATGCTACCACTTACAACAACATGGATGCAGCTAGAGGGTATTATGGTCAGTGAAATAAGCCACATAGAGAAAGAAAAGTGTCAAATGATTTCACTCACCTGTGAAGTATCAGAAAAAAGAAAAAGAGTGTAGGAACAAGACAGTACTAGCCTCACCAAACCCAAGAATAGACTCACAGTTACAAAAGGGAATGTGTCTGAGGAGGATGGGTTGGAAGGGAGGGAAGAGAGGGATAATGGGGCATTACGAGTAGCACACATAATGTGGGCAGGCGGCAGGCATGGGCAAGGCAGTATAAAACAGTGAAGATCAGTAGCGCTTCTACAGCATATTCCTGGGCCGATGGACATTGACTCTTACGGGCTATGTGGTCGGGACTTGGTAATGGGGGTAGTCTAAAAACCATAATGTTGCTCATGGAACTGTTTAGTACTGACACCAAAATAAAAAGAAGCACACAGTACCTTGGGTCTGGATTCCATTTTACCTGATGCTGTCAAGTTCAGTGTCCACCTCACCAGAATCACAGCTGTTCCTCTCAGCATACACATTCTGTCTCTAGGAAAAAGGCACCACTGTGACATCATGGAATCTCCAGGCAACAGTCCTGCTCTTGCAAACTCCACCCCCAGATGGAGGGCACTGCCCAGCCGTGGGGAGCTGCATCTACTTAGCAAACATTAGAGGTTCTTGCCTACATATATATGTATATATAATGATTTCACTCATCATTGGAGTATAAGAACAAAGAAAAAACTGAAGGAGAAAACAGCAGCAGTCTCACAAAACCCAAGAATGGACTAAAAGTTACCAAAGGGAAAGAGACTCGGGTGGATGGGTGGGAATGGAAGGATCAGGGAGGAGGGAACAAAGGGCACATTAGATTTTGCATATATAATGTGGGAAGGGGGGCACAGGGAGGGCTGTACAAAGAGAGAAGACAAGTAGTGATTCTACAGTATCTTACTACGCTGATGGACTGTGACGACAATGGGGTATCTGGGGGGACCTTGGTGATGGGGTACTCAAGTAAACATAATGTTACTCATTTAATTGTAGATTAATTAAAAATAAATAGATAGATAGATGATAGATAGATAGATATAGGTGATAAATAGACAGATGATTAGGTAGATAAAAAGATAGATGATAGAGAGATAGATACATACATACATATATACATACATACATACATAGATAAGAAAGAATGCAGTGGCACAGTTTAGAAAAGACATGTGCACCCCTATGTTTATCACAGCGCTATTCACAACAGCCAAGCAAAGTGTCCATCAATAGATGCATTAATAAAGAAGATGTGGTACATATACACAATGGAATATTATTCAGCCATACGAAGAAAACAAATCCTACCATTTGCAAACAACATGGATGGAGCTAGATGGTATTATGGTCAGTGAAATAAGCCGGGCAGAGAAAGACAGGTGCCAAACAGTTTCACTCATATGTGGAGTATAAGAACAAAGAAAAACTGAGTAAACAAAGCAGCAGCATAATCACAGAAACCAAGAGTGGACTAACAGTTACCAAAGGGCAAAGGACTGCGGAGGATGGGCGGGAACGGATGGATAAGGAAGGGGAAAAAGAAAAGGGGCATTACAATGATTAGCATGTATAATGTGTGGGCGGGGGGCACGGGAAGGGATGTGCAACACAGAGAAGACAAGTAGTGATTCTACTGCATCTTACTATGCTTATGGACAGTGACTGTCATGGGGTTTGTGTGGGGGACTTTGTGAAGGGGGAAGCCTACTAAACATAATGTTCTCCATATCACTGTAGATTAATGATACCAAAATAAAACTAAATAAATAACAGTAAAATAAAATAAAATAAAATAAAATAAAATAAAGAATGCAGCATCCAAGTTTAAAAAAGAGACATGCACCACTATGTTTATCACAGCACTATTCACAGGAGCCAAGCTAAGTGTCCATCAGTAGGTGAATGAGTAAAGAAGATGTGGTACGTATACACAATGGAATATTATTCAGCCATAAGATGAAAACAAATCCTACCATTTGCAACAACATGTATAGTGCTGGAGGTTATTATGCTCACTGAAATAAGCTAGGTGCAGAAAGACAAGTGCCAAATGATTTCCCTCATTTCTGGAGTATAACCACAAAGCAAAACTGAAGGAACAAAATAGCAGCAGAATCAGAGACTCCGAGAAGATAGTAGTAGTTACCAGAGGAGAGGGGTGTGGGTGAGCTGGTGGCGAGTGAGGGAGGGAGAAGGGGATCGTGGGGTGTTATGCTTAGTATACATGTGGTGGGGGACCATGGGGAAAACACTGTAGCACAGAGAAGGTGAATAGTGATCAGTGACACCTTGCTGCACTGATGGACAGTGACTGCATTGGGGTATGGACAGTGACTGCATTGGGGTATGGACAGTGACTGCATTGGGGTATGGGTGGAGACTTGATTATATGGGTAACTGTAGTAACCACATTGTTTTTTCATGTGAAACCTTCACAAGAGTGTATATCAATAGAACCTTAATAAAAAATTTTGAAAACCATAAAAAAAACACCACATGATCATGTCAAGAGATACAGAAAAAGCATTTGAGAAATCCTTCAGCATGTATTCATGACAAAAACTCTCAACAAAGTACGTATGGAGGGAATATACCTCAACATAATTGAAGTCGTATGTGGTAAGACAACAGCTAACATCATCCACAATGTGAAAAACTGAAAGCTTTTCCTCTAAGATCAGCAACAAGAAAAGGGTGGCCTCCTGCATTTTTATTCAACAAAGTAGTGGAAGTCCTACCCAGAGCAATTAGGCAAGAAAAAGAAACAAAAAGCAACCAAATCAGAACAAAAAAGCAAAACCATCATTATATGTATATCACATGCACATAAAACACTAAAGACTCAAAAAGCTGTTACAACTAACTGAATGCAGTCAATAATATTGAGAATGTAAAATCAATATACAAAACTCAGCTGTGTTTCTACACACTAATAGTGAACTATCAGAAAGAGATATTAAGAAACAACTCCCATTTATAACTGCATTGAAAATAATAAAATACCCACAAATAAATCTAACCAATGAGGTGAAAAAATCTGTATGCTGACAACTGTAAGACACTGATGAAAGAAGCTGAAGAATAGGTAAAGAAATGGAAAGAGTCTGTGCTCCTAGACTGAAATGATTATCATTACATACTACACAAAGCAATCCTCAGATTCAATGTAACCCCTTACCAAAACCCCCATGGCATTTTTCATGGAACTAGCACAAACCTAAAATGCGTGTGGAACCACGAAAGTCTGAAAAGACAAAGCATCTTGAGAAAGAACAACAAAGCTGGAGGCATCAAGCTCCCTGATTTCAAACTCTATCAATAAAGCTATAATAATTAAAGCAGTACAGTACAGACACCGAGATCCACGGAACAGAATAGACAGCTCAGAGATAAACCCAGTCATACAGGGTTAATTAACTTACAACAAAGGAGCCAGGAATATACAGAGGGAAAGGACAGTCTTTTGAACAAATGGTTGGGAAAACTGCACAGCAAAATAACAAAACTGGATGATTATCTTACACCATACACAAAAAGAAACTCAAAATGGATCAAAGACTGAAACATTAAGGCCTTAAGTCATGAACTTCCTCAAAGAAAACATAAGAGGGTAAGCTCACTGACACTGGACTTGTTGATGGTTTTTTGAACTTGACACCAAGAGTGAAAGAAGGCAACAAAAGTAAAAACAAAAAGTAGGGTTCTATCACACTTAAAGGGTTCTGTACAGCAAAGGAAGCAATCAACAAAATAAAGAAGACAATCTATAGACTGAGAGAAAATATTTTCAAACCACATATCTGATAAGGGATTAATATCTAAAATATAGGAAGAATTAATGGGATTCAGTAGGGGAGAAAACCCACCAAACAACCCAATTACCAATTGGGCAGGGATGTAAATGGATATTTTTCCAAAGGACACATACAAATTGCCAAGGGGCACATGAAAAGGTGCTACATATCACTAATCATCAAGGAAATGCAAATCAAAACCAAAATGAGATATCACCTCATACCTGTTAGAATGTCTATTATCAGAAAGGCAAGTAATACCAAGTGTTGGCGAGGATGTAGAGAGAAGGGTTGCCTTTCAGTGCATTGTTAGAAGGTAAATTAGTCCTGCTGCTATCTAAAAACAGCATGGAGCCTCAGTAAAAAATAAAAAGTGTAACTACCACATGATCCAGCAATTCCACTTCTGAGTATTTCAAAGGAGGTGAAATCACAATCTTAAAATATCTGCTCTGCTCACTGCAGCATTGCTTCCAATAGCCAGGACATGGAAACAATCTATGTGTCCACTGATGGATGAATGGACAAAGAAAATGTTGTACATATATATGCACAATGTGATATTATTCAGTTATCAATAAATGGAAATTCTGCCATTAGTAACAACATGGATGCACCCTAAGTGAACTAAGTCAAATACTGTATGATGTCACTTACATTTGGAATCTAAAACAAAACAGAACAAAAAATGGAGAATTCATACATATACAGAACACATTGGTGAATACCAGACAAGGCGGGCATGAGGAGGGGTTAGGGGATAGGCACAATGGGTGAAGGTCCAAAGTTACAAACTTCCAGGTACCAGATGCACAAGTCCTGGGATGTAATATACAGCATGGTGAATATAGTTAACAATGTTGCATTTGTATATTTAAATGTTGAGAGAGTAGATATTAAAAGTTCTCATCCCAAGAAGGAAAGAATCCTAGCGTTATATAGTGATGGATGTTAACTAAACTTACTGCTGTAATCATTTCACCATGTATAACACATATATCAAATCATTATGTAGTACACCTAAAACTAACACAGTGCAATATATCAGTATATCTCAATTATAAAACTATGAATGTTACAATCTTCTAGCAGCACTTAAAAACTTACAAATGCAGGCGCGCCCCTCAGGCGGTAGGTGCGGGCTGGGTCGAGGGCGCCCTGGGGCGGAGACAGGTAGCCGCGAGGGGCAGGCGGGCCAGGCGAGGAGAGGTGTGAGCGGCCGCTCTCGCAGCGCCTCCACGTTGGTTGTACCCTTCTGACGGGCGAAGGCCTTCAGGGAACTTCGACGGTGGAAGCGGCGGCTGGTGGGGAGTGGAGGCGGTTCGCCGCTTCCCGGGGAGGGAGGAGCGTTCGTCTGGGCGAGGCCGGGCAAGAGGCCTACCCTCGAGGGCCTCCTGAGCCCGCGCATGCCTCGCTCCTCCTGGCAGCCAGCCCCAGCCGCCCGGACCCGCTGGTCCCCAGCCCGGAGGTCCCCCGAGGTTGCCCAGGAGGCATGCCCTGAGGGCGGCGGCTCGGCAGCCAAGCGGCCTCAGGGTACGATGGCGGAAGGGACTGAGCGTGAGCGCCAGCGCCAGCGCAGAGGGTGGTCAGGGCCGGCGTGCAGGCGCCCTGGGAAAATAACCCCGGGGTCACCGCGCCGCGCTGCCTAATGGGGGAGGCCTTGGAAGCCCTGCGGAGCGATCAGGAGATCGTGGCAGCTTGCAGGGACTGGGAGGACGCTGGCTGGGAGCTTACGCTGCAGCAACACTCCCCTCTCCGACCTTTTTTTTTTTCCTGGGTCTCATAGTTATCTAGTCTGGTATACGCGGGTATTTTTTTTTTTCAGGATCATTAGTCAACAATTATATGAGGAACATGACGGTTACTAGACTCCCCAGATCATCAAGCCCTCCCCTCACATACCCCACTAGTTACTGTCCGTCAGCATAGTAAGATGCTATAGAATCACTACTTGACTTCTCTGTACTATACTGACCTCCCCATGGGACCTCCCACCCACATTACGAGAGCTAATTGTAATGCCTCCTTTCCACCCTTCTCCCTACCTTCCCAACCAGCCTTCATAGTCCCTTAACCTTTGATAAATTGCTGATAGGAAGAGTCTAGTAAACATAATATTACCCATGTAATTGTAGATTAATGATAAATAAATAAATAAATAGGTAGATAGATAAATTAATGATAGAATGCAGCAGCCCAGTTGAAAAAAGACATGTACACCCCCTATGTTTATCACAGCACTATTCACAATAGCCAAGCTAAGTGTCCATCACATGAACAGTGCAGTATTATTCAGCCATACGTAAAAAACAAATCCTACCATTTACAACAACATGGATGGAGCTAGAGGGGTATTATGCTCAGTGAAGTAAGCCAGGGAGAGAAAGACAAGTATCAAATGATTTCACTTACCTCTAGAGAAGGAGGACCAAAAGAAACTGAATGAGCAAAACAGCACCAGATTCACAGAACCCAAGAATGGACTAACAGTTACCAAAGGGAAAGGAACCGGGGTGGATAGTTGGGAATGGAGGGATAAGGGGAGAGGGAAAGGAAGCGCGCATTATGATTAGCATGTATAATGTGGGAGCCGGGTCACAGGGAGGGCTGTACAACACAGAGAAGACAAGTAGTGATTCTGCAGTGTCTTACTCTGCTCATGGACCGTGACTTATTATTTTCCTGTTCCACTGAATGTATGACCATGACCTTTGAGAGTTAATGAGTTCTTAGCTCATCTTTTGTGAAACAGAGATGCTAATATTCATATGCCACAAATCTTGTAGGAATTCATTAGATTAAGTGAAAGAATGTTAGGAAGAGAAAAGTTAATTAGGAAATAATTTAGTTGTAGCCTAATTCATAATTACTTGCTGGTGACATTCATTCTCTATTGACCATAAAATCTCAGAACTCCTTTCTCAGCTTTTAATCCACATCTTGACTGTCCCAGTTCTCTAATGTGTAGAAATTAATTTGAGTCAAAGTTAAATGATTGGAAAAGAGAAAACAGGTCCCTAGAACTAATATTCATTGGCAATAATTTGGGTTTAGTTTGAATTTAGAAGACATTGTTGCAGATGTTGAATTGGATGATAATGAATGTATGAAATGAATGAGTAAAAGGAGTTTCTTAGATGTTCTTCTAGTTGCTAACTGAGGCCTCCTGTAAATCTGAGAATCAAAGAATCAGAAGTCTGAGTTTCTCTGCTTTTTAAAAATTAAATGAATGCAAAATACAAAAATCAAGAGATTAAAGAAAGTAAAAAACATGTGATTTCCTTATCTTAAACATAGGGGCAAATATTTCCCCCTTGCACCTGACAGAACTCCAGGAAGGAAAAGTAGATTCTATGCAGGGAAAATTGGCCTCACTTTTCTCTGCCAATGCACACTGATTCCACGGAGAGGAACTCTGAGTTTTCCAGTGGTGTACGTTTGCACAGTTGGACTCACATTTTGCTGTCAAGCTCAATGTTCTCATACCAATGCTAGTAATATAAAGCAGGAACTGACATGCCACTCCATGGAACCTCATTCCTACGTTATTAGCAGTTACCTCAGGGGCCCTCAACCTGTTACCAGAGAGACCGGGAGAATTCTGGGTCCACAGCTTAAAAAAGATAGTTGCATCTTAAGATATGGCTCTTGAATTTGTTTCCTGTCTTAAGAGATTTGTAAAGCAAAGTTCTCTTACTGTAATTGGATAAGCACAGAATAGAAAATGATTATCACCTTCTTTGTCTAGTCACTGTATTTTTGTTAACATAACCATCAGCTTTAATGAAAGCCACTTTCATTCTGCTTATTTCACACTTGAAACTTAAATTTGGCCTTCTTATTCCCCTGCTGAAATCTCTTCTGTGTCTGTCCATTGTGCTTAGGAAAAAATACAAAATTCATAATGCAGTCTCCAGGGAAAGAGTTTGGGATAATGGGAAAGATGGTCCATTTTTGTTGTTGTTGTTGACCATCCTCTTTATTCTTCCAGCCTGTGTGCTGGCCCCCTTTAGTACTCTTCCTAGAATCCTTCACATGAAGAGGTTGAAAATGTACATTTTGAATCACAATAAAAATACACCTAACAAAGCACTTTTAGAGTCTAATCTTTCCCATTAGGGGGCATTCCACATCTGTAACTTAATTCTGTGTCTTGAAACTTTTATATCTGGGAAAAAATTGGATATTTTAACTGAATACATTATAGTCTGCTTCCCCTCCCCTCCTCCTCTTCATAGTAGCAGGACCCATTAATGTCTCGTGGGACATCCATTTGATGGTCCTGATAAAGGATTCTGCAACCTCCCAGTGGAAGCCGTATCATTCTAAAATTTTGAATTCAAGTACTCATTTGTTTTTAGTCTGTTCCAAAGACCTCTCCTAGATTTAGTGGTGAGATGGAGTTTCCAAAACTATTTTTGCTCCCATGTAACAAAGTACCCAGTTACACAACAACAGTGACATCACAGGTGTGAATATAGTTTAACAAGTACATTGATGTGCCTTTACCTTCTAACCCTTTCAGTAATTATTTTGAGGCTTTTAGGAATCAGCATTCCCATTTTAAAAATGATGGCTCTATGTCTTAGAGAATTAAGTGGTTTGCTCCAGGACAGTGGAAGAAATAAATGGTCATTTATTTCTTCTGACCAGCTCTTTTGACTCCTAGTCCATTGTGATGTGTGGCAGTGGTATTTAATGCTTTGTTTCTATTGATTATAAAACTAACATGTTCATGGTAGCAAATAAAGAAAAAAGAGGAAAGAATAGAGTTGAAAATGAGAAATGTTTTCATTCCCACTGTGAAGAAGTTGGGGTTCCTATGGGGAGGATCCTCACTGAACTTAAACCACCTAGTGATGTACCTGGCCTGTTGCTAAGGTTTCACTTTAACACCTTTAGGCAATAAGCTATTATTGCACTATATAGAGAGCTCGGCCCAGTGCTCTCGGTGGAGGCAGAGATGCTAATGCCCAACCTACTGCCAGGAGATCAAGCCATGTAATAAATAAACCCTTTCACCCCAAAGAATGTTTTGCTGTCAATTTCTTTGGTCACATTGAATCCATAGCGAACTTGCCCAGGGCTGAAACCCATTGGCAAGACACTCACCATCCAGTGAACCACTGTTAACATTTTAGTGTATTTCCTTCCAGGTTCTTGTGTGCATATGTGTGTGTACGGTTATGTGTATGTGAATTCTCACAAAATTGGCATCATATTGCATTGTAACTGAATCAGAACAGGTGTGCAGCAATGATGATGGAGTTGTCTCAGTGGGTACATAATGTAACGTGTGTCTCATTCCCTCTTCCTCCTATCTGTTAACAATGAAGGAAACAAATAGGGCCAGAGGAAAGGTCTGCTCCAGTTCAACCCCTTTGTATTCTCTTCCAATTTCTGAAACCTATTCCTGGGAACGTGATACCAGATGGAGAGAAAATGTGATCCATTAGGAATGAAACAAAAATCAGACAGGTAGACCTGAATTAGGACTATGAGATGTCACAGCGGGCAATTGCACACAGCCTTCCAGACGACACCTAGGGTCTCTTGGCTGGCTGAAGGGTAGACCCGCAGCATGGCACTGAGCAAGGGCAGGGAGAGGCATGTTTTGTAGACTTAACCTGGGGGCTGTGGAGACAGACAGAAAAGGGTCTGAAGTTTTGCTCCGCAGCCTAGCTAGCTATATGACATCAGGGGAGACTCTGATCCCTAGTTATCTCCTTTGTTAAATGGAGATAAATATATAATTTATGTAAAGCCTTTTAATACTACCTAACATATAGGAAGCATTAAATGAATGGAAACGGGGTCATCACACTGCTTGCTTGCTGGTGTGACATGGTCAGGCTTTCTCTGCAGTTTGTGGGAGTCCTTCATTCCATTCATTTGTTAGTGAAATGCCTGGATTCTGGCAGTGCCTGTTCTTATTCAGGCTCTGCTCCCTTGGAGACACCCTACCCCCATGCATCTCACATCTACCTGGCCAGATCTGCTAATTCAACTCAGAGCACCTCCATGCAGTGCCTATGGTATGTTACTTGCTGTGGTAGGCACTCAGGGTTTAAAAGGATAAATAAGAATATGATCCCTTTCTCTAGGAGTGCAGGCAGAAAAGTAAACAAAAAGGGATGTGGTATATACCCAAACAGAAAATATGAAGTGTGATGCACCTGCCTGGTATAGGCTCACAGACTGTGTGAGGACTCAGCCCTCACACGAAAGGGAGCAGAGAATCCCTCTGTGGCCTTTCAGAAATATTCAGAAAGGGGGGAACCAGGCCAGCCACACATCAGAAGCTGATAAAAAGCCTGAGCATGTCATTTTTTTTTCCTCTGGGTGACTTGGGGACTTGGATGCCGTTGCCTCCTGTCGGGAGGTGGGGGTAGTGGGGTCATTTGGGGACTGGCGCCTATTCTGTAGGAGGGAAGACAAGCATGGCTGCCCCCTCCACCCTCCCTGCCTGTCTGCCCTCCTTGCTCCATTCTTTCCTTCCTCCCGTCCTAGAACTCCCACGTAGACCAGGTTCTGGCTACCACAGTGAGGATAGAACAGATTCTGCCCTCAAGGAGCCTCCAGTCTACCACTAAAAACAGAAATAGGTACAAAATAACCATCTTGCCTTGATAAGAGTAAGTACAGAATCCCATCAGAGAACACAGAAGGGCCACCGCCCTCCAGCTTCATGAGTGAGGGTTTCCCAGAGGACAGGACATCTAAGCAGTGAATAGAGCCTAACTACCATGGGGTCAGAAGGGCGCTCTTCCATTTTGGGGAACAGTACGTGCACAGGCTTAGAGCTGAGGGAGAAAGACGAGTCATCAGTATGGTTAGGCAGCAGGGTCCTTCAAGCATGGCAGGCTCTGAGTGCCCATTTGTGCACAGAGCACACCAACGTGTCGGTGCTGAGATCTGGGTGAGCTGAATATTCTGCTCTAGCTGTGCCTCGCTCCAAGAAGGTGCCCAAGTCCTCTTTAGGAGTGTGCCTTCATTTTACAGCAGAAAACCTGTTATTGTGTCATCACCAAGGACTTCATTCTTAAGTTAATGCAGGAACTTCCCTTTTTCTGAAGCTACTCAAAACAACAATAAAAGCTAGGGCATATCATTCTTTCTCTGTGACAGTCCAGAGGGGATTGATGTCTGCCCTTGAATGGGATTATCCAGGTTCCAGTGGCAAATCAGCCAGAGAATTATGTCTGGGAGAATAGTTAGTATAGTTAGGCAGCAAGTTATCCAGCTTGTGATAAAGTGGACTATGATGTAGGAGTTCCTGGGAGCGAATCCAAGATTCACCATTATCTAGTACTGTGGCTTCAGGCAAGTTTTGAACCTTCCAAACTGTCCTGTAAATCATGAATAAATCATTCCTTACAGTGCAGGTCTGTTGTGAGGTTTAAGAAAATGATGTACCTGGGTGCCTAGAACACTGCCTGGTATGTAGGACTCCCCACATGAGAGGTGTTTTTTTGGGGGTGGTTGTTCCACTCCATTGGTTGAAAATACGTCTCTTGGGGGAGAAGTTAATGGGCACTAGATTTCAGATCTTTTGTGGTGGGGTGTATGGGTGTCTCAGCTCTCCGAGTAGCATGCACTGGTCCCTTCTTTATGACCTCAAAATGAAATGGGCTTCATTGATCACAGAGTGTATATCTTGGTCTTGAAAATCTCTGTCAAAATCCCCACCTCTCCAGGGGCCCTCTCTATTCCTAAGGGCAGCATTTTGCTAGCAAGATCTGCATCACTGTGATGCCCAACAGTTCTCAAAGTGCGGTTTGGAATAGCACCAAATGTTGTTTTTCTTTTTCGCCATGTTGCTCTCTGACTGATGTTGGAAAAGGAGTGGTGGGAAAATGCTATGGTCCGGAAGCCCACAATTCAAGGCAGTGGCACCAAACCATGTTCGTCACTGGAATATACTTGCAATGTGTTCTTTAAAAAGCCAGTTTCACTTAGGAAAGGCTTTCATGAAGCAATAAAATTTATTATTAAATATAGACCTTTGAGTACACACCTTTTGATATATCATGTGATGGAATGGGAAATATATGTAAAGAAAGCACTATGATGGTTGTCTCAGGAAAAATCACTTTGACTGTTTAAACTACATTCCAGACAAGCAGGTTTTTCATGATACTCCATATAAGTGAAAAGAAAAGACAAACCATGGTTATACAAACTAGGGTATTTGGTGAATATTTTCTCAAAAATGAACAACATGAGCTTATTGCTTCAAGGAAAATGATTTGATAGTATTTGTTGCCAATGATAAAATCTTGAACTTGAAGCATTGTTTATGTATTCATGTATTTTTTTTATCATTGAGGTTTTGTGACTCATTATCCCCTTCACCTATTCCACCACCCACTACAGCCCCTCACCCATGGTGACTACCAGTCTCTTCTCAGTGTCCGTGAGTCTATTTCTATTTTGTTCATTTGTTTTGTTTGTTTAGAGACCACTTATAAGTGAAATCACATGGTATTTGTCTATCTCTGCCTGGCTTATTTCACTTAGCATAATACCCTTTAGGTCCATCCATGCTGTTGCAAATGGAAGAATTCTTTCTTTTTTATGGCTGAATAATATTCCCTTGTGTATATGCAGCACATCTTTATCCATTCATCTACTGAAGCAATATTTATATTAGAGAAGTCACATCTGCTACCGCAGTAAGCTTAACAGGTCCCTGCAGTTCAGATTATTCTTGATTCAAACGCCCTCTGTCTTGACTCTTCTTGCCTTTCCTTCCTGTATCCAGTCAATCATCAAGTTCTTTCAGCATAAAGTTCAAAATATACCCAAGAAATGTTCACATCCCTTCTGTGTGGCTATTCTCTGGCTCAGACCTCTATAATCTTCCATAAGGAATATGGCAATAATCTCCTAACCCACTTGGCCTCTCTCATTGAAACCCCCACCATGTCCCAGTCTATTTTCTGTTCAACAGAGCATTCTTTTGAAACATAAACCTCATCCTGTCATCCCATACTTGAAATTCCAATGACTTTTTAATGAATTTGGACTAAAACTCAAATTCTGTACCGTCTCTTTCCATACCCTACGTATGACTGACCTCTTCCCTCCTGTAGACCCCACCTCATGATAGAACACATACCCCCTCATTTACCGGTTTCTAGCCTTACTGCCTTCCTTCTGTTCTTAGCAAATGGCCAAGTTTAATCCTGCCTTGGGGCCTTTGCACTTGCTTCCCCCTCTGTCTGAAATGCTCTTGTTACAATCATTTCCAAGGATGGATCTTAATCAATGAAGTTACATCTTGAATGTCATTCTTCAGAGGTCTTTTCTCGCCTCACAATCAAGGGTGACCCTTTAACCTCTGATAGTCATTTTCTGGGCTCTTAGCCCACTATACTTCTCTCCTGGTACAGTAGACAATCACTTCTTTCTTTGTGTGCTGCACTGCAGGAAGTTGGTAAAGCTCTGTTTGACTCACACTTGTGGGCCCCTCTTTCGTTCCTACCCTGTGTGGACCTGCTGGTGGTTCTCCTCTACTTCGTCATTCTTTTCCCAGAACATCCTACCTCTGGATCAATGCTTCCATCGACATATCTTGGTGCATACCCTAGAGGATAAGTTTTGATGTATAAAAGTCGCACAGTTGTAGATACTGGCACTCTGGTTGCTTCAACTCCTCATGTACTTTTGCTCTTTTTCCTACAGTTTTATGGAGTTGTTCTTTATTTAAGAAATCTTCACTAGATTAAATTACTAAAAAGGAATCTCCTTTCTAAGTTATTTATTAAGTCCTCACTATCCAGTGGGCACTTTACATGTGTTACCTGACATTAAAAAATTTTTATTAAGGTATTATTGATATACACTCTTATGAAGGTTTCACATGAAAAAGCAATGTGGCTACTACAGTTACCCATATTATTAAGTCCCAAACCATAACCCGAAGCGTCACTGTCCATTAGTGTAGTAAGATGCCACAGATCCACTGTTTGCCTTCTCTGTGCTACACTGTTTTCCCGGTGATCCCTCACACCATGTGTACTAAACATAATACCCCTCAATTCCTATCTCCCTCCCTCCCCACCTGCCCTCCCACACCCTCCCCTTTGGTAACTACTAGTCCCTTCTTGGAGTCTGTGAGTGTGCTGCTATTTTGTTCCTTCAGTTTTGCTTCGTTATACTCCGCAAATGAGGGGAAATCATTTGGCACTTGACTTTCTCCACCTGGCATGCGTCACTGAGCATAATACCCTCTAGCTCCATTTGTGTTGTTGCAATGGTAGGATTTGTTTTTTTTCTTATGGCTGAATAGTATTCCACTGTGTATATGTACCATATCTTCTTTATCCATTCATCTACTGATGCTTCCGTATCTTGGCTATTGTAAATAGTGCTGCAATACATATAGGGGTACATAGGTCTTTTTGAGTCTGAGAAGTTGTATGCTTTGGGTAAATTCCAAGGAGTGGGATTCCCAGAGATCAAATGGTATTTCCATTTTTAGTTTTTTGAGGAACCTCCATATTGCTATCCACAATGGTTGAACTAGCTTACATTCCCACCAGCAGTGTAGGAGGGTTTCCCTTTCTCTGCATCCTCACCAGCATGTGATGTTCTTCATCTTTTCGATACTGGCCATCCTTACTGGTCTGAGGTGATATCTCAGTGTGCTTTTAATTTGCATTTCCCTGATGATTAGTCATGTGGAACATCTTTTCATGTGTATATTGGCCAATTGAATTTCTTCTTTGGAGAATTGTCTATTCATATCCTCTGCCCATTTTTTAATTGGGTTATTTGCTTTTTGGGTGTTGAGGTGTGTGAGTTCTTTATATATTTTGGATATTAACCCCTTGTCAGACATGTTATTTACAAATATATTCTCCCATACTCTTGGATGCCATTTTGTTCTGTTGATGGTGTCCTTTTCTGTACAGAAACTTTCTAGTTTGATGTAGCCCCAACTCCTCCTTGCTTGAAGAGATGTGTTCAGGAATAAGGTGCTCATGCTTATATTCAGGATATGTTTGCTTACATTGTTTCTAAGAGTTTTATGCTTTCATGACTTACAGTCAAGTCTTTAATCCATTTCGAGTTTACTTTTCTGTATGGGGTTAAACAATAATCCAGTTTCATTCTCTTGCATGTAGCTGTCCAGTTTTGCCAACACCATCTGTGGAAGAGGCTGTCATTTCCCCATTGTTTGTCCATGGATCCTTTATCATATATTAATTGATCGTATGTGGTAGGGTTTATATCAGGGTTCTCTAGTCTGTTCCATTGTTCTATGGTTCTGTTCTTGTGCCAGTACCAAATTGTCTTGAGTACTGTGGCTTTGTAGTAGAGCTTGAAGTTGGGGAGCGTAATCCCTTCAGCTTTATTCTTCCTTCTCAGGATTGCTTTGGCTATTCGGGGTCTTTTGTGGTTTCATATGAATTTTAGAACAATTTGCTCTAGTTCATTGAAGAATGCTGTTGGTATTTTGATAGGGATTGCACTGAATCTGTAGATTGCTTTAGGCAGGATAGCCATTTTGACAATATTAATTCTTCCTATACAGGAGCACGGGATGTGTTTCCATTCATTAGTCTCTTCTTTAATTTCTCTCATGAGTGTCTTGTAGTTTTCAGTGTATAGGTCTTTCACTTCCTTGGTTAGATTTATTTCTAGGTATTTTATTCTTTTTGATGCAATTGTGAATGGAATTGTTTTCCTGATTTCTCTTTTGGCTAGTTCATCATTGATGTATAGGAATGCAAGATATTTCTTTGTATTAATTTTGTACCCCACAACTTTGATGAATTCAGGCATTAGATCTAGTAGTTTTGGAGTGGATTCTTTATGGTTTTTTTATGTACAATATCATGTCATCTGCAAACAGGGACAGTTTAAATTCTTCCTTGCCAATCGGGATGCCTTTTATTTCTTTATGTAATCTGATTTCTGTGGCTAGGACCTCCAGTACTGCGTTGAATAACAGTGGGGAGAGCATGCTTCCTTGTCTTGTTCCCAAACTTAAAGGAAAAGCTTTCAGCTTCTCGCTGATAAGTGTGATGTTGGCTGTGGGTTTGTCATATATGGCCTTTATTATGTTGAGGTACTTGTGCTCTCTACCCATTTTGTTGAGAGTTTTTATCATGAATGGACGTTGAATTTTGTCAAATGCTTTTTCATCATCTATAGAGATGATCATGTGGTTTTTGTCCTCCTTTTTTTGGATGTGGTGAATGATGTTGATAGATTTTCGAATGATGTACCATCTTTGCATGCGTAGAATAAATCTTACTTGATCATGATGGATGATCTTTTTGATGTATTTTTGAATTCGGTTTGCTAATATTTTATTGAGTATTTTTCATCTATGTTCATCAGGGATATTGGTCTGTGATTATCTTTTTTTGTGCTGTCTGACTGGCTTTGGTATTAGAGTGATGCTGGCCTCATAGAATGAGTTTGGGAGTATTTCCTCTTCTTCTACTCTTTGGAAAACTTTAATGAAGATGGGTATTAGGTCTTCACTAAATGTTTGATAAAATTCATCAGTGAGGCCATCTGGAACAGGATTTTTTTCTTAGGTAGTTTCTTGATTCCCAGTTCAATTTCATTGCTGGTAATTGGTCTGTTCAGATTTTCTGTTTCTTTCTGGGTCAGCCTTGGAAGGTTGTATTTTTCTAGAAAGTTGACCATTTCTTCTAGCTTATCCAGTTTGTTGGCATATAATTTTTCATAGTATTCTCTAATAATTCTTTGTATTTCTTTGGTGTCCATATTGATTTTTCCTTTCTCATTTCTGATTCTGTTTAGGTGTGTAGACTCTCTGTTTGTCTGGATAAGTCTGGATAGTGGTTTATGTATTTCATTTATTTTCTCAAAGAACCAGCTCTTGCTTTCATTTATTTTTTCTATTGTTTTATTCATCTTGATTTTTTTTATATCTGCTCTAATCTTTATTATGCCCCTCCTTCTGCTGACTTGGTCCTCATTTGTTGTTCTTTTTCTAGTTTCATTAATTGTGAGTTTAGACTGTTCATATGGGATTGTTATTCTTTTCTGATGTAGGCCTATATTGCAATATACTTTCCTCTTAGCATGGCCTTTGATGTGTCCCACAGATTTTGCAGTGCTGAATTATTGTTGTCATTTGTTTCCATATATTGCTTGATCTCTGTTTTTATTTGGTCATTCATCCATTGGTTATATAGGAGCATGTTTTGAAGCCTCCATGTTTTTGTGGGATTTTTTATGTTCTTTGCATAATTTATTTCTAGTTTCATACCTTTGTGGTCTGAGAAACTGGTTGGTACAATTTCAATCATTTTGAATTTACCGAAGCACGTTTTGTGGCCTAGTATATGATCTATTCTTAAAAGTGTTCCACATGCCCTTGAGAAGTATGTGTATTCTGCTGCTTTTGGGTGTGGAGTCTGTAGATGTCTGTTAGGTCCATCTGTTCTAATGTGTTTTTCAGTGCTTTTGTCTCCTTACTTATTTTCTGTCTGATTGATCTGTCCTTCAGAGTGAGTGGAATGTTGAAGTCTCCTAGAATGAATGCATTGCATTCTATTTCCCCTTTAATTCTGTTAGTATTTGTTTCAGATATGTAGGTGCTCCTGTGTTGGGCACACAGATAATTATAATAGTTATATCTTCTTATTGGTTTGACCCCTTGATCATCATGTAATGTCGTTCTTTGTCTCTTGTGACTTTCTTTGTTTTGAAGTTTATTTTGTCTCATTCAAGTACTGCAACTCCTGCTTTTTTCTCCCTATCAGTTGCATAAAATAACTTTTTCCATCCCTTCACTTTTAGTCTTTGTTATGTCTTCGGGTTTAAAGTGACTATCTTTTAGGCAGCATATATAGAGGGTCTTGTTTTTTTATCCATTCAGTGACTCTATGTCTTTTGATTGGGGAATTCAGTCCATTTACATTTAGGGAGATTATCAATAGATATGTACTTATTGCCACTGCAGGCTTTAGATTCATGGTTACCAAAGGTTCAAGGGTAACTTCCTTACTCTAAGAGTCTAACTCAACTCACTTAATATGCTATTACAAACACAATCTAAAGATTCTTTTTTTCTCCTCCTTTTTCTTCTCCTCTATTCTTTATATATAAAGTATCATATTCTGTACGCTTTGTCTATCCTTTGATTGACTTTGGGGATAATTGATTTAATTTTACATTTACTTAGTAATTAACTGTTTGGCTTTCTTTACTGTGGTTTTCTTATCTCTGGTGACAGCTATTCAACCATAGGAACACTTCCATCCATAGAAGTCCCTCCAAAATACACTGTAGATACAGTTTATGGGAGGTAAATTCTCTCTGCTTTTGCTTATGTAGAAATTGTTTAATCCCTCCTTCAAATTTAAATGATAACCTTGCTGGATAAAATATTCTTGCTTTGAGGCTCTTCTGCTTCTCTGCATTAAATACAGCATGCCACTCCCTTCTGGCCTGTAATTTTTCTGCTTAGAAGTCTGAATAGCCTGATGGGCTTTCCTTTGTATATGATCTTATTTCTCTCTCTCGCTTCTTTTAATAGTCTGTCCTTATCCTTGACCTTTGCCATTTTAATTACTATATGTCTTGGTGTTGTCTTCCTTGGGTCCCTTGTTTTGGGAGATCTGTGTATCTCCATGGCGTGAGAGAATATCTCCTTCCCCAGATTGGGGAAATTTTCAGCAATTACCTCCTCAAAGACACTTTCTTTCCCTTTCTCTCTCTCTTCTTCTTCTGGTACTCCTATAATGCAAATATTGTTCCATTTGGATTGGTCACACATTTCTCTCAATATTCTTTCATTCTTAGAAATCGTTTTTTCCTCTCTGTGCCTCAGCTTCTTTGTATTCCTCTTCTCTACTTTAAATTTCATTTATTACCTCCTACACCATATCTAATATGCTTTTAATACCCTCCATTGTGCTCTTCAACAATTGGATCTCTAACCGGAATTTATTCCTGAGTTCTTGAATATTTTTCTGCACCTCCATTAGCATGTTAGTGAATTTCATTTTGAAATCCCTTTCAGGAAAATTCATGAGGTCGATTTCATTTAAAACTTTCTCAGGTGTTGTATTCATAATTTTACTTTGAACCAGGTTTCTTTGGCATTTCATAATTGTATATGGTGCCCTCTAGTGCCCAGAAACTCTACTCTCTGGAGCTTCTCAACCCCTGAAGCAAGGTCATGTGTGTCATGACATTGTAGTTGTATTGGTACCTGGGGGGAGGAAATAGCTGTTTCCTGCTTCCCGGCTGCTATGCCTGTCTCCACTGCCAGAACCAGTGGGCCGAGCACACAAATATAAGCCTCTGTGCTCTGTGTGTGTAGTTGCTGTAGATGGGGCTTTCCTCTGGCTGGCCTAATGTCAGTTTAGGTTTTGATGGTTTGTGAGCCAGGTGGGGCTGGCTTGGAGAAAGTCGCAGTAGGCTGTGTATCACGGAGGGCGGTCCTTTGAGCTGTGTAGCCAGCCAGGGAGCTGGAGGACCTGAAGATTGAGAAAGTTCCCAACCTGCTGGGTAGTGTGCACTGAGACAATTTTGTCTACCTGTCCTTTATCCTGAACAGTAAGCTCTGTGCAATCCCTGCCCCTTTAGCAGCCCTCTTGCTGTTAGGAAGACTCTCAGACTGCCCGCCTTTCTTTTGTCCCATAGCAGATGGATATGGATCCCTGCTTTCCACAAGGGGCTGGAATCTCAGTCTCTCCAGGTATTCTGCCTGTCTTAGCTTTCCAACCCCCTAATCACAAGAGTACCATGAAAGCACGATGAAATGTAGGTTTCTGCTCCCAGAGCAGATCTTCAGAGTTAGGTATTCAGCAGTCCCAGGCCTCCACTCCCTCCCTGGTCCATTTCTCTTCCTCCTTTCCAGTGAGCGGGGGTGGGGAAAGGGCTTGGGTCCCGCCGAGCCATGGCTTTGGTACGTTACCCTGTTCCATGAGGTTTATTGTTTTCTCCAGGTGTATGCATTTTGACACAGCCCTCTTTCCTGTTGTTCTTTCAGAATTAGTCACATTAATTATATTTTTGTATTATATGTAGTTTTAGGAGGAAGCCTCTGTCTCACCTCTCATGCCACCATCTTTAATGCATTCTCCATATGTTACTTCATTTAAACCCCACATCCACCCTGAGACCTGAATATTACTGAAAAATCAATACCTCTAGAGACCAAGAGATATCTGAAATAAAAGGGTTTATTGAGCCTTTACAAATACTAGCCAGATAAGTACTGAGTCCTGGGATACGAAATTTCTGTTTCACCAGCAGCAATACCAGTTAAGAAAAACAACTTGGCCACGACAGTCAAGATACAGGGTACATTATGGGGAAAGAAAGATTGTTAAGTTCACATTGGCTACAGATAAGGAAGGTGGGCTAATGCAAATCAAGGAAAGTGTGGAAATAAGTGTTAGTCTACAGAGAAGGCTCATTGATTGGTTGTTGATGATGGTCAGACACTGGTCACACACAAGAAGGATGTGCTGGTCCTGGAAACCTTCTAGGTGATTGCTGAAATGAATTCACCCAGTAGTTAGGTTTTTGAGTAGCTCTGGCCTCTGTGGCTGTGTACTGATGACCTTCCCTTGTCTCTCTCCCTCATTCAGTAGCCCTTGTGTCACTTCATTTAGGACATTTCAGCATTTTTGCTGTGTCACTATGACTTCTCATTTTACAATTGTGCCCAAAGCCACATCCCTAGCTAAGTAAGAGAACTAGGATTCAAGGCTGCATCTGTCTAATTCTAAAGCCTGTTTTAATAGCAGAGTTAATATACTCAAGAAGTAAAATAATACTACAAGGAAACCCCCAAATCTGTTACCCTTTTTAATGAATGTCTCCATCTCTACTGCCTAAATAAATAATCATATTAGTGGTAGAAAACAAAAGATCATTTTCACAGGGAGGGGAAAAGGACTTACCTCTTCTATACCCTCCTGGGCTGCCTTTTCCTTGGGCTGCCTGGTGCTAAATGGTTTTTAAATAGCAATTTAACCACCTACAGAGAGACCTCGGTTTACAGATTTTCTGAGGGCACATCAGTGCTGTTACTCTTTCCCTGGTTTGGGGGTTTGGTTCAGTTTGTGCTTAAAATAATGGATAGGTAAAACTTGTAAGCATAATGCAAGTGACTAAATTTGAAAAGGAAATGTGTTTATATACATATTTTCCTTTCAGTCTGTTTCTGTGGAGATTTAAAAAAAAAATCTGGCACCTGAAGCTGCAGTTGTAGCAAAGAGAAATCTTCTGAAATACACAGAATCACAGAATGTTAGAGCTGGAAGAGATACTCTCTGGGGCTTGGTGACAGAGAACACAGGTCTCATTGTGTCTATGATAATATAACAAGGGATTGGCTGTGTGGCAGGTTGTGACTCATAGTTTATTCAGTAAGGAGAGAGGGCTTACTTTCCAAGCCTAATTTTCCTTCATTTGTAAAATGTGGGCAGTAATTGTGCATCCCCCAGAGGGTGGTGGTTATATGCTTCACACATAAATTAGTATTGTGCCTGACCCACATGTGCTCAAGAAATGTCACCTGCCTATATCCTTTTTTAGCTCCTTTCTTTCTTCTTCTGCATTGTTGTAAAACCTTCAGCGACAGCTTTCTTTTTAAGCCTTTTAGGTTTGCATACTCTTTTCTCAATGCTAGAGATTTGTAGTTTTATCTTGGAAATAATGATTTTTTTTTTGTCCCATAGCAGATGGATATGGATCCCTGCTTTCCACAAGGGGCTGGAATCTCAGTCTCTCCAGGTATTCTGCCTGTCTTAGCTTTCCAACCCCCTAATCACAAGAGTACCATGAAAGCACAATGAAATGTAGGTTTCTGCTCCCAGAGCAGATCTTCAGAGTTAGGTATTCAGCAGTCCCAGGCCTCCACTCCCTCCCTGGTCCATTTCTCTTCCTCCTTTCCAGTGAGCGGGGGTGGGGAAAGGGCTTGGGACCAAGTTTTCTGGGTTCCAGTAGATGTCATTTTTCACTTCATTTTCAAACAAAACTTGGTTTCAATACTTTTCTGAATGCAGACCATCCTTTTCTCCCATCATTCACACAAGGAACACAGAGTGATTACTAGAGGTCAGTCACTGCACTTGCTGTTTATGTACATTTAGTTACATCATTCACCTTGTGTAAAACAGCCAAAGTCAACATTATCTCCACTCTTCAGTTGAATAAATTAACTGAGAGAAGTTAAGTAACTTATCCCTAGTTATGTGGCTTCTACAAGGCAGAGCTAAGATTTGAAATCTGGGCCATTTTAAGTCCAAGTATAGTATCTTACCCACTGTGCCATAATGCCAGTAGGGACTGATAAATTTCTGTCATTTATAACTGTCATGGAGTTGGTTACTTATTTGTGATGTAGATTTCAAGCCCGTCTAATGTTAAGAGCGAAGCCAAAGAGCCAGTGGAGAAAACCCAAAACAACCACAGCTAGTATACTCCTTCCTTCACCCAGAAGAGTCAGTAAAACTATAGACAAGTCTTTAGTTACCTGAGTGTTAATTCTTGATCCAGACCCATTGACCATCTTGGGTAGGGATATTGCTGGACAGCAGCTGTCCTCTTTGATGTCAACATAAAATGTTAGAGATACCCTCAATGGTGTAGAAGTCCCATGTTTTTATAGTTAATTATAATTAGCTTATAATTCTTGTGTGTGAAAAGCTCATCCTTTTTCAGTGTGAATACCTCTAGTGCCCTTACTCAGTGAGGAAAATCACCATTTTTGACAACTCTAATTACTGTTCATTAAAAAAAAGAAAACCTATGGTATTTCTTAACATCCATTACATCTATGTCATCCATGAATAATTTTTATAAGATTTACATCAGAAGCAAGATGTAAAAATAGTAAGATATATTATGTACCTACAAGAAGGACATCATCTTTGCTTATTGAAATTTTTCCCATTCATATTTCATTTCATCCCAGGCACAAAGTCTCCTGCTCCTTTCCCTTGACCGTATCCCTCCACCCTTCCCCACTAAAGATGGACAGAACAACTGGAAGGCATTTCATCTGCCCCTGAACTTCCACAGCATTTTAGCTTTTCCTTTCTTAGGACAGTTAACACTGAGTGCCAGGTACAATAAATTTCTCTGAACCTATCTCCGTTCTCTAGAGTCTAAGCTTTAGCAAGGTAGAAATTATTGTATAATTAGGATGCTTTGGGTTTGCAAGAAACAGAAAACCCAACTAAAATTGACTTACACAGTAAAATATTTGTTGTCTCCTTAAACAGAAGTTCTGAGTTAACAGAGAGACTCAGAATTGCTTCATTTAACTGTTCAGCAATTCTGAGACTGGAGATTTTTTCCATGAATCTCTTGGTTTTCTCCTCATGGACTCAAGATGACTACTACAGTTGCAAACAGCACCTCCCCAGGCATCAACATTTAAGGAAGGAAGGAAAGAAATAATTCTGTTGCCTCTACAAGTCTATTTTTATCTGGGAAGAAAATATTTCCCTGAAGTTCTCCATTAGAATTTCTGTGTTTCTCATTAGCCAGAACAAATTCACATGCCTGACCCAAACCAGTGACTGGCAAAAGAGATTATCACCATTGGTTTAGATCAATACAAATTTAGATCAGTCAAATTGTATCCCCTGGGGCCGGGGGAGGGTCCCAGCTTTGCTGAGCACATTGTCATCTGCCTGACTGCTGAATAAAACTGGAGTTCTGTTAGCAATCAGGGAGGAAATGGCTCTATTAAATAGAATAAAAAATATTTGAATATATTTAATTTATATTCAGTAAGTGAAGTACTGGCCATGGCTTTGACTTAGATATCTCTTCATTTCTCACAATGAATGCTTATTGGGCAGGATTAATTTATTTTATTCAACAAAGTTATTAAATACTATGTGTTTATAGGCAGATAGGCACTGTTCTAGGGGTTAGATATACAATGGGAAGTAAAATCAGATGAGATCCCCGCCATTAGTATTAAGAAAAAAATAGCTAATCTTATTATGTGGGAAGTACAGGGCTAAAGTTTACATGCATTATTTTAAATAATCTTCAAACAACCCTATAAGGTAGGTTCTATAAAATTGCCATTTTTTTTCTGAAGAGAAAATTGAGACCCAGCAAAGTTGAGAATCTTCACAAAGGTGACAAAAGGTAAGATTTGAGCCAAGTTTTGTTTCAATCCTCTTAAATAATACATGTGTGTATACATTGTGTGATTGGTAGACTTATCTTGCTTATCGAAATAGTCTTTTCTGACTTTATTCTTTTTGAAGGACAGCTTGTGTTATGTTTTCTCAGCATTCCTTAAACTCCTTGAAAGCCCCTTTTATCTTATGCTCAGGATTCTGGAGACAAGTCTTTTTACCTAAAGGGTGTTTTAGATGATGATTCTCCCCTCTTATCCTGTTACTTTACCAGCTGAAGAGTAAGCTCTGGCTTTTGAGAAACCCCCTTGTAGACTGGGAGAGTATAATATAGTAGTCTATTTAACTCCCCCTAGTTTTGAACCACTTTATGTTAATAACAACAAACAGTGCCAGAAGATAAGTTATATAGGTTAATGATAAGATTTAGACAACAGACATATTTTTCCTCTGCCCCATATCTTTAAAAATCGTTACCCATTCTTTAGAATGGAGATATTTACCTTAAAGTGTGTATTTTCACATAGTACTGAAAAACTGGGGAATTAACAGCATGGTGGCCAGAGTGTGTGCTCACAGGACAGCCATCGGCAGGAACTATGGAGCCTCTGTCCATCTTGGATGAGGCCAAGACACCCGGTTTGCCACACTAACAAACACTCTTCAGCTGATTGCTTTAATCACTCTAGGTGTCTGCAATCTTAGTCAGCATCTGCTGTAACAAGCAACTCCAAATTGTAATGGTGATGCCAAAAATGTAGTGTAACAACAAGCATCTATTTCTTGTTCACATCACCTGAGACCTGTGGCCCGGCCTGGAGCTCCGCCAAATAGGGCTGCTCCATGGCTATGTAAACGCTTGGTCATATAGGGTCTTACACTAAGAAGGATCCCCATCTTTTGATGTTTTGTTGTCACTGTCTTAAAATTCTTAATTTTTTAATAAGATTCTCTAGGTTTTCATTTTTCAACAGGTTCCATAAAATATGTTGCCAGTTTTGCTGCCAGGTTCTTGCTGAAGGGGCAGCCACTGCCAAGGCATGCCATTCTCATGGCAGAGGGCAGAAGGTGGTGGCACTGGGCTCACAGCACAGGATGCCTTTGCAGCCTCCAGCAGGAATTGGCACATAGCCACTTTCTATGAGTTAGGGAAGTCATGTGGCCAAGCCGGAAGTCATAGTTGTGAGGAAGTGTGTGCTTCACTTCAAGAAAGTACTTAGGCCAGTCCCACCCTACCCTGGAGATTGTCACTCTTGAGAGGATGACAGATTCCATCCCTGCATATCTGGTGTCTAGGACCAATGTTCAAGATTCAGTTGGATACAATGACCGACTGGTCAAGCCATGGGATCTGTAAGGTAATATCAAATGGCCAGTAAAAAGTTTACCAAAAGTTAATATACTTCAGTTTAAAAGGCATAAAGCCAAATATGCTGCCAATATTTTTCCTCACAAATTTTCCCTTGTTCAAAATTAGAGACCAATTTGAGTCTTATCCAAACTGTGCCTTGAGTCATTTCACTGTGTTTAAGTATAAATCTGTCTTCATCGTGGGCGTAGTTTTTTTTCCATTTGGTTTTTCAAGCATAGATGATAAAGTTAAATAAATAAATAGATTAGCCTTAATATTAAGATCATATTGGCGGGATATATTATTGCTCCCTAATTGAATATTTAATTCTCTGGTGACTGAGGGAAGCTTCTGTCATGACATGTAACCTGTCTGCAATGTCAGAGCCTGACCTCAGGTTCCATTATTGTGATGGAGATGATGATTGTGGGGTACGGATCTTTGTAGAAAGAATGTGTAGAGAATAATAAAATCCTGTGCCTGATACATAGGAATTCTTTCTGTGAATCCCCAGAAGTTCCTGTTATGGAGAAATCTGTAGTTTACACGAGACACATTTCTGAATCTGAATTGAAGTTACAGGGTTGTTGGTCCCTAAGATCAGACTTGAGGACTGTGGTTCTAGGCTGTGCACCAAAGGATCACTTCTCTAGGTACTGATGGTGCTGGTGCCTGTGAGGAGGGGACACAGTAGCAGTCAAGTCATTGGATCCAAACTCTGGTCAGGAATTTATACTGAACCATAATTACAATTTCAACATTCAGTACCTGAAACCATGTTTGCAGCCAATCTTCATCATAATATCTTAAACAAGTAATTATGAAACCCTCACCACCTTTCTCGGCATCATACCACCAAGTTTACAGAGGACCCGTACATCCTCTCTCTCATGTATTCATTACAAGTGACCAGGTGCCCTAGGAACCCCCTGTATTACTATTATTTCTATTTTACATACAAGGAAATAAGATTCCAGGGGTCATACAGCAGGCAAGGGGCAAAAAAGAAGGGAGACAGTTCTTAAATAATGACCTTTGCTTGGTTCTCTAGGGGTCTAAGTTAGCCCTGGTAGAAACTAGAGAATTCCCTTTATGACTAATCTCAGACCAGCGGGCTCAGCCAAGTGTGCAGCTTTCAGATTTAGAGACCTGGGTTTGACTCCTAATTCTGCTACTGACTAGCTGGGAGACTTGGGGTAAGTTATATGAACTTCCTCATTCACATGCGATAATAATACATGCCTTATTTAGGGAGTTGTTATGGGGCTTACATGAAATAAGACATGGAAAATATTTAGCATGGCACATAGAACATACTATTCCTGGAGCAAATGCTTCTGTAATTTTGAACACACTGAGAAATGAAAGAAAAACTAGAGACCAAAATATCATCTTATTTACTGATAAAGAAAGTCCAGACTGGAGAATCAGGTCTGATTGCCAAGTGGACTTGCCAGTGGGCAAGCTCAGCATTGTTTCTCAGCCATGGCCGGTGCATGATCAAGGCAGTCCCTCTTTATAGATGGCATGGATGCCATGGAGGAGAAGAGGAGGATTTGTGTTCCCCAAGAAGGGAAAGGAACATTACTCCAGCCAAAGTTGTCCATCAGGAAAAGCTCTCCACAAAACCCCAGGGACAAAATGAATAAAGAAGTGCAGACAAGCCAGTGGATATACTAATTGAGCTTCCATCATGAGAACTGAATATGAGGAGTCAAGAAATACTCACCACTAACATAATTTCTGAATAAATCTTAGCTATTATTATCACTGGAGTTCAAGTAAGAAATTTCAAAGTATACAGAAACATCCATGACTAACGTCTAATCTTACACAAATCCTACCTTGAGCTAATGATATTCCATGTTGAGGCTGCCTTTTAGTTGGGGTTTTAAATAGTCTTGCTATCAGCAAGTAATGACACTACAGCATCTTACTATGCTGATGGACAGTGACTGCAATGGGGAGGGGGGACTTGATAATACGGGTGAATGTTGAAACCACAATGTTGCTCATGTGAAACCTTCATAAGATTGTATATCAATTACCTTAATTTAAATAAATAAATAAATAAGTAGTCTTGCTATCAGATTATTTGTGCCCGTGGTTTGCCTCTATCAAGTTGTAGCTTCCTTTAGAAGCAAAGGCTATGCCTTGTGTGTCTTTATACTTCCCACAGTACCTTGCAGAGTCTTCACTAATAATTATTACAGTGATTGCTCATCTCACTGTGAATTTGTACAGCTTACAAAGCACTTCTGTGTTGAGGATCTCATTTGGTCTTTTCATGAGTTCTGAAATGGAGGGTGAGCAGAAAGAAAGAGGTTATTCGCCTCATTTCACATCTGAGGATGTTGAGGCTTAGCACAGCTGTGTAACTTGTCTGGCTAGTGAAACAGAGTGCCAAAATTTGATTCTGGAACTGAAATGTAGGTCACTGACTCTTAATTCAGTGTTCCTTACATTAATATTTTTTTATTTTACCTGAATGGAACTGATTTTCATGAACAGGTTGATCTAATACACATCATCCTAGGAGTCCCAGCAACACTCACACGACAAGTTAAATGCCTCAGATTTGTAGGGGTTGGAGGCTTGCTTCTCTTAGGGTTTCTGCTGAGGCTTCTGCCATTTATCATGGGTCATGAGTTGTTCTGATGGAAGGAGGAAGGGGGCTGAGCTGGAGGAGAATCAGAAAAAGTCTAATGGGATAGTACCAGCTGCAGAGGTGACCCTTACTGTTATGAAGGGAGAAGGCTTTGGACACTTACTAACATCTGTGATGGGTCTGGATATCTGAATCATCTCCCAGAGACCCAAAATACACTAAGAGAAAGGTGATTTTAGCAGTAAGACTAAATTAAGTTACTTTTTATCATGGGCATCATTGATTTGAACATTATCACTGCGCCACTAACACCAGACATACCCCATAGCATAATGGAAAGATGATATGGTAGAATAATGCCTCCCATCAATGTATCTACACTCTAATCCTTAGAGCATATGACTATGTGACTTCATTTGGCAGAAGGGAATTTGAAGATACGGTTAAATTAAAGAACTTGTGATTGGAAGACTATCTAATATTATTTTAGATTAGATTGTAATAACAACCATCTAAGTGAAAGGAGGCAGGAGAGTCATAGAAGAATATGTCACAATAAAAGTGGAGGTTGGACTGATACTTTTGCTTACCCCCAAAGAATGTAGGCTACTTCTAGAAGTTGGGAAAGGCAAGAGAAAAAAACGCTTCCCTAGAGTCAACAAACAGAAATTCAACAAGAAGAAATGCAGCACTGCCCTCACCTTGATTTTATCCTTGAGAGACACATTTTGGAATTCTGACCTCTAGTACTGCAAGATAATATTTTGTGTTGTTTTGTGACACTATGTGTTCATCAATGTTTTGCAGCAACAATGGGAAGCAAATACAAACCAAGGTTTACATTTGGGTACCTGAATTTAGTTGCCTCATACTTTGGGCAAGTTAGGTCTGAGTACTGGTTAATATTTATATGTTTATAATGGGATGATAATAGTATTTACTTCATTAGATTGTTGTGGGGATTAAATGAGATAACAAATGGAGGCTACTTTTGTGCACACTGTGCCCTAGAGCCAGCCATTTGAAGGGTTGGTAAAATGCCAGTAAATAAATAATCTTTGGTTTTTTTCTTACAACATTTCATCTTTGGTTTTTTCTTCCTTTGCAATATTTAATAAAAGTCATAGAATTTAACTTCTAATCTAAAAATTGCTGCTAATCCAAAAATATACTATATTTCACTTCAGAAGAAAGTGTATGCTTCGCATGTTGTATTTCTCCTACACAGAAGATGATTAGTTGGATCTGATTCACCTTGGGAATGGGAAGTAGGTTTTGGATAATATTACAGGTTACTTGAGAATGCAGAGAGAGGCTCAGAAAAAATAATCAGTACAAACCATGGGCTTTGTTAGCAAGATGGTTAAACTTTTCGAAAAGAGACTAGATTTTGAGGAAATTCCCAACCTACTAAATTATATAAACATGATACAGAAAAGAATGTCAGAAGGCCTTTACCTGGCACATTACCCCTTAACCTTTGACCTAGTGGCCAATTCTTCCTTGCCCTTCAGACCTCAGTTTATTCTTCTTTCTGGAAAGTGTTTCCTATCCCTGCAGCCTTCTAATCCTGTCTGGGCTACATGACCTGCTTTCTCATCCTTAAGACACCCTGAGATTAGTCCCAGTACCACTTTGTAACTGACCATTTTTCTTTTCCTGTCTTTCCCTCAGTCTTTGAATCCCATGGAAGAAGGGACTGTGCCCCTCTTGTTCACTATTATCACCATCTCTTAGTGCAAGCCTCAGTAAGTAAATACTTGAGGAAAGGAAGGATGGCAGGCTCTAGTCTGAGTCCTAGCCTGGATATTATAAGCCTTGTGAATTTGTCAATCTTCTAAGCATCTATTTCCTAATCCATAAACTATAATACATTTTCTGTCAGTTTTCAGGCATGTTATGAGGTTCAAGGAAGGTACAGAAGATCCTAGTATGCATGGTGGGCTCAGTAAGAACAGGACTTGACTTCAGATCCACACTGTGGCCACATTCCATCCTGCGTATACTTACTGAGTGTCTCCTACATTAAGCGCTGCTTTAGGATTTGAGCTTACAGTGCAAACACAACACACAGCATTTGTTTTCAAGAACCATAAAGGGCTAGTGCCTAGTTCAACAATAGCACAGCAAAGCTTGCCTCCTTCATCTGGGTAAAAGGATTCTCTTTTCATTATCCAAGAAGAAAACATTGCCAAAGACTAAGTGATAACCTGTATGAGGAATAAGGCAGTAACAGGCAGCATTTTTACCCTACACAATCAAAGACTAACGGGAGTAAGCATGCATGCAAATAGCCCAGAGGTAAGGATGCCTATGATCCCATCTCTAACATCAATCCCACCATTGTGTACTGGAGAATGAGCGGGTAGGAAGCCAGTGGGATCTCACTTTCTAGAACGAGATGGCATCTGAGTTCAGTAGAGCTTTCTGAGTAATTTAATTGTTAATTGTTAATAAATTGAGTATTTGCATATGCAAAGTGGATGTTATTCTGCATAGCTGCTTGTATGGGGGCTGAAAAGGAGGACTGATTACCAAGAAAACAGAAATGTGTGATGTAGAGTGTTTCAATCAGATAGCAGAGGAAGGACAGTGGGCAGTAACACTGTCAAGTTTACTGGGCCCTTCTATTTAAGATCTTCTTCCCATACCGGTGGAGATGAAGACTTGATTGGGATGAAAGAGCCATCTCAGGTTTGTGAGCAGCTATTTGCCAAGGCACAAAAAATAAAGAATAGAGAGAGGGGACGTTTGTTGCCCCTACCAGTTACGATCCTGCCAACACCTTCCTGTGTGATTAGAGTGTGGAAAAATCCCAGTGGCTTCCATTTAATATCCACACATTTGGGATTTGTATCCCTGGGTATGAGTTATTTTTGTTGTAGGAAATATTATAGTTGCAATATCTCAACCTTTTCCTCCTCCTTCCCTTCCTCCCATCTTTCCTTCCTTCCCTGATTCGTTGAGGTATAACTGACATACAATAAACTGCACATATTTAAAGTGTACAATTGAGTTTTGATATATGTATATGTCTGTAAAACCTTCATCAAGTCAAGAATATTCGTACATCCATCACCTCCAAAAGTTTCCTCCTGGCCCTCTGGAATCCCTTCCTCCCTTCCTTCCCCCTTCTCCGACACCAGGACTGCTGAACTGCTTTCTGTCACTGTAGATTAATTCACATTTTTTAGAATCTTATAAAAGTAGAATCAGTATGTGCATTTTTTTTTGCCTGGCTGCTTTTACTCAACATTATCTTGAGGACCATTTGTACTGTTGCATATGTTAGTTTCTTCTTTTTAATTGCTCATTGGTAATCCATGGTGCAGATGTACTACAACTTGTTTGTGTATTCGCTTGATAAATATTTGAGTTGTTCCCAATTTGGGGCATTTACAAATAAGCTGCTGTGTACATTTGTGTAGTCATAGGCTCTATTTTCTGTTGGTCTGTTCATTTTTCTGCCTTCACTCATTTCCCATAGATTGAGACTAATGTAAGTTACAGCCAGTGGATAAATACCAAAAGGGTACACAGAATATTTGATTCTGTGTTCTATAAATTTTCTTTCATGAGCAATTGAGTAATAGGAGAAGCTATCAGGAGCTTCTTGGAGGTTTTGAGAATTCTAAATATTTAAACATAAGGTAATGATGCATAAAGATTATAATGCATGAACCTGAACAGTGAAAATGAGATAGAACTTCCTAAATATTTGAACTATTTAAGAGTAGTTTGGGATTTCATTAGAATAAATGAGCTTCAAGTTAGGAATGGCATGCAACAGGAACCTGGGCAAACACTCACAGGGGATATTTATCTTCAGTTCCTTTCCATCCATAAGTATGTATTGAATGTGTACAGTGTGCCAGACACTGGGGCTATGAAGACAGGTAAATCATAAGAAGCTCACAGCCTAGGTGGGGAGACTGGCAGGTGGGCAGTCACTTGCATTATGGTATAAGAAGCATTTTGTAATAAGTGCATATAGAGAGTGCCAAGAGGCATGTCCTCAGGGACATCTGGCCCGTGGAGGGGACAGAACAGTCAGCAGAGGCTTCCAAGAGGAGGAGGTACTCTCACTCTACATGAAGGGAAGCAGGGCAAGACATGGGTGGAAGTTCATGGGAAGAGAGGTGGCACAAGCAATGAGAGTAGCATGTGCAAAGGTCTGGAGTTCCCAGAAAGCATGAAATGATGGGAAAAGGCAAGTTTGGGGTACTGGGAACATGATAGAGATGAGGGGAAATCCCAGGGTTAAAATATAAAGAGCTGGTACATCATGCTAAGGAGCTTGGCAGTAGGGATCTCTAGAAAGGGCTGGAGGTGGACCTAGACTCAGGTGGGTTTTAGAAAAACAAATATTTACATCAAAATATTCTTTTTCTCCCTTCATATTTAATTTAAGATGTGAGCTATAATATGAACACATTGGGAAAGTGCCAACAACACGAGATAATAAACATAGGTGTCAACTGAGTGGTACAGAAAAGAACTGGGACATTCTAGAGAAGTTTCAGAACAGCAGTTGAAAAGAAAATTTGATGCGACTCTGTGTGGCCCGGATTTGCACAGCCCGTCCTCTCCCAGACTACCATAACATGTGATCACTTTACTAATGTGCATCCCATCTGGTGTATATGGAAGCCGTACGGAGGTAAGGAACCTGAGCATAGCCCATCAAACTCCACTGCCCAGCTGGCAGCTTCCATGGATGCAGCTCAGACCACTGACGGTGCACGTGCACTCTCCCCATAGCACCGCAGATCAGGAGGAGTAATTTTATTCGAATAACAGTAGTTCAAAACTCTCAGTAAACTAAGGTGGATTGGACTTGACTGGAATAGGCTGAGTTGGGAAGAAGGTAATGGTAGAGATGGTGAGGGGTAGGGTTTCCTGGAGTTGGGAAATGAATAATATATATGGAAAAAGAGTTGATTTTAATAGGAGTAGCATGAAAGCAATACAAATGGTATAAATCTGGACAGTGGTAGGTAGTGCCCAGATTGTGGATCTTTGCTTATCTGCTTACATATTCGGAAGTCCAAGGAGGAGCTCTCATGACTTGGGTGGGGCAGTGGAAGTCGACGCGTTGACAAGCAGCGTGATGTGGTAGTTTACATCTGGCCACTGCAATAGTGGGTCCTGAAGATGCAATTTGGAGACTTCGTCACTTTGGGCAATTTATTTAAACTCTGAAAGTTGGTTTCAAAATGTATAAAATTGGGATAATAAAATAATAATACTAACATCATAAGATTATTGTGAGAATTATAGGAGATAATGGGAAAAAAAGTGCCTAGTCTAATTCTTAGAGGATTGTAAGCTCTCTCTATAAGTATCAGGGTTTGTTGACAGTGATAATTATTATCAGTAGCCTTTATTTAAGAAGGAAAGCAGTACTTCTATACTGAGATTCTACATTTTAACATATTATTCTCTTACCACATGGCATTTAAATTTTTTTAAGATTTCTAAAATTGTAACACTTGCTAACATAGCCTGAAGCCTCAAATATAATAAATGAGCACCACTTAAAAATCCAAACAAGCCCCCAAACATATAAAAAAGAGAAGTATCTTATATATAATGATGAAGAATTAAAAACAGCCTTTCTGGAGACAATAAATGACATAGAAACTACAGAAGAGGAATACAGAGAAGCTGAGGCACAGAGAGAAAAAAGGATCTCGAAAAATGAAAGAATATTGAGAGAACTGTGTGACAAATCCAAGCGGAAGAATACTCGCATTATAGGGATACCAGAAGAAGAAGAGAGAGAGAAAGGGATAGAAAGTGTCCTTGAGGAGGTAGTTGCTGAAAACTTCCCCAATCTGGGGAAGGATATAGTCTCTCAGGCCATGGAGATCAACAGATCTCCCAACACAAGGGACCCAAAGAAGACAACACCAAGACACATAGTAATTAAAATGGGAAAGATCAAGGATAAGGACAGACTGTTAAAAGCAGCCATAGGCAGAAATAAGATCACATACAAAGGAAAGCCCATCAGGCTAACATCAGACTTCTCAGCAGAAACCTTACAGGCAAGAAGGGAGGGGCATAATGTATTTAATGCCATGAAGCAGAAGGTCCTGGAACCAAGATTACTTTATCCAGCAAGACTATCATTTAAATTTGAAGGAGGGATTAAACAATTTCCAGATAAGCAAAAGCTGAGAGTTTACCTCCCACAAACCATCTCTGCAGTATATTTTGGAAGGACTGCTATATATGGAAGTGTTCCTAGGGTTGGATAGCTGTCTGTCACCAGAAGTAGTAAAACCATGGGAGGGGGGGTGGAGCAGCTGATTGCGAGGCAAATGCAAACTTAAATTGACTATCCCCAAAGTCAATCAAGGGATAGACAAAAAGTCAGAATTTGATACCTAGTATATAAAGAATGAATGAGCAAGAAAAAGGAGGAGAAATAGAAAAGAATCTTTATATTGTGTTTGTAACAGCATACTAAGTGAGTTAAGTTAGACTCTTAGATAGTAAGGAAAGTAACCTGGAACCTTTGGTAACCACGGATTTAAAGCCTGAAATGGCAATAAGTACAGACCTATTGATAATCACCCTAAATGTAAATGGACTGAATGAATCAATCAAAAGACATAGAGTCACTGAATGGATAAAACAATAGACCCATCTATATGCTGCTTACAAGAGACTCACCTCAAACCCAAAGACATGTACAGACTAAAAATCAAGGGATGGAAAAAGGTATTTCATGCAAACAACAGGGAGAAAAAGCAGGTGTTGCAGTACTAGTATCAGACAAAATAGACTTCAAAACAAAGGAAGTAACGAGATAAAGAAGGACACTACATAATGATAAAGGGCTCAGTCCAACAAGAGGATATAACCATTATAAATACATATTCACCCAACACAGGAGCACAAGCATATGTGAAACAAATACTAACAGAACTAAACGAGGAAATAGAATGCAATGCATTCATTTTAGGAGACTTCAACACACCATTCACTCCAAAGGACAGATCCACCAGACAGAAAATAAGTAAGGACACAGAGGCACTGAACAACACACTAGAACAGATGGTCCTAATAGACATCTATAGAACTCTACACCCAAAAGCAACAGGATACACATTCTTCTCAAGTACAAATGGAACATTCTCCAGAATAGACCACACACTAGGCCACCAAAATAGCCTCAGTAAGTTCCAAAATATTAAAATCCTACCAACCAACTTTTCAGATCAAAAAGGTATAAAACTAGAAATAAATTGTACAAAGAGCGCAAAAAGGCTCACAAACACATGGAGGCTTAACAACAACCTCTTAAATAGTCAATGGATCAATGACCAAAATATAATGGAGATCCAGCAATGTATGGAAATAAATGACAACAACAACACAAAGCCCCAACTCCTGTGGGATGCAGTGAAAGCAGTCTTAAGAGGAAAGTATAACAATCCAGGCATATTTAAAGAAGGAAGAAGAAACCCAAATGAATAGTCTAACATCACAATTATAAAAATTGGAAAAAGAAGAACAAATGAGGCCTAAAGTCAGCAAAAGGAGGGACATAATAACGACCAGACAAGAAATAAACAAAATTGAGAAGAATAAAACAATAGAAAAAAATCAATGAAACCAAGAGCTGGTTCTTTGAGAAAATAAACAAAATAGATAAGCCTCTAGCCAGACTTATTAAGAGAAAAAGAGAATCAACACACATGAACAGAATCAGAAACGAGAAAGGAAACATCACAACGGACCCCACAGAAATACAAAGAATTATTAGAGAGTATTATGAAAACCTATATGCTAACAAGCTGGGAAACATAGGAGAAATGGACAACTTCCTAGAAAAATACAACCTTCCAAGACACACAAAGGAAGAAACACAAAATCTCAACAAACCAATTACCAGCAAGGAAATTGAAGAGGTAATCAAAAAACTACCAAAGAACAAAACACTCAGACCAGAATGGATTTACCTCAGAATTTTATCAGACATAGAGAGAAGACATAATACCCATTCTCCTTAAGGTTTTCCAAAAAACAGAAGAGGAGGGAATACTCCCAAACTCATTCTATGAAGCCAACATCACCCTAATACCAGAACCAGGCAAAGACCCCACCAAAAAAGAAAATTACAGACCAATATCCCTGATGAATGTAGATGCAAAACTACTCGATAAAATACTAGCAAACCGAATTCAAAAATATATCAAAAGGATCATACACCATGACCATGTGGGATTCATCCCAGGGATGCAAGGATGGTACAACATTTAAAAATCCATCAACATCATCCACCACATCAACAAAAAGAAGGACAAAACCACATGATCATCTCCATAGACACTGAAAAAGCATTCGACAAAATTCAACACCCGTTCATGATAAAAACTTTCAATAAAATGGGCATAGAGGGAAAATACCTCAACATATTAAAGGCCATATATGATAAACCCACAGCTAACATCATACTGAACAGCGAGAGGCTGAAAGCTTTTCCTCTGAGATCGAGAACAAGACAGAGATGCCCACTCTCCCCACTGCTATTTAACATAGTACTGGAGGTCCTAGACATGGCAATTAGACAAAACAAAGAAATACAAGAAATCCAGATTGGTAAAGAGGAAGTTAAACTGTCATTATTTGCAGATGACATGATATTGTACATAGAAAACAATAAAGACTCCAATCCAAAATTACCAGAATTAATACTGGAATTCAGCAAAGTTGCAGGATACAAAATTAGAACACAGAAATCTGTAGTGTTTTTTTAACTAATAGAAAGAGGAATCAGGAAAACAATTCCATTCACAATAGCATCAAAAAGAATAAAATACCTAGGAATAAACCTAACCAAAGAAGTGAAAGATCTAAACACTGAAAACTATAAGACACTCTTAAGAGAATTTAAAGAGGACACCACCAAATGAAAACTCATCCCATGCTCTTGTCTAGGAAGATTTAATATAGTCAAAATGGCCATCCTGCCCAAAGCAATGTACAGGTTTGATGCAATTCCTGTCAAATTACCAACAACATTCTTCAACGAACTGGAATAAATAGTTCAAAAATTCATATGGAAACACCAAAGACCCCGAATAGCCAAAGCAATCCTGAGAAAGAAGAATAAAGTGGGGGTGATCTCACTCCCCAACTTCAAGCTCTACTACAATGCCACAGTAATCAAGACAATTTGGTACTGGCACAAGAACAGAGCCACAGACCATTGGAACAGATTAGAGAGTCCAGACATTAACCCAAACATATATGGTCAATGAATATTCGATAAAGGAGCCATGGACATACAATGGGGAAATGAAAATCTCTTCGACAGATGGTGCTGGCAAAACTGGACAGCAAATGTAAGAGAATGAAACTGGATCGCTGTCTAACCCAATACACAAAAGTAAATTCAAAATGGATAAAGGACTGGAATGTAAGTCATGAAACCATAAAACTCTTAGGAAAAAGCATAGGCAAAAATCTCTCGGACATAAACACGAGTGACTTCTTCATGAACATATCTCCCCGGGCAAGGAAAACAGAAGCAAAAATGAACAAAATGGACTATATCAAGCTGAAAAGCTTCTGTACAGCAAAGGACACCATCAATAGAACAAAAAGGTATCCTACAGTATGGGAGAACATATTCATAAATGACAGATCTGATAAAGGGTTGACATCCAAAATCTATAAAGAGCTCACACACCTCAACAATCAACAAGCAAAAAATCCAACTAAAAAATGGGCAGAGGAGCTGAATAGACAGTTCTCTATAGAAGAAATTCAGATGGCCAACAGACACATGAAAAGATGCTCCACATCGCTTGTCATCAGAGAAATGCAAATTAAAACCACAATGAGATATCATCTCACACCAGTAAGGATGGCTACCATCCAAAAACAAACACCAACACATGTTGGCAAGGTTTCGGAGACAGGGGAACCTTCCTGCACTGCTGGTGGGAATGTAAATTAGTTCAACCACTGTGGAAAGCAGTATGGAGGTTCCTCACAATGCTCAAAATAGACTTACCATTTGACCCAGGAATTCCACTTCTAGGAATTTACCCTAAGAATGCAGAAGCTCAGATTGAAAAAGACAGATGCACCCCTATGGTTATCGCAGCACTATTTACAATAGCCAAGAAATGGAAGCAACCTAAGTGTCCATCAGTAGATGAATGGATAAAGAAGATGTGGTACATATATACAATGAAATATTATTCAGCCATAAGAAGAAAACAAATCCTACCATTTACAACAACATGGATGGAGCTAGAGGGTATTATGCTCAGTGAAATAAGCCAAGTGGAGAAAGACAAATGCCAAATGATTTCACCAATCTGTGGAATATAAGAACAAAGTAAAAAGTGAAGGAACAAAACAGCAGCAGAATCACAGAACTCAAGGATGGACTAAGAGTTACCAAAGGGAAAGAGACTGGGGAGAATGGGAGGGCAGGGAGGGATAAGCGTCGGGAAGAAGAAAGGGGGTATTATGATTACCATGTATAATGTGGGGGGTGGGGGAAGGGGGAGAGATGTTCAACACAGAGGAGACAAGTAGTGATTGCACAGTGTCTGGCTATGCTGATGGACAGTGACTGTAATGGGGTTTGTGGGGGGGACTTGGGGTAGGGGAGAGCCTAGTAAACATAATGGTACTCATGGAGTTGTAGACTAATGATAAATAAATAACAAATAAATTAGTAAGTAGGTAAGTAAATACATACATACATACATAAGAGAATGCAGAAGCACAGTTAAAAAAGACATGTGCACACCAACGTTTGTCAAAGCACTATTCACAAAACCAAGCAAAGTGTCCATCAGTAGATGCACTAATAAAGAAGATGCGGTACATATACACAATGGAATATTATTCAGACATAAGAAGAAAACAAATACTACCATTTGCAAACAACATGGATGGAGCTAGAGGGTATTATGCTCAGTGAAATAAGCCAAGTGGAGAAAGACAATTACCAAATGATTTCACTCATATGTGGAGTATAAGAACAAAGAAAAACTGAAGAAACAAAACAGCAGCAGAATCACAGAAACCAAGAGTGGACTAACCTTTACCAAAGGGAAAGGGACTGCGGAGGATGGGTGTGAAGGGACAGATAAGGAAGGGGAAAAAGAAAGGGGGCATTATGATTAGCATGTATAGTGTGGGGGGGCATGGCGAGAGCTGTGCAACACAGAGAAGATAAGTAGTGATTTTACAGCAACTTACTACGCTGATGGACAGTGACTGGGAAGGGGTATGTGGGGAGATCTTGGTGAAGGGGGGAGCCTAGTAAATATGATGTCCTTCATTTAACTATAGATTAATGATACCAAAATAAAAAATAATTGTAAATTGAATTAAGAAGTGGAGAAAAGTGAAGAGATGTTTCATAAAACAAGGTATACAAATGGCCAATAAGTACATGGAAAAACATTCAGCAACATTAGTCATCAAATAAATGCAAACCTAAATGACATAGTGACATCACAATTACGTCAGAATGATTAAAATTTAACAAACTGACACCGCGAGACATCAACTGTTGATCAAACTGGTGGGCATGTAAAATGGTATACCATTTCTGGGAAAAAGATCCAGCACTTTGGATAAACTTAAAAACATACTGACCTTATGGTCCAGCAATTCCACTTGTAGGCTTTTACCCAAATGAAAATGGGTGCTTATGGTTACAAAAAGACCTATATCCAAACCTTCTCAGAGAGGCTTTATTCATAATAGGCAAAACTAAAAACAGACTTTAAAAAATCTGTGGTTTATTTTTACAATGAAGTACTACTCATCAATAGAAAGGCCTGAATCACCAATATAAGATGATTGAATCTCACAGACATGCTGAGTAAAAAACCTTATGCAAAAAAAAACCAAAAAACTTACAACTGCAGGCATGCCGCTCGGGCGGTGGGCATGGGCGTGGCTGAGGGCGCCACGGAGCAGAGGCAGGCGGCGGCGAGGGGCGGGCACACCGGACGCGGGGAGCTGTCAGCGGCCGCTCTCGCAGGGCCGCCGCGCTGGCTGTACACTTTGCACCGTATGAAGGCTTTGAGGGAACTTCGGCCGCGGGAGTGGCGGTGGAGGCGGCGGCGGGCAGCCGCTTCCTGTGGAGGGAGGAGCGTTCGTCTGAGCGAGGCCAGGCAGGAGGCCTATCCTCAAGCGCCTCCCGAGCCCGCGCCCAAACCCGCTGGTCCCCAGCCCGGCGGTTCCTCGCTGGACGCCCGCCAGGAGCTCACCCTGCTGTAACCCTCACATCTCTGATTTTTTTTTTCAGGGTCTCATTATTATCTAGTCAGGAATACACGGGTTTTATTTTCAGTATCATTAATCAACAATTATATGAGCAATATTATGGTTAGTAGACTCCCCAGATCATCAAGTCCCCCACCTACCACATACCCTATTAGAGTCACCGTCCATCAGCATAGTAAGATACTAAAGAATCAGTACTTGAATTCTCTGGTGGAACCCCTCCCACATTATGTGAGCAAATCATAATGCCCCATTTGCACCCTTCTCCTTCCCTTCCCAACCAGACTTCCTAGTCCTTTACCTTTGGTAAACTGGTGATGGGGGGAGTCTAGTAAACATAATGTTACCCATGTAATTGGAGATTAATGATAAACACATAATTAAATAACTAAATAATTGATAGAATGCAGCAGCCCAGTTTAAAAAAGACATGTGCACCTCTATGTCTATCACAGCACTATTCACAATAGCTAAGCTAAGTGTCCATCAGAAGATAAGCAGTGGAATATTATTCGGCCACATGAAGAAAAGAAATCCTACCATTTGAAACAACATGGATGGTGCTAAAGTGTATCATACTGTGAAATAAGCCAGGCTGTGAAAGACAAGTATCAAATGATTTCAACAACCTCTGTTGAAGGAGAGCCAAGATAAACTGAATGAACAAAACAGCACCAGATTCACAGAACCCAAGAATAGACTAGCAGTTACCAAAGGGAAAGGGACTGGGGTGGATAGTTCAGAATGGAGGGATAATGGGAGAGGGAAAGAAAACGTGCATTGTGATTAGCACACATAATGTGGGAGGGAGGGGGTCACAGGGAGGGCTGTACAACACAGAGAAGACAAGTAGTGATTCTACAGTATCTTAACTATGCTCATGGACAGTGACTGCAATGGGCTATCTGGGGGTATCTTCTTGATGGGGGGAGTCTAGTAAACATAATGTTACTCATGTAGTTTTAGACTAATGAGAAATAAAGAAAGAATAAATAAGTACATAAATGAATACATATATACATACATACATAAAAAACAAATAATAGAATGAAGCAGCCCATTTTATAAAAGACATGTGCACCCCTATGTTTATTACAGCACTATTCACAATAGCCAAGCTAAGTGTCCATCAGCAGATGAACAGTGCAATATTATTAGGCCATATGAAGAAAACAAATCCTACCATTTGCAACAACATGGATGGAGCAAGAGGGTATTATGCTCAGTGAAATAAACCAGGCAGAGAAAGACAAGTATGAAATGATTTCACTAACCTGTGGAGAAGGATAACCAAGACAAACTAAATGAGCAAAACAGCACCAAATTCACAGAATCGAAGAATGGACTAACATTTACCAAAGGGAAAGGGACTATGGTGAATAGTTGGGAGTGGAGGGATAGGGGAAGAGGGAAAGAAAGCACGCATTGCAATTAGCATGTATAATGTGGGAGGGGGTTCACAGGGAGGGCTGTACAACACAGAAAAGATAAGTAAGTTATTCTACAGTATCTTACTATGCTCATGGACAGTGAGTGCAATAGATTAGCTTGGGGCATCTTCGTGATGGGGGTAGTTTAGTAAACATAATGTTAATCATCTAATTGTATATTAATGACAGAAAGATAGATAGATAGACAAGATACTTAATGGCAAGTATTAAAATTAAGAACTGAACACTAATGAAATATTATTGTTTAGTCTACAGATGTTCAGATTTGCTTAAGTGTCCCAACAATGCCCCTTTTAGCAAAATAAAACATGTTTTTTTCCTGGCTGGGGATCAGTTGTTTCCATTCATCTGGAAGAGTACCTCAGTCTGTCTTTGTCTTTAGTGACTGACAATTTTGAGGAGTGCAAGCCAGTAATTTTGTAGACTGTCCCTCAGTATGTGTTTGTCTGATGTGCGTTCAAGAGGAAATTCCAGCTGTGTGAATATTGGTCATGATGGTACTTCGCAATTGGTTAGTGTTTTTAGTACCTTTTCATGAGGCACACGCAGCCTGTCTAATTTGCAGGAGGTGCTTCTTTTCACCATAGGATAGTGTGTGCCATGGTTTCCCACCACAACGTTAATATTTCGCTCTTTGAAATAGTACCTGTTGGGAGATACTTGGAGACCAAGTAACGTAAAGTTGATTCCAGGGTACTTGCTCCCCCTAGTATTGCCAAGGTTACAATGACAGTGGCAGACAGCGTGTCAGCTCTGGTGGCTGTTTCCCAGGACCAATTTCTGTCTTCCCCCTAGATTGTATGCCTTGTATTAGCACAATGCCTGGCACACAGTAAATGGCAGTTTCTTACCTGATTCATTTCTTTTATGTCAGCAATTAGAATGTGTATTGTAATTATCTGCCTATATGTCTTTCCCATAGACTGTGAGCTTGTTGAGAGTAGTCATCATGGCTTATTGCTTTTCTGTCCCCAGTGTCTGTCACATATTATTAGGTGCTTGAAAATTACATGTTTCAATTAGTGGCATGCAGCAGACGCTAGGAGAGAAGGTAAGGGCTACAAGTCAATCAGCGGACTGCACTTTCCCTGCTCTAAGTGGAAGTGACGGCAAGGGTAGCGGAAGACGCGGCCGGCGCAGACCGCGTGGAAACCCACACATCTCAGCCTCCGCGCTGGCGGTTGGGCCTCAGAATTCCGCGGGTGGGGAGGATAGTGGTACGGGACACCGAAAACCGATTTCTGTGCTCCCGGCATTCCACGTAGATGGTGCTTACCTTTGACCCTTCTCTCCCTTCCTACAAATCCGGGCTTCTGCTGCTACTAGTCCTGGGAAGATGGTGGCTGCTGCTGTCGTGCTGCCTGTCGAGTGGATAAAGAACTGGGAGTGTCCAGGTTGGAGGCGGGCGCGGGCCGGGGCATCAACTACGCTCTCACCTGTGCTGAGAGGTTGGGAGAGGGGTGGCAGTGCTCCTTCCCCCATCGCGCAACGGGCGGGGATGGTTGTATTGGAGTTTCGAACTCGGAGAGGGGCGGTGCTGGTCACCGCCGCTGACCTCCTTCCTTCCCTGGTCTCCTGAAATCCCCATAAAAGGCTTTTCCCGCGACCCCCGAGGTGGCGGACAGAAGAGACAGCAGGCACAGGTCTCACAACAGGGTTTATTATCTGCAAAGACAAAAGTGGCTGCCTCAGAGCTGAAATGAGAGCAGCAGCTAGCGTGGGGGCTCCCTGGCCTATATACTCTCTTGAGGAGAGGAAGTTGGTCAGGTGTTTTCTGAGAAGCGTTGCCTTACAGGGAAATGGAAACAAGTTTGTTGGGGCTGTTTTTCTTGGCAGGTGGCTCTCGGATGTGGGTGTTCTCATTCATTACATTCCCACGTTTTGTTTATGGTATTCTGAGAGGGAGTATTGGTACTGGCAAAAATGGTCGGCGATCGTCTTTTCTTAGCTACTTCTTGCGGGTTTAGGACGGAGGTTCTCTGCTGGTGTAAAGTTCTCTGTTGGTATGGAAAAGAAGAAAAGAGAAGAGGAGGGATGGTGTGTAAGTCTGCCCTCGAAGGTCTCTCAGCAATTGGAGGTGGTGCCCGTGTCTGAGTCTCTGTGCATCTGGTCTTCTTGAGTCTTTAACCGTTAGTAGTCTTGGGTCAGCATTTGGTTGATGGTTTGATTGGTGATTTTAGAGATTTGAGTAAGGAGTAAGGCTCGGAGGCAGTTGAGGAAGCAGGGGGCTAGTAGGAGTAGGGCACAAACAGCTAGTAGGGGTGAGAGAAGAGGTGAGAGAAGATTTAGAAAATGGTCAGGAAAGGGCCATCTCGGGCTGCTATTGGGATTTCTTCTCTTATTAAGGAGTTCTTTTGAGAGGTTAGTTAGCCGCTAGATATTGTATTCAATTTTACCTGATTGGTTAACATAGTAGCAGCACTCTTCTTGTAAGAAGAGGCATGTTCCGCCTTTTTCCGCAGTTAGGAGATCTAAGGCCCTCCTATTCTGTAGGGTAACTTCTGCTAGAGAGGAAAGTTGGAGTTGGAGACTGAATGGATTGAGCAGTGACTTCTACAGTAGTTGCTAGCTTGTTGGTGAGGTCGAAGAGGTCTTGAGTGAAACGGTGGGAGGATAATAATGAGTGGGATAGACTCCCTGATGGTAGCCCAGCAGCTGTCATAGCTGTGATGAGGCTCGCCCCGACTAATCAGACTCGGTGTCTGTGTGGGAGTGCTGCAGGGATTTTGTGATGATAATTTTCCCTCTCCCGTCTGGGGGATTGATGTTGTGGAGGCCTACTGCTGCGATTCGGTCTGAGTGTCAGGATGTGGAGTTGTTAATGGTGAAGGTGACATTGGGTTTATTATTAGATGACACAGGCGGGTGGGATTTATTCCCCATGCTCCAGTGTGTTTTACAGTGGGGTAGGAGTAGTGCTATTTACAGCTCCACGAGGGGCACCCCACCCACCCGTTGGGATCACTTCTGCAGAGATACTTGGCAAAGATGTTGTGGGCAGAAAGAGGACAGCTATGGTCTACGCAGGTTTCGAGGTCATTAAAGGTTAGGGAGATAGATGGGCAGTTTGAGAGAGGACATGAGGAGGAATTTAAGAGTTTACTTTTTTCTCCATCGTGAAGTTTCCAGACTTCAAAGGTGTACTGGCCAGGGGGAGAAGTACAGTTTTTTGGGAGGGATGTGTGAATGAGAAGAGAGAGAAGGAGGGATGAGATTAGGCTAGATGGCATCTTTCTTTCAGGATAGGAGGACGCACGAGAGTGTTTATTCTTCAGCGATGGGTGCACGAGGAGTGGAGCGGATCTTCTTGGGTTTGAGGGTCAACGGTCCAGTAGAGGTCATTGAATGATGGTCTATGGGATGAGAGTGGGGAGGAGAGGAGTGGTAATGTTTGACACGAGAGTTATGGAGACAGTATGGAAAGTTGGCTAACTTTACTGCTGTGGGGGTTGTGAGTATGGCTTGGTAGGAGCCCTGCCATTTGGGGGTTGGGGGTTATGTTTTTTATGAGGAGAGGTGATAAAAACTCTGTCGCCTATGTGATAGGTGTTCATGGAATGCTGCACTGGGGCAGGAGTGAGAAAGTTGGCATGAGAGCAAAGGAGGTTTCTTATAAGTTGGAGAAGAGGTGTCATGTAGGCGGGGGGCAGTTGAGGGGGGCTGGAAGGATTCCTGGAGGAAGACTGGCCTTATGTATAGGAGCTGGAAGGGAGATAGGAGGGTGGGTTTTTTTGGTAAGCTACATAATCTCAAGAGTGCGAGAGGAAGGAGGTGAATCCAGTCTAGGTGAAGTTCGAGGGATAGTTTGGTGAGTATACTCTTTAGAGTCCTGTTCTTTCTTTCTACTTTTCCTGAGGATTGGGGGTGATATGGGATGTGGAAATGCCAGGGAATGCCAAGTGATTGGACTAGGGGTTGGGTAATTTCAGAAACGAATTCTGGGCTATTATCTGATTCTATGAATGTGGGAATGCCGCAACGACGGATGATGTCACTGAGGAGGAGTTTGGAGGCAGTAGAGGCTTTCTTGCTGGTAGTGGGGAAGGCTTCAACCCAGCCGGTAAATGTGTCTACTAGGACTAGGAGGTATTTGTGTTTTCTATCGAGGGCATGTGAGTAAAATCAATTTGCCAATCGGGGCCTGGCAGATGCCCTCAGGCTTGTTGGGAGGGAAAAGTGGGTTTGTGAGATGAGGTACTAGGACTGGTTTTTAGCAAACTTCACATGATGAGGCGAGATGCTGTAGGAATTTGATATTGTTCGGTGAGAGGGGGATGAAAGGTTTCACGTACTGCTGAAGCATGTGTGCGTCTGCATGAAATAGTTTATGTAAGTAGGTAAAAAGGGATTGAGGCATAGGGATTGAAGAGGGGTATTTTGGGGAGTGGTGAAGAGGAGTTTTGCTGCTGTTAGGGTTGCCTTTTTTGTTGCTTCATCAGCTTGGTTATTACCCAGAGATGGTGGATTGGTCTGTTTGGTGTGCTTTGCAATGGACTAGGCCTATAGCCTTTGGGAGCTGTGATGCTTTGAGAAGTGTGGTGATGTGAGGGTGGTTTGTGATTGAGGTCCCTTTTGTGGTAAGGAGGCCCCTCTCTTTCCAGATGGCTGCATGGGAGAGAAAAATGTGGAAGTCATACTTGGAGTCAGTGTAGATTGTAAGAGAAGAATTACTGGCAGGAGTAAAGGCTCTAGTTATAGCAATACGTTTGGCTTACTGGTTAGTGGTGTTGGAAGGAAGGGTTTGGGCCTCAGTAACTTCAGTGAGAGATACTACTGCATATCCTGCAATGCGGGTATGGTTATGGATAAAAGAGCTCCCGTCCGTGAACCAGGTATAATGGGCTTGAGGGAGGGCTCCCTCCTGCAGATGTGCGGGGTGAGGGACTCACTTGCTTAGGTGTTACATACAAGAATGGGGAGTGTAAGGGGATGGGTGTTGTGCAGATAGAAGGTTGGCTAGATTGTGAGGGGGGAAGGTTGCAAAGGTAAGAGAGGGATCTTCAATGAGGGATGTTTGAAGGGTTAGGATTCGGCAGGGGGGTAGCGTTTGAAATCCTCTGTAAGTGAGAAGTTCTATGAGGTGGTGTGGGGAACACATATGCGTGAAATCATTTGGTACTTGTCTTTCTCTGCCAGGCTTATTTCACTGAGCATAATGCCCTCTACCTCCATGCATGTTGTTGCAAATGGTACAATTTGTTTTATTCTTATGGCTGAATAATATTACATTGTGTATATGTACCACATCTTCTTTATCCATTCATCTACTGATGGACACTTAGGTTGCTTCCATTTCTTGGCTATTGTAAATAGTGCTGCGATAAACATAGGGGTGCATGTGTGTTTTTCAATCTGGGCTGCTGTTATTCTTAGGGTAAATTCCTAGAAGTGCAATTCCTGGGTCTAATGCTATTTCTATTTTGAGCTTTTTGAGGAACCTCCATTGTGCTTTCCACAATGGTTGAACTAATTTACATTCCCACCAACAGTGTAGGAGGGTTCCCCTTTCTTCACAACCTCGCCAACATGTGTTGTTGTTTGTCTTTTGGATGGTAGCGATCCTTACTTGTGTGAGGTGATATCTCTTTGTGCTTTAAATTTGCATTTCTCTGATGACTAGCAATGTGGAGCATCTTTTCATGTGTCTGTTAGCCATCTGAATTTCTTCTTTGGAGAACTGTCTGTTCAGCTCCTGTGCCCATTTTTTAATTGGATTATTTACTTTTTTGTTGAGGTGCATGAGCTCTTTATATATTTTGGATGTCAACCCTTTATCGGATCTGTCATTTATGAATATATTCTCCCATACTGTAGGCTGCCTATTTGTTCTGTTGATGGTGTCCTTTGCTGTACAGAAGCTTTTCAGTTTGATGTAGTCCCACTTGTTCATTTTTGCTTTTGTTTCCCTTGCCCAGGGAGATAAGTTCATGAAGAAGTCACTCATGTTTATGTCCAAGAGATTTTTGCCTATGATTTTTCCTAAGAGTTTTATGGTTTCATGACTTACATTCAGGTCTGATCCATTTCGAATTTACTTTTGTGTATGGGGTTAGACAATGGTCCGGTTTCATTCTCTTACATGTAGCTGTCCAGTTTTGCCAGCACCATCTGTTGAAGAGGCTGTCATTTCCCCATTGTATGTCCATGACGAACAGGAGCATTCTTATTCAAGTATCTTGGTGTACACATTGTGTGTTTTGTTGGGTATATATTGAGGTGTACAATTACTGGGTTCTAGATTGTGATTAACTTCAGCTCTGGTGGATACTGTCAAACTATTTGAAAATATACTCCCCTCAGCAGTGTATGACAGACAGTTTACTTTGCTTCACATCCTGGCTACCATTTAATATTGTCGGACTTGAAATTTTTGGTCAATATGATAAGTATGTAATGGTATTTTATTGGGGCTTATATTTTCATGGGCATCTTATTATATGTTATTGGTCATTTAGATTTCTGGTTTCTTGTAAAAGGCCAATTTATATCTTTTCCCACTTTTTTATTGGATTGTTTTGCATTTCTTACATTGATCTGTAGTTTTTATGTAGTCTGTATTTGTGCCCTTTGTTGGTTACATTGTGTGTGGAAAATATGTTGTTATTCTTTGGCTAGCATTTCTGCTTTTATAATAGTGACTTTGGAAGAACAAAAGTTACTCGTTTTAATGTGGCCCAGTTTATCAGTCTTTTGCAGTATGATTAGTACTCTTTTGTGTTTAGCAGTCTTTCCCCATTCCAACGTTAGTGAATTTAATCCTCTTATGATTTTCTGGAAACACATTATTTTGCTTTTCATTTTTAGGTTTTACCTGACTAGAATTGATTTCACATCTGCTGGGAAGTAGGAGCGGCAATATATTGTCATTGATGTATATGTAGAAAATGCAGCCTCACACTGATAGTTGATGGCAGAAGGAATTTTAATACCCTTTTGAGATAATTGTAGATACCCTTATTTGATACCATGTTAAAATTTGTCTAGTGGTAGGTTCTTAATGGTTTGTTGTAATGCCAGATCCAAAACCACATCTGTGAACTTTGTGTACTTTGTTAAATTTAAATGCATTTGTCTCTCCTCTACTGGGTGTCTTCTACCCATGCATTATTTTGCAACATCATTTATCAGTCCTTTGGAAAATACCGGTTCACTGAATGATGCAGCTCTTTCAAATACTGAAACAGTGCATTGTATTACATTAAAAAAACACATTGAACTAATCAGGAAAGTTGTTACCATCTGCGAACAAATCCATGGCTGCAGAGACAAGTTTTCCAAAATTCTAATTTTTGTTTGAAACTTTACCTTCTATCATTAGCAACAAATACTCTCATTTGCTTTCCTTGAAGTTCTTTTTTGAGAAAATGTCTGTGAAAGACCCAAGTCTGAATAACCATAGTTTATCAGTTCTTTCTAGTAAAAATGGTATTCTGTGAAAGCAGCTAGTTCAGTTCACAATTCAAATATTGCATAAGTGATTTTCCTGGAGACAATAACAGTATTTTGGTGTGCAGCAGAAATGCTTTATGTCCTTTCCATTTCATTACATAGAAATTAAAAATGTACTAAAAAAGACATTTTTAGGGCTGAAGATTTAACAAAATTAATAATTTTTACTGCATTAAAGACATTTTCTTTTTTATTAAGGTATCATTTCTATACACTCTTATGAAGGTTTCACATGAAAAACAATGTGGTTGCTACACTCACCCATTTTATCGAGTCCCCCCACACCCCATTGAAGTCGCTGTCCATCAGTGTAGTAAGATGCCACAGAGTCACTACTTGTCTTCTCTGTGCTACACTGAAAGACATTTTCTTTATTGTAGATAAAAACCCATAACAGATCAATTCTTAACAATTTTTTAAGTGAACAGTGTGGTGTTGTATTACAGACCTATAGATCTTTTTCATCTTGCATGACTGAAGTTTTATGCCCATTGAGCAACTCTCCCATTTCCCTTTGCCCTTAACCACCTAGCAGCAACTGAAATTCTGCTTTTTGCTACTATGATCTTGACTACTTTAGATACCTCATATAAGTAGGATCATACAGTATTTATTGTTCTGTGACTGATTTCACTCAGTCTCAGGGCTCATCCATGTTTTGGTATATGACTGGGTTTCTTTCTTAATGACTGAATAATATTCCATCATATGTATAATCCACATTTTCATTATACATTTGTCTGTTGATGGACATTTGGGTGGTTTTTACCTCTTGGCTACTATAAATAATGCTGCAGTGAACTTGGGAGTGCAAATACCTCTTTGAGATACTGATTTCATCTCTTATGAATGAATACCCAGAAGTGGGATTGCTGGATTGTATGGTAGTTCTATTTTTAATTTTTTGAGTAGCTTCCACTCTATTTTCTGTAGTGGCTGCACCATCCATTTCACATTCCCACCAACAGTTCACAAGGATTCCAATGTCTGCACATCTTTCCCAATGCCTTTTTTTTAAGAATTGAATTTTTACAGCAGTTTTGGGTTCACAGAAAAATTGAGAGGAAGGTACAGAAATTTCTCATTTACTCCTTGCCCCCAACACATGTATAGCTTGCTCCATTATCAACATTCAGTACATTAGAATTGTGAACCTACATTGACACATTATAATCATCCAAAGTTCATAGTTTACCTTTTACTTCACTGTTGATGTACATTCTGTGGGTTTGGACACATGCCTAATGATGTGCATCCATCATTATAGTATAGGAGTATTTTCACTGCCCTAAAAACCCTCTGTGTTCCACCTATTTATCCGTTCTCCTACCTCCACCTCCTGGCAACCACTCATCTTTTTACTGTCTCCATAGTTTTGCCTCAGCCACAATGCCATGTAGTTGGAAATATAAAATATGTAGCCTTTTCAGGTTGGCTTTTTTCACTTAGTAATGTGCGTTTGAGATTTCTCCGTGTCTTTTCATGACTTGATAGCTCATGTCTGTTTGGTGCTGAATAATATTGCATTGTGTGGATGTACCAGTTTGTTTATCTAATCACCTACTGAAGGACTTGTTGGTTATTTTCAAATTTTGGAAGTTATGTATGAAGCCTCTTTAAAGATCGGTGTGCAGGTTTTTCTGTAGACAGAAGTTTTCACCTCCTTTGGGTAAATACCAAGAAGTGGGATTGCCACATCCTAAAGTAGAGTATGTTTAGTTTAAGAAACCACCAAAATGTTTTCCAATGTGGCTATACCACTTTCATTCCCTCTAGCAATAATTGAGAGTTCCTGTTGCACCACATCCTCACCAGCATTTGGTGTTCACAGTGTTCCAGTTTTGGCCATTCTACTAAGTGTATAGTGGTATCTCCTTGTTTTAATTTACATTTCCCTAATGACATGTGGAGCATCTTTTCATATGCTTATTTTCCATGTGTGTATTGATGAGGTGTCGAGGGCTTTGTCCATTTTTAAATTGGTTTGGCTTATTGTTGAGTTTTAAGGTTTCCTTTTATATTTTGAGGAACAGTCCTTTACTATGTGTCATTACTGCTTTTATAAAAAAATTTTATAATGGCCATCCTTGAAATGTAAAGTGATAAGTTATTGTGGTTTTGATTTGCATTTCTTTGATGTGGTGATGAACATCTTTTCTTATACCTATTGGCCATTAGTATGTCTTTGGATAAATGTTTAGTCAAATCCTTTGCCAAATTTTTAATGTTTTTTTCTTGCTATTGAGTTGTAGATGTTCCTCATAAAATTGGATATCAACACCTGATCAGATGTATAGTTTGCAAATATTTTCTTCCATTCCATAGGTTGCCTTTTCATTCTGTTGCTGTGCACACAATTTTTAGTTTGATGTCCCACTTGTCTGTTTTTGCTTTTGTTGCATCTGCTTTTGGTGTCATAACCAAGAAGTCAGTGACTAGACAAGCGTCGTGAACCTTTCTCCTTGTGCTTTTTTCCTAGGCATACAGTTTCAGGTCTTATGTTGATGTATTTAATCCATTTTGAGTTGATTTTTGTGTATGACTTAAGTGTCCAATTTCATTCTTTTGCATGTGGCTGTCCATAATGCTCTTGAACCTCTCTAGTGATTTTTTCAGTTCAGTTATTAACATTCTTTAGCTCCAAAATATGTCTCATTCTTTTGTGTGTGTGTGTGTGTGTGTGTGTGTGTGTGTGTGTGTGTGTGTGTGTGGATAGTCCTTTTGTTGAAATTCTCATTTTGTTCATGTATCATTTTTCTTAACTTGTTGAGCATCTTTATGATGATTAATTAAAATTCTTTATCGGATCATTCATATACCTCTATCTTTAGACTCAGTTTCTTCAGACTTATTTCGTTCCTTTTATTGGACTGTTTCCCCTGTTTCTATTATGTTCCTTGTAATTTTTTGTTGGTATCATTGCATTTGAAAAAACACTCCTCTCTTCAGTCTTTACGTACTGGCTGAGTACAGAGAAAGGCCTTTACTAGTCAGCCTGGCTGTAGATTGTGGGGGCTTCCCCAACCTTTTCTCTGGGTCTGTCTTCTCTGTACCTGTATATGTAGATTCCAAATCAGAGGAATTTTCCAGTTTTTTCTTCCTGCCCTAGAGGCTTCTACTCTCTTGCATCTTCTGTACCATGGGTCCTGTGAAGTAGCACACTACCCAGCTCTTTTTTGTTACTAGATGGCCCCCAGATAGCTAGAGTATGCCAGGTACTAGTAGCGCCCTATGTCAGGGTAGATAAGAAACCAGCCCCACAGGCAGTCCCACAGAAAACTGAAATGTTGGACACCGCCACCAGTCTTCCCTTTCTCCCAGGAGGGAGAAGTTGCTGAGCTGTATTGGTCTGTTTGTTGTCCCGTGGGTTCTCTGGATCTGTAGTTAACCACCCAGCTCCTTTTTTAGTTCTCAGTAGGCCCCAGGCACCTAGCGTGTGCCAGTTCTTGTCTGTGCTCTGAGAAGTGGAGAAAGAAGCTAGTCCCTCAGGCAGGCCCCGCACTCACCTCCCCTCCCTGCCAAGTTAGAATGTTAGATGTAAAGTACATTCTTGTTTTCCTCCCCAGGAGAATTTCAGAGGCCAGTTTTCTTCCAGTTGTGTGGTGCTGTGCTGGGAGGAGGGACTATGGTGAAAGGGTGTCATGAACTTTCCTACTATCTTTGATGCAGCTGGTTTAGTAGCACCTGGGGTGCAGGAGCCTCTTAACTGATTTCTGAGTTCTCATAAAGGGAATTGGGATGGGTATTGTTGAACAGGTGTTTCTGAGGAAGGAAGGAAGACCTGGGGCTTCCTGTTCTGCCATCTTGCTGATGTCACTTCCATCAAGGACATTCTTAAGTGAAGTTGGCTTTTTTTGTGAATGGTCATGAAAAATAAAATGAAACAGTTTGCATCATACCTGAGACTGGCTTTATTCTCTGATTTCTTTATCACAATGAATCAATGAAACAGTTTGGTGCTACTGCCCTGATACATTCTAAGGTGCCTGGAGTCCTGACTTCCTTTGTTTTTGAACAATTAGTGTAAATGTAAATACAGGAAAAAAGGAAAATGAAGTCTTGGTATTATGGATACAGTTTTGACCTCACAGAACTCCGGGAACTGTCTCTGGATCAGGAAGTTTGTGAAGCACACTGAACTACAGTTTTTCTAAGTTCCTTAAAAAGAATAGTGAATGAATATTGAATTTTATCAAGTGTGTTTATGCATCTATGAAACTGTCATGTAATTTTAAAAACTCTGTTTAATGTGATGAATTAATTAGAACAAATATTTGGGATAAACCTGCATTAGTGTTGATGTATTTTTCCATTTATATATTATTATTTTTCCATTTATATATTCTCTCTCTATACTTAATACTACATGTTTAAATACCACAAAACACTATTATTATTATTGAAGTTAATATTCACTTAGAATTATCCATGTACTTGCCAGTTTTTTCCTCATCATTTCTTGCTGCAACTGTAAGGTTCTATCTGGGATCATTTTTATGCTGTCTAAAGAATCTCCATAAGCATTTATTCTATTGTGAAGTTCAGTCTTTACCTTCCCTTAGAATTGTGTTTTTTGGGTACAGAATTTTAGGTTGGCAAATATTTCATTTTAGCACCTTGAATGCATCTTTAATAATCTCTGGCATTGTGTTCTTTTTGAGAAGTCATGTTGATAATATTGTCTTTTTTTTCCTTAGGTGCTTAAATGATTTTGTCTTTTTCTTACCTTAGATAAGACAAGTTTTACAGTGACATGTCCAGATATGGATCTCACTTCAGTTCTGGAAAACTGAATTCTAATTATTGGCTTCTAATTTCTTCAGATACTGCTTTTGCCCTGTTTTCTCTCTTCTTTCTAGAATTCCATTTAAGTATACCTCTTCACTGTATCCTGTATATCTTTCTTTACTTTACTTACTCTAATGAGGAAGTATTAAAAAATACAAGTATTTTTTTTCAGATTTTCAGTTTTTGTTTTTAATCTTTATTATTGAAAAGAATTTCCAAACATATGAGCAAGTAGGATGGTATATCCCCCATGAAACCATCAACCAGCTTTAATAGTTATCAACTGCTTGTTTCATCTGTAACCCCATCACCCATTTTCCCATTCTACTGAGGTAAATATTTCATCTGAATGTATTTTAGCATCTGTCTTTTAAAGATAAAGAGTCTATAAAACATTCTAATTGACTCATAAATGTAAATTTTAAAAATACTTGCTTGAAACAGGATCCAAGTATGGATCCATACATTGTGATTGATACATCCCTTAAGCCTTTTTTACCCTAAAGATTCCCCACTATCTTCTATTTTTCCTTGCAATGTATTTGTTGAAGAGATTGGGTTATTGTCCCGTAGAGTTTCCCATAGTCTGAATTTGGGTTCATGCCTTTTTTAAAAAAAGACAACTTCACAGGTGGGTGGTGTGTTCATTCATTAGGATCAGGAGGCACTAATGTCAGATTGTCTCTTATGATGTGAACAGCCATTGCTAGATGCCTGTGTGGATTCTTCAATTTTTAGGGATTTAAAATGATGATGTTCTAGTTCTAGCATTTTTTATTAGCTCAAATACTTCAATACAGAGACATTTCTTATCAACTGTTGGTTCATATATGAAAGGCAGAGTAAGTACTTGCTTTTTATTTACCAGTTTTCAAAATAATCAATTGATTCACTAGTGTCCTTCAGTTCTGACCAGTTAGGATTTGTTTTATTATGGATTTAACATATATATTTCCAGATATTTTTAGTTGATATGACTTGCTCCTTAAAGAAATCTGTGGTAGTATTGAAATTAATAAATATTATTTCTGGTTTATTCTAGTTTGCATTTATGCCGTGTCCTGAGTGAAAATAAAAGCCATGATTGTTCATCCTATAGAGGTAAGTCTTTCAAAAGTATCAAAGCTGTTACGTTTGGCTTGGCCAAAATTAATAAATATTGTTTTCCATTAAATTGTTGTAAACTAAAACAAAGCTATAAGATAGTTCACACTATATAAAGCTTTTATATGAATATATTACAGTTAGGATTAAAACTGTAGGACTATAAATCTCTATATGGATGTCAAATAGTCATAATGATATTGCTTGACTTTATAATTATGACATGGAATATTTAGCTACATTTCAACAGTTGTTAGCTGTAGTAAAAATTATATAAACTAGCTATCAGTCATAAACAGAAGAGAAAAGCTAGCATGGAAAGAAAAATTGTTTTGATATTGTTTGCGCTAGGAAATTTCCAGAAACTAAGGTTCAGTGTTTTTACTAAAGCTGGTTATGTTTAGGTGGTATCTGGGGATCTTGTTAAAGGCAGTTGTCATGGAAAACGTTAAAAGCAAAGGAATTATATACGCACATCACAAATACGGTTTATTAAGTAAAATGTTATGTAATTAACTAGGATGTGAAGTTTAATTTTAAAGGACTTTACTATTTAACACTCATTAATTTAAAATTAGGCCTTTAAGAAATTTAGATTTAGAAAAGGAGGGGCAAAAACAAAACAATTATGTCCATTATGTTTAAAGAATTTTCCTGTGTAGCTTTCATTTTGGGTGGGAACCATGACATTTTTTCAATCTGGAAAAAATGATTTGTAACAAATATTCTATTTTAAAGAAAAATTATTGGATAAAATTAATTTTATTTAAATTATGCTTTTGTGAATAGATGATTAAGAATAGAAAATATTTCTATAAAAATGTTCACTTTAATCAAAATATTACCTTGATGAAATATATGAGAGTATATACTTTTTAAAGAATATTTGAATTTTTTAATGGAAAGCATTCGAATGGGAAGAATTCAAACAAATGAATGAGCCATTTTTTCCCTGTCATTTGAGTAAGATCTGTTGTAAGATTTAACATTTGTAAGCGCACATTCCCAAAGTTATTTTCCAGTTCCTCCTGCTTATAAAATTGTAAGATCGTTCATAATGTTTCTGAGGTTGATAAAATGCCATCTTTTTGAATAAATCAGTTCACTGCCAGAAGTATAAGAACGTAAAAAAAGACTCTTTTGTAAAAGCACTAGGATACTTAATTTTTTTCATTCCTGTATTTGATACAAGTGTGTGACTTCTTGGTTAACTTTGATCTTGTTTACAATTGAAATCTTAAGTGGATAAAATAAGAACTCTCAGAAGAACTATGCATAATATAACCTAGAGGATTACTCTTTTAGTTTTAAATGGGACTGGGTGGATCTCCTATCAGATCTAACTATCATATTATTGTTACTTTTTGCATGTTTGTTACGATTCACATATGAAATGAAAAGTAGTTGAGTGCGGCCTCATTGGCTGGATTGCCAGTGCTCTCTTGCTGGCCCTTGTCGGCCTTCAACACGTTACAGCTCTGGCTGATTGCTCCACCAATCAAGCTTTGGTCTGAGGGCCCCAGTTGGTAGTCCATGCTGGAAATTGTATGTCATTTCTTCTGAATTTCTTTTGTTCTATCTCGGGGATTGAGTTTGGATAGGGTTCTCTCTACCCTTTCCCTTTCTGCTCCTCTCAATTGATTTCATTTCATTTCAGGCAGGCAGTTTACCTTGCACACACTACTTCCCTTGTTCATTTATACATCCCTCTTCCCCAGTAAAATAACATTGTAATGATGGCTGATAAACCAGGGTAATCCTAGTGATATTCAACATAACAAAGAACTGTTATCTTCAATATTCAAATCCCACAAAGCACTTGTAAGAATGTCTAAAAGTTTTTTTTACTTGTGGCTATTCTTAAAACTGCTTTTCCTGAAATGTGACCATTAAGATAAAATCTTCTGTTCATTTTTTTGTGTATAAGGGCTTTAAATTTTCCACTCCATTGTAAATGCAAAGTTTTTCAACTTTAGTGTAGATTTTTTCAGGATTTTGTGGAGCTAGCCATCGTACTCTCCAGGTACCATTTACTATTTCTATGGACAAAATACAGTAGGAGAGGGAGAGGATTAAAGATGGCGGCGTGAGAGGAGAGACAGAGGCTTCCTCCTAAAACTGGATATAACAAGAAAATATAGTTGGCGCAACTAATCCTGAGAGAGCAACAAGAAAGAGGCCGACGCCAGACTGCATACACCTGGAGAAAAGAACAGACCTCACCGAACGGGGAAACATACTAGAGTTGTGGCTTGGCAGGACCCGAGCCCCTCCCTCATCCCAGCTCACCGGCAGGAGGAAGAGAAACGGAGCAGGGAGGGAGTGAAAGGCTTGTGACTGCTGAATACATAGCTCCAGAGATCTGCTCTGGGAGCACAAACCTACATTTCATGGTGTTTTCATCATACTCTTCTGATTATGGGGTTGTAAAGCTGGGACAGGTGGAGTACCTGGGGAGACAGGGATTCCGGCTGCCTGTGGAAAGTAGGGATCCATATTCGGCTGCTCTGGCACAAAAGCATATCTCTGTGCTTGGCCCACTGGTTCAGGCAGCGGAGACAGGCACAGCAGCCGGGAAGCCGGGAACAGCTCTTTCCTCCACCCAGGCAGCAATACCACTCCCCTGCGACCCCTGACATTGCTTCAGTGCTGAGCAGATCCAGAATAGAGCTTCTGGATGCTAGAGGGCGCCATCTACAAATATGCAATGCCAAAGAAACCTCTTCCATAGTAAAATTACTAATACAACTCCTGAGAAAGATTTAAATGATATGGACCTCGTGACTCTTCCTGAAAGGGAGTTCAAAATAAAAATCATCAACATGCTAATGGAGGTAAAGAAAGATATCCAAGAACTCAGAAATGAATTCAGGTCAGAGATCCAATCGTTGAAGACAACGATGGAGGCTATTAAAAGCAGGGTGGATACAGTGGCGGAGACGATAAATGAAATAGAAACTAGACAAGAGGAATACAAAGAAGCTGAGGCACAGAAAGGAAAAAGGATCTCTAAAAATGAAAGAATATTGTGAGAAATATATGACAAAACTAAATGGAACAATATTCGCATTATAGGGATGCCAGAAGAAGAAGAGAGGGAGTAAGAGTTTAAATGTGTCTTCGAGGAGGTAGTTGCTGAAAACTTCCCCAGTCGGGGGAAGGAGATAGTCTCTCAGGCCATGGAGATCCACAGATCTCCCAACACAAGGGACCCAAGGAAGACAACAACAAGACACATAGTAATTAAAATGGGAAAGGTCAAGGATAAGGACAGACTGTTAAAAGCAGCCAGAGATAGAAATAAGATCTCATACAAAGGAAGCCCATCAGGCTAACATCAGACTTCTCACAGAAACCTTACTGGCCAGAAGGGAGTGGCATGATGTACTTAATGACATGAAGCATCAGGGCCTGGAACCAAAATTATTTTTTCCAGCAAGAATATCATTTAAATTTGAAGAAGAGATTAAACAATTTCAAGATAAGCAAAAGCTGAGAGAATTTACCTCCCACAATCCATCTCTACAGTCTATTTTGGAGGGACTGCTACAGATGGAAGTGTTCCTAAGGTTGAACAGCTGTCACCAGAGGTAATAAAACCACAGTAAAGAAAGTAGAACAGCTAATTATGAAGCAAAAGCACAATTAAATTAACTATCCCGAAAGTCAATCAAGGGATAGACAAAGAATTCAGAATATGATACCTAATATAGAAAGAATGGAGGAGGAAGAAAAAGGAGGAGAAACAGAAAAGAACCTTTAGATTGTGTTTGTAACAGCATACTTAGTGAGTTAAGTTAGACTCTTAGATAGTAAGGAAATTAAGACTGAACTTTGGTAACCACGATCCAAAGCCTGCAATGGCGATAAGTACATATCTATTGATAATCACCCTAAATGTAAATGGACTGAATGCACCAATCAAAAGACATACAGTCACTGAATGGATAAAAAAAAAACAAGACCCATCTACATGCTGCTTACAAGAGACTCACCTCAAACCCAAAGACATGCACAGACTAAAAGTAAAGGGATGGAAAAAGATATTTCATGCAAACAACAGGGATAAAAAAGCAGCTGTTGCAGTACTAGTATCAGACAAAGTAGATTTCAAAACAAAGAAAGTAACGAGATAAAGAAGGACAGTGCATAATGATAAAGGGGTCAGTCCTACAGGAGGATATATAACCATTATAAATATATATGCACAAATACAGAGGAGCACCAGCATATGTGAAACAAATACTAACAGAACTAAATGAGGAAATAGAATGCATTTGTTTTAGGAGACTTCAACACACCATTCACTCCAAAGGACAGATCTACCAGACAAAATAAGTAAGGACACAGAGGCACTGAACAACACACTAGAACAGATGGACCTAATAGACACTTATAGAACTCTACATCCAAAAGCAACAGGATGCACATTCTTCTGAAGAACACATGGAACGTTCTCCAGAATAGACCACATACTACGCCACAAAAAGAGCCTCAGTAAATTCAAAAAGATTGAAATTCTACCAAGCAACATTTCAGACCACAAAAGTATAAAACGAGAACTAAATTGCACAAAGAAAGAAAAAAGGCCCACAAACACATGGAGGTTTAAAAACATGCTCCTAAATAATCAATGGATCAACGACCAAATTAAAATAGAGATCAAGCAATATATGGAAACAAATGACAACAACACAAAGCCCCAACTTCTGCAGGACGCAGTGAAAGCAGTCTTAAGAGGAAAGTATATAACACTCCAGGCATATTTAAAGAAGGAAGAACAAACCCAAATGAATAGTCTAATCTCACAATTATCAAAATAGGAAAGAAAGAACAAATAAGGGCTAAATTCAGCAGAAAGAGGGACATAATAAAAATCAGAAAAGAAATAAATAAAATTGAGAAGAATAAAACAATAGAAAAAAATCAATGAAACTCAGAGCTGTTACCTTGAGAAAATAAACAAAACAAATAAGCCTGTAGCCATACTTCTTAAGAGAAAAAGAGAATCAACAAACATCAACAGAATTGGAAATGAGAAAGGAAACATCACGATGGACCTAACAGAAATACAAAGAATTATTAGAGACTACTATGAAAACCTATATGCTAACAAGCTGGAAAACCTAGAAGAAATGGATAACTTCCTATAAAAATACAACCTTTCAAGACTGACGAAGAAAGAAACACAAAATCTAAACAAACTACCAGCAAAGAAATTGAAGTGGTAATCAAAAAACTACCCAAGAACAAAACCCCGGGCCAGAAGGATTTACCTCAGAATTTTATCAGACATACAGAGAAGATATAATATGCATTCTCCTTAAAGTTTTCCAAAAAATAGAACAGGAGAAAATACTCCCTACCTCAATGTATGAAGCCAACATCACCCTAATACCAAAACCAGGCAAAGACCCCACCAAAAAAAGAAAATTACAGACAAATATCCCTGATGAACTTAGATGCAAAAATACTCAATAAAATATTAGCATAGTGAATTCAAAAATACATCCAAAGTATCATACACCATGAAGAAGTGGGATTCATCCCAGGATGCAAGGATGGTACAACATTTAAAAATCCATGAACATCATCCACCACATCAATAAAAGGAAGGACAAAAACCTTATGATCATCTCCATAGATTCTGAGAAAGCACTTGGCAAAATTCAACATCCATTCATGATAAAAACTCTTAACACAATGGGTATAGAGGGCAAGTACTTCAACATAATAAAGGCCATATATGATAAACCAACTGCCAACATCATACTGAACAGTGAGAAGCTGAAAGCTTTTCCTCTGAGATCCGGAACAAGACAGGGATGCCCACTCTCCCCACTGGTATTCAACATAGTACTGGAGGTCCTAGCCACGGGAATTAGACAAAACAAAAGAAATACAAGGAATCCAAATTGGTAAAGAAGAAGCTAAACTGTCACTACTTGCAGATGCCATGATATTGTACATAAAAAAACCCTAAAGACTCCACTCCAAAACTAGTAGAACAGTATTGCTCAGAATACAGCAAAGTTGAAGGAAACAAAATTAACACACAGAAATCTGTGGCTTTCATATACACTAACAATGGACTAATATAGAAAGAGTAATCAGGAAAACAATTCCATTCACAATTGCATCAAAAAGAATAAAATACTTAGGAATAAACCTAACCAAGGAAGTGAAAGACCTATACCCTGAAAACTATAAGACACTCTTAAGAGAAATTATAGAGGACACTAACAAATGGAAACTCATCCCATGCTCTTGGCTAGGAAGAATTAATATCGTCAAAATGGCCATCCTGCCCAAAGCAGTCTACAGATTCAATGCAATCCCTATCAAATTACCAATGGCATTCTTCAACAAACTGGAACAAATAGTTCAAAAATTCATATGGAACCACCAAAGACCCTGAATATCCAAAGCAATCCTGAGAGGGAAGAATAAAGTGGGGGGGATCTCACTCCCCAACTTCAAGCTCTACTGCAAAGCCACAGTAATCAAGACACTTTGGTACTGGCACAAGAACAGAGCCACAGACCAGTGGAACAGATTAGAGACTCCAGACATTAAACCAAACATATATGGTCAATTAATATATGATAAAGGAGCCATGGACATACAATGGGGAAATGACAGTCTCTTCAACAGATGGTGCTGGCAAAACTGGAGAGCTACATGTAAGAGAATGAAACTGAATCATTGTCTAACCCCATATACAAAAGTAAATTCAAAATGGATCAAAGACCTGAATGTAAATGATGAAACCTTAAAACTCTTAGAAAAAAACAGGCAAGAAACTCTGAGACATAAACATGAGACACTTCTTCATGAACACTTCTCCCTGGGCAAGGGAAACGAAAGCAAAAATGAACAAGTGGGACTGTATCAAGCTGAAAAGCTTCTGTCCAGCAAAGTTCACCATCAATAGAACAAAAAGGTACCCTACAGTATGGGAGAATATATTCATAAATGACAGATCCGATAAAGGGTTGACATCCAATATATATAAAGAGCTCACACACCTCAACAAACCAAAAGCAAATAATCCAATTAAAAACAGTCAGAGGAGCTGAGCAGACATTTCTACAAACAATAAATTCAGATGGCCAACAGACACATGAAAAGATCCTCCACATCGCTAGTCATCAGAGAAATGCAAATTAAAACCACAATGAGATATCACCTCACATCAGTAAGGATGGCCACCATCCAAAAGACAAACAACAACACATGGTGGGGAGGTTGTGGCGAAAGGGGAACCCTCCTATACTGTTGTGGGAAATGTAAATTAGTTCAACCATTGTGGAACGGAGTACAGATGTTCCTCATAAAGCTTAAAATATAAATACCATTTGACCCAGGAATTCCACTTCTTGGAATTTACCCTAAAAATACAGCAGCCCAGTTTGAAAAAGACAGATGCACCCCTATGTTTATCGCAGCAGTATTTACAATAGCCAAGAAAAGGAAGCAACCTAAGTGTCCCTAAGTGTCCATCAGTAGAGGAATGGATGAAGAAGACGTGGTACATATACACAATGGAATATTATTCAGCCATAAGAAGAAAACATATCCCGCCATTTGCAACAACATGGATGGAGCTAGAGGGTGTTATGCTCAGTGAAATAAGCCAGGCAGAGAAAAACAAGTACCAAATGATTTCACTCATATGTGGAGTATAAGATTAAAGAAAAACTGAAGGAACAAAAGAGCAGCAGAATCACAGAACCCAAGAATGGACTAACTGTTACCAAAGGGAAAGGGACTGTGGAGGATGGATGGGAAGGGAGGGATAAGGGCTGAGAAAATGAAAGGGGGCCTCACAATTAGTACATATAGTGTGTGGGGGCGTCATAGGGAGGGATGTGCAACACAGAGAAGACTAGTAGTGATTCTGCAGCATCTTACTACGCTGATGGACCCTGACTGTAATGGGGTTTGTGAGGGGGACTAGGTGAAGGGGGGAGTCTAGTAAACATAATGTTCTTCATTTAATTGTAGATTAATGATAACAAAATGAATAAGAAAAATTACTATAGTATATCCACTGATAAAAAATACAGTAGGACTTCCTAACCAGTTAAATGGGCATTTAAAGAATATGTGAGTTGGGGACTGTTTTTGCTTCTTTGTGGATCACGTTGTGATTGTTTTTATGTCCTTTACTGTCAGCAAAATGACCTGGGCTCTTTGTTCTCTGTTTTATAGTCTCCTGTGATTAAGATTAGAATTCCCTCAGCCTCTATCAGCTTATATTCTTATGGAAATTTAGTTTGATATTCAGCTGTTTTGTCCTAAGAGTGATTGCTTTTATTAAAAATCTTAGTTATCTGGGTAACTTTACATGAGTATTATTTGCTGTAAAAGCATTTTATTGATGGAAATTCAAAGCATTAAATTAACCTCATATTCCTACCATGCTAACAAGTTAGTTTTTATATAGTTTATTTTAAGCATAATTAAGGCATATTTGTGAAAAAGGTGGGTTTATTTAATAATGAATTCTTCATAAGGAGTTGGGACAGTTGGGCTATAGTACATTAACAAATAATTTGAGGACAAATTTATTTGATTGTAGAATACTATTTTCATTGTTTAAAGGGGGATTGATATGAGTCTTGATTTCTATTATATTCTCTTTTTGTGACTAGTAAAACCAAGAGAGAAGATTTTAAATATTTAGTTTTTTATTTGCTGTTTTGCCCTGAAAACTTTTTGATTCCTTTTAAAAGGGGATTATAATTTGACTTTATTTTACATAAATGTTTTTTGAGCTGCCTGTTTTCCTACTTAAGAAAGGAAGCAAGTAAAGTTTTTATTGTATGAAACTAAATAAAATGATAGCTGGAAGGAGTTGTTTACCTAACCAATAACAATCCGCCCTGCCCCACACACCCAAAAAAGAGATTCTTCCTCCTAGAAAGGGGACTACTTGCTAATTTTAATAGTGAATGATAGTACTTGTGGTTGACAGTTCTCATAGAGTTGCTGTTTTATGTATGTAATTATTTTAGTTTGAATTCTGATGGAAATAGAGGGCAAAAAAGATTGATATTTGGGGAGAAGTTTCTCTGACCTTAGGATATCTGTAAAAGTTGATTTTATATTTACTGCTATTCCTTGCCTATTGTCAGTGTAGCCCTGAGATTGAATTGACTATAATCTGAATATATTTAGAAAAATCTGTGAAATCTGATGATGAGAGGAATGGCTAATTTAGTTTATATTCACATGGTGGAGTTCTATTCAGTCTTCTTCTTATTCAGCCATAAGAAGAAAACAAATCCTACCATTTGCAACAACATGGATGGAGCTAGAGGGTATTATGCTCAGTGAAATAAGCCAGGCGGAGAAAGACAAGTACCAAATGATTTCACTCATATGAGGAGTATAAGAACAAAGAAAAATTGAAGGAACAAAACAGCAGCAGAATGACAGAACCCAAGAATGGACTAACAGTTACCAAAGGGAAAGGGACTGGGGCAGATGGGTGGGAAGGGAGGGATAAGTGCAGGGAAAAAGAAAGGGGAGACTTTGGTGATTTTGGAGACTTTTGTACCTAGAGAAAATGCTTTTAAAACTGTTAGTGGGGTAATTAGAATACCAAATGATGTGCCTTGTGAATCCAAATATATAAAATATGTTGAAATAAAGGAAAAGATGGGGAGGGAATGCTCAAGCAGTAGTTATGTTATAGTAGTATAGTCAAGGTTCGCTTTTTTTCTCTTTTAGTATTTTGTTTTGTGAAAATAAAAGGAAAAAAATCTAGAGAAAAGTATTAGAAGTATATTTTTCATACCATTGTTTGTGTTTATAATAATTCTTAGAAGTAGAAAATACATAGATCTAACACTCAAGGGTCTACATTTCATGTTCAAGAGTCTGTGTTCTCACATTATTTCTATTATGTTCTACAGATTTCCAGCAAGCTCTTTATGAGTTATCATGCCATGTAGTTAATGGAAATCTCAAGCATGAACATGCATCTAATGTTCTTAACGACATTAGTGTAAGTTGTGTGTGTGTGTTCTTTTTTGATACAAATATCCCTGTAGTGTATAAATTGGCATTTCATTTTATTCAGAATTATAGTGAGGTAGGGCGGGGACATGGGACAAGCATCATAATTAACTTTTCCTACCTATGATGAAAAATTCTGAGATATAAACAGTATAGTAAGAACAGGAGGAACCCCATCTTAAGGCTAAGATTCCATTTTAAAAAGCAGCGAGTTGAAGAAGTAAGATTGCTAACATATTCTCTGGTAATGAGACAGTAGCCCAACAGCCTATCTTAAGGCAGGGCAGGCAGTCTTAACTGATATGTCCCTACTACTTGAGGGTAACCCTATCTTGGAGAAGAACTGGACAAATAAATTCCTTGTGTTGGGTTTATTAAGCAGAATTATCTGGAGGACTGATAAGAAAGGAAAAGAGACATGGTGTCTCTCACCAGAGATAAGCACCTTGAGACCACAAGTCAAGCCTATGCCCAACAACCCCCCTCTGCCGTTTGCCCCATTCTTGAAAGCCTTAAAAGGCAGAATCCCCAAACTTTCAGTGTGCCTTCTCTCTGAGGTCGTCTGCACCTTCTCTAAGTGTGTACTTTCAGATAAAGCTTTCTCACTGCTCAGATTATTGCGGTCTTCATTCTGTCTCCGATTTACTCCTAATAAGTAGGAAGGGGCTGCTAAGAGATCAGATTTGGGCCTGCATGTTTCCATCCCATTGCCTGGGTGACATGGACGGAACTGCCGCTGTGCGATCTGTTCTTAGTAGCCTGCCGGAAAATCTCCTTTCTTTGGGAAGTTCTCAGAACATAATCTTACTCCATTCTGTTCTTGGCTCCCCCAAATCCTGGAGTCATAGGGGCTAGTCCCCGTGCTGTGCAGATCCATGTGGACGCAAGATGCCAGGTGACTCTGGCTTCAGGAGTTGGCAAGGGAATCTGTCCTAGGCCAAGAAATTTCCCTCTTTCCCTTGCACTTTCCTGTTCTCTGGTGCCTGCAAGGCAGCTGCCATTCCCTGCTGCTGTTGCTTTAATGGATTCCTTCCTTACCTACACTGGGCTGACCTGTTGGAGAATTCTCTCTCACCCAGAATTAAGAAGGCTTCCCCCATCCAGGTTGAGGTTTCTCCTAGTTCTTCACCTAGCTGCCCAGCAACAACAGTAGTGAATGTTTTAAGGTAATAGTGATAAGTCATTGTTGCTAGGCAGAAACACATTTTAATCTTTTGTCTGGTTGTGAGTAAAATGGAAAATGTTAGGTAAGCTGGGAGAGCAAAAAAAAAAAAAGCCAGCATTTTACTGAAGTCAAGGTATACTCAATTAAAAGTGCTACTATAAAAAATAATTTGGCTAGAATATGTTTTTCTCCCAATATAGCATCTCCAGGTATTTTCTTTCGTTTGTGGTTATGTTTAGAAGTTAAATGTATTTTTTAAATTGAGGATTCAGTGATTTTGAATTGAGGTTGTATAGAGGACCTTCACTTGATACCAATTTTCATGTTTTTGCCATTTATTTTAGAAAATATTAACTAGATTTTCCCCCCTAACCTTTAAGTGGTTATTCTGTTTCACTCTTTTATTTTTTAGAGTATTTAAGTTAACTTCAGACCAGATACTGGTCATTGTGGTTTGATATTTAAATGGAAAGATGAATTGTCAAATTGTAGTCATGTTTATTGTAAACCAGTAGTTAAGTTTCAGTTTTTACAAGTGGTGTATTACTCTATTAGGCTGTATTTTCAACTGACATAAATAAAATTATCTGCCCAGTTGAGAACAACTTTCATAACTATTACTGAGGTAGGACCTGGCACTTCTTGATGTCAACATGCATTTTACCCTGTGTTGCTTTAAGCTTCTGTGGCATTTTCGTGCTAGCGTAGGTCATCTCCTTTATATTTTTGTGTTTTTCCGAGGATGGTTCTAAGGAACTTCTGTGTTTAGCTGTTGTGATTTTTTCCCCTCACATTGAGATGTATTTGAGCAGTAGAGGTTCAATATGCATTTCTCTTTTATTGCTAAATTTTCTATATGAGAAAGCAACATTAGTTCATGTTGGAGTAGTCTTTCAACTGTGAGTTTTCCATGTTTGAAAACTCGTGTCTTGCTCTATTAATTTCCGGTCTTCAGGTATCCTGAGTACTTGCATTCAAGTAGACATAGCCAAAGTTCATAGCCATTTAAGAAATTTGAGGCTAAAATCTGGTTGACAGTTAAGGTTATATCATTCCATTAATTGGGCATTGGTGTAGGGTTTAGTGTATTTATGGAATTTGATTATAATACTTTTCTCATTTATTGAAAATGAACAGTCCAAATGAACTTAATGTTTATAAAAAGTATTTTATTGAAGTATAGTTGACATATTAGTTCTAGATGTATGACAGTGATTCCACATTTATGTACATTACGAAATGCTCACCATGACAAGTGCAGTTACCATCTGTCACCATAAAATGTGTGTTTTGTTCTTCCTTAGCTCACCCTTCCTTTCAGTCCTTCCTGATACATATTCTTCTGCAGCTGGATTGTCTTTGTCATGGCCTTCTCATAGTACTGAATCGCACGGGCCTGCTTCTTAGCCACAGGAGCATATCCTGTGTGTCTCTTACAGATGCCAGGTTTTGCTTTAGAATTACATTTCTTTCCTTTAGTCTCTGAAAATAGGCTAGTTTTAGGGTTACTACAGTGCCAGCAAACTAACTGCAATAACTGAATTATGTCCTTCCTAATGAAAAATCGCTCTAAAATGGGGCATGGGAGTGGGAAGTTAGGAGACAGATCTAGTAAAAATGTTGAAGTTTTCGTCCAGAAATGAGGGGAGATTTTTGGGTGTGTTTCTCCAAAGGCTTACAACTGTTAGAGCATAAGAAAAATAAAGATAGATTTTTTATAATTGTCTTCGGAGAATCTTGAATTAGGGAACACCAGCTTGTGATTGTTCTTATATTTTTTAGATTTCTGTTCTGATACTACTATGATTTTTGCATAGGTCAGTGATGGGCACAATATTTGAAATTTTGGATGAGAAATAAACCTTTTTAACAGTTTTTCTTTAGGTAGGTGGGAGGTACTGCAAATTCCAGTGGTTTCTAACATGAAAATTCATTGGAAAAATTTCAATCAGTTGTGCTCTTTAATATTTCCTGGTGTTTATTTTATTTAGGTTTCTATTTTTTATCAAGTTATTTAATGATAGAAATTCAAACATTTTTTTCCAGCTGTTGTCTCTTTATTTTCTCTATATTATGAAACATGAAGAATTTTATTCCATGTCAACACAGCGGTGTTGGGGTTTTGTTATTCTGAAACCATAGTACTTGCTGGTGTGCTATTGTAGTGTTTTATTATGAATAATTATATTTTTAAAATTAGGAATTTCATGAGGATATGCCTTCCATTCTTGCTGATGTATTCTGCATATTAGGTAGGTATTAAACCTTTATTTCACCTGTAAAAAGTGTTGTTTATTAAATTAATGTACTATGTTAAAATGTTTTCTTCCAAAGTAAGTATTTTACAATGTACAAATGTTTTTATAAATCTAGAATATATATCTTTTCACTCTATAGAGACTATAGTATTTTAAGTCAAATGTGAGTACGATCATTGTTTATAAACTAGTGCTAGTTTTAGTTTATAATTCAGTTTTCAGAATGTATCTTTATATAAAATGAAGCTAAATTAAGCCATTTCAAATAAGAAGGCTAAGTTTTCTGAAGTTAGCTACATTGGCCAGGATATTGCGAAATGGCACTGTCCAGGAAGGGAAAATGGAGAAGGGCAAAGAAAACATGGGTATATTTCATGATAAATCCCCTTCTCTCAATTCTCACGGATGGCGGTAGAAACTAAACTGAAGCAAAGCGGTGGTAGGATGTCTGGGGAGAGCCCTACAATACTTAGAGGACCACTTTTAATACATCCCTAATATCAGTGCTGCTTTCTATAGCACATTCTAAAGTATGAGTTGACTTTAAAATAATAGTATGTAATTAGCTAAAGTAATAATCCTAAAATCATCTTTGTAATCTTGCTGATTCTAGTTGAAATTTTTGATGCTTGGCATTTGGAGCTAATTGTTTTATTTCTTTCATACTTCAGAAAATTATTCGACAAATAGGTCAGTTTTTTTATTGAAGTATTGTTGATATGCAATCTTTATTGGTTTCAGATATACAACAAGGAGGTCTCAGCTTTTAAAAAAGATTTCAGTAGGAAGAAAATAAAAATCTTGAATATATTTTTGTTTGCTGACTAGAATTATAACTCAAAATAGGATATTAAAAATATATTTTAATACTGTCTTTTCATAGAACTGATGGCCAGGTAGCTTGAATAGTAGTACATGGTACATGGTAACAAGGTGGCCAAGGTCAAGAGTTTTGAACTTCCTGAGTAATAGGATCTTTAATGTCAGAAGAGATCTTTGTTGTCACCCAGTTCAACTTAACACTCAAGAAAGGAATTTCTTCTTTAGTATCTGTGACATGTGGTCATTTAAACTTTGCTTTAATATTTCCATTTTTGAAAACAGTGGGGTTTTTTTTTGAAGCTTTGTTGCTTTTCCAGTGCCATAGCACGCAGCTTCTGTGTAATCTACTTACCATTTTATGGGTTTACCTTTTTATGGGTATGCCATTGGTCACAGGGTCAGTCTCCAGTATAAGGAGAAATTAATTCTAAGCATTCATATGCATATGGAGGACAGCTCATGCTTACCATAGTTTCAGATTTTTTTTCCAAATGAGCATTTCAAAATTAGCTAGTTTTAAAGAAAATTAAGTATCTTAGTTTAGTGTTGGAGAGAGTCTAGCAAAATATGTCAAACTTTCATCTTTTTTTTCCTCCACTGTAGATACTGAGACAAATTGTTTAGAAGAAAAAAGCAAGAGTGACTATTTTACACAATTGGTATTAGCATGTTTGGTAAGTTTTAAAAAACGCTTTCTACATTTTCCATTGAACACTTGTAATTACAGTAAACACGTTAATGGAGGAGGATGTTGACATCTAGTTGACTATTCATTTTAAGGTGAGATTGGGGTTTTGAAATGGAATGATTTGTAAAATTAGACATACTAATTATTTCTATGAGGTAGGCATGCTACCATATCATTTATCTATACGTATAAAACCTTAGGTGGTATTCCTGACCTAATAAATTCCTGAGAGAAAGGTAAACATCTATCAAGTGAGTAGAAATGATGTGGACAGCTTTTAAACTGAGCAATTTTTCCTAAATGATTAGGTAAGGAGAAAAGAAATGAAGGTAGTTTAAAAATAATAAATTCTAGAACTTGTCATAATCATTGTCTAATAAACCATTTTGTGTTTATACATTTACAATCAAGGAGAAATGCCATTACTCAGACCTGGAAGAATGTCCTTGTCTTTGCTGTGCTAGAATTTGACCAAAGTGCTGTATTATCTTAAAATACAGTTGACAGATTCAATTTTAATCAGAATTTCATGGTTTGTTTTTGTTATTTGTAGGCCGTGTACAGCATGAATTTAATTTTTTAGTGAGTGTTTTTTTAAAGAGCTATGTCACATTTTTCAATATTTGCAGTCTTCATTTTTTTTCATTTGAAGTTCTAAGCTTTTTTATTGTTAAAAATTGATACGTTTTTGTGTTATTTTAGTATTTGGGAAAAGCTGTTTTGAATATATTGAAATATACTCAATATAAATAAATATATTATATATTTTAAATATTGTGGTTGTGTAGTTGGAATGCTAAGGAATAAATGGCCTTTAATATTTTTTAATGCAGTATTTAGTTTCAGACACAGTTCTAAAGGAACGCCTGGATCCAGAAACCTTGGAATCATTAGGGCTTACCGAACAATCACAGCAGTTCAATCAAAAGTCAGTTAAAATCAAGACAAAACTCTTGTAAGTACACGTACCTTTCTGTTGCAGACACCTGAGTGTGTTTTGTTAGCTCTCGTTTTGAATACTAGAAGTTTCTAAAGGCAGTTGAAGGTTTTTTATGTTGCTCTTACCATGTGTCTCCTATTTTTTCCTTTTAAAAGTAGCCTGTAATTACTGAGTCAGCATTGAACGTGGCCTGTGTGAAACTAGTATAAATTTTTTCCCATATTAGAAGTTGAAATAGTGTTCAGTGCTTTAAAATAATTTACAACTGGCTATATTCTAGGGTATATCCTGAGTGATGGAAATAGTGGTTTGTTGTTGCTCCTTGGGATTAGCAATATCTATTCTTTGTGTTACTGATTTTCCCTGTGTAATTGTCTCTTTGAACTATTGTTATCATTCTATCCTAAAAGATAAACAAAGGTAAATTTTTCAACAATTCTTAGTATTGTTATCTGAGAGAGATAAGAATATTCAATGAAAAGAGTACAGTACTCTTAATTAAGCTTGCTAATTGAAATTAATTTTATCCCCTGTATGATGTTTATCTAATTTCAGTTGTAAGCAGCAAAAATTCAATTTGTTAAGAGAAGAGAATGAAGGTTATGCGAAGCTGATTGCTGAATTGGGGCAAGATTTATCTGGCAATATTACTAGTGACTTAATCGTAGAAAATATCAAATCTTTAATAGGTAAGACATGCATAGTATGTTAATAAGAAAAGAGTTTTTTAGTTATTGGAGGATATACATAAAGACAAAATGAGTGCATTCCCTATAGTTTTTTTTAAATTAAGAAATGAGAGCATGTGTTTTTAAACTTGTTCTTTTAAGATTTTATCAGTAATAAAAAATTTAAGTTGATGATGACAAATCTTTTTGTCACTGTTACCTGTGTGTTTGTATTAGTTTCTGGTTTCTCTGGTATTTCTCTTCAACTTTTAAGTATTTCTCAATAATTTTATAGAGAGCAGAAAATAAAGTAAGCAGTTGAAACACAAATAAAGTCTTCGCTGAACTCCTGAAATGCAGAGATGTTTAGTTTTTGTGAACTTGCTTTACAAAATATCTTTACCAGGGACATTGAACACACCTTATTTTATGTTTACAGCAGCCTGTTAAAGTAAGTGCAGCAGGTGGTATAAAAGTGTAACAGGAAAGTTATTTTTATATGAGAATTTTTAAAAATGAATCTTTAGCATTATTCTTTTTATTTGCATTGAGTATATAGAGGAAATAGTTGGCTTCTATAAAAAGGAGGAATGAATGGTAGAAAAATAGGTAGTCCTGATTTTTCAAAAAGGAAAGAATTGTCGCTCTTAATGGTTAGGTATTGTGCTAACTTAGGGAAGATTATCTAACACCTAGATGTCTTAGGTTTTGAGACCTTTTGGAGAAGTTGTATTTCCTGCTTCTCTAGTTATATATATATATATATATATATATATATATATATATATATATATATTTTCTCTTTAGATATTTTTTATTCATTTAGTTATTATTCTACAGTTACATGAAGAACATTATGTTTACTAGACTCCCAACTTCACCTAGTCCCCCCCACAAACCACATTACAGTCACTGTCCACCAGCGTAGTAAGATGCTGTAGAATCATTACTTGTCTTCTCTGTGTTTCACATCCCTGCCCATGCCCCCTGGCATTATACATGCTAATCGTAAGGCCCCTTTTCTTTTCCCCTGCCCTTATGCCACCCTTCCCACCCATCCTCCCCAGTCCCTTTCCCTTTGGTAACTGTTAGTCCATTCTTGGGTTCTATCATTCTGCTGCTCTTTTGTTCCTTCAGTTTCTCTTTGTTCTTATACTCCACATATGAGTGAAATCATTTGATACTTGTCTTTCTCCACCTGGCTTATGTCACTGAGAATAATACCCTCTAGCTCCGTCGATGTTGTTGCAAATGGTAGGATTTGTTTTCTTCTTATGGCTGAATAGTGTTCCATTGTGTATATGTACCACATCTTCTTTATCCATTCATCTACTGATGGACACTTAGGTTGCTTCCTTTTCTTGGCTATTGTAAATACTGCTGCAATAAACATAGGGGTGCATCTGTCTTTTTCAAACTGGGCTGCAGTATTCTTAGGGTAAATTCCAAGAAGTGGAATTCCTGGGTCAAATGCTATTTCTATTTTTAGCTTTTTGAGGAACCTCCGTACTGCTTTCCACAATGGTTGAACTAATTTACATCCCCACCAACAGTGTAGGAGGGTTCCCCTTTTGCCACAACCTCGCCAACATGTGTTGTTGTTTGTCTTTTGGATGGTGGTGATCCTTACTGGTGTGAGGTGAAATCTCATTGTGGTTTTAATTTGCATTTCTCTGATGACTAGTGATGTGGAGTATCTTTTCATGTGTCTGCTGGCTATCTGAATTTCTTGTTTAGAGAACTGTCTGTTCAGCTCCTCTGCCCATTTTTTAATTGGATTATTTGCTTTTGGTTTGTTGAGGTGTGTGAGCTCTTTATATATTTTGGATGCCAACCCTTTATCGGATCTGTCATTTATAAATATATTCTCCCATACTGTAGGTTACCTTTTTGTTCTATTGATGGTGTCCTTTGCTGTACAGAAGGTTTTCAGCTTGATACAGTCCCACTTGTTCATTTTTGCTTTTGTTTCCCTTGCCCAGGGAGATATGTTCATGAAGAAGTCACTCGTGTTTATGTCCGAGAGATTTTTGCCTATTATTTTTTCTAAGAGTTTTATGGTTTCATGACTTACATTCAGGTCTTTGATGCATTTCGAATTTACTTTTGTGTATGGGGTTAGACAATGATCCAGTTTCATTCTCTTACATGTACCTGTCCCGTTTTGCCAGCACCATCTGTTGAAGAGATTGTCATTTCCCCATTGTATTTCCATGGCTCCTTTATCTTATATTAATTGACCATATATGTTTGGGTTAATGTCTGGAGTCTCAATTCTGTGCCACTGGTCTGTGGCTCTGTTCTTGTGCCAGTACCAAACTGTCTTGATTACTGTGGCTTTGTAGTAGAGCTTGAAGTTGGGGAGCATGATCCTCCCCACTTTATTCTTCCCTCTCAGGATTGCTTTGGATATTCGGGGTCTTTGGTGCTTCCATATGAATTTTTGTACTATTTGTTCCAGTTCATTGAAGAATGTCGTTGGTAATATGACAGGGATCGCATCAAATCTGTAGATTGCTTTGGGCAGGATGGCCATTTTGACGATATTAATTCTTCCTAGCCAAGAGCATGGGATGAGTTTCCATTTGTTAGTGTCCTCTTTAATTTCTCTTAAGAGTGTCATAGTTTCCAGGGTATAGGTCTTTCACTTCCTTGGTTAGGTTTATTCCTAAGTATTTTATTCTTTTTAATGCAATTGTGAATGGAATTGTTTTCCTGATTCCTCTTTCTATTAGTTCTTTGTTAGTGTATAGGAAAGCCACAGATTTCTGTGTGTTAATTTTGTATCCTTAAGTTTTGCTGTATTCTGATATCAGTTCTAGTAGTTTTGGAGTGTATTCCTTAGGGTTTTTTTATGTACAATATCATGTCATCTGCAAATAGTGACCGTTTGACTTATTCTTTGCCAATTTGGATTCTTTGTATTTCTTTTGTTTAGTCTAATTGCCGTGGCTAGGACCTCCAGTACTATGTTGAATAACAGTGGGGAGAGTGGGCAACCCTGTCTGTTCCCAATCTCAGAGGATAAGCTTTCAGCTTCTCACTGTTCAGTATGATATTGGCTGTGGGTTTATCATATATGGCCTTTATTATGTTGGGATACTTGCCCTCTATACCCATTTTGTTGAGAGTTCTTTTCATGAATGGATGTTGAATTTTGTCAAATGCTTTTTCAGCATGTATGGAGATCCTCATGTGATTTTTGTCCTGTTTCTTCATGTGGTTAATGATGTTGATGGATTTTCAGATGTTGTACCATCCCTGCATCCCTGGGATGAATCCCACTTGGTCATGGTGTATGATCCTTTGGATGAATTTTTGAATTCGGTTTGTTAATATTTTATCGAGTATTTTTGCATGTAAGTTCATCAGGAATATTTGTCTGCAATTTTCTTTTTTTGGTGGGGTCTTTGCCTGGTTTTGGTATTAGGGTGATGTTGGCTTCATAGAATGAGTTTGGGAGTATTTTCTCCTGTTCTATTTTTGGAAAACCTTAAGGAGAATGGGTATTATGTCTTCTCTGTATGTCTGATAAAATTAGGAGGTAAATCCATCTGGCCCGGGGGTTTTGCTCTTGGGTAGTTTTTTTGATTTCCGCTTCAGTTTTGTTGCTGGTAATTGGTTTGTTTAGATTTTGTGTTTCTTTCTTGGTCAGTCTTGGAAGGTTGTATTTTTATAGGAAGTTGTCCATTTCTTCTAGGTTTTCCAGCTTATTAGCATATAGGTTTTCATAGTAGTCTCTAATAATTCTTTGTATTTCTGTGGGGTTCGTTGTGATGTTTGCTTTCTCGTTTCTGATTCTGTTGATGTGTGTTGATTCTCTTTTTCTCTTAATAAGTATGGCTACAGGCTTATCTGTGTTATTTTCTCAAAGAATCAGTTCTTGGTTTCATTGATTTTTTCTATAGTTTTATTCTTCTCAATTTTATTTATTTCTTCTTTGATCTTTATTATGTCCCTCCTTCTGCTGACTTTAGGCCTCATTTGTTCTTTTTTTTCCAAGTTTGATAATTGTGATGTTAGACTATTCATTTGGGTTTGTTCTTCCTTCTTTAAATATGCCTGGAGTGCTATATACTTTCCTCTTAAGACTGCTTTCACTGTGTCCCACAGGAGTTGGGGCTTTGTGTTGTTGTTTTCATTTGTTTCCATATATTGCTTTATCTCTATTTTAATTTGGTCATTGATCCATTGATTGTTTAGGAGCATGTTGTTAAGCCTCCATGTGTTTGTGGGCCTTTGTGCTTTCTTTGTGCAATTTAGTTCTCGTTTTTTACTTTTATGGTGTGAAATGTTGCTTGGTAGAATTTCAATATTTTGGAACTTACTGAGGTTCTTTTTGTGGCCTAGTATGTGGTCTATTCTGAAGAACCGTGTGCACTTGAGAAGAATGTGTATCCTGTTGACTTTGGATGTAGAGTTCTATAGATGTCTGTTAGGTCCATCTGTTCTAGTGTGTTGTACAGTGCCTCTGTGTCCCTACTTATTTTCTGTCTGGCGCATCTGTTCTTTGTAGTAAATTGTATGTCGAAGTCTCCTAAAATGAATGCATTGCATTCTATTTCCTCCGTTAGTTCTGTTAGTATTTGTTTCACATATGCTGGTGCTCTTGTGTTCGGTGCATATATATTTGTAATGGTTATATCCTCTTGTTGGACTGACCCCTTTATCATTATGTAATGTCCTTATTTATCTCTTGTTACTTTCAATGGTTTGAAGTCTATTTTGTCTGGTACTAGTACGGCAACACCTGCTTTTTTCTCCCTGTTGTTTGCATGAAATATCTTTTTCCATTCCTTGACTTTTAGTCTCTGCATGTCTTTGGGTTTGAGGTGAGTCTCTTGTAAGCAGCATATAGATGGGTCTTGTTTTTTTATCCATTCAGTGACTCTATGTCTTTTGAATGGTGCATTCTGTCCATTTACCTTTAGGGTGACTATTGATAGGTATGTACCTATTGCCATTGCAGGCTTTAGATTCATGGTTACTACAGGTTCAAGGTTAATTTCCTTACTATCTAAGAGTGTAAGTTAACTCACTTAGTATGGTTTTACAGTCACAACCTAAATGTTCTTTTCTGTTTCTCCTCCTTTTTCTTCCTCCATTCTTTATATATTAGGTATCATATTCTGTACTTTTTGTCTATCCTTTGATTGACTTTGGAGATAGTTAATTTAATTTTGCATTTGCTTAGTAATTAGCTGTTCTAATTTCTTTACTGTGGTGTTATTACCTCTGGTGACAGCTATTCAACCTTAGGAACACTTCCATCTATAGCAGTCCCTCGAAAATAGACCGCAGAAATGGTTTGTGGGAGGTAAATTCTCTCAGCTTTTGCTTATCTTGAAATTGTTTAATCCCTCCAAATTTAAATGATAATCTTTCCAGATAAAGTAATCTTGGTTCCAGGCCCTTCTGCTTCATGGCATTAAATACATCATTCCACTTCCTTCTGGCCTGTAAGTTTTCTGCTGAGAAGTCTGATGTTAGCCTGGTGGGCTTTCCTTTGTCTATGATCTTATTTCTGTCTCTGGCTGCTTTTAACAATTTTTCCTTATCCTTGATCTTTTCCATTTTAATTACTATGTGACCTGGTGTTGTCTTCCTTGGGTCCCTTATGTTGTGAGATCTGTGGATCTCCATGGTCTGAGAGACTATCTCCTTCCCCCGACTGGGGAAGTTTTCAGCAACTACCTCCTCAAAGTCACTTTCCATCCCTTTCTGTCTCTCTTCTTCTTCTGGTGTCCCTATAATGGGAATATTGTTCCATTTGGATTGGTCTCACAGTTCTCTCTATATCTTTCATTCTAAGAGATCCTTTTTTTCTCTCTCTGTGCCTCAGCTTCTCTGTATTCCTCTTCCCTAGTTTCTATTTCACTTATTGTCTCCTCCACCATATCCAACCTGCTTTTAATACCCTCCATCGTGCTCTTCAACGATTGGATCTCCATCCTGAATTCATTCCTGAGTTCTTGAATATCTTTCTGTATCTCCATTAGCATGTTGATGATTTTTATTTTGAAGTCCCCTTTGGGAAGAGTCACGAGGTCCATATCATTGAAATCTTTCTCGGGAGTTGTATTAGTAATTTTACTCTGGACCTGGTTTCATTGGTGTTTCATATTTGTACATGGCGCCCTCTAGTGTCCAGAAGCTCTGTTCTGGAGCTGCTCATCCCCTGAAGCAATGTTGGTGGTCGCAGTGGAGCGGTATTGGTGACGAGGGGGGAGGGAAGAGCGGTGCCTGCGGGGAGGGAAGGGCTGTACCCCACTTCCCAGCTGCTGTGCCTGTCTCCACTGCCTGAACTAGTGAACCAAGCACACAGGTATAAGCTTTTGTCCCAGAGTAGCCAGATATGGATCCCTGCTTTCCACAAGCAGCCAGAAACCCAGTCTTCCCAGGAACTCCACCTTCCCAGCTTTCCAACCCCCATTCAGTGAGGTCTGCTCTTTTCTCCAGGTGTATGCAGTCTGGCGCCGTCCTCTTTCCTGTTGCTGTCTCAGGATTTGTTGTGCCAACTGTATTTTCTTGTTGTATCCAGTTTTAGGAGGAAGCCTCTGTCTCTCCTCTCATGCCACCATCTTTAGTCCTCTCTGGTTATATTTTAAGAGATGTTTATGCTCAACTTACTTCTTTGTTGGGATCTGGGGCTATGTCCCTTCCCCCACGTCTGAACGCAGCATGGGAAAGCACAAGCTTGAGAGCAACCGGTGCAGTCCTTGGAAGTTATCTGCTCACAAAAACTTATCTTGTCCTTGAAGATGAGCCAAGACTCCTCACTCTGAAAATAGGGAGACCTTGAGGATGTGTGAAAACACCTCCCTGCCAGCGCCACCTAAGGTCCAATTATCTCCTGACCCACCCCTTACTTGCTACTTGTATAAATTGAGCCTGTAAACAATAAACTTCGCCAGCTTGATCAGACATCCTGTCTTGCTGGTCATTCTTTGTGTCTCTTGCTTGTCTCATTTCTGCAGGCGTCTCCGGCACACTCCACATTCGTCCCGCGGGCTGGGACACTTCTTTCCCTGTTTTTTAAATTTATGTATGACTAAGAGTGGGGAGTATCCTGATCCTTACACAGTTCTTCCAATGTTATACTGAGTAGGAACTCAGATAAAACTATGTTTAACTACAGTCATCTTTAGTAAAGATCATGTTTTTAGCTTATGCTTTTGGTATAGAAGGTAAGATGCTTTTAGTTTAAAATTTCTACTTTCTTTGAAGTAAGTTTAGTTTTGGCAGCTGATTTACTCTCTCTGCTACTTCCTCCTGTTTCCACACCAAGACTTGTATTCCCCTAGGCCTGCAGGGCTCTTCCTTACCTGTGTGGCAGTGGCATGTTTAAAAAATCCTCCAGTAGGGTTTCTTTTTCTCTTTCTAGGGTAGGCTGTACCTTTTTCCTGCAGCATTTTGTTCTAGCTTGAGATGCCTGTCAGTACTGCTTTCCTATAGGTTTGTCTTTCCTTATGGCCTGCTATGCACTTTCCTAAGATGGTGTTTCCCACATAAGAATTTTGTGCTGTGTAAGTACCTACCTGGTTTTTTGGTTTTTTTTTTCACTTTGTTTGCCTATATCTTGTCATCTCATCTGGCCTTGTTTCTTCTAGTCTTTGTCCTTGTGAATTTATACCTTTTTATTTTGGTTCCTTGTTATTTTGGCAACATTTGAAAGCGGGGTTTTCCTGAAGGTGTGTTTTTATCTAACTGGGAAAATGGATGCTACTTACTTTTTTTTGAACTTTGCCCTCAGAGAACTGATTATGTTATTGTCTCCGAAGAACAGTGTGGGAATCACAAGTGCAAGCTCACGACATAATGGATATTCCATGAATATGAACAGTTAGATTTTATGGGCTAAACTTCTAGTATCAAGCATACTACGACACACACAAATGTCACCTCCTGGGTGTAGCCTTCCCTGCCATCTCCCCCAGGCCTGCCTCGTGTTCACTATTCTTCTGAGCACTTACCACCATATAACATGCAATGCATTTTATTCTCCAACCCCACTGGAATGTAGGCTCCATGAGGACATGGATTTTTGTTTGTTTGGTTTAGTATCTCTAACCTCAGTGCCTGATATATAGGTGCTGGATAAATACTTGTTGAAAAATGACTGCAATTTTCCCCCTTTCTTGTACAGTTTGTAGTGATTCTTACCTTCCTTCCCCTGACATTGTGGTGGGGGAACAGGATGGTACTTAGTGTGATCAGGAGCATCCTTATTTATTACCCTTTAACTAAAGGGTAGTTACTTGTTCCCTACAAGATTCTAGTTTATCAAAATGTTTATATCCTAAATATAAAACAGTTTCTAGCCTGCCGATAGCCTGGGGTTGTTTACTGCATGAAAAAGCAAGGAAGCAGAACTTTTATGAGCCTGCATGTGGTTGTGTTTTCAAACCCGACACTAAATTTGAAAAACTTGTCAAATAGGAGTGGATAGGATAGTGATCATTAAGTTCTTGAGCTGTCATGATAGATCCCACACAAACCATCCCTGCATCAAGATGGCAGAAAACATCTACAATAAATTAGAGATGAGGATATTAGAGTTGGACTCCTTTGATTGCTGAACTAAACCATAAGCACTTTACTCTTCTGAATGCCCTTCGAAAGAAAGTAGTGGCTAGGTATTCTTCTAAGTTAGTGGTCAGCAAACTTTTTTCTGTTAAGAGTGAGATAGTAAATTTTTTTTTGTTTTGTCGGCCACGTGGTTTTTGTTGGAACTACTCAACATTGCCATTGTAGTATGAAGGAAGCCACAGGCTGTATCTAAATAAATGATTGTTTCTGTGTTCCAGTACAACTTTATTTACAAAATCTGAATGGATTTGAGCCATAGGCTGTATGTAGTGTGCTAATCTCTGCTCTAAATCAAAAGTGCTGAGTAACATTATTTATGGACCTAGCTTACTTGAGTTTAGTTTTAAAGAATGAAAATGCTTCTCTCTGGTTTTGGGTGTAGTGGCTCATGATCTCTTTGGCCTAGGCTCTAGACCTGTCCCACTCACCCTCAATCAGAGACCTCTTCATCAAATTTCAGGACCTTCTCATTTGTTGCCTGGTGTCCAAGGTTGTAGCTTTGGCTGGAGGTAGGGTGAGAGTCTCTGCCTCTTGGGTCTCACAGGTTAAATGTGGTTGCTTGTCAAATGACCACAAAAACATTAAACACAAAATAAAAACCCAAGCCAAATGATTTTATTCTTGGACAGATTATGGGACATTTAACCCCCTTGACTATGTTATCTCGAGTATGCTTAATATTTTGTATTGGGTCCAGTCTGAATATAAGGGCCCTTCAGCCTAGAAACATCTTACTGTGTTAGCTGTCTGCTGTCCTTTTGAAAGGGAAGCCAGTTGACTGCCTCCTCTGCTTAACTTTTTGCTTTATTGAAGTTTCTTTACTGTATACTAGTTATGAAGAAGTTGTTTTTCTCTACTATGAAAAGAAGATAGCAATTGGTGTTCTCATCACTAGTTTTTTTATAATTATACTTTCATTTTGTTTTGTTTTTTTTGCAAGGTTCATTTTTCTGCATCTTGGTTCCTTGGTTCTTGCCTTGATCCTATGTGCAGTTTTTTGCAAATACTATTTCTTAGCAATAGTCTAATATAGGTTTTTATTTGCCTGTTTTAGTCCACTAGAGCTACTGTAACGAAGTACTACAGACTGGGTGGCTTTATAAGCAACAGAAAGGTATGTTTCACAGTTCTTGAGGCAGGAAACCCAAGATTGGGTGCCAACATCTTTGGTTCTTGCCTTGATCCTATGTGCTGTTTTTTGCAAATACTATTTCTTAGAAATAGTCTAATATAGGTCTTTATTTGCCTGTTTTAGTCCATTGGGGCTACTGTAACAAAGTACCACAGACTGGGTGGCTTTATAAACAACAGAAACGTGTGTTTCACAGTTCTTGAGGCAGGAATCCCAAGATTGGGCACCAGCATCTTTGATTCTTGCCTTGATCCTATGTGCAGGGTTTTGCAAATACTATTTCTTAGAAATAGTCTAACACAGGCTTTTATTTGCCTGTTTTAGTCTATTAGGGCTACTGTAACAAAGTACCACAGACTGGGTGGCTTTATAAACAACAAAAAGCTATGTTTCACAGTTCTTGAGGCAAGAAACCCAAGATTGGGCACCAGCATGTTTGGGTTCTGATGAAAGCCCTCTTCTGGGTTGCAGGCTGCTGACTTCTTGCTGTATCCTCATATGGTGGGAGGGGCAAGGGAGCTCTTTTTTTAAAGGGCATTGCCCTCATTTATGAAGGCTCCATTCTCATGACCTAATCATCCCCTCCACCCCACCCCATCCTCGCTATAGGTCCCACCTTCTGATACCATCATATTGGGCATTAGAAATTCTACACAGGAATTTTTTTGGGGGGGAGGTGGAGGACAAACATTCAGACCATAGTATAGCCTATTTCTAAAGTGAATTCTAGATGCCAGATCATGTTGTTTTATTCAAAATAAGTTTTTTTCTGTATTGGAAGGTCTGTTATATCAGACACATGGTTACTGGAGCTATCATATTGTTTGACATTATGGGCTAGGCATCTCAATCATGTTTACAATATTACATTGGGTTTTTTTTTCCTGTTAAGAATCTCAATTTGGCTTTTTCCTAAAACAACCATTGTCAGTTTAATTATATTTTTGCCTCTAGTTAAAATCACTTGCTCTGTACACTGGCTGTCTTGTCCATGTTTGAGGAAACTCCAGTTACGTTTCAGTGTATTTTTTCAAAGATCTATCACCCAAAAGGTGTGAAGTCCTCAAGATTTGAGAAGGCATTTTATTAATCTCTGTATCACAAGCATCTGGTATATAGTAGGTATTTATGTTTATTGAAATGAAGGAATTTCACCATTACAGATTCACTATTTCTATATTTTCCCGCTTGTTCCCTTCTGATATGGTTCCTTTGTCTGTTCCTCAAAAGTCATAAAGATATTATATGTGCTTATAAATATTCCTTAATGTAGCTGGTGAAAGAGGTAGGGAGCTAAGCTTATGTTCTCGCGTAAGGTCACATGACTACTGATGGTTAGGGTGGACAAGAGCCTTCTAAGATGCTTGAGCACAAGAGTGCCGATGTTCTGCCACGGCTGCCATTAGAAAAAAATTACTTTGGACATTCAAGATTACTGATTGTTACTAGAGTCCCATTGTATATGAAATAGCTTAGCTGTTACTTAGCAAATCTGTAAGGTTTTAAAAAGCATTTTAAAAATCTTTGGTTTGGTCTTACGTAGCAAAGGTCACTCCAATTTATTGGTCTAACTGATGGCATTTGAGACATTTAATAGTAAATTCATTAGCCAGTTCTTCTTTTTGAAAGATGCAAGGTTGATACCTGTTATAAATAGAAGTGCATATACTGCCTCTTCTAGATTACTGCCTTAAATTGCACCTAGAAAGAAGTTAGTAGATAGTTGACAGTGCAGGTCATTGATAGAAGTCTCAGTAGAGTAACACTGCTTCATAAAACATGTCAGTGGTTCATATTATAGGAAACTAAAAATGTAAACTTTAATGTGAATGAAACAACATTTCCATGTAACATGTTGCTGTTGTAGTTCTTATATACACGTTTTGTATATGTAGCTTAATGGGTAATTAATTATAAGCCAGCCATTTTTTTCAAAATTATATTCAGTGTATCTTTTGTCCTTTCTGTTAGAGTATTATTCATTTTATATAATGATTGAATCTTTACATTTAGTAAAGGTAGGAGTAGTTATAAGGTTGGAGAATTTGCTAGATCTTCCTTTGATAATGTTTATTGTCAATGTTACTAGCAGTTTGGAGGCATTTTTCCCATCTTTATTCAGGCATAATTGACATATAATAAACTGTCCAAATTAAAGAGCATCTTGAGTTTTAACATATGTATACACCTGTGAAAACCTCACTGCAACTTAGATAATGCTTGTTTCTATTACCTCCTCCCCCACCCCCCAATTTCCTCCTTTTTTATTTCATTCCCCTTCACTGCCTCGCCAGGCAACCACTGACCTGCTTTCTGACTCTATAGACCAGGTTGCATTTTCTAGAATTCTTTTATAAATGGAATCATATAGCGAATGTTCTATTTTGTCTTGCTTATTTCATTCAGCATCATTATTTTGCGATTCATGCATGTTGTATATATTAACAGTTCTTTCCTTGTTATTCCTGAGTGGTGTTCCACTGTATATACTACAAATATACTGTACCACAATTTCTTTACCCATTCATATGTTGATGGACATTTGAGTGTGTCCTATTGTATAGAGCTGCTAGGAATATTTGTGTACAAGTCTTTGTGTGGACATAGATATTTACTTCCCTTGGGAAAATACCTAGGATTGAAGTGGCTGGGTCATATGGGAGGTGTAATTTGACTTTTAAGGAAACTCCTGGTTTTACAAAGTAGTTGTACCATTTCATATTTTATATTTCTTCTAGTAGCATTTAAAAATTCTAATTGCTATTTTGGAGTCACTTTTACATTTATTTTACTTTTTCAGTTGTTATTTGAGAGCCATACTTTTTGGGGTTACAGGGAGGGGCTAAAATATTTAGACATTTTCCTCCCAGAACTTTAAGTAAATATCTTTTTGGAGAATTTGTAAAAATTGGAACTCTTTTCAGTAAGACATCATCAATGTGTTAGTTCATTTTTTCCTTAGTATGTGAAATGGGAAAAAAATGTGTTCTTAACTTCAGATTTCATAAAAAGAGGAAAGAAATACTTATAGTATTTGAAGAATTTGGTTTTCTAAGTAATTGCCAAGATAGTGTGAATCAGACATGAGTTTTATAGCATTTAGTATAGTTGCAGATTTAATAGGAGTAACTCTGGAAATCTTATAAAATAGGTTATGTAAGAATTTTCTTTGAAAAATCCCCAAAGTCATCTGTTAGGTACAGTGTTTGACATAATGCCTCTCCCTAAGTTCAGCGCAGTTCCATTTTCTGCTGCATTAGCCAGTGTTTATTTGCTTGCCACCGTGAAGTGGTTAGCTTGTGTGTACGGGTTGAGTCTAATGAAAAAATATGTAATTTAAAACACTAGAATTCTATTTGGCTTAATGCATAAGACATGTGGGAACTGATATAAATGGCATAGCAGATTAACATCTCATGCTGACTTTGGGTCATAAGTATACATTTTATTGAGAGGAATGGTGGGTAGAATTGCCTGTATCATTTAATTAAATGTTTATTTCTATCATTTTCTTTGCTGTGTGTAAATGGTTGTATTCTCATAAATTAAATGCGTATATGATGTCACTGCACTATAATATAATATGGCAGCAGCTGAATGCAAATAGAGGTAATAATTTACTAAGAGTAGGGTGGCTGATAGGCAGGTTTATTAAATATGTGTCCATTGGCCCTTTTGAGCTTACCTTAAGGGATTAGCATGGATAAGTAGCCGTCTGCACTTATTCAGTGCTTCTTTCCTCCTGCTCTACCTTATTTTTTTCTTTCTCTCTTGCTTATCTTTATAAATGCTGCCCAAAACCATAAGTATAAATCAGTGGTACAATTATTTTCTGTAGCTTTGTTGTGTATGTAAAATAAACTAAAAAATGATTCTAACAGTATGTTCTGCGTTCATGAATCTGAGCTTTTAACTGTTTGTAAACATTCAAAGTACTTCTATATAAAACATTAAAAAATCTCCTTTAGTTGCTTAACTTGTAAAATGCATTGTTTGATTTTCATATTTTGCTAAGAGTTAACAATGTTTATCTCTTTCACTAGCGAGAGTAACTGATGAGACAGTGTGGCAAAGAGGAAAGTTTACTTGACTTAGTGTTGCAGATCCTGAGCTTCAGCTGTATCACTAACCCACTTTGTAATGCTGGGAAAGTCACATTTCTTATATGTAAAATGTGGGGAATGGACTTGATGACCTTGAAAATTATGAAGATATTCTTCTGGGGAAGGGGAAGCAAATTTATAAAGGAAGTTGTTTTTAGAAACATTTTTATCTTGTAATGTAGGTTGTCCCATAAAGTTAATGGCTTCAGTAGAAATGATGTATAATCACTTTTGAATTTGTGTGTATCTCATCTCTTGCAGGATGCTTTAATCTGGATCCCAGTAGAGTTTTGGATGTCATTTTAGAAGTGTTTGAATGCAGGCCAGAACACGATGAATTCTTTATATCTTTATTAGAATCTTATATGAGTATGTGTGAACCGCAAACACTGTGTCATATACTTGGATCCAAGTTCAAGTTTTATCAGGTAATAAAAAAATGTGTATATGTGTATCTCTATATATCAATGGAGAAAGAGGGGGAGGTTAATTTCATCATTTTATATGTACAGTTTAATTTGATTTTGTTTGTAAATGATTGGCTCCAGCTCAGCCATTCAAGCAGAGGAGAGAAGATAAATGGATAGGTAACAAAGCAAGATGATCAGTGCTATATTAGTAGGGTGAATGGTTTGATGTGAAAGCCTAGAGGAAAGCATAATAAATATTTGCCTTTCAAGAGATGGAATCGGGGAGGACCTTAGAGATACGACCTTTTTTTCACCTGGTTCTTGGAGGATGAGTAGAAGTTTTTTGAGAGTTGTCCATGCAGGCGTAACAAGTACTGTGAGAGTGAGGACATGACAGTATGAATGTATGCAACAGATTGAAGAAATGGTACATAATCTGATGTGGCTGGATTGTAAGATGGGAAAAGAAGGGACCAGAAGTGAAGTTGGAAAGTTAGGTGCACTTTAGATTGTCAAGGTCCCTTGATATCTGTGCTGATTTAGAATTTTACTGAATAGATAGTACCCATCACAGTGACCTTTGGAATTTTTTATGGATGTGAATAAATTCTTAAGGCATATCGTAGCATAAATTTTCATTTAAAACACTATAGTAATTATCTAACAAATCTATGCTTTGGATTATTTCTGTTTCAATCCATTTTTCATATTATTACTATTACATTCTAAAATAGATGTAATTGACACACTGCACAAAAACCTCTGCCTGCAGAATGAAATTCAAACTTCCAAACATGGTAGAAAGGCTCCTCACAATCTAGCCCCATTCTTTCCTTCTATCCTCATCTTTAGTGATTTCATTTTCTTAAACCTAATATTCTCATCATAAGAAATTCCTAGCCATTTCCTGCATTTAGGTAAAGACAGTGCTACGTATAAACCTTTGTTTACATGCAGTTCTTTATAACTAGAAAAGTGTTCTTCCCCAACCATCTCACCTGTCTTTTCATCTTGTGAACTCCTATTTATTCTTTAAAATCAAGTGCTTCTTGTTCTGTAATTTCTTCACTGACACTTCACCCATGCAGAATTAGTCACTTTTTAATCTCTGTTCTCATAAAACTTGGCACAGAATTCTGGTACTTATCAGGTTATATTAGAATAAAACATATCTACATCCTTTGCAAGATTGTAAGCCACGTAGGACAAGGTCTGTGTTTTACTAATTTTTCTGAATTAATTTACTACTTAGCCTAGAGTACATGCTCACTAATTGTAAATGAGTGATCTATGTTTTAGGAAGATAACTGTTGATAGCATGGAGGATTTTAACATAATAAGGCCTCCATTGTCCTGTTGGTATAGCTTTCCTAATTTGTTTTCCTGCCTGGGGTACTTAGCTAGTCAAGAAATACTGATTTATTGAGTGTTTGTGATAATGGTGTTGCTTTGCTAGGCACTGAGGATACCCTGGTGAAGAGTGTGTATTCCTGTTCTCTGAAGGTCAAGTTTAGGATAATAATACAGTTTTTTAAGGATTTTCAAATGATAATATCCCCTACTGCCTTTGCTTATCTTTGATTTCCCATTTTTTGGGATGTTGCAGAAGAGAAGTCAGATGAGAACTTGAAAGCGTATACCGTTTTGATACCAAACAAGACTCATGGCAGGGTTTTCAGGCAAGAGCACTTTATCTTTGTTCAAGAATTGATGATAGCAGCTGTCCCCTGTTTCACCAGCAGCCAGGGAGGCCACTGTGCAAGTGTTAGTACAGGCAAAGAGAACTTAAAGTATTTAATCACATTTTAAGAGGCACTGTGGTTGTTTTGGGTTTGAGAACATGAAGCCAACTGCTGACATGACAGGGTAGCTGAAATTCAACTTGAGCATGCATGACTAGAGTATAGGTTAGGGCTTTGGAAATTGTAGGTCTTGGACCATATTGCAGTGAATAATGATAATCCACTGCATAACATCAAGTATTGCGAGTTTTAGAACTGAAATTTTTATATGAAAATATTCCTCATAATGGTAACACTTTTTGGGCTGAATTAAAATATCCCTGGGGGTCTTGACAATGTTGGAATAATCCTTTTTTTCAAAAATAGAATCTCTTTTTCTTATATGAGAAATGCCCAACCAAAAAATATTTGATTTTGAAATAACCTATTATTAGAAAGAATAACCCTCAAATTATAACACCATTCCCTTGTTTCTATTGCCCAAGTGATCTTGTTGTGACAGTCTGCAGTCTTAAGGACCCTTGAGGTTAAGGGAAGAAAAGTGTTTGTGTTAGAAGTTTTATAGTGTGGGAGGTAAAGGAAGGAAAGTCATAAAATCAGGAACTGCTAAGAATTAGGAGAAGTGCAAGTTGCAGCGCTCCAAAATCTTGAGACTACAGACTATCTACTGTTAAAAGAACATATGGGATGTGAACAGTTCCCAGGAATGTGTTGTTTTAAATTGTATGATTTTTCTCAAACTATTTAAATTCAGTTAGACAATGTCCATCATATCACAGATAAGTTTTCACAGATGCTTAGGGTGCCTAACTGGTTTTCTTGGTTTCACTGGAGATGGCTGGTAATTGTAGGTCTGCTTTGGATATGTAACTGTATTCTTATTATGTTAATGTGTGTGTGCAATTTAATTAGTAGTTTAAAACCTATACATGCTCAGGTTACTCTACAAGAAGATATGTCAAAGAAATAACCAATCTTCCCATGTTTTCTTCCGTCTGCTACTTCTATAGCTTTTCTTCTTCCTTCCTAATTACAACCCTTAAATCGAATTCGTGCCTCATATTGAATTTACCGAGTATCATAATTCTTCCAAGTGGTAAAGATACCTCAAGACAAATGCTGGGCATAAAACCCACAGGGCATAAATCTGCAAAGAAGTAAAAAGCTAACCTTTTCAAACAATAATGCTTCTCTCTCACTTACCAACTTTACATTTCCCTATATGGCCCCGGAAGATGACTGGCTAGCCAGAGACGGGTAAGATTCCTCAAGGGAGGAACAACCTAAGACAGGCACAGTCGCAGGGGGACCATCAGGTGAGAAATTGGGGATCAACAGAGGTGAAGCTTAGAACCTCACCCCCCCTGCTTTGAGAGAAATCTTCTGCATCCGTGGATGTTTTGTTGCCCTTGTCTAGCTTGGATTAGATACTTAGGCTATAGGCACACACCTGATCATCTACATTTGCTCTCTTACAGCACTAAACTATGTTTTCTACCTTTATCTTGCATCTACCTACCACTTCAGCATTTTATTAAAAATAAAAATAATAATGATAATAATAATTATAATAAGGGAGAAATGTGGGATTCACATATAAATCAAGTATAAAAATCAAACAAATATTCATATCTGACCTGATTGTTTGTAGTTCATAATGCATGATCAAAACTGAAAGTTTCTGTGGTGACTGCCCATGTACTGTTCACCATGTAAGAACTTATTCACTATGTAAGAATTTGTTCACCATGTAAGAACTTGTTCACTGTGCTTCAGAAGATCGGAGACTGATGAGAATTAGGCTTGGGGTGGATTAATGATTGTGCATTGTGTCCCCTGTACAGAATTTTATTGTTGTTACCTGTTAACAACCATTTTATCAATAAATATGAGAGATGCCCTCTCAAAAAAAAAATCAGGAACTGCTTAGGGGCTACACCCCTGGGAATTGGTTCCTGGACATGTATGGTCACCCTGTTTATCGGTCCCTTAATTTACTCCTCCCTCCCCTCTTCCTATCACTACCTGAAAATGTTCACTCCTCCTGTCTACAGCCCATATTTTCACCAGTTGGGAATTATTTGGATTGGCAGGCTTCTTCCCACTCCCCCCCATTGCTAAAACTTTTTGGCAAAGCTAATTATTTTGCTGTGAAGTCAGTGAGAGTGATTTTATTCTGGTTTCAACCTCCTCATACTGGATGTTTTGACTTGGAAAGATAGTAGGGGATATAAGCAGTTTTAGAGCACACGACCATTTTGGAAAATTGGGCAGGCACATTTGATTGATTTTCCTAACAGGGATTACTACAGTAGAGGGTTTCAGGACAACATGAGGGTCAACACAAAGGACAGGAGGAAGGAAGGAGTACTAGAAGGTGTGAGGGTACCCCAGGACTCTTAGGCTGGAGTTGTCTTGCCATCAGAAAGAAGAGCAAGATGATCACTCTCACCCGTATCACAGCCCCTTCATTCCTGGATTCAAGACAAAATAATAATAATAATAGTGGTGCCATGGTTAGGCAGTATTATAGCTGAAATTCATTCATTTAAGAAATAATGATTGAGCACCTCTTGTGTGCTAGGCAATGTTTCAGGTGCTGGGGTGAACAAATAGAAATCCTTGCCTTCATGATCCTCACATTCAAAGGAAGTTACATTGTATGTCAGAAGATGATCATTGTGATGGGGCAAACATAGAGTAGCATAAGGAAGATTGGGAGTGTTGGGAGTGGTAGGTTGCAATTTTGAGTAGAATGGAGAGAGTGGACCTTGTTAAAAAGGTAAGATTTCAGCAAAGATACAAAAGATGTGAGGGTGTAAATGTGCAGAAAATCTGGGGAAGAACCTTCAGGTTAAGAGAACTGCCAGTGCAAAGGCCTTAAGGTGTGAGCATGCCTGATGTGTTGAAGAATAGCAAGAAGACTAATGTGGGTGTGTCAGGGTGATTGAATGGCAGAGCGGTGGGGATGAGGTCTAACACGAGGGGCCACATTACACAGAGCCTAGTGCACGGTTTTTAACTTTGATGCTGGATGAAGCCAGTGGAGGATTTTGAGTAGGAGAGTGATATGCTCTGACTTTGTGTTTTCATTTTATTTCTCTTTTTCTTTTCCACTTTATTATGAACAGTTTCAAACATATAGGGAAGAGCGAATAGTGAAATAAATACCCATAGCCCATCACTTAGAAGCAAGTTTATAAACATGTTGGTATACTTTTTTGGAAATAATTATTTGTATTGCTGATATCATGAACATTTACTCCTACATATGTTAGTGTGTGCTTTTTAAAAGGTCATTTTTCTGTGTACCATGATACCAATTTCATATCTAACTAGATTGCCATCGTTATAGTGAACTCAGACCACATTCATATTTCCCAAATTATCCCTGAAATTTTATAGCTGGTTCATTCAAGTGATAATCCAAAGACCAAACATTACATTTGATTGTTAGGATTCATCAGTCTCTTTTAGTTTAGAATAGTGCCCACCTTACCATTAATGGCATTGACTTCTTGAAGAGACCATTCCCATAGAAGACTCTGCCTTTTGGATTTATCTAATTACTTTTTCATGATTGGTTTAATTTGTTCTTTGTCCCCTGTCTTTTATATTTGGAGTTAGGTCTAAAGTCTTGACTGTGTTCAGGTGAAATATTTTATCTCAGAAATATTTCATAGGTTGTACTATATATTTCATATAACATAATGTCTAATATCTGTCTGACTTTTAACATTCCAGAATACTGGTGACAGTCTAATATCTCCATTATACAATAATATTTCCGTCCTTGCCGATAGCAAGTAATCTGTAGTTTGTCACTTTGGTACCATGTGAATATCCAGTTTTTCATCAACCTTACATTAAGTGTCTTAGAATAGATGGATGATCCTTTCCTGAATCAGTTATTTCCTTAGCAGTTCCAAATTTTTCATTCACTAATTTTATCATGCCCCCTACATTTATTAGCTGTCATTCTTCTATAAAGAAGAGTTGTCCCTTATAAACTTGGGTTGTTTGGTTACCCTGAAATGAAGTTCCTATGAAAGCCAGGGAAAATGCTTTACTTTTTCCCCCATTAGTTACTAGCTGGCAGAGTGAGGAGCCTCTTTAGTAGCCACCTCTAATGGTGATATGAGTGGTGAGTGTGTGAGAAAGAGACAAAAGAGACAAAAAGACAGAGTGCATTTGCGTGTTGGCTTAGGTTTTCAAAGAATCAATATGGTTATGGTAGCAGTAGAAGTTGACGAGATCCTGAACATAATTTGAAGGTAGAGTCAGTAGTATTTGCTAATGGATTAGATACAGAATGTGAGAAAGTAGAGTTAAGGACTATCTTAACATTTTTTTTGGACTGACCATTTAAAAAGGTGATGTTGTCATCATTGGGATAGGGTAAATTTTAGGTGGAATGGGTTTGGAGTGTTGAGAATAGGAGTTAGGAATTTAGTTTTGGACATGTTAAGTTTGAGGTTGTGTTAGATATCCAAGTGCAGATGTTGAGTAAATAATTGGATATATGGATCTGGTGTCCAAGAGAACAGAATGGGCTAGTGATAGAATATTGATGTCAAAGGCATGTAGATATTTAAAGTGGTGATACTGTATAAACTCAACAAGGGTTCAATATGGAGAGACAAGAGGAGAGAATCAACAGCTGAGCCTTGGGGTACGCCAATGTTAAGGGGCCTGGGAGAAGAGGAGGAACCAGCAAAGCAGGTATAGCAGGAACATATAAAGTAAGAGGAAAACAGAATGTAGCATCTTTTTGTAAGCTATATAGAAGAAGGAATGATGAACTCTGTTAAATGCCTCTGGGCGGTCATTTGAGATGACTAAAAATTGATCATTGGATTTATCAGCAGAGAGGTCTAAAGTAGCCAATTTGGTAGAGTTAGGGTGGCGTTAAGAGAGAATGGGGAGAGTGAAATTAGAGACAGAATAGACAACTATATAAAGGAGTTTCTACCAAGAGGGACAGACAAATGAGGTGGTAGCTGGCAGGAGAATGTGAGCTTGAGGGTTTTTTTGAATATGGGAAAGAGAACATATGTATGCTAATGGGAACGACTGAGTGGAGAGGAGGAAACCTGGAGATGTAGGAGAGAGGAGAGAATTATTGGAATAGTGTTTTGAGTAAGATGGACTGGAGTCTATGGCATAAGTGGATGTGTTGGCTTTAAATACGACCATAGAGAGTTCATCTGTAATAATCGGTAGAAAGGCAGCATATGTAGGTACAATTTTTGGTAGGAGGGTAGATATGGTGGTGAAAGTTTATAGCAGTCCTGTTAATTGCTCCCGTTTTCTTGCTGAAATAGGAAGCAGGGTCAGCCTCTGACAGAGAGGATGAAAGAGGAGATATGGAGGTTAGGAAAGAGGGTAGGAAATAGTTGTGTAGGGCAATGAATGGACAAGAGAAAATAGAATATGATTGGCCAGCAGCATTAAGGACCCACTTGAGGGTGGGTACTTGAAATCAGCATATTGGAGGGGTTGTAGCTATTGGTAATTTTAAAGTTTAGGATATGGAGCTAATGGCTGAAATAGTGTAGAGGAGAAGGTCTTTGGAAGAGAGGAATTCAAGGAACTGAGAAGGCAGCTCGATGGAAGGATCACTTACGTATATATGAAAATCTCCAAAAATTAAGAAATGAATAGAGTTAAGACAGTGACAGTGAAGGCCATTGCTAAATGAAGGATAGTGACCAGGGGTCCACAGATAGCAGCAATAGGACAGCACTGAAAATGGCATAGTAGGGACGTCCAGAGCTCTGTCCCTCCATAAAAGCAACCAGTGAATTGGCAAAAACTCTCAGTCAACTTTTACAGAACTCTGGAATTTAGCAAAAACCTTGAAGCGACCAAGAAAAGGCTTGGTGAAGAAAGAAGATGCTGGTCTGGGGTAAGAGAGCACTGTGGTGTCTTAAATTGCTTGCCTACTATCGCTCACACCCAGATTGGTGGTGTCTGTGAGACGATAGAAGCCCACATTCCTAGTGCAGATTGCTAATGCCAGAGGATACAAAGAATTGTTCTCAAAGAGCTGTGGGTTGTGACCTGTCTGGCTGCTTCCTGAAGGACTGGTGCAAGGGCCTGTCTTTGTTTCACCAGACTGGCGCTATCCCCAGGGCTGGGGTAGTTTTGACAAAAGTATTTAAAAGCACAACTATTGGCTTTAGCAGCCTGGAGCAAGAGACAACAATCAAATAAGCAATAGAGAGACTTGAAAGCCTAGAAAGGAAGGAGTTGGATAAGGAGATACGTGGGAGAATAAGGATTTTTAAAACGCTCTTTCATATACCAGGGAATTGCAGGAAAAATGGCCACGTACATGCTCAGAACTGAATGCGGGCTCAGAAAAGAGCTGAGAAGACCCCTAAGCCTTTTCCTCTGGCTGACCTTCAGGCTCTGCACAAGCGGGAAGTGAAAACTAAGGCAGAGTTGCAAATGACCTGGCCGAGTGTTGAGGAGGCCCTAACAATACAGCCAGTGTGCAAAGACCAGAGGAGTATTTTTTTTTCTCTTTTTTCTTTCTTTTTGTTTTGGCTTCAGGCCTTTAAGAAAATTCAAAGCTAACAACACAGATTTAAGTAGCCACACAAGACAATAATACAGACTTTACAAAGTGAGTTTAGAAAAGTCACTAAAAAAGCAAGCAACAATAACCCATAATAAGCAGCATCAACAAACCCCTCAGAGAGGCGGCAGGATCTGATTTTAAGAGTTGTCACATGATCCTCAAAACGTCTGGTTTTCATGAAGAAATGAGGTATGCAAAGCAAAGCATGGCTCATTCACAAGGAAAAATAAATTAGTAGAAACTGTCCCTGAGGAAGCCCAGGTGATGGACCTACTAGGTCAATTAAACTAACATTTCTAAATACGCTTATGATCTATAGGAAACCATGCGCAAGGAACTAAAGCAAACCAGGAAAGCACTGTCTCACCAGGTAGAGAATATCAATAAAGAAATAGAAATCATAAAAAAGGAACCAAATAAATTCTGCAGTCAAAAAGTATAACTGAAGTGAAAAATTAACTAGAGGGGCACAAGAGCAGAGGGGGGGAGGCTGAGGAAACAATCAGCCAACTTGATGAGTCAATTGAAGTAGATCAGGCTGAGGAGCTGAAATAGAAAAGAATGAAGGAAAATGACAGAGCCTAAGAGACCTATAGGACACCATCAACTGTACCAATATGGGCATTACCGCGTCCCAAAAGCTGAGGACAGGGAAAGGGACAGAAAAAATAATGGTTGAAAACTTCCCGAATTTGAAGAAAGAGATGAATGTGCACATCTAAGACTTTCCATTAATACCAAGCAGGATAAACTCAAAGGATATCTGCACTGAGACCCATTTTAGTCAAATCATCAAAAGACAGAGAATCTGGAAAGCAGCAAAACAGGTGACCCATTGCATAGAAGAGATTGTCATAAGATGAACAGCTGATTTCTCTTCAGAAGGCAGTGGGATGGTGTATATAAAATGCTAAAATAATAAAACTGACAACCAGGAATTCTATACTGAACATGATTGCCCTTCAACAATGAGAGATTATGAGCTGGACTAGTAGACCTGCCCTTCAAGAATGCTAAAGGGAGTCCTTCAGACTGAAATGAAAGGACACTAGGTAGTAACTTGAAGCCATATCAAGAAATAAAAAGAACCCTGGTAAAGGTAACTGCATAGGTAAATATAAAACCAATATTACTGTATCTTTTAGTTGTAGGCCTTCCTTTTTTCCTATATGATTTAAAAGACAAAGGCATTAAACAGTAATTATAAATGTAATTGGCACACATTGTGTAACACTGGAGGGATAGAGATATATACGTGCTTTCTGTATACTATTACATTGAGTTTTTATATAGTATTAAAACTAAGTTGGTATTAATTCAAACTATGTTATTACAAGTTTAAAATGTTAATTGTAATATCCCAGGTAACCAATAAGAAAATAACTAAAAAACACACAGAAAAGGAAAGGAGAAGGGAACTAAATGGTACATTCTAAAAAAAACAAGCACAAAAGAAAGCAATACTAGAGGAAATGAGGGACAAAAAATAATGTAAGACATGGAAAACGAATAGCAAAATGGCAGAAAGCCTTCCTTGTCAGTACAGTTGACCCTTAAACAACATGGGTTTGAACTGTTCAGGTGCACTTACATGGGGAATTTTTCCAATAAATATATTGGGAAATGTTTTTGAGATTTGTGACAATTTGAAAAAAAACATTTTATTGTAATAATACAGTATATAATACATATAACAGAAAATATGTTAATCAGCTGTTCATGTTAATGGTAAGGCTTCTTGTCAGTAGGCTATTAGTAGTTATGTTTTTGGGGAGTCAGAAGTTATGTGTGGATTTTCAACTGTGTGGAGGTCATCACCCCTAACCTAGCCATCCTGCATTGTTCAAGGGTAAACTATAACACTTTAAATGTAAATGGATTAAACTTTGTAATAAAAAAGACACAGTTCGATAGAATGTATAAGAAAGCATGATCCAACTTTATGCTATCTGTAAGACTCACTTTAAATACAAAGATACAAATATGTTGAAAGTGAAAGTGTGGGCATTGGTATCCCATGCAAATAACATCCAGGAGAGACCTGGGTAGCTCTTTGAATATCAGGCAAAATAGACTTCACTCTATAAACCAATTAGAATTGACAGGCATATATAGAACACTCTACCTAACAATAGATGACACATTATTCTTAACTGCACATATAACATTCTCCAGGGAAGACCCTTGGATGGCAAAGTAAGTCTAAGTACATTTGTACAAAACATATTATTTGACTATGATGGAATAAAACTAGTTAACAGCAGTAGTGATTGATAAGAAATCCAAAGCTGGGTGGGTTTTAGTGAGGGTGCAGGGGAAAAAAATAGACTGAAAACAACTATTAAAAGCAAACATGATTCGTACTTCACCTCCAGGCCTAGTAGTGTGGGGCCTGGGGAAAATAGCCACCAGGTTACAGTGGGAGTGGTGTTCCTAGAGAGTGCTAGGCTCTGTTCAGGCATGAAGGTGGAGGGGACATTTAGAGGACAGGTTCAGATATAGGGGGTTTTGCTGAGGACGAGTCATGAAGTCAAGAGGATTCCATGGAAGTTTCTTGAGAATGTGGAAAAGTGGAATGGACAGGACAGAATAAGGATTGTGCAGGGCAGTATCAGGAGCAGAGTATGGAAGCTGACGTATGGCTGGGAGTTGGGGGCTTGTGGTGACTCATTTAAATAAAGATAATGGAAATAATGAGAATAATACCTGGTGGATTCAGGTCAGGTAGTGAGGTTTTGTGGGTTTGCTCTGAAATCCTGACTACCATTTGTTTTTATGGGAACATGTTTTGATACTAAGTAACCATGTACAAAAGTTTAGAATTAAACTCTTAAGTTGATGACATCTCTTATCTGTCTTAAAAATTAGAGTAGAAAAATGCCTTTTTTTATGATAAACCTATTTGCTTTTTTAGGTTCATATGGTATGTGCAAAACACCTATCACAGTTGTGGGGGAAGCCTTACAAAGATCTCATTTTCAGTTTTGAGAAGCAAAACAGTATATTGTTACTGTTTGCTTTTTATTTTCTTTTGGCCATTTAGTAATTGCCAGTTGTCCTCACTTCACTCTTCCATTCATCTGACCACAAGCAGTTTAAAAATTAGGGAAAGGTCTTCCTGACAGCATCAGATATCCTTGTTTCTATGCAGGGTCTGCAGGGCTGGCCTAGAATTGACCATTTTTATTTTAAAATGTTGGTTTATCCATGTGTAATATGTATAGAGACCTGTTTTGAAGGGGTAATCTGCTAATTTACATAGCACAAAACCAAGAAATAAAAGAATAGGGAGAAAAAAATTAAAGCAGACACAGAAAGTGCTGCACTTACCAATTTGTCCGTCTATCTGCATCTCCACTGAGAACACCTAAAAAAGCCAGGTAAGAAAACACAAAAACAGAAACCCAAACTAAATATTATGCAGTATAAAGTGTTACTCTATTCAATTTCCAGATTTTATTAAACTATTAGCATGCATTGTATAGTGTATCCATTTTGAAATCTTTCCTCATGCTCTTTAGAAGATGTTCTAATATGAAAAGGGATGTTGAGATAAGTATCTTTGTCCTGCATTCAGATGTTATGTATGATCAGGAAGAAGAATGAAGCTTATTGTTAACCTAGAGTTATTTAGTCTCTTTGCTCTTAATTATTGGTAGGTAAAGGATATGATTTTAATTGTATTTTGTGCACTAAGGAGAAACTTTTCTTCTGTTCTTCAAGGAACTAAATGGAGAGACCCCTTCATCTTTATACAGAGCTGCAGCAGTACTTCTACAATTTAATATTATTGATTTAGATGATCTTTATGTACATGTAAGTCAATAGGCTGCTAACAATATTTAGTTGTCCATCCCAGGGGTGCGGGGAGGAGTAGACAGCCTTTATAGCACTCCAAGGTTGGTCCTAGGCTTTCACGTCTTAATTTTTGAAGCCTTAATGCTTCATTGCTTTGTGTTTACTTTATAAAGGGAATGAATTTAATGCTTTGTCAAACTGTGGAAATCAGATACTTTAATCATCCTTGCAGGATTCAAAGTTGGATATGACATTCTCAGTTGTCATCAAGGCATATCTCATGGGGGAGAAGCCAAATTCTAAACAGTGTGGATTTAGACTTCTCTATTATACCTAAATAACAGGAAATGTGGGATTACCTAGATACTTGTTCCTTTTCCCCAAAATGTTAATTTTAGGCATTTAGGATGAATTTCCGGATCCAGGATCTAGAAGAGTATGTATGAGATTGTGATTAATGACCTCTAGTTTAGCAACAATTTAGCCTGTCAGTTTAAATAAAACTAAGTTTGTAGTATACCAATTACTGTTTTATTAGGTTGTGTGCTAGGATATCTGTGAACTTAAACTTGTCCAAAGCTGACATAACCTTCACTGCTTTTGCAGTCACTTTCCAACTTTCTTGATTATCATGTACTGTGGTTTACAGAGTTGACTACAACTTGGTCTTTCCCTTGGAGGCAGTCATAGTCTAGCAAGGGAGAAACATTTTGCATTATATAGTAAGTACTCTGCTGGAGGTATTCACAGAGTGCTGTTGGGTCTTAGGATAGATAGTGACTCTCTATGTTGGAAGGCTTTTCCAGACTAGTGATGTTGAACTGGGATCTTGATAGATGTGTAGGTGTTGGCTAAGCTTACAAGGTAGGAAGCTTTGTAAGTAAAATGAACTGGGTATAGAGGTGGAGGTTTGAAACGGCCTTATCATCACCTCAGGGGAACATCAGGAAGCTCAAAGTCATTGGACCCTGGGCTGGTATGTACGGGAAATGAAGATGGAGAAATGGATTGGGGCTGAACTGTGTTCACTTCATAATAAACATGTGTTCACTAGCAAGATGTGGCGTGGCAGTTGTAACTTTATATGCACCCAGTAATACATTCCCAAAATAGACAAAACTAGAAAAAGAAATTTAAGAAGCTTAAAGTTCATCCATTGTAATGAGAAATTTTAGAGAGAAATGGCAGTACTCTATATAAAAGATGGGGACCATATAAAAGATGGGGACCTACAGAAGATATATAGGAAAACAATAAAAATAGAGGGCAAAAAGAATAAGCAGTGGAGAGCATAATGAATGACAAAAGTTTAACTCCTTGTACCAGTCTATAGTGACTTGTCTTCCACCCCCTCTTAGCTACTGAATTATTAGATTATGCATTTCTTGGGGCGGGTACACTTTTATAGCTCACTATAGTGCCTATCAGAAACTACTAAATAATGGATTGTTTTCTGTGTTTTTCTTTGTGTCTGGGTTACTTTATGAAATGTCTACATTAACCATCTTCCATGCATACAAGATGGCTGTCTTTGAGATACTCAGTCCTTTTTCATGTTGGAGGGTCAGCTATACACAATAGTAATAAACTAGAAACTAGTTTGTGACTTAAGTCATATAGTTGTCTAGGAAATGACAACTAAGATGTCAAATTGTTTATAATTTTTCTACTTTAGATTTTTCATTTAGAGGAATCAAATTTATGCTGTTATGTAATTCAGTAGCTCACCTCTCCCAAATTGTATCTCTATGTAGTACTTTATTTAATTTGGAGTTTGTCCTTTAGAGGGGTAATCTGATATTTTTAATGGAACAGGTATACATTTATTGGGTAAACCAAGTTCAGTGGTAAGCATCACTGTTATAGTATTGTGTTAACATGAAACTTTGAACTGCTACAAGATGTTAAAAGGTATACAAAATTTAAGCTCTTAATTAGATTATAAAATTATAATGGAGAGAAACTTATTTAGAAGGGATATCATGGCCATGAATAAGCTTGACTTTGTTATTTTCAGTTTTATTGAGTGTAGTGTTTGCTTTTTATGTGCAAATAGTATTAGCTGTTATATGAAATTTTAATGAACCATTTTTAGCTTCTTCCAGCTGATAATTGCATTATGGCTGAACACAAACGAGAAATTGTGGAAGCTAAGCAAATTGTTAGAAAACTTACAATGGTTGTATTGTCTTCCAAAAAAATGGATGAGCGAGACAAAGAAAAGGAAAAAGAAGAGGAGAAAGTAGAGAAGGTATGTGGTTCATTCTAGTAAAATCAACATTGTCTTCTGGATTTAGAATTATTTAATTAGTTAATCAACAATTTATTAATTTTGATTATGCTGAAGAAAGGTGGTTTGATTTCTTACATACATTTCAAAATGAGTTCTAAGTAAAATCACAAATGTATTTGTGACTTTTATTTGTGCTCTGTCTCTGAAGTCCCAAGGGGTTCTCAAAGGTGAATGAGTTCTAGTTTGCTGTGGCACAGAACATTAAGTACAGTGTAGTATATAATCCTTAGTCTAAAAACTGTCACACTGTGTCTGCTAAATGAAAAAACAGATTCTGTTTTTTTTTCAGTTGGTAAAAAACTTGATTGTAGTTTCTGGAAAATACCATTGCATTTACCATGAATGGCAGCCATAGTTGACATACATTGTTGTATTATTTAGCTCAATTTTTTAAAAATAAAGAAATTAGGATTTATTGGTGTCTGGTCTGTATTCTTACTGTAATTGTTTATTTTTAGCCACCTGACAACCAAAAACTTGGTTTGTTGGAAGCCTTGTTAAAGATTGGTGATTGGCCGCATGCCCAGAACATTATGGATCAGATGCCTCCATACTATGCAGCTTCACATAAGCTAATAGCCCTTGCTATTTGCAGGCTTATTCACATAACTATTGAGCCGCTCTACCGAAGGTATGTTAGTATATGCTTTAGTACTCATTGAGGTAGAATTAGTTTAGGACTATAAAAAAATCTGCATGTTTATCGTGTCTCTTCAAACCAAACATATATTTTAGTATGTTTTATCAGAAGATACAAATTAATCACAGTGTATCAGTTTGATATGTGTTAATTAGTGACTTGTCTCCTAACGTCTATATCAGGTGTTACAGAGTGTGTGCTGCAGTGTAGTCTAAAAAGTATAGGTTAGACTTCTAGGTTGAGTTTGTTCCATTGAGAGTGAAAACTCCATTCTTCTGTTCTTTACTTTTCCTCCTATCTGAGGGGCAGAGAATTCTAAGGTTTTTACTTAGTGTATTTTCCTCTATCCTGCGTTGAGTGGCTCTGAGTGAGGCCTTTGCCTCTCTGCTTGCCTTATCTTTCCTGACATTTAGGCTGCTGTTGGGGAAATTGCTAGTGCAGCCTCCCTCATCATCCCTAGTTACTGTGTCGACCAGTCCTCTAGTCCTCAGCCTACTTGCAGGATACTTAGGAGCAGTATTGGCAGAAGCTCTGGCTTCCGCCCCAGAGAGCAGAGCCTGCCTCAAAAGCCCCAGCCTTGTGACTTGTGGGTAGCGGCTGGCTGCTGCCTTCAGTGCCACCTGGGCTGTGGACCATGAAGGCTTCTTCTCAGAGAGTGACCCCTGTGACTCCACAGCAGGTGAGAACTCTGGGCATGCTGTGCTTTTTAGTGTGACACACTCTTTCCTTATGCTGCTCACCTTCCCTCCCACCACCTACCTCATACTCCGTCTAGCTAGTGGAACACAGATTGAGAAATGTTTATTGACTTAAGTCAGTGTTGTTTTATCCATATTTTTCTGTTTCATCTTCCAGTGTCTCTGACATCCATCCCTTGTTCCCCATGCCCATATTCAAATTCCTGATACTGGCCAAGTTTAACTAAAAACAAATTCATATGATGTGTGTTAAGTGTTACTTGAAATTTGCATTTTTCTAATTTCCTTTTCTTAGGCTCTAAATTTAAAGCATTCTCCTCTGAGTTCTTGATTTTTTTTCAAATGAGTATTGGTTTTGTATTTTCTACTAGTTAAATTATCTGGTAGAATAAAGTTAGGCACAGTTGAAATATAGAAAGCAAATATGAGCAAGAAAGGTTTTACTTACTGATTAATATGACTGTATTAATTTAAAATGGGCAATTCAATAGTATTAATAAGAATTTTACTTCCTTTTATAGAGTTGGCATTCCTAAAGGTGCTAAAGGCTCACCTGTTAATGCTTTGCAAACTAAGAGAGCACCAAAACAAGCAGAGAGCTTTGAAGACTTTGAGGAGAGATGTCTTCAGTATGTTCTGTTACCTTGGTCCTCATCTTTCTCATGATCCCATTTTATTCACGAAAGTGGTGCGCATTGGCAAATCATTTATGAAGGAGGTTAGTAAGAGTCTTTTTTTCCAAGCAGAAAACTAAGTTGTGGAGTGAACATGTTCTGAGCTTATTTCTGTTTTTATTTCTCTTGAAATTAAAAGAACATGAACTTAAGAAAAAAAGGTTGATGGTTAAAGTTTTGGGGAAAGTCCATTGTATCCTCTCTCTCTCTCTCTCTCTCTCTCTCTCTCTCTCTCTCTCTCTCTCTCTCTCTCTCTCTATATATATATATATATATATGTATATATATATATATATATGTATATATATATATGTATGTATGTATGTATGTATAGACATATATAGATACATAAAACTTGAATTTAGCTTGATTATTAGTTGTCACCCACATAGGAAAATATGCTTTGGAACAAGTGATTGCTTTTGAATCACCTTATAATTAGTGGTTGACTCAGTGTTCTTTCCTCTTGCTTTTCTTCTGCTCAGTTATTTTCTTAGCTGCAATTTTTAATCATTGCCATGATTTGTATGAAATCCAAACTGTTGAGGAGGACCCATTCCTTAGTTTTTATAGTAAGCTTTTCATTGAAATAAAGTACACAAGTCATAATTGTACAACTCAGTGGCTTCTTCCAAACAGAATACCCATGTGCCCCCCACCCAGATTAAGAAATACAACAGTACCGGTGCACCAGAGTTTTCCTTGTACTCCTTGTGGTCGCTACTCTATGAGTAACCATTTGTGCTGCTTTATTTTAAATCATCTTTGAGTTATTATTGACATACAGTAAACTTCACTCATCTTAAGTGTATAATTTGATGAGTTTTAACAGATGTGCACACGTTGTGTGTTCACCACCACAATGATGACATTAAATATTTTCATCACCCCAGGAAGTTCCCTCTTGTCAATTCCTTCCCCTTCATTTCTGGTTCCTGGCAACCACTGGTAGGCTTTCTGTCACTATAGTCTTGCTTTTTCTAGAACTTCATGTAAATGGAGTTCTATAGAGCATATTCTTTTCTGTCTAGTTTCTTCCACTTTGATGCTTTTGAGATTCGTCCGAGTTGTTGCACAGGTCAGTAGTTCCTCAATTACTGAGTAATATTTCATTATATAGACATACGAGAGTTTATCCATTGACCAGTTGAGAGGCATTTGGGTTGTTTCTAGTTGGGGGCTATTATAAGTAAAGCTGTTGTGAATATTCTTATACAAGTCTTTGGGGGTTGAAGGCACATTTTTTCCCCAGGAATGGGATTGCTGGGCCATACAGATAAGTGTATATTTAACTTTTTGCCAAACTATTCCAAGATGTGTGTATCATTTTGTATACCTGGAAGCAATGTATATGACTTCCAGTTGCTTCACATACTCATCAACACTTGGTATTTTCAGTCTTTTTAAACTTTAGTCACTCTAATGGGTGTGTAGTGGTATCTGTTGTGCTTTTAATTTATGTTTCCCTGGTGATCCATAATGTTGAACATTTTTCATGTCCTTCTTTGCCATTTGCAATCATCCATATTGAAATGTCCATTTAAATCTGCAACCCATTTTTAGCTGGGTTGTCTTCTATTATTACTTTTCACTTTGATTTGCCTTTTTATTTTATGAACTTTTGAAAAGCAAAAACTTTTAATTTTGATTAATTCCAAGTTAGCAGTACTTTTATGGTTTGCTTTTTGTATTCTAAGAAATCTTCGTGTAATCCAAAGTCTTAAAGCTGAAAAGGATACATAATTTCTTTTCTGTTGTAAAACAAGGCAGCCAAAAGACTGGAAATTGTTACCAGCACAATAGCAGTTTTCTCCAGTGTTTGGTAATTGCATGTCATTTTGATTTATATGTGTGTGTGTGTGTATATATATATATATATATATATATATATATATATTAATTTTGGTATCATTAATATACACTTACATGAGCAACATTGTGGTTACTAGACTCCCCCCATTATCAAGTCCCCACCACATACCCCATTATAGTCACTGTCCATAGCATAGTAAGGTGCTATAGACTCACTAACTCTCTGTGCTATACTGCCTTTGCAATACCCCACCACTACATTATGTGTGCTAATCGTAATGCCCCTTATCCTTCCCTTCCCACCCATCCTCCCCAGTCCCTTTCCCTTTGGTAACTGTTAGTCCATTCTTGGGTTCTGTGAGTCTGCTGCTGTTGTCTTCCTTCAGTTTTTGCTTTGTTCTTATACTCCACAGATGAGTGAAATCATTCAATACTTGTCTTTCTCCACCTGGCTTATTTCACTGAGCATAATACCCTCTAGCTCCGTCCATGTTAATTTTGATTTTTGATAATAGTAACTGCCTAGAAAATTTAACAGCTGTTGTATATCAATCCTTTGGCTACTGAAATATTTGATCTACCATTTAATATTTAGCTGGTCAAATTTTTTAATTTATTTATTTTTTATTTTATTTTGGAATCATTAATCTACAATTACATGAAGAACATTATGTTTACTGGCTCCCCACTTCACCAAGTTCCCCCCTAAACCCCATTACAGTCACCGTCATCAGCATAGTAAGATGCTGTAGAGTCATTAATTGTCTTCCCTGGGCTGCACATCCCTTCCCATGCTTCCCCCCACATTATGCATGCTAATCAGAATGGCCCCTTTCTTTCCCCCCTCTTATCCCTCCCTTGCCACCCATCCTCCCAAGGCCCTTTCCCTTTGGTAACTGTTAGTCCATTATTGGGTTCTGTGATTCTGCTGCTGTTTTGTTCCTTCAGTTTTTTCTTTGTTCTTATACTCATACATGAGTGAAATCATTTGGTACTTGTCTTTTCCACCTGGATTATGTCACTGAGCATAATACCCTCTAGCTCCATCCATGTTGTTGCAAATGGTAGGATTTGTTTTCTTATGGCTGAATACTATTCCATTGTGTATATGTACCACATCTTTATCCATTCATCTACTGATGGACACATGGGGTGCTTCCATTTCTTGGCAATTGTAAACAGTGCTGTGATAAACATAGGGGTGCATCCGTCTTTTTCAAACTGGGCTGCTGCATTCATATGGTAAATTACTAGAAGTGGAATTCCTGGGTCAAATGGTATTTCTATTTTGAGCTTTTTGAGGAACCTCCATTCTGTTTTCCACTCTAATTGAACTAATTTACTTTCCCACCAGCAGTGTAAGAGGGTTCCCCTTTCTCCACAACCTCGCCAACATTTGTTTTTGTTTGTCTTTCGGATGGTGGTGATCCTTACTGGTGTGAGGTGATATCTCATTGTGGTTTTAATTTGCATTTCTCTGATGATTAGCAATGTGGAGCATCTTTTCCTGTGCCTGTTGGCCATCTGGATTTCTTCTTTAGAGAACTGTCTGTTCAGCTCCTCTGCCCATTTTTTAATTGGATTATTTGCTTTTTGTTTGTTGAGGCATGTGAGCTCTTTATATATTTTGGATGTCAATCCCTTATTGGATCTGTCATTTATGAATATGTTCTCCCATACTGTAGGATGCCTTTTTGTTCTATTGATGGTGTCCTTTGCTGTACAGAAGCTTTTTAGCTTGATATAGTCCCACTTGTTCATTTTTGCCTTTGTTTCCCTTGCGCGGGGAGATATGTTCATGAAGAAGTCACTCATGTTTATGTCCCAGAGATTTTTGCCTATTTTTTTTCTAAGAGTTTTATGGTTTCATGACTTATATTCAGGTCTTTGATCCATTTGGAGTTTACTTTTGTGTATGGGGTTAGACAGTGATCCAGTTTCATCCTCTTATATGTAGCTGTCCAGTTCTGCCAGCACCATCTGTTGAAGAGACTGTCATTTCCCCATTGCATGTCCATGGCTCCTTTATTGAATATTAATTGGCCGTATATGCTTGGGTTAATGTCTGGAGTCTCTATTCTCTTCCATTGGTCTGTGGCTCTGTTCTTGTGCCAGTACCAACTTGTCTTGTTTACTGTGGCTTTGTAGTAGAGCTTGAAGTTGGGAGTGAGATCCCCCCCACTTTATTCTTCCTTTGCAGGATTGCATTGGCTATTCGGGGTCCTTGACGGTTCCATATGAATTTTTGAACTATTTGTTCCAGTTCATTGAAGAATGTTGTTGGTAATTTGATAGGGATTGCACCGAATATGTATATTGCTTTGAGCAGGATGGCCATTTTGACGATATTAATTCTTCCTAGCCAGGAGCATGGGATGAGATTCCATTTCTTAGTGACCTCTTTAATTTCTCTAAAGAGTGTCTTATAGTTTTCAGGGTATAGGTCTTTCACTTCCTTGGTTAGGTTTATTCCTAGGTATTTTATTCTTTTTGATGCTATTGTGAATGGTATTGTTTTCCTGATTTCTCTTTCTATTAGTTCACTGTTAGTGTATAGGAAAGCTACAGATTTCTGTGTGTTAATTTTGTATCGTGCAACTTTGCTGAATTTCGATATTAGTTCTTGTAGTTTTGCCGTGGATTCTTTTGGGTTTTTTATGTACAATATCATGTCATCTGCAAATAGTGACAGTTTGACTTCTTCTTTACCAATCTGGTTTCCTTGTATTTCTTTGTTTTGTCTGATTGCCGTGGCTAGGACCTGCAGTACCAGGTTGAATAACAGTGGGGAGAGTGGGCATCCCTGTCTTGTTCCTGATCTCAGAGGAGGTTTTAGCCTCTCGCTGTTCAGTATGATGTTAGCTGTGGGTTTATCATATATGGCCTTTATTATCTTGAGGTACTTGCCCTCTATGCCCATTTTGTTGAGAGTTTTGTCATGAATGGATGTTGAATTTTGTCGAATGCGTTTTCAGCATCTATGGAGATGATCATGTGGTTTTTGTCCTTCTTTTTGTTGATGTGGTGGATGATGTTGATGGATTTTCGAATGTTGTACCATCCTTGCATCCCTGGGATGAATCCCACTTGGTCATGGTGTATGATCCTCTTGATGTATTTTTGAATTCGGTTTGCTAATATTTTGTTGAGTATTTTTGCATCTACGTTCAGCATGGATATTGGTCTGTAGTTTTCTTTTTTGGTGGGGTCTTTGCCTGGTTTTGGTATTAGGGTGATGTTGGGTTCGTAGAATGAGTTGGGGAGTATTCCCTCCTCTTCTTTTTTTTGGAAAACTTAAAGGAGAATGGGTGTTATGTGTTCTCTGTATGTCTGATAAAATTCTGAGGTAAATCCATCTGGAGTGGGGTTTTTTTTCTTGGGTAGTTTTTGATTACCACTTCAATTTCGTTGCTGGTAATTGGTCTGTTTAGTTTTTTTGCTTCTTTCTGGGTCAGTCTTGGAAGGTTGTATTTTTCTAGGAAGTTATCCATTTCCCCTAGGTTTTCCAGCTTGTTAGCATATTGGTTTTCACAGTATTCTCTAATAATTCTTTGTATTTCTGTGGGATCTGTCGTGATTTTTCCTTTCTCGTTTCTGATTCTGTTGATGTTTGTTGACTCTCTTTTTCTCTTAATAAGTCTGGCTAGAGGCTTATCTATTTTGTTTATTTTCTCGAAAAACCAGCTCTTGGTTTCATTGATTTTTGCTATTGTTTTACCCTTCTCAATTTTATTTATTTCTTCTCTGATCTTCATTATGTCCCTCCCTTCTGCTGACCTTCGGCCTCATTTGTTCTTCTTTTTCCAATTTTGATAATTGTGACATTAGACTATTCACTTGGGATTGTTCTTCCTTCTTTAAATATGCCTGGATTGCTATATACTTTCCTCTTAGGTCTGACTGCTTTTGCTGCATCCCACAGAAGATAGGGCTTTGTGTTATTGTTGTCATTTGTTTCCATATATTGCTGGATCTGCATTTTAATTTGGTCCTTGATCCATTGATTATTTAGGAGCATGTTGTTAAGCCTCCATGTGTTTGTGAAACTTTTTGCTTTCTTTGTACAATTTATTTCTAGTTTTATACCTTTGTGGTCTGAGAAGTTGGCTGGTAGGATTTCAATCTTTGGAATTTACTGAGGTTCTTTTTGTGGCCTAGTATGTGGTCTATTCTGGAGAATGTTCCATGTGCACTTGAGAAGAATGTGTATCCTGTTGCTTTTGGATGTAGAGTTCTATAGATGTCTATTAGGTCCATCTGTTCTAGCGTGTTGTTCACTGCCTCTGTGTCCTTACTTATTTTCTGTCTGGTGGATCTGGCTTTTGGAGTGAGTGGTGTGTTAAAGTCTCCCATAATGAATGCATTGCATTCTATTTCCTCCTTTAATTCTGTTAGTATTTGTTTCACATATATTGGTGCTCCTGTATTGGGTGCATATATGTTTATAATGGTTATATCCTCTTGTTGGATTGAGCCATTTATCATTATTTAATGTCCTTCTTTATCTCTTGTTACTTTCTTTATTTTGAAGTCTATTTTGTCTCATACTAGTATTGCAACACCTGCTTTTTTCTCTCTGTTGTTTGCATGAAAAATCTTCCTCCATCCCTTGACTTTTAATCTGTGCATGTCTTTGGGTTTGAGGTGAGTCTCTTGTAAGCAGCATATAGATGGGTCTTGCTTTTTATCCATTCTATTACTCTGTGTCTTTTGATTGGTGCATTCAGTCCATTTACATTAGGGTGATTATTGAAAGATATGTACTTACTGCCATTGCAGGCTTTAGATTCGTGGTTACCAAAGGTTCAAGGTTAGCTTGTTTATTACCTTACTGTCTGACCTCACTCGCTTATTGAGCTGTTATAAACACAGTCTGGTGATTATTTCTTTCCCTTCCTTTTCCTCCTTGCCCATTCTTCATATGTTGGGTGTTTTGTTCTGTGTTATTTTTAGGAGTACTCCCATCTAGAGCAGTCCCTCTAAGATACCCTGTAGAGGTGGTTTGTGGGAGGCAAATTCCCTCAACTTTTGCTTGTCTGGGAATTGTTTAATCCCTCCTTCATATTTAAATGATAATCGTGCTGGATACAGTATCCTTGGTTCAAGGCCCTTCTGTTTCATTGCATTAAATATATCATGCCATTCTCTTCTGGCCTGAAAGGTTTCTGTTGAGAAGTCTGATGATAGCCTGATGGGTTTTCCTTTGTAGGTGACCTTTTTACTCTCTCTGGCTGCCTTTAATACTCTGTCCCTGTCCTTGATCTTTGCCATTTTAATTATTATGTGTCTTGGTGTTGTCATCTTTGGATCCCGTCTTTTGGAAGTTCTGTGTGCCTCCGTAGTCTGAGCAACTATTTCCTCCCCCAGTTTGGGGAAGTTCTCAGCAATTATTTCTTCAAAGACACTTTCTATCCCTTTTTCTCTCTCTTCTTCCTCTGGTACCCCTATAATGCAGATATTGTTCCTTTTGGATTGGTCACACAGTTCTCTTAATATTGTTTCCTTCCTGGAGATCCTTTTTTCTCTCTCTGCATCAGCTTCTATGTGTTCCTGTTCTCTGGTTTCTATTCCATCAATGGCCTCTTGCAACTTATCCATTCTGCTTATAAATCCTTCCAGAGTTTGCATCACTTTGGTAATCTCCCTCTGGACATCTGTAATCTCCCTTCGGACTTCATCCCTTAGCTCTTGCATATTTCTCTGCAGCTCTGTCAGCATGTTTATGATTTTTATTTTGAATTCTTTTTCAGGGAGTCTTGTTAGGTCTGCCTCTGCAGATCCTTTCTCAGGTGTAACTATCTTGGACTGGACCAGAAGTTTTTGCCTTTTCAGTGTGATAGCAATGGCTGTAGGCAGGTTGCGGGTGTGTCAGCTGGGAGAAGAAAGTCCTTTCCTGCTTGCTGGATGCCTTGCCCTTCTCCGCTGCCTGTGACGGTTACCTGCACTCCTGGAACAGCCACCGGGTTAATCCCCTAAGCTGCTGTGGGCAGGGTGTTCGTCAGAGCAGTGTGGGGCCCTGCAGGGAGTGGCAGGCACTCCAGGTGCGCTCCTCCGTGCTAGTGGCGGCCCTGCCAGTCAGCTGTGTGACAGCATCAGCTTTGGGTCTGGCCATGGTGGCTGTGTGCTGGGCTAGGATTCTGGTCAGCTGCTGGGAGCACACCTGCTCCCTCTGGCTCTGCTGCAGGTGCGCGTGGGGCTCTTCCACGCAGGCTTCTACCGGGCTCTGGCTTCACTGCCGCCGGTGTGCGCGAGCCGTGCCCGGGCTGTTCGGTCGTGCCGCTGCGGGCTAGCAAAAGCCTCTCCTGTGGCACACGGATCTGCTCTCGGTTCCTTCCAGCGCTGCTGTCCCTGGTGCATGCTGCCACTCTTCTGCCACTGGGCCTGTGTTTCGGGGTCCACGCCAGTTGGAGGAATGACTGGCAGGCTGCTTATTGCGGTGAGGGGCTTCAGAGCTGCCCTGCCTCCGTTTAGGGCTCCTATGTTTCCCCACTATTCCAAGCTGCCGGAACAAACTCGTCCAGCTATGGGGTCCCTGTCTCTTTAAGACTTGCAGAAAGCACTCGCTTTTCTTTTGTCTCAGAGACGCCGGTTGCGGGGACCTGCCCCCAGGTTTTTCTTTTCCGCTTCTCTAATATCCAGCACACCATGCACCTTGTGTCTGTGTTCCAGGTGCGGATTTCTAGAGCTGGTTGTTTAGCAGTCCTGGGCTTTCACTCCCTCCCTGTTCCGACTCCTTTCTTCCTGCCGGGTTTTGGGATGGGGGAGCGTTTGGGTCCCGCCTGGCGGCGGCTTGTATCTTACCCCCTTTGTGTGATGCGGAGTTCTCGCAGATGTAGATGAATCCTGGCTGTTGTACTGCATCCACTGGTGTCTCTTTTAGGAATAGTTGTATTTATTGTATTTTTATAAATATATATGTTTTGGGGAGGAGGGACTCACGCCGCCATCTTCCCGTGATGTAGGATGCCTTTTTGTTCTGCTGATGGTGTCCTTTGCCATACAGAAGCTTTTTAGTTTGATGTAGTCTCACTTGTTCATTTTTACTTTTGTTTTCCTTGCCCAAGGAAATGTATCCAGAAAAGAATTGCTCATGCTAATGCTCAAGAGACTTTTGCCTATGTTTTCTTCTGAGAGCCTTATGATTTCATATCTTACATTGAGGTCTCCAATCCATTTTGAGTTTACTTTTGTGAATGGAGTTGCACAGTTTCATTCTCTTGCATGTAGCTGTCCAGTTTTCACAACACCAATTACTTGAAGAGACTGTCATTTCCCTAGTGTATATTCATGGTTCCTTATCATATATTAATTGGCCATATATGCAAGGGTTTATTTCTGGGATTTTTATTCTGTTCCACTGATCTGTGGGTCTGTTCTTGTGTCAGTATGATACTGTTTTGATTACTGTAACTTTGTAGTATAGCTTGGTGTCAGAGAGCATAATCCCCCAGCTTTGTTTTTCTCAGGATTGCTTTGGCTATTTGGAGTTCTTTGTGGTTCCATATGAACTTTAGACGGTTTTAGTTTGTTGCTGGTGTTTTTTAGGGATTGCATTGTATGTGTAGATTGCTTTGGGCAGGATGGCCATTTTGACAATATTAATTCTTTCTACCCATGAACATGGGATAGATTTCCATTTATTGGTGTCTTCTTTAATTTCTCTCATAAGTATCTTGTAATTTTCAGAGTATAGATGTCTTTCACCTCCTTGAGTAGTTTTATTTTTAGATATTTTATTCTTTTTCATGCAATTGTAAACGGAGTTGTTTTCCTGACTTCTCTTTCTGCTAGTTCGTTGTTAGTATATAGGAATGTGACAGATTTCTGTGTACTGATTTTGTATCATGTAACACTGCTGAATCCAATTATTCTAATAGTTTTTTGGTGGAGTCTTTAGGGTTTTATATATATTATCATGTCATCTGCAAACAGTGACAGTTTTACTTCTTCCTTACAATTTGGATACCTTTTATCTATCTTGTCTGATTGCTATGTCTCTTATATTGTGAGTACTTATATTGTGAATACTTCCAGTACTATGTTGAATAAAAGTGGTGAGAGTTTTTGTCATCCTTGTCTTGTTCTTGATCTTAAAGGAGCTTTTCTTCATCGAGTTTGATGTTATCTGTGGGTTTGTTGTATATGGACTTTTTTATGTTGAGGTATGTTCCCTCTGTACCCATTTTTTTGAGAGTTTTTGTCATGAATGGATGTTGTTTTGTTAAATGCTTTCTTAGCGTCTATTGAGATGATCATACAGTTTTTATCTTTCCTTTTGTTTATGTGGAGTATCACAATATTTACAAATATTGTGGCATCCCTGCAATAAATCTCAACTTGGTCATGATGCATGATGTTTGATGTATTTTTGAATTTGGTTTGCTAATATTCAGGATATTTGCATCTATGTTCATCAAGGATATTGGTCTAAAATTTTCTTTGTTTGTAGTGTCTTTGGTTTTGGTATTAGAGTCAAGCTGGCCTCATAGAATGACTTGGGAAGTATTCTGTCTTATACCTTTTGCAATGCTTTAAGAAGGATGGGTATGAGCTCTTCTTTAAATGTTTGGTAGAATTCAACTGTGAAGTCATCTGGGCCTGGACTTTTGTTTGGTGGGGATGTTTTGATTACCAGTTTATTTTTTTAATGGTTATTGGTCTGTTTAGATTTTCTGTTTCATCCTGGGTCAGTCTTGGAAGGTTATACTTTTCTAGGACTTTTCCATTTCTTTCAGGTTTTACAATTTATTGTCATATAATTTTTCATAGAGTCCTCTAATAGTTATTTGTATTTCTGTGTTGTCAGTTATAATTTCTTTTTCATTTCTGATATTTTTTTTGTTTTCTCTTTTTATCTTGATAAGTCTGGCTAGGGTGTCTTTCTGCATTGTTTATTTTCTCAATGAATCAACTCTTGGTTTCATTGATTTTTCTTTCTATTGTTTTACTCTACTTATTTCTGCTCTGACCTTTATAATGTCCCTCCTACTACTAACTTTGGGTTTCATTTGTTCTTTTTCTAGTTACTTTTGTTATGAGTTTAGACTGTTTATTTGGAATTTTCTTGTTTTTTGAGGTAGGCTGGTATTGCTAATTACTTCCCTCTTAGAACCGCTTTTGTTCCATCCCACATATTTTGAACTGTTGTGTTTCTGTTTTCATTTGTCTCCATGTATTGTTTGATTTCCTCTTTGATTTGTTCATTGCTCCATTGATGAGTAGAAGTGTGTTGTTTAGCCTCCATGACTTTGTGGGGTTTTATTGGTGTTCTTGTAATTGATTTCTAGTTTCATAGCATTGTGATCTGAAGAGGTGCTTGATACAGTTTCAGTTTTTTTAGTTTATTGAGGCTCTTTTTGTGTCCTAATATGTGGTGCATTCTGGAGAATGTTCCATGAGCACTTGAGAAAAATGTGTATCCTGATGCTTTTAAATGGAACGTTCTGTGTATATCTGTTAAGTCCATCTGATGTGTCATTCAGTGCCTCTGCTTACCTATTCTGTCTGGATGATCTGTCCATTGATTTAAGGGGTGTTAAATCCCCTAATGAGATTGTATTTCTGCCTGTTTCCCCCTTTAGTTCTGTTAGTATTTGTTTTCAATATTTAGGTGCTCCTTTATTAGGTGCATAGATATTTACAATTGTTATATCCTCTTTGTGTACTGATGCCTTTATCTTTATGTTATATTCTTTTTTGTCTGTTGTTATTTCTTTGTTTTGAAGTCTGTCTTGTCTAATATAAGTACTGTTAATCCTGCTTTTTTCTCCCTTTTATTTGTACCTAGTATCTTTTTCCATCCATTCCTTTTCAGTCTGTGTATGTTGTTAGGTCTAAAATGAGTCTCTTGTCAGTATTGAATAGTTGGGTCTTGTTTCTTTATCCATTCTGCCACTGTCTGTCTTTTGATTGGTATGTTGAGTCCATTTACATTTAAGGTAATTATTGATAGGTATGTACTTATTGCCATTTTATTAATTGTTTTCTGGTTGTTTTTGTAGTTCCTCTCTGTTTCTTTCTTCCTCTCTTATACCATTCTCTTTGATTGTTTTCTTCAGTGTTATGCTTGGATTTCTCTTTTTGTTTCTTCATTCTTTTGTGTGTTTGTATTATGGGCTTTAGGTTTGTGGTTACTATAATGTTCATAGTTTCCTAAGTGTATAATAGTCTATAGTAAGTTGATGGTCTAACACATCTAAAAGTACTACTTTTTTATTCTTCTTCCTCCATACTTTATGTATTTGATGACATAATCTACATGTTTTGTGTATCCTGTGACTGATTTTGTATATAGTTGATTTTACTGCTTTTTTTAAAACTTCATACTTGCTTAGTAAGTAATTGGTTTACTGCCTTTACTGTATGTTTATTTTCACTGATGAATATATTTGGGCTTAAGGACATTTGTCTACAGAAGACCCTTTAGCATATACTATGAGGCCATGTTAGGGGTGTGAATTCTTTTACCTTTTGTTTATCTGGGAAACTTTTAATCTCTCCTTCAGTTCTGAATGATAACCTTGCTGGGTAGAGGATTCTTGGTTGTAGGTTCTTCCCTTACAATACATTAAATAGTTTATGCTACTCCCTTCTGGCCTGTAAAGTTTCTGCAGAAAAATCTGCTGATAGCCTGTGGAGTTTCCCTTATAGGTAGCTGTCTGCCTCTCTCTTGCTGCTTTTAAGATTTTCTCTTTATCTTTAATCTTTGTCATATCTTAATGCTTTCCTGGGTTTCCTTTTGTTAGGGGCTCTATGTGCTTCCAGGAACCTGGGTGTCTATTTCCTTTCCTGGATTGGGGATGTTTTCCACTGTTACTTCTTGTAAGAGACTTTCTACTCCTTTGTCTCTCACCTCTCCTGCTGGGACGCCTATTATGTGAATATTGTTTTGTTTTGAGTTGTCACACAGCTATATTAGCATTTCCTCATTTTTAGAGATTGTTTTTTTCTCTCTGGTCCTCAGCTTCATTGTTTTCCTCTTCTCTAATATCCATCTCATTGATCATCTCCTGTACTTCCAGCAGTCTATTATTCATGCCTTCCATTATATTTTTCATTTCAGTTATTGCATTCTTCAGCTCTGAGTAGCTGTTTTTCAAATCTTGTAATTGTTGAAGTCTTCTCTGAGAGTGTCAGTACTTTTCTGTAGATCAAGCATCTTTATGACAATTACTTTGACATCTTCAAGAAGATTGATAATCTCCATTTCATTTAGCCCTCTTTGTGGTGTCTTATCCTGTACTTTTGTTTGGACCATATTCCTCTGCCTCCTCATTTTGTCAGGGTTTCTGTGTTTCTTCCTTTGTATTAGATGGATCTGCTATGCTTCCTGGTCTAGAAAGTAATGGCTTTATGGAGAAGGTGTCCTGTGGTGCCCAGAAGCTCAAGACTCTTTGCTCTCACCCATGCCTTGTTCAACTTTGTGGTGGACCTGCAGTTGCTGTTGGTGGGCTGTGGGCAGGACCACCTTTCTGCCTATCTGCTGGCAGTAGCTGATCTCTGTCAGCAGAGGCTGATAGGTGCCTCTGTGGGCCCTTTGAGTGCTATGAAGCACTTCTGCTTGGATCATTGTGGGAAGGCTTCCCTCTGCTTGCCAGGCAGCAATGGTGGTTGCTGTTGGGTTAGTGGGGTGGTGTGCAGGAGATTGTGACATGGGGCTGAGCTGCCAGCAAGGGAGATGGAGTGTTTGGAGCTGGCTCTGACAGGTGCCTCACCTATTGAGCTGAGAGAGGGCCAGGAAAGCTGGGGAGGCCTCCCTCTGCCTGCCAGGCAGCAAAGTCTAATGGCTGCTAGGCCAAGCTGGCCAAGCAGGCAGGTGGGTGTGCAGGGAAATACATAGGGGCTGAGCTGCCAGTGAAGGAGATGGAGCCTTTAGAGCTGGTTTCCCAGATCATTTGGGCTGAAGGAGGAATGGGGAAGCATCATCCATCCACCTGCCCTTTCTCCTCCAAAGAGAGCTCCCTCCGACCTCTGTCTGTCTGGTACACTTCCCACTGCTGGTTAATCTTTCAGACTGCTGCCTCTGTGTTGGGTCCCAGGAAGACTGAGGGAGCATTCCTGTCCTCCACGAGTGCCTGGAATCTCAGCCTCTCAGAGTGTTCCAATGCTCCCTGGTGCTGAGCCCCACTAATCACCAAAACCCAGTGCAATGTGGACTCGTGTTCTCTGGGGCCAGGTGTGCAGAGCTCCTGAGTGCTTGCTTATCCCCTCTTCCTCCTGTTTGTGGGCTGGGGGAAGGGTTTCGGTCCTGACCAATCCTGGCCCTGCCACTTTACCCTTCTCTGTGTAGTCTTCTCTTCACCAGATGTAGGTGGCCTGATCTGCATGCAGTCTTCAGGTCATTTTCAGGGTTAGTTGTGTTTGCTGGAGGTGCTTCCTTGGTGGGCCTGTGGGAAGTTTCCACTTTGCCTTCCTACTCCCTGTTTTCCATCCAATATCAAATTATGTATGTTTTTAAAAAGTAGCTTATGTATTTAACACCAGATATTATTTAAATGAATAGTCTTCCAGCCTGAAGTTATTTGTAGTCATTTCTCTCTCTGTGTGTGTATTCCTTAAATTGGAGGTGCATAGTTGTAGGGAAGGCCCCCCCACTTTCTCTAGTGTTCTGAGGACAGCTGTCTGCTGCTTCACCCCAAATACATCTGGCCTTGTATGGAGCCAGATATGTCTGACCTTGAGAAACCTGAAAACACAGCATGTTGTACCCGTGAAGGAGCTAGATAAGGGCCCTGAAGGCCAGGCACCTGGCCATGAAGGCCACATGCATACACGTCTTCAGTACTTCTGTAACCATGACTTAGCACTGTAGCATATAAGAGGTACAGCTTTATGCAGAATAAAGTGGTCTCTTTGAGCACCCTCCATGACAACTCCCGCTGCCACCTTTGCTCTTTGCGTTGCTCCAAAACCTCAAATGCAACACCTGGACTCCGACAATAGTATAGGGCTTTCTAATAGTATGCTGATCCTCAAACCTTAGCATGTATCAGAATCGGCTGGAGGTCTTCTTTTTTAAAAAATTGTTATGAATGTATTATTGATGCACACTCTTATGAAGGTTTCACATGAAAAAACAATGTGGTTACTACATTTACCCATATTATCAAGCCCCCCACCCATACCCCAATGTAGTCACTGTCCGTCAGTGTAGTAAGATGCCACAGATTCACTATTTGCCTTCTCTGTGCTACACTGTTTTCCCCATGATCCCCCACACCATGGGTACTAAACATAATGCCCCTCCATCCCCTTCTCCCTCCCTCCCCACCCGCCTTCCCACACCCCTCCCCTTTGGTAACCACTAGTCCCTTATTGGAGCCTCTGAGTCTGCTGCTATTTTGTTCCTTCAGTTTTGCTTCATTGTTATACTCCACAAATGAGGGAAATCACTTGGCACTTGTCTTTCTCTGCCTGGCTTATTTTGCTGAACATAATATACTTGGAGGTCTTCTTAAAACACATTTTTGGGCTATTATTTCTTCAAAGACACCTTCTATCCCTTTTTCTCTCTCTTCTTCTTCTGGTACCCCTATAATGCGGGTATTGTTCCTTTTGGATTGGTCACACAGTTCTCTTAATATTGTTTCATTCCTTGAGATCCTTTTATCTCTCTCTGCATCAGCTTCTATGCGTTCCTGTTCTCTGGTTTCTGTTCCATCAATGGCCTCTTGCATCTTATCCATTCTGCTAATAAATGCTTCCAGAGATTGTTTCATTTATGTAGTCTCCTTCTGGACATCATCCCTTACCTCTTGCATATTTCTCTGCAGCTCCATCAGCATGGTTATGAGCTTTATTTTTAATTATTTTTCAGGGAGATTGGTTAGGTCTATCTGCTTCTCAGGATTTGCCTCTGTGATCTTGGTCTGTATCAAATTCTTCTGCCTTTTCATGGCGATAGAGGTATTTGTGGGGAGCTGGCACGTGTGTTGGCTAACAGAAAGTCCCTTCTTGCTGGTTTGTGGCCTTCCTCTCCTGGGAGAACAGCGACCCCTAGTGGCGTGTGCTGGGGAGCTGCGAGCAGCCGGGGTATCTAATTCTTGCCAAGCTGCTGTGGAGCTCTGCAGTTGCTGTGGTCGTGGCCAGACTCAGGCTGCCTCTCCAATATGGCGGAGCTGCGTCCAAGGGATAACGGGCGGGAGGCTGTTTATCGTTGTTAGGGGCCTCTGAGCTGCGCTGCCGCCCAGGGGGTTAGGGCGCCCAGAATTCCCTGGGATTCCCAGCTTCTGGGCTAAGTTTCCTGGGATGCTTCCGTCCAGCTGTGGGGGCCCTGTCCCTTTAAAACTTTCAAAAAGCACTCGCTTTTCTTTGTCCCAGGTGGGCAGGCTGCAGGGACCCACTCACACGTCTTATTGTCCTGTTTCCCTAGTGTCCAGCACACCACGCACTGTGTGTCTGTGCTCTGGTGCGGATGGCTAGGGCTGTGTGTTTAGCAGTCCTGGGCTCCCTCTCCCTCCCTGCTCCGACTCCTCTCCTCCCACCTGGAGCTGGGGTGAGGGGCGCTTGGGTCCCACTGGGACCTGGCTTGTATCTTAACCCCCTTCGCGAGGCACTCGGTTCTCACAGGTGTGAATGTAGTCTGTCTGTTGTCCTGTGTCTTCGGGTCTCTCTTTTAGGAATAATTGAATTTGTTGTATTTTCAAAAATATATATGATTTTGGGGGAGATTTCCGCTGTTCTACTCACACCACCATCTTGGTTCTCCCCTCTTGATTTATTTTTTCTTCATCATTGTTATAATTAATGTTTGATAAATATGTTTCTTAGCTGCTCTTCTAGATGGTTTTATTGTGCTTTCTTTATTTTTCTTTTAAATTTTCCTACATATGAAATACAGAGAATTGACATACAGACTTTAGAAGCTCATATAAATATCTAGTAGGGAATTAGGACGGCTTAGAACTAAGAAAATGTTTTATTTCTATGGAGAACACTGTGTAGCTTTATTAGGTTTCTTCACATTGTTGTATACTAGGAAAGGAGTAGCTTAACTGCCTTTATATCCAACATAATATACTGTAAACCTAGTTCTTCAAATTATGACCTACCCTTATTTCTGCCTCCCAACATATACTCCCTATGCCGTCAGAATTATCTGCCCTCCCCACCCCCAACCAAACAGAAGAAAGCAACAACCTAGTTTGTTTACTGCCAGGTCACTCCTTCATAACCTGATGCCTTATTTGCTGAGCAGGATATATGTTGATTTAGTAATTGTTGCTGTGAAAGGGCCTATATCTTTTTAACCTGCCAGTTAAAAAAATAAAGTGTCTTTTCCCATCAGGGTAATACAGCAGTCTCTAAATGAGTGTATGTGAAGATCTTGCGCAGAGGTTTGACTTCCCAGTAGTAACACCTGTTAAATTATTCACGCATGAAAACATACATGCACAAAATTCCCTTATTTGCTAAGGAGATAAGCTTGTTAGGTGCATTATCAGCTTTTCCCCCTCCCTGACTTGGTATTTAGCTCAATCCTTCCCTGAAATCAATTGTTCTTGAGTATCAGTGCTTCAGTAGTCTTGTTGGCCTTTGCACAATCCTCTGACCTCCCACCTGCCTATATACACAAGTGTTACTACTTCATTGAGAATGACCAGTCAGCATTGTCAGACGAGGCACTTCTGGCTGTCATGCAAATCACTGGTAATAATAATGACCATGTCTTTTTGGTTCAGTCTATTGAAGTTAGGCAGTGGTTTTGTCTTTTTTTCAGCAGTGTTATTAGTATTTTTGGCTTATTTCTCAGTGATGGCTAAGTATTGGTGAATTAAAACATAGCTTTAAATTTCTTAGGGTTTAATTTTTTTTAATTGTTGCCTTAGTGTTAGGTTTTATTCTGTAGAGGCAAAACTAGAACATCTAGATGGGAAAATGCAGATGCATCCCAACTAAATTATATTGGCTGTGGTTTTAGGATGCTTTCGTTTGTGATAATGAGGTTGAGAAAATAATTGGCTTATAAAATTGACATTTAAAATTCATGTATGTCCCAAATTATTTGGAGGTTAGAAATATAGATGGAGTCTAAAAATGTTCATTGGTAGTGCTGGCTATTTAAAATCTATATGTGTATAAAAAGTAAGAAAATAATTCACAACCATGTGCAAATTATTTTTTTTCAAAATGGAAACTAAATTGTGACAGCATAATCTTAACCTTTTTGCATTTTGTTTATATAGTTTTTTTAATTTTTAGTTTCAGTCTGATGGAGGCAAACAAGAAGATAAAGAGAAAACGGTAAGACTAGAAAAATCCAATGTGTCAATGTTTGTATGGGTGCAACATACTGCAGATTTTCCTGTGAGCCCAGCTTTTGTCCCTTGTGAATAATAATTTTATACATTTCTTACTGAATATAGCTTTTGGCATATAATACGGTTATCTTTAAGAGTGATGGCCTCCTGTTCTTGAGGATTACCATGGTGAGAAAGGAAGAGGGATAAAAATCCCTTGTTCTCTTCCTACCCCTTTCCTTCCCTCACCTCATTTGGTCTGTTAGATGGAGAGACATAACGAACCACTGTGAAAAGGACAGTGATAGTGTGGGAAAGTAGATATGGCAGTTTTTCCAAGGCTGACATAAATTTATTTGGGGAGGGTGGATTAATATGGACCTCTTACTGAAATAATTTTTCCTCCCTTCTTCTTAGGAAGTTATCCTTAGCTGTTTGCTTAGCATTGCTGACCAGGTACTACTTCCATCTCTTTCGTTGATGGACTGCAATGCTTGTATTTCTGAGGAACTGTGGGGATTGTTTAAAACATTTCCATATCAGCATAGGTAAATACATAATATTTTTGTATTTTTAACTACTATTCTAGTGCATTAACCACTAAGTATTTAACTTTTCCTAATTCTTCATCTCATCATTTTTTAAGATATCATCTGTATGGCCAATGGAAGAATGAAACTTATAACGGTCACCCACTTTTAGTAAAAGTTAAAGCTCAAACAATAGACAGAGCCAAATATATCATGAAGTAAGTCTTAATTTATTTTTCTTCATGTTAATCTAAAGTATATCTGAATCTATTTTACTTCCTTTCAGTCAGTTTGTGTTGTGAGCCTCAATTCTGAGGGAGCCCAGGAGTATTTGCTAATGGTATAACTGATTGTATGGATACTGCAGGTAAAATGACTATCAATTTTTGTGGTATTTTGATTACCAAGTTTTTGTAGTTGTCATGTTTGCATAGTTATAAAATCTAATAAAAATCCTCTTTAATGCATCATAGGATGAGTTTTTTTAAAGGACAGCATACTGTGGCCATTGCTCAGTTTACAAAATACATTTAGTGGTTGGTACAAGATAGTCAAGGTTCTACAAATTTTCCTCTGCTAAAGTTATAGTGATTTCCTTTTTTTGGAAGGTCTAATGGAATTATGTAGCACTGTTTCCACAGGGAGTCAACTTTTGAAAGTTTTCTGTTTTTTTCATTTGTGTGCTTTATTTTCATGTCATTAAAAACTTACTAGTGATTTTATTCTACTTCCTGGTAAACTGAGAAGTTTAATTGAAAAATTATATACTTCAGATTATTTTGGTTTAAGATATTAAACACACTGCTGTATTCCCAGTGTTTTCAGCAAGGCTGTTTATTGTCTTTTCTTTCACATTTGTGGTATGGCTATTCTCATTAAAAGTAGCGCTTGCTGTAGTTTAACTAGATTTAACAGTATGCAGTGATACTATCTTTGTTTGCCCAATTGCGTTGTCTTTGGTCACCGTCTGTGGGGGAAACATGTATGCACAGTCATAATCTGGTTTAATAGGTGCTGTTGTACAGTATGTATAGACTTAGAGGAAAGAAAAGAGAGTGAATCATCTGATCCTGTGGAAATGGGGAGAGCATGAAAGGAGATGATATATTAGAACTGATCCTTCTGAAAGAGTTCCAGTCTTAAGAATTTATCAAATAGAGGTTCTATCTTAACAACAGCAGCTAATATTTATGGAGCCACTACTGTATGTGCCAGGCATTAGATTAAGTGCTTTATATGGATTACTTAATAATATATCTAATATTATTAAATCTCTTAAATTTGTCTTTTCCATTCCTTGCCATTGACTTAGTTATTTTATTTGGAGTATTACAGCACCTTGTATTACTCTCTTTGTTCAAACCCTGCAGGTTATATGTCAGACTTTGTGGCATGGTGTTGTAAAGGAACCTCCATGACCTGTCCCTTCCTATTTCCAACCTCATTTCCCACCAGTTCTGCCTCCAGTTATAGTGAGGCCACTTATGTTTCCCTGAAATGTGCTATGATCTCCTTTTCATTTGCATGTATTTTTTGTTTCTTGTGTACAGATTTTCCCTTACCTCTGTTTCCTTTCTCCATTTTGGTGACCTCATCCTCAGAGGGTGGGCCTCCAGTGGCACCTCCTCTGTGAAGCCCTCTGTTTGCACAAACCACCAAGCACAGTTGATTCTTTATTTGTGCCACCACTGTCCCAAATGCATATAGTGGTATCATACCCCTTGATATATTATGATTACTTTTCTTTTTTAAATCTTCTAATTGTTTGAATAGTTTATCCATTCACATGGTTTGATTTTCAGTAAGTATAAACAGGTAGACAGTAAAATGTCTCTCAGCCTATTGCCTGTCCACTTAGTTCTCTCAAGGAAAAAAAAGTAGTCACTGTTTATTTTCTTACTGATCCTTCCAGAAATTTTTATTTATGTGAAAGTGAATACAAATATATTATTCCCCCTTTTATAGTATTGACAGCACACAGTAAGTACTGTTCTATAATTTGCTATATTTAAGAATATAATAATTTTTAAATGGTTTTAAATCTGTCTCCCCAGCTGGACTGAAGTTAAGAGAGGATCTATTATTCGTCCTTGTATCCCTAATGCTTAGCACTTTGCTTCTCATAGAAGACATTAATATGAATGAATGAAGGGACTGACTAATTAATTAACTAAAATATTTATCACAGAAGAATATGTGCAGAATTCTTTAATACACTTGAATTTTTGTTGTATTTTTAAGCTGTAACTGTTTCACCAGGCTTGAACAATGTGATTTTAGTATTGATTGAACCTTATGTTGAGAATAGAATGTATTAATGTATTACTTCTAGAATTTTATAAGTTTTTGATTACTCTTTAAGACATGAATTTGCTGTAGGGAATCCAGTAATTCATTCCATAAATTCTCATTGATTGTGTTCCATATACCAGACACCATGATAGATTGAGGAGAGGACATGATCAAGAAAGTATTCCTTTTATTTTTGTTCCCCCCCCCCCGCAGGGTGGTGGAGGTAGAAAGGAATGTGATAAAAAAAAAAAGTATGGAGAGCGAAGGTTAGCTTTTTCAGGTAGTGAGGCCACCTGAAATAGTAGGGTTAAAAGTAAGGACAGGTGGTATTAAGTTTGAAGGTAGAACAGAGAGTATCGCCAAAGTTTAAAACTTGATGGGTCTCTCTTTACCATGGCAAAAAAGAAACTGGGCCATGGAGAATGGGAAAGAGAAGCACTTGATGAAATAATTTTGATTGATGGGTCAGTATTGTCATAAGAAACTTCTTAAGGTATATCAAGTTTGCCACTTCCAGAATGGTCACAATCCTTGAACTATCAACTGAATTGATTATTTGCTTCATTATATTTTCCGTCTAGAAAGCTTCTTGTCACATGTATGCTTTTTAAGTTTCTAGATTTATTATGTAATAATCTCACCAGAAGAGTTGAAGGTGCTGTATAATAATTGTTTTGAATTCTAAGTACTTCATAGGTATGAATTTCCAGAATGTTAGTAAAAGAATACTGAACAGAGGAAAAATTAAACAGGAAGAAAAGGAGTAAAATTTATTTTTCAAAAGTTGTTTACTTTGAATATAAATACCAGAGAATTTCCTGTATCAAGGAGTGCAGCTTTAGCTATGACTCTTTTGGGGTCACTGAGACAGATGGCACAAGGTAGTTCATTGCATTATACCAAATTTGATATCTTAATCCCTAAGGTGATAAATGAGCCTTTCTAAATCTAAAGTAATGATTCTCTATAAGAAGAGTTGTATGTACTTGTAGGGCACATTAAGAGTTTTAATGCTTATTATTATTACTATATAAGGAAGTGTACACATTATAAATATTAAGCATTAGTACAAAATCTTAATATCCCCTGGGAGAATGCCTAATTAAAATAGCCCAAGTCCTGCAGTGAAGTATATGATGAATGTGGGAAAGAATACTTGGGAAAGAATTTTTTTTTCATGATGTAACACAGTTATCAGCATTATAGGGAAAATTATGTAAGATGATCCCTGCCACCTTTTTCTCCCCTTGTAGGCGTCTAACCAAGGAAAACGTGAAGCCTTCTGGAAGACAAATTGGAAAGTTGAGCCACAGCAATCCAACCATTTTGTTTGATTATGTACGTTTTGAGGTTAACATTATTTTAAGGGACCTTTCTGTTTGTTATCTTTAAATCAGCACAGGTGTAAATGAAATAATGTAGTTTTTAAAATGTGTGGTAGTCTTGGAGTGGAACCTTTAGCAAATGGTTATTTCAGAAACGAAACTTAATATGCAATATATTTAATACATTGATATATTTTTCTAGTAATATGTAACAATGCTACTGTTTTAAACACTCTGTCATTTTGATTTATTGAAACATAGTAAAGAGATGGATTAGTTGTTGATTTAGTTATTAGAAACATCTGAATAACATTTCATTGTGATTCAGATATAACACTTTCATATTTAGAGATCTCTAAAACATTTAGCATGAAAGTAGCCTCTGTAATTCCAAAATTCAAGTTTAGATGCCCTGGAATTATTTGCTAATTGGAAAATACAGCCTAACAAAGTATTTTCTAAGTAAATGGTAGAATAGTAGGTTGTATATAAATACAAAATGGAAGGAAACAAATTTTAAGCATTATTTCTTTAGAAAAATAAAAAGTGTAGCCATTATTTAGATAGCACCAAGTTCTCGTTTAATTAGTTAACGCCATCTATTCTTTGTTGCTGTCTTCCAGATCTTGTCACAAATACAAAAGTATGATAACTTAATAACACCTGTAGTAGATTCATTGAAATATCTCACTTCGTTGAATTATGATGTCTTGGCCTGTATCCTTTTGAGTGAAGTGATGCATACATTTCATGTTTCATAGGTGTTAATGGTGAACATTTTATTTTCATTCTGAGTTCCTTTAGAAACCATTTGCATATGATTCTGTTGGCTGATCTGAAGGTTGGCCAGTCGTGAGTGAGTGGGTGACTGGGTGAGTGGGTGAGTGGGTGAGTGAGTGAGTGAGTGAGTGAGTGAGTGAGTGAGTGAGTGAGTGAGTGAGTGCATTATATAGAGAGACACGGTGTTAAGTTTACTATAAACATCTTGAAATAGGTGGCATCTGCCTTGCTTGCTGAGAGATGGAAAAGAAGCTCAAAAAGAAAAGTTGGTACTACAGTGTGTGTATTTTTAAATAATTCGTAATAACTTGAAGCTTAGTTTTTCCCAAGATGCAGCATTTGTTGTTGTTTTAAGAGTCTTTGTTAGAGAAATAGTGACTAAAAATTATTTCTTAATGTATGAAAGATTGTATCATTGAAGCTCTAGCTAATCCAGAAAAGGAGAAAATGAAACACGATGATGCAACCATCTCAAGCTGGCTTCAGAGTAAGTATTTTTACTTTTCCGAGGATGAAATTTTCATCTGTCGTGACTACCATTCGATGTATTTTATTACCTGTACTAAGGACCTACTTGTCAAGAGCTCTTTAGAACATCTAGCCACTTGATTTCTACTGAATGTCCAAGTCCTTGGCTGTGTAAGGAGGTTTATATGTTATGTACTTCCCAACTCAAGAGGCTGGTATTGGCTGTGGTAGTATTTGGATAAGCATTGGTAGGGGGAGAAGAAAATTCCCTTCTGGTCTGTTATTTTAGAGGAATTAATCTTAAAGGAATGATTATCTTTACCATCCTGAAGTTCCATTCATCTTAAAAGAAATAAAAAATTTCTCTTGCTTAACAAAAGACCTAGTCTTGTTTTATATATATTTTATTTCTTGTACCTTAGCAGCTAGTTCACTTTTCTTTCAACCTACTGTGTCTGATAGCTGAATCTTGCAATAGATCCTCATTGCCCTTTAGAATCTGAAGTCTGTAGAAGTCATACAAGTAAGTTCTTTCAGAGTTGGGTCCTTACTCACTGTACTAGCCTCGTCTTTTGCCTCTTCCCTAATATTCTAGGTTCCATTAATACTGAACTACTTGCACTTTGCGTGCCCTTCTGCACGTGTTATTCCCTCTACTTGGGATACTCTTCTGTGCCCACTCATCTCCTCCACCACATCTCTACTTGCTCATTTGATTTCAGTTTAGAGGTCAGTTTCCTTGGAACTCTCCCTGTTAATGCTCCCACCAGAAGTCAGTATTAGGTGTCCCTCTTCTGTACTCCCATGGAATCTTTTATTTGTCATAGTGATTTCAGTTTACTTTTCTGTGTCCCTCACTAGACTGTAGAATCCTTGAGGGTAGGACCTAGGTTTGTTCATTATTTAGGTGCTCAGCAAACACTTGTTGCAAGGCTGTGGATTACTTGACTTGACTCAGATCTCCTCCTCTTGTCTTGACTGGGGTTTTCTCACTGTTCAGTGATGATGGACTGTTGGCTAAAATTGGTCTTTGCTTCTTGCTCTGGCAATGCTTCACCTGTTTGCTTGCCTCTCCACAGCTAGTAGCATGTTCCCAGATAAAAAGATTTTTGTGTGTGTATGACTCAAACGTTTGAGAGGTGGGTGTTTTGTTGATCATTCAGCTCTATGGAGCGATCTGCAAGATTTTGTAGTGGCCTATCATAAGCCCTGGAATCAGGCCAGATAGGTTTGAATCACTTTTCCATCCCATACCAACTGTGTGACCATGAACAAGTTACCCAAATTTTCCTCACTGATAGGTTTGTACCAACCTGAGATGATTATTGCAAAGATTAAATGAGATAATTAACAAAGGGCTTAGTACAGTGCTTGGCATATGTATGTATGTTCAATAAATATTAGCTATTATTATAAAATTCCATTCAATGGCATTAGCAATACAGTTATTCCAGCCTCATTTTGTTTTAGAAATTGAGTTAGCTGAAGAAATCACACACTTTGTATTGTGTTTTTTTGTTTTATGAACTGTTTTTAAAAAGCCCTATTTTTTAATTTCATATAGGTCTGGCTAGTTTCTGTGGTGCGGTTTTTCATAAATACCCAATTGATCTTGCTGGTCTTCTTCAATATGTGGCTAATCAGCTAAAGGCGGGCAAAAGGTATTCTTAGCAAATTATATGTAAATGAAATTAAGTAATTTGAGTTCTTCTGGTGGTATTACTGGGATATTGAGATTGCTATTATCCTGAAAATGTATTTGTTACAGTCTTATTAGAATAGTTGCTCACTTATATTGAATTCTGTAACTAAAACTTTAATTTAATACATAAACTTTTTTTTTACAGAAAGAAATGTAATATTTGGCTACATATGTGATTAAAAATACTAACTTATTTTGACTACCTGTTAGGCTTTTGAATAAATAGTATAGTGTATTGTAAATCCTCTTAAGACAAAACATATTGTACTATTGATTATTGCTACTGGGCAGTAATTGACCTTTACATTAAGCATTTGGTTAAGGACATGTTTATTTTGCAGGTATGGTAACTTTAAGACACTATTAATTATTGACCTTGAACTTTAGAGATATGTAAAGCTTACATACCTTCTGGACAGTGTCCTATTTTCTTTGTAAATGCTGAGGTGTAATATTTTATTCTGGACCAATACCAGTGCTTAAAGTTTGCATTAGTATGTAAGGGAATTAAACCTCATCAGCAGTAGACTGACTAGAATCAAGGAACTGAAAATTGTTTCCAAAAGCTTTCTGGTAGAAAATGAAAAAATTTATAAAGCTATCTGGTGTTCCAAAGAAGTATTACCTAAGTAATTCTTGACAGATTATTATTTTGGTTTAGGGAAAAACCTTTAAAAAAAAGTACTATTTAGATTCAGGATTTTATCAGCATGTCATTCATACTGTGCCCATCTAGTGATCATTCCTATATACTCTATTTACTCTTTGTAGGCCAGGAGAACATGTTATTTGTAAGTCTGTAACTCGGTACTGTGAGTATAGCTTTTGTGACCATCTAATTAAAAGATAGTTTAAAGAAGAATTAAAATATTTCATTGGTACTTGTTACATTCTAATTTGCATGAGGGCCCTCTTGTTTTCAAAAATCATGTTAAGGGAAGTCAAGTCAAGTTGCAAGAGAAAACAATAAGAATCTTAGAAAATTCTTCCTTTGTCTATTTAAACTTGCATCTTGGGTATGTGTAGCTTTCCCTTTGGAAAGACATCTATATTGGTTTTGTAGGAAAGAATGTTTTCATTTTATCTTCATTACTTAACTAATTAAAGATCTTGGAAGTTATAAGGTGTTATATCTGTTGAAAGTCCTAAGCTTTGGGAATTAAAATGCATAATTGTCAATACAGTAATGGATGTGGTTAAGGCTGACCACCAAACTTCCAGCTTAGGCTCAAATACCACAACTTGATACTTTTGTTTCCTTCCTTTTTTCCTTTCTCCTCTCCTTCCCTCCCTCCATTCTTTCCAAGTGTGTGATTATTTAGAGTTGGCTGTAACCAACAAAAGAATACATATTGGCCATCCTGTATTGGAGGATTAAAAAATGCTATGAGACATTACTGGGTCAACTGATAAAAATGAAATAGGAACTGTAGGTTAGATAAAAGTATTGTGTCAGTGTTAGATTTACTAAGTTGGTAACTATGTTGTGGTTATATAAGAGAATACCTGTGTTCTTAGGAAACACATTCTTAGGAATTTTAGGGGTAGAATGTACCCCTATGTGATGTTGCTAAGTAAGTAAGGTATTCGCAGGTGGTTCAAAAAATTGTGTGTGTGTGTGTATAGAGAGAGGGAGGAAGAGAGAACAAAAAATGATAAAAGTAAAAGTGTTAATAGGTGAAATTGGGGTAAAGGGTGTATCAGTATGCTTTGCACTGTTATTATCTTTACATCTTATCTGTAAGTTTGAAATTAGTTCCAAGTAAAAAGTTGAGCATAAACACATTACATGCCCCAAGTATTTTTCAGTGTAGTTCTAGGAGTGCAGTTTTTCCTTAAAAACTGCTTCAGCCCCTCACCCCTATATTTGTGTGCAAAAATTTAGGGATTTTCAGTATGTTAATCACAATATATTCTTACTTTTATGTTTGAAGTTTCAACTATAAACTGTTTCTTATTTTTCTAAATAGTTTTGACCTGCTTATATTGAAAGAAGTGGTACAGAAAATGGCAGGAATAGAAATTACAGAGGAAATGACAATGGAGCAACTAGAGGCCTTGACTGGTGGAGAGCAGCTAAAAGCTGAGGTGAGAGTTTCTATTTTTGTTTATTGACTTTTTAAATTCAAAGTGTGTGCATATTCTCACAGTGAAGAATCCAAATACGCAAGTATAGAAAACCAGACAAAACCATAGTACCCTTCTCTCATAGCCACCCCCACCTCCCCTTAAAAATTGAGGTAAACTGGTTGTTTTAATTTTTTTTAAAGCTGAAGCAAAGTATAAAAGACAGTAATAGATATGTAAGAGAAATAAATACCAGCTTCTGTGGTCCTTGATTTCTTAACTGGCATAAATCTGAACATAGTTATTCTGTTGTTGAATCTGCTCCACTTGGAATAAAGAATATTCCTTTTCCTTTGTAAGGGACTGCAAGGTATAAAATGGAGAATATGCAGAAGTTTTAATTCAGTTATCAGTTATCTTTCAGCCACTGACTATAATCAGTAACACTGTCACTGAAATAAATTTGTGAAGAAAGGGAAGGAATGTTGCAAGTATATGAGTTCTTAATCTTCCTGAACTGAATTGTAACTGAACGTTTTCTTTTTTCTGTCTTCAAACCAGATGGCCTGTGTTATGTACTGTATGCTGGTAAATTTTGTCTTCTTTTGTGCAGGGTGGCTATTTTGGCCAGATCAGAAACACTAAAAAATCCTCCCAGAGACTGAAGGATGCACTATTGGACCACGACCTTGCTCTTCCTCTGTATTTGCTTATGGCTCAGCAGAGAAATGGGGTCAACTTTCAGGAAGGTGGAGAGAAACATTTGAAACCTGTGGGAAAGCTCTATGATCAGGCAAGTTAAAGTGGCTTTTGTATTTATGTGGATTTTTAAAAATCCTAATACGGGAAAATATGGAATGTTATATAATTTGAAAAATGCCATTTTGCACATCATATGAATGTGAAGCAGATCTAATGTAAAATAGATATTTTGAAATATAGGGGCTATTTGTGCAAATTATGTTTAAGAGATGGCCCTTGGATAAGGTTTATATATATATATATATATATATATATATATATATATATATATATATATATATAATCACACATATATATATATCACACACACACATATATATATATATATCACACACATATATATATATGTATGTATGTATGTATGTATGTATAAGGTTTTCAGTCAAGCAGATAACTTCAAGTTGTTTGCTTTCATATCTTACCTGATTTCTGGAAATCTGTCATTTCAATCACAACAAAGTAGATGTGATCCTAATAAAATATAGTTCTGCATACTAAGCACCAAAACCTATGATTAGCCTACAAGGTGTTTTTTTTATCACCGACAGTATTCCAAGAGAAAAAAAGATCCACATGTATTTTATAACGTTTTCATCTATCAAGGACAGTAGAATTGACTTCTGTATACATAAAATTGTTGTATGTGATTTAGGTAAATATATTCTGCTACTAAAAGTGGTCAAGAATAGTTTGGAACTTGAGATCTTGTTGACTGTTAAAGCCTTAGATTAGTCAACTTTTCGGGGCCTTGGTGTTTATTTTCTTTGTAATTTGATTATGTTTGTAGATTGTCTCTAAAGTTCTTTCAAGTTGGAAACTTTGAATTTGTGCTTGTTAACCAAAATACTGTTAAAATGACATATCTTAATCGTTTTGGAAAATGTTTACTTTGGTTTTGTAAAAACCAGTAGCATTTGTCTTTTGTCTTTTTTTAAATTTAGTGTCATGATGCCCTGATGCAATTTGGTGGGTTTTTAGCAACTCATCTAAGCACAGAAGATTACATAAAGCGAGTGCCTTCAATTGATGTGCTCTGTAATGAATTTCATACACCCTACGATGCAGCATTTTGCCTGTCTAGGCCAATGTATGCACAGCACATTTCGGTAAGATAAATACTCTCTGCTGCCATTCAGGAATGACTCCAAATTATTTCTTACCTGTTTTATTTGTAAATGCATTTTAGCCTGACATAGATGTAGATCGTGTCTCTTGGAGTTACTCTTTGTTAATACTCAGCTCTGAGCAGTATACAATGAGAATGCCCCTTAAAGAAAATAAGCCTTACTTTTTGTGTGATTTTACTGTTGCTGCATCACCAGTTGATCAGGTTGATGTCTTATGGACCCTCTAGAACTATAGCTCTCAAACATTAGTGTACATGAAAATTACCAGGGAAGCATCTTAAAAACTCAATCCCATGTTCCCAAATTGTAATTTAGTAACTTGAATAGTACCCGGGGGAATTTGTTTGTTTGCTGTTTGTTTTTTTAACAAGCACTAGATCATTCTAACTCAGGTAAATGTGGTACATTATTGAGAAACACTCCAGTTGAATGCAGAGCCCTGTTCCTTCACTGATAATATCCTGTCAGATAACTGACTTGTTGATATGCAGAGTGCTTTGAAAGTCATAAAGACAGATGGACAGAAAGGCATAACCACCGCAAGTACTCTAAAATCTCTTGCAACCTCAGTGGCGTAATCCCTGGGAAAGGTGTATTCCTGGTTCTTGTTTTATTTATCTTCATCTAAATGAAATAACAACAGAAGTAAACTAGAGCCTTCCTAGCAGGATAGCCCAGTAATGACTGTATTGAAATTCAAGTAAGGATGTGGGCGCAAGGAGACAGCCTGCCCTCTCCTCTGCTCCTCTATGCCGCCTGCATGCTTTCCTGCAAAGCAGTGACCACTAATGGTGAGTCACTCTTCCTTTTGCCTTGGGCCGCGGTCAGTGCTCATGTGGAAACTGTGATACTTCCCCACTCTGACTGGAGCCCCAGCGGACTCTTCACTTTTGTACAGGCTTGGATTCTTCCCCTTCTGTTTTATTTGTTGTTTTAAAGTCTGTAACTGTATGGTTTGGGGAAAGATCTCGGTCTTTTCTCTTAAACTAGGATTCCATGTTTGTTCCCAGTAGGAATACAGGGCTGTGCGGTAGAAGTGTGGGGAAAAAAGGCACTGAGAAATTCTGGGTTCTCATTGATGAGGCGATCAGCTGTTGGCTATTAGTATTTACATATCCACTGCTGCAGTCTCACACTTCCCTTTAAGAATGAACTAAATGCTAATTGATTTAATTATCACTTTAGCATTGTGCAGCAATTCTGTGCTATACTCTTTAGGGGAAGGGGATAAGGCCTCTTCTTCCTCTTAGAATTTCTCAATCCGAAAAATGGTATGCTCTCTTTGCATAGTTATACCCTGTGTTGTTGCTCCCCCCTTCCCCCAAGTAGATCAGTTTCAGCTATACAACAAGGGACCTGATTGCTTGAAGGAGTGAGGTTGGAGGATTGCTTCATCGCAGGAATTCTGCCCTGCCCTGCGCTATTCTGAGAAGTGAACACACTAATCTGTGATAGTGAACACTTTGGCTGCCTGAGGTTGGCTGAACTTTTCCAGGTCAAAAAATGGAGCCAGTCATTCATACCAGTAGCTACCTTTTCTGTAGCCTGTGTAAAATACTGTGTCTTTGTCATTTAAGAATGACAAAAATCTAAACAATAAATGGCATTTGCCTGTCAGGGTTGAGGAGGAAAACAACTATACAGAGGTGGCTATATAGCTAAGTCAGAGATAAGTCTGTTCCCCATTGGCTATATTCTGTCTTCTGGAAAGGGAGTTCTTGGCAACCTTGGCTGCACTTTGGAGGAGTATCCAACCTCCTGGGGATCCTTGCTTTTGCTTCTTGAGTGAAAGCCTGTCTTGTAAAGCCTTTGATGAGAGAATGCGTATTGGAGGACTGCAAAGTCCCTTCCATAAATTGACTACCGATTTCTCCCCTGAAAACAATTCAGCTGACCAAACACTGCTCAGAATATTGGGCCAGGAAGAGCTTTCTGAATAGTAATTAGAAGTACGGCAATAATTGTGGGTATCAGTTCTATTCCATAGATCTAGTGTCCCAGTGCCTTGAGCTGTAGAGCTGTTATGCCTCTCCACTTGACTGAAGATGTGAGCCTGAAGAGGGAGTTAAACTGACTTTAGACAAATACTCATCATAGGTAAATATGAAGCATAGCTATCTTTTCTGATCAAAACTGTTGTTGTTTTTTTAACAAGATAGGGACTAGGGGAGTACCTAGTAACAAGTCACAGACTTAGAAGAGGATTGGGGAGATGGGCTATCCTATAACCCTCTCATTCCTATAACCTAATTTTCATCTATAATTATTGAGACTCACCTTGCAATGTGGGTCTGAAAAAAAGGCTCTCCCCCAGTTCATATTCTAGATCTTGTCTAAGTCAGGTAGCTAAGTTATCTTGTGCAGGTTGTTTCAACCCTATACTATGTTTTATTAGAACCTTAGATGATATCATTCTGCTCACATAGATTCATTATTATTTACTCTTGATAGTACCCACCCTCAAATTTTTAAACCCTTTCTTATCCCAGCTGCTCTGCCCTTAGGTCTCTGTTATAATTGGGACCTCTCTCTTGTAAGTAATGTTCTTCATAGCTTTGTCACCTGTGTAGTCTCAGTAGTTAGCATCAGTGTGCTTTCTAAAATGCGGTAGGAGGAGATAAATCTTCTCACTTCCAGAATAATTTTAAGATTCTCAGAGCCTGCTTGAGATACCCTCTGGAACCCAAAGCACTTGGTATTTCTTCAGTCTAGTGAACCTGGGGTATAGACATACTTAGGAGGGAAGGCAGCTGGACTGTGGGGAGTCAAGACTGTTCTGCCTTGATGGAAACTGGAAGTGGATCCTTTGACCTCTGACCTGCTAGTTCTGTTTAGCCCAAACAATGAATGATTTAAGTGTTTTTCTAACATAAAGAAGAAACTCTTTTTGGGTCTCCTCCTAGGTTCATATTCAGGATTATGCCTAACCCAAACAAACAAACAAACAAAATATATATATATATAATACAACTCTACTTTGTATTATTTTCTTTTTTGCATTTGGCATACACTCCGTAGTGTCCCATTCTTTACCCCTCCCACCCTGCTCTGGTACTAACAGGTTCTTTCCTTGTACAATTAAGAGCATGCCCCTCCCCCATCACACACACCCTCAAATTAGGGTAAACCAGTCAGGCCACAAAATAAAAACCCACCATAGTGTCAGTTCCCACACTCTTTAAACTCTGATAGACCACAGCCATTCACAGGAAATCGTGTTTAGCTTTGCAGTCTAGTGACCAGTTGGTTCCAGTTTGCCAGGGACTTCCTAGTATTAACACTAAAGCCTTGCATCCCTGGAAACCTCTTAGTCACTGGAAAAACTGGGCAGTTGGTCACCCTACTTATCAGTCTTATGATAATTTTTTCATAACCTTTCTTAGCATTGATCCAGCTTCATCAAGAAATTGTAACAGGCAATATGGGTATGTGTGGTGACAACACATTCTGTCCAGATTGGCTGTTGTTAGTTCCATTCTGCCTCTTCGTTAGTGTTAAGACCCGCTGCTTGGTTCCCTTGACTATCTCAGAAGCAGGAGTGGAAACCCTGTATGTTTAATCTTTGTGCAGCAGTAAGAGAGAGTATGGTTGGGGGAAACGGCAAGGGGCACACATACCTATCCCCTTACTGAACAGGTTAGATTCAGTAAGAATTTCCTGAAAAGCTCCCAATGAGCACCCAGGACCAAAGATTAGAGCAGTTTCCAGGGATGATTTATTTTAAAATCAATGTTGGTAAGGAAGTAGAATTCCTACAGCTGTTTAGATTGGTCATCTTTTGACTCTTGAAAAGGGAACATAGGTTTTTATACTATGAAAGTCACTGCTATAAAAATGTGTGTGTGTGTGTGTTTATCTTTAGTCAAAGTATGATGAACTTAAAACAGAAAAGGGAAGTAAACAGCAGCATAACGTTCATAAGTACATTACATCATGTGAAATGGTGATGGCTCCTGTCCATGAAGCAGTGGTCTCCTTACATGTTTCCGAGGTCTGGGATGACATCAGCCCTCAATTTTATGCCACATTCTGGTCATTGACAATGTACGACCTTGCAGTTCCACATACCAGCTACGAACGGGAAGTCAATAAACTTAAAGTCCAGATGAAAGCCATTGATGGCAATCAGGAAATGGTAGGTTTTTGTTCTAGTAGCTCAAGTGTAATAACTTCATGGTATTAGTTCAGCATTTCCCATAGTTTAAACTTGTACTAACAAGCTATGATCTTGTTGCTATCTATGTTCCTAAGTGGGTTTAGTGGTGACCTCTCACTGGGTAGGAGCATGGGTATGGATGAGTACTTGGAAGTTAGCATCAGTCAAAAGTTTTTGAGTTAGCTTTTCTACTGAGGGCTGGGCTAGCAACTTTTACATGGTCTGTGTGATCATTTTACAATTGCAATTGCAAGAGCAATAGGAATTCCTAAAAGGAGAACTCTTTCGGAGAAGACTTTACTGAAGAGGTAAGTTTTGAGCTGCATGGGCCTTGAAGGTAAATTAGGTTTGGAAATTTGGAGGCAGACTGGCCACTCTAGAGCTCCAGCAAAGGTGCAAAGTAGTCTAAGGTTTAAGGAGACCACTTCTACTGTAGTGAATTGGCTTAGGGATAATTTGAATAGAGTCAGATTATGTAGAGCAATGAAAGTTAGAAGAGAAGGCTTGATAAAATTGAGAGCTATTTTAAATTCCTGAGCAGGGAAATAGTAATGGTAAAAATGATACTTTAGAAAGATTACTTGTGACAGCAGCATAAAGGATGCATTTAGTCAGGAAAAGGACTAGCATTAGGCTGGAAACCAGCAAAGTGGCTTTTTGGGTAATTCATTGTGAGAATGTAGACTGGTGGAGGTATATTGGGAATGCACAAGACTTGTAAGCAATTGGGATTTTGGAATGAATAAGAAGGAAGAGTCAAAGGTGATTCCATGCCTTAGACTAAAAGTACCAGTGTTGGGAAGATAGCCTGTTTTGATGGTGTATGAGGACTGGATGACTTTGTCTTAGATTTGTTGAATGGAGGTAAACATCCGTAAATATCCCTGGTGACATAATATATCAGCATTTATCTCTTTTTTTAATTAAAAGAAAGGGAGGTAATGTGCCTGTACTTAGAGAAGTATCTAACTTATGCTTTGTAGCCTCCAAATAAAAAGAAAAAAGAGAAGGAGCGCTGTACTGCCCTTCAGGACAAGCATCTTGAAGAAGAAAAAAAACAGATGGAACATGTACAGCGAGTTCTACAGAGACTGAAACTGGAAAAGGACAACTGGCTTTTAGCGAGTAAGTTAGAATGGTTACATTCCTGCTGCTGCTGAATTACGAAAGCAAACCTTTATAATTCTGGAGGTGTTGAAGTGTATTCTGTTTTTATGTCAACTCAGTGTTCACTATCCCAATTTTTGATTACTCATAATTCAGAGTCGACTTCACATGTTCACTAAGTGAACCGATTTAGCTTGCTGGTGAAATTAACTTACAACTACAATATTGGCAGCTTATCATTCAACTTTTCTGTATAAAATCACACTTCTGGAGAAATTACAGGTAGAAAAATATCCGCAGAGTGAAAACAAGTCTCATCCCAGGCATGACCTTTGGTTGCAAACTATAAATAGTTTGTGGTTCTATAGCATTCTCTACGCTAAAATTAATATGTTGTTATTATGTTTAGTGGCTTTGAGGCACTTGAGGACGAAATTTACCACTTAATATATTCTTTCCTTATTTTTAGAATCTACCAAAAATGAGACCATCACAAAATTTCTACAGCTTTGTGTATTTCCTCGATGTATTTTTTTCAGCAATTGATGCTGTTTACTGTGCTCGTTTTGTTGAACTGGTGCATCAACAGAAAACTCCAAATTTTTCCACACTTCTTTGCTATGATCATGTAAGTTCTTTTTATTGCAACCTTTAAAAAAAGTCTCACACAAAGATAGCTGAACATTATAATCTATAGAGGTATTACTGTGTGTCTGGTTAAAAGCATGAGCCCAAGGGCCAAGTGCCTGAACTTGAATCCTAACTCTGCCACTTTCTAGATACATGATCTCTGGCAAGTTTTTAGCCTCTTTGTGCCTCAATTTTCTTATCTGTAAAGTGGGATAATAATACCTGCTTCATAAGATTCTTGTGAGAATCAAATGAATCACTATACACAAAAGTACTTTGAATAGTGCCTCTAGTTAATCTTTTAACATTTGGGTTTATATGTTTGTCATAATAGGTAGAACTCTCTTCTCCACTCTTAACTTTACCCTCAAAATACACCTTTGCACCTACATAAAAGCAGGGATGCTTTTCAGTATGATCACATTCACAATTTTTTGCATCTGGCTTTTTCTTTATAATAAATTACTGCATTTTCATGGTTTAAAAATGTACTATATGTTACAGCATGTCAGCTGCCTATTTCTGTTTTCTATTAGCCTTTTCTCTCCTTACTGTTCCTTTAACCCCAGGTAGTATCTGTGTCTAAGTCTCTGTTAAAGCAGTGAATGATGTAATAATAATGGTAGTTTTTTTATTCTGTCATTGTTAATCAGCTTTTTAAATAAAAATTTTGTTGTCATTGCTTTATTAATGTGCTGTTCCCTCACAAAAGCCAAAATATTTAAAGGTCTCAGAAATTGTGAGTATAAAAGGGGACAATACATTGTGACTAAAACTTATCTCTTAATTTATTATGGTTTGCTATAGCATGATCTTTTAGTATTTTGAACTAATTTTGACCTTGATTTATTTTTATTTTTCAAATATTTTTTCTTGTAGGTTTTCTCTGACATAATTTACACAGTCGCAAGCTATACTGAAAATGAAGCTTGTCGGTATGGGAGATTTCTTTGCTGCATGTTAGAAACTGTGACCAGGTGGCACAGTGATAGAGCCACATATGAAAAGGTAGGACTAATAAATAGCCACTTCTAGTAATTGCTAGGTTGTTCAGTTTTTAAAGGAAACTGAGTTTAAGACTCAGCTGTAAAACAGTGTTTAAAATTTAAGTACAATTTGTTCATTATTAAAAAGTGCTATTTTAAAAAATCCTACCTTATGTTGACATTCCAAAATTAATATCATTGACTAAGCTGAACCATCCTATGGAAACTACCTGTCATTCAAATATTCATCACGTTTTCACATGGAATCATTAATCTAGTCTACGTAAGTTTCAGCTTCTGCTATTTAGAGGGAGGGAACGTTTCTTTGAAAAGTAAACCTTTTTTCCCCTTAGGAATGTGGAAATTATCCAGGATTCCTCACTATATTACGGGCAACTGGATTTGATGGAGGAAATAAAGCTGATCAATTAGACTATGAAAATTTTCGTCATGTTGTACATAAATGGCATTACAAATTAACCAAGGTAAAAAAAAGAATTTCTCAAAGGTGTTTTTTACTTCTCCATACTTAGACTTTTATAATGACAGATCTTAAAATGTTTGTTGTAGGCATTGGTTCATTGCCTTGAAACAGGCGAATATACTCACATCAGGAATATCTTGATTGTGCTCACAAAAATACTTCCTTGGTACCCAGAAGTATTGAATCTGGGTCAGGTTTTGGAAAGAAGAGTACATAAAATCTGCCAAGAAGAAAAAGAGAAGAGGCCAGATCTATATGCATTGGCTATGGGGTAACACAGTTATACTTTAATGTGATTTATGAGACTAGATGACAGAAGGATTCTGAAGACTTTAAAATGTTTTACAGTGTTGAAGTTTATCTTCTGCCTTACCTCAGGAAATTATGGGAGATTATGCATTCGTGTTCCCACAGGCTGATGAGAGTTGTCACTTCCGATTATCAGCTTCCGGTCTATACTGGATGATAGTTTCAAAAGTCACATCCAATATATCTTGGTTTGAAGGAAATGTCATTTCATCATCAGTTAATCAGCTCATCGATAGCAAAAAAAAAAAAAAAAAAAAGCATCTTCACTTAAGGATTAGTTTACATTGAAAATTTTTTTTAGGAGAGGCTTTTATTGAGAGATACAGTGAGAGGACAGAGCTCTGCCAGGAGGGGACCAGAGAGCCTGGGGTGGTGCTTGTCTAGGGGATTTATAGGCAGTTGAGGATTTTGGGAAACTGATAAAGGGCTTAGGGGTGTGGACTTGTTAAAAGTGGTCTTAGGATGTTTGTCCTTGATGAGACATTAAGTCTCTTTTAGCATGCTAAAGTGAATCTTACACATGATTGCAAATGATTAGCATAATAAAAACAGGCTATTTTCCTTTATCTGGGGAATATGAACTGATCTCACAGAAGAATGACTCTAGAGCTTAATGTTTAACACAGAGCTTTGGTAGGGGGTTTCCTTGTATGTAGTTACATTGCTCTGAGTGTAAATATCCTGCCTTGCCTTTTTCCGGAGGCCCTCACCCTACTCTGACTACACCCATGGTCCCTGTCTCATTTCCCCCTCTACAGATAGAGACCCTAGCTGCTGCTAGGAAAAGGGGGCAATGACCACTCTGGCTGCTTCATGCTGAGAAGGGGTGCAGTAAAGGGTGCAGTTAGGTCCCCATCACTGGTCAGTCGAGAGGGCCTCAGAATATGGGCACTTCTATTCTGGGTTCCATTTCTATTACTATTTGCAGTTTTATGGCTTCTCCAAAGCTATCCTGGACAAGCCCCCAAAGATGGTGCTGGGGTTCTTGTTCGCAGAGTCGAAGAACGAACTTAGCAAGCACCCAAGGTAGAGCCAGGGAGAGGCTTTTTATTGAGAGATACAGTGAGAGGACAGAGCTCCTGGCTCATGCCAGGAGGGGAGAAGAGCCCTGAAATTTTTATTTTTAAGGAAGCATCTAGGGCTCCTATAAAGACCTTCAATAACACTGAAAATTAGTATTTTTTATTTTCTGGAACCAAGTAGCAGAGTGAATAACTTGATAATTTTATTCTTTTAAACCCCATGTTTGTATTTTTTTATTTGTATTTGTATATTTAAACCCTTTGTGTGACTTCCAGCTACTCAGGGCAGTTGAAAAGTAGAAAGTCATACATGATAACTGAAAATGAGTTTCATCACAAAGACCCCTCTCCAAGGACTGCAGTTGCCAGTCTACAAAATGGGCCTGGTGGTGGGCCTTCCCCATCATCGACAGGAAGTGCATCTAAATCTGATGAAAGCAGTAATGATGAGACTGGTATGCTTATTTATAGAAATTTATAAGTAACACATTTTGTTTCAACAAACTGAAATGTTTTATGTCACGTGACAAGTAAAATGAAAGCTTAGTATTACTTTTTATTCCCTAAGTAGGAGTATGTAACTATCAAAAAGTAATCAGCCCTTTATTTCCTTCTAATTAATCTGTAATCATTTTGCTGTGAAATCATGGTTTATTTACATTTAGGGGGTGGTCAAATAAATCCTTACCTTTATTTCAGATAAATCAAGGGAGAGATCTCAGTGTGGTGTGAAAGCTGTTAATAAAGCTTTTAGCGCTACACCAAAAGGAAATTCAAGCAATGGAAATAGTGGCTCTAACAGGTAGGAACACTGTGGTATATGTCAAAATTCTGAATTCTTTTTATTTTATTTTATTGAAGTGTCATTGATATACAAAATTCTGAATTCTTACATGATGAACCTCATTAGACATGAATGAAAGTTAGTTGAATGCTGTGAAACGAAAGTCATTTATGTTGGGCTTTGAAATTTTGTATGTACCCTTGTTTTGGTTATGTGCTTACCATCCTCATTATGTTTTGTATAAGCTGAGACTGACTCTGTTTCCCCTGCTGGGGTATGCAGGGGAAGGTAGGTGATGAAGTCAAGAAACATTTTAGGATTGAGTGTTTGCTGTAGACAGTCTGGGTAAGGATTATTTACGTAAGAGAAGCCTATGCTGATTTAGACCAGCAAGTGATTCATCCAGTCAGGTAATCCAGTTCCTGATAGTAGCACCTTCAGTTGACTTGTGGGACAATTTTTGGTTATGTTCATTTGTAATCTCCCAAGGTTATGAACATATGCAAGAAAAGGGCCTGACATCACTTAAATCATGCTTTTTAATCTGCTCTTCATGAATTTGGTTATTTATTACTTACTGGATAAAGAAGTACATTTTCATTTAAAGTTGTTCTTTAGTTTTCAAAGGGCTACTCTTACACAATTTTTGAAGCCACTAAGAAACCTTTGTTTATGATATAAAACATTCCATGGAGTGTATTTTATGACCATTTGTCCTAAAATCTCATATTTGCATTCCTAAGCAGCAAAGCTGTTAAAGAAAATGACAAGGAGAAAGGGAAAGAGAAAGAAAAAGAAAAAGAGAAAAAAGAAAAGACTCCAGCTACGAGTCCAGAGGCCAGGGTACTTGGTAAAGATGGTAAAGGAAAACCGAAGGAAGCACGGCCAAATAAAGATGAAAAAGCAAGAGAAACGAAGGAAAGAACACCTAAGTCTGGCAAAGAGAAAGAAAAATTCAAGAAAGAAGAAAAAGCTAAAGATGAGAAATTCAAGACCACCGTCCCCAATGTAGAATCAAAATCTGCTCAAGAAAAGGAAAGAGAGAAGGAGCCATCCAGAGAAAGAGATATAGTAAAGGAAATGAAATCAAAGGAAAATGCTAAAGGAGGAGAAAAAGCACCCGTTTCTGGGTCCTTAAAGTCACCTGTTCCCCGATCAGTCATTGCAGAGCCTGAAAGGGGCAAGTTTACCTTTCTTTATATTTGTTTAACTTTGCATGTTGTAATGCATGGTTGTTTTCAATTTCCTTGTTTTGGCAAGTTATCTAGGGACTTTACTGGGGGAAGTAATACTTAATTACCTAAAAGTTGGTGGGGTTTTTTTTCTAAGTATTTGGAAAAAGTGGAAATATACCTTATTGTCACTATTTCTTTTGCCCAACAGAACAAAAACGCCGCAAAATTGATACACACCATTCTCCATCATATTCCTCGACAGTAAAGGTTAGTATAGCCTGAGGAAGGCAGCGTCCATGTTAGGCTCACCTGTTTGGAATACGTGTCCTGACTTCCTTCAAGTCTTGTGCCAAGTATTCACTGGAGCCACTGGAGGTTTTATGTTGCATTAGAAAATGAAATTTTTATGTATTGGTGGACTGATATTTTTTCCTATAGAGTATTTTTATTATAAAAATATTAAAACTTCAAGGACCTAGCACTAATTTTGTAGCATTTCAAAGTGCAAGAGAAATTTTACCCAGAAGTGCCTCACTGCTTTAAGCAGTCATTTTTGGGGTGCAATGGTACCTACAAGCAAATGAGTCTTTTCAGCAGAATGAAGCATATTTTTCAGCATAAATATTGAAGACTTTATAGCACTGAAGACTTCCTGGATGATACAGGATAAACAAGATACCTCTGAATTCATCAAGCTTCTTGATGAGCATCAGACCGATGTGTGCCTTCTTAGAAGGAGTCTTGAAAGGAGTTCCATTTTAAAGTCTCCTTGGTGATCAGTTCTCCTGTAGTTGTGTATATTCAGTGAGCATGCAGCTTCTGTTGTATCTTCCCTTGGAGGTTTGTTTATACCCATTGGTTTCCCAACAAGTTGAACCTTGCATTACGATAAAAGCAGATGTGGCATCCAGTCCTACCACCCAGCAGAGAAATCCCAGGCATTCAACTGCAGCACAAAATCGCAGGTGTAGACTTCTTGAAGACTCGGGGTAGCCATTCCTTGCTCCATATTTAATTTTAATTCTAAAGTCATCTAATTTCATGGAATATTTGAATTTCCATTATGTTGAACTTTTAAAACTGTAAGTTAACTAATTCTTTGTCAAGAGCACTGAGGTGGAATACTCCAATTAGTTTCTTTTTTTAGGTGCTTTTTTTTGTGGGAGGTATGAGACTCACCATCAGAGTCACTTTGCAAAAAAAGTGATTACTTTCTTATAGAATACCTTTTTCTTTTCTTGTTAATGTAATGCCACTCATTTTTCTGGCAAGGATAAAAAATGTGTATGGTGGAGTCACAATTGAAGTAAAATTTGAAGCCTCCCGATTACAAACTATGAAAATGTAAGATAATGTTGTTCTTCCACAGTGACCTCCACTATTTTAAACTTTTTGTGCAGAAAAATGTTTTGCTTTCTTAAATCTCTTAATATTACTTATAACTTAAGTACAGTATTATGAAAAATGTGGCACTGACATTTATTTTTGAATTCTGAGCAGAGGGAAGATTTCTGTTACATTGAGTGGATACAATTTTTTTTTCAACATTACAGTTCCATTACATGGTCTTGCTTTTGATTTTTATTGTTGATATTTGTATAATAATGACATCATAAGAGTTATCCTTGCAAGAAGTAGCTGGTTTATTTCCAGGTTACAGCCATATTTCCCAAAGTTCCTCTGGGTTCTGAGAACTATGCCAGCTCACCTGTCATCTCCATTCATTTTCTGCAGGACAGTCTCATCGAACTCAAGAAGTCTTCAGCAAAGGTTTGAGCCTTTTAAAATCATCACGCCTAAGTAAAACAAAAAATTATTTACTTCATTTATTTAGTAGATGACCCTCGCCCTAGTAAGTGTTCAGTAAGCTAATAGAATAACCTTTAAAAATACCTATTACAAACAATGGATGACAGTGGCCTCTTTTACTGAGATTGTTATCAACTGTGTGTGATGTGGGGACATATCTATAATCTCTCCTTACTTGCTGTGTTATGCATTATCCTATTATGCTTCAAAATCTGGAAATAAGTTTAACATTTGGGGAATGGGTTGGTGGTTTGTTTTGGGGAGTTGATTTTGTTTTTAGACAACACAAGAGACCAAAAAATAAATCTGATGCATTCACATAACTTTCTAAAACGTGAGCCCATCTCAATCCGTAAAAGTCTTATATTATTGCCTCTGCCAAGCTACCTTTTTGTCAGTTGTATAATATCAAGAAATATGGTTAATGTAAACCAACCTTTCTCCAGGAGGGGAATACTCAACTTGATGGTTGTGTTTACATGTCAGTATTAAGTCCTGCCTATTATTCTGCTTTCTTGAGTATTCTGCTACTAAGAATAATGTGCAGTTTGTGTATCTTATTACGAGTTCATTTTATTGTAGTTGAATTGTCCATTGTTCATGTTATTTTGTCTTTATGATAAAGCTTGTACCCTCTTTTCACTCTGCTTTTCTACTTTGCCTCCTTTTATATCTGCTAAGTATGATTTCTTACTGGTGGACCAATGCAAAATGAAATTTTGAAACAAAATCAGTTGACATTACTGCTTTTAGCTCTGTAGCTTTATAATGAAATATCAGTGGCAAATGAGGACTAATTTTTAACACTTTAGCCAATGTGCCTGTGCTCTGAACTCATAGCACTGTTTTTAGATTGTCCTGTATTAATCAAGACTATCAGCTGTACTGCGAATGCTTTCTTTTAAAGTAACTTTTTATTGGCTAAATTAAATATGTATTGCAATATAGTAGGTTTTCATAACCAGATTGTCTGTGTTAGTCTTAACCATCAGTGGCTTGTGTGGGCTATTTAAAATTCATGGATTAACAATGTTACCTTGTGAGTGTTTATTTCCTGAAACATACTTTGAAGCAGTTTGAAACCTGCTGTTACAGGTGACTGGAATTTCTGATCATTGATGAATATTATAGTTTCTTATATTTGTGAAAATATTTTGAAAATAAAACGTATGTGAGATGAACATACGTTATCTCATCTCATGCTATAACAGCGCTGTGAGGTAGATAGATAGAGCAGGTGGTAGCATCTTTCTCGATAAACTGACTAAAGTTCTTGATCCTTTCTCAGTGGCATATAAGTTGTTAGTGCCAAATCTTGGACTAAAATTAAGGTTCCTCAAATGTTCCCACCACAATGAAAAAATGTTGCAACAAAAATTGTAGCTCCTTGATTCTTAGCACCTGCTTCAACAGTAGTTGAAAGGGTTCCTAGCTGCTTTAGTGTGTTCATCTTGTTTAAATTACAGTGATTCAAGTCAGTCTGTCCTCCCCCTTTTAAAAAAGATGGTGATTTTTGTGGGCATTTTAAATTCAGTAGATTTATTCCACATTAAGTCAGAAAAATTAGAAAATGGCATATGAATATGCTTCTAACAATTGTGACTCAACCACTTTTCAGGTCCTTAGTGCTTAGTATATAGTACGCTGACAATATGGTTAGGTGATCAGTAAATATTTGAAATGAACTCTTAATGCCTTTGGCCTTTGGTCAAACATCCAGTGTTTACTGGTCTGCATAGGAGTTGATGTTGCATTTTCATGTGTCTAGGAAAATTTAATAGCATATGAATGTCTTTAAAAAATTTTGCGGGGCTTTGATCTCTAAAATCGATGCTCTATATAAAGTCACTGTTTCCTGGGGTAGCTCTAACTTTTTAGAGGATTTGAAAGACGTGTGTCTATTTTTTCATGTTACCTTGTCACTCAGACATATAAAATTGTTTCCCTCCTTTGTTTAACCTTTTAGTTATGTTTTGTCCCTGGGATCCTCTTTTTTATTAAATTATTTACTATTTTCACCTTCTAATCAGTGGTAAAAGTAACATGGACTTGTCCTTTCAAGTAAGATTAAAGGGAGAAAAGCCTAAGTCTAATTTAGTATCTAAATCTCTTCTCTCAGTTCACCTTTTACCCCCCAAATTCCAGCTGGCGTATTTCCACTTTTGGTCAGTTGTGTTTTCACCTAGCTATTCCAGCAGCTATACTGATGAAGAAAGTGTGAGAAAAGCTTGTTAACTTTAATCAGGCTGCTCTGTAATTTTTTTATTAAGGCATTATTGATATACATTCTTATGAAGGTTTCACATGAAAAACAGTGTGATTACTACATTCACCCATATTATTGAGTCCCCTCCATGCCCCACGAAGTCACTGTCCATCAGTGTAGTAAGATGCCACAGGCTGCTAAGAGGGCAACCATAACCCACCTTAAAAACAAATTCAACTTTGAATTCTGAGCCCATCTTTATACATTGTAGCCTAAGTAAAAGCAATGTTCTCTTAAACAGATTTTGAATTATCAAATTGTTTTTTGGACCTAATGATCCCAATGCCGAAACTAAAAGCAAATCAGAAACAAAACCCAACAATGCTACATGCAGATCACTTTAACAAATCAATGATTTTATTTTGCAAACTTGTATTGAGTACTCACTGTGTGTACAAGGCACTGGGAAGTGTGTAAAGGTAGAAAAGACATACTAGCTCCCCTATCATATGGAAACTATGTATGGACAAAAACAAAAGCCATGAAATTGATAGGAAATAATCTGTCACAAAAAAGGTTATATGAAATAATACAAGAGTTCACCGGAAATTGAATTGAAGGATGGTTGAAGTGTTAATGGCTTTTGAGCTGTCTTTAGTCTTTGGAGATTAAGATAAAAGGGATCACCTGAGAACTGCTGGGAAGGACAGGGTGTTAGGAAGCAGTGGTAGTCACAACACGAATACATTGGATTGCTTCACAGTAGGACATAATTGTGCAAAGATTGTGAAGAACTTGGAATGTCCATGCTAAGTTGTATGCATTTATTCTGTATGCAGTGAGAGATGATATGTTTTTGTAGAAAAGGGTATTGTGATCCAAACTGTTCTTAAAGGTTAGAAAGAAGAAATAGAATTGGGTACATTTCTAAACTAAGAATTTCTAGGTTTCTCAATTCCTTGCAATACAGAATTCAAGTTAGACACAGTTAAAAACTTCATTCTTGTGGAGGCTGTGTGTGCATGTGCCTGCTCATTTGTAATAAAAAAAATTTTTTTTTAATCAAGAGAATTGGGCAATACTTCCTTTGGGGAAATCTTTTGAGTATTGCAGTAATATATTATTTCCTTTGTCAGTTTCATAAGTAATATTAAGACATGAATAAGCATTACAGTTATAAAATCTTGAGTGTCATTTAGGGCATTATACGCAGCAGGAGTACCTTTCGGACAAGCACTTTGATGATTGTTTCTCATTCTCTTGCTCTTTGTTATTAATAAACATTTTGTCTATTTCATTTGATCAACAACTTTTCCACAATGAAATTTTAAAGAATCTACTTCTGCATTGCTATGGCAGTATTTCTGAGCCAACTGAAATTGGAAATATTTGATGGTGTTAAAAAATGTGTTTCTTTTAATTTTCAGACTGATGGTTGTCTCTTTTCACATATTCCTTTGAATATCAAAGGATTTCCTCATGTAAAAATACTTGACTTTTGCCTCACCTTTCTTTTCATTCCTAAGGTGTATCTAGAACTGTGTAGTTATGTAATGAGTTCTAGTCCGTATTCTGCTGACTAATACATATGTCTTAAAAAGCTTGTAGCACAGTTATAAATGCCATAAGGTTAGACATCTGATAACTTCCTTCATATTTTCTTTTATAATGGATTTCCATATTAACAGCTTGCATAAGTAAGGTCATCTTTTTAATTATTTAAAGTTAGCGTATCTTTGATCTTTGTCTGTTTTTATTGCCTCTGGGCCTTTTGGCAGAGAAAGAATAGGCAGAGAACATTATTTCATCATTTTTCAGTCTTTTTGAGTTGTTTCATCATTCGCAGATGACTATGTGGTTTTCTGGGCTATTTAGAACCAATAGTTAGACAAATTTCGTAGTCAGTTGTGATTATTTGATGTAAATTGGAGCACTTTCTGAAGTAAAGAATGTACAGCCTTTACATTTGTAAAAATAATTTAGGATAATCTATGCATGGTGTATGCTGAGGCAGAAAAGACCAGTAAACTTACAGCTTGGTTTTATTTTTATACTTCTGTCCACTGTCATCGATTGCCTATCAGTGGATGGTAAAACTATTCAAAATTTCTATGATTGTGTAGAGGCTTGTATTTTTTTCACAGTAGAGAAAGTCTAGTTACTATTTACCATATACGGACTCTTGTAACGGTAGTTACAGGTCTTCATAAGAGAGCTGTATAAGGAACTGGAGCTATTTACTAATTTACAAATTTACTAATGAGTCTCAGTTGAGGCAAGAATTCACTGATTGGGTTTAAATTATCATTTTTATACGGCCAGGAATTGAAGTCTTTGCATAATTTGTGTCCTGCTGTTTTTATTTAATCTCTCATAATCCAGACTGCTGACCAGTTTTGACTTTGGGTCTAACTACCAATTGTCTTTCATTAAATAAACAATCAAGCAAATGATGCCAATACTGGCAAACTAATAATCTTTAGTAATATTGCCTTAATTTAACAGCTCTACATTAATCATGCTCCACCACTGTCCAAGAGTAAGGAGAGAGAAATGGACAAGAAAGATTTGGACAAGTCAAGGGAAAGATCCAGAGAAAGAGAGAAAAAAGATGAAAAGGACAGGAAAGAGCGGAAAAGGGTTTGTAATTTTTTTAAAACTAGTTTGGAAAGCTATTATATACAGTAGCATGTTTTGTTGCCTTTTTAAAAGTACTAGTTTGTTGCATGGCAGTCTGATAACTGGTATTTTCATCTTAAAGTGTGAATCTTCTACAGTAATAAGGATCTTCAGCCTAATAATTTCTGCCAGCTCTGCTTGTCTTTCATGTCATTTTACCAAGTATGTGAAACTATGGCAAATACTCTCCAGTGCTAGTTAGCTATGCCCTTCTTGTGTAAGAGTAATATTTTAATAAAACAAAAGCATAAACTCTTGATCAATGTAGTTCATGATTCTTGGTTCTAGGATCACTCAAACAATGACCGTCAAGTGCCACCAGACTTAACCAAGAGACAAAAAGAGGAAAATGGAATAAGTAGGTAGACTTATTAATACTTTCAAAGCAGTCATCACCCTCAATTAGAAGAAGCTTTCATGATTCTTTTTTATAATTTTAGTGGGGGTTCCAAAGCGCAAAAGTGAAAGTCCATGTGAGTCTCCTTATCCAAATGAGAAAGACAAGGGAAAAAATGTCAAAATCTTCAGGCAAAGAAAAAAGCGGCGATTCATTTAAATCTGAAAAGATGGATAAAATCTCCTTTGGCAAAAAGGTAAATTAGGGAAACAAAGGAACAATATGGTTTTTCTTAGAAAGCCAACTCTGAAAAGTTAGCAAATACTGAGGGTTTTTTATAGTCACAAATAGTCTGTTAATTATTTGGAGGTGGGAAGAGGAGGCTTTGAGGGAGGGCAGGTTTTTGGGGAACTAGAGCCAGTTCAGTCCCAAATTACTGGGAAGGTAGAATTGGTTTACTTGTAAAATTCCTTTCCTCTCCATTCCACTCCCACCTACTTCTCTGTTCATGGTTCAGCCTTTCTTTCTGTGTTCTCTTTTTTCTCTGCCAACAGTGCTTTTAGTTTCTCTTCATTCATGAGATTAAAAGATGGTCAGATGTATTCTCCCTGATCCTTACATTGTCATAAAGTCTTTATCAACCGTGGTTTTTAAACATATTTCTATAACATTTTCTCCTGATAAACTTGTTTGCAAACTTTTTTTCATTTTCAAATTAGGTAGTGTGCATTTTCTTAGATACTAGTGGATGATATTCAAAACATATCTCATGCATTTGTCATAAAGTAATAATTTAGTAATAAGCAAGTCATTAGGAAAGTTTAAAGTGTTTATTAAGCATTATTATGGTATATATTAAAAATGTATTCCATATATTAATAGTTCTTAAATGGGAGTCTGCTCCTTTTAATAAGTATTTTTTCAATTGAGGTAAAATTCACGTAACATAAAATTAATTATTTTAAAGTGTAGAATTCAGTGACATTTAGTATATTTATAATGTTATGCAATCATCTCTAGTTCCAAAATATTTTCGTCACTCCAAAGGGAGACCCCATACCCATTAAGCAATAATTCTCCATTTCTCCCTCCCATTAGCCCCTGGCAACTACTAATCTGCTTTCTGTCTCTATGAATTTACCAATTTTGAATATTTCGTATAAATGGAATTGTATAATAATGTAGTCTGACTTCTTTCACTAGGTATAATGTATTGGGAATTCTTCCATTGTGTAGCATGTATTAGTACTGCATTTCTTTTTCATGGCTGAATAATATTCCCTAGTATGAAGTACAACATTTGTTTATCCTAAGTTGATGGACTTCTGTGTTGTTTTCCACCTTTTGGCCATTGTGAATAGTGCTGCTATGAACATTTGTGTGCTGCTGTGAAGTATTTGTTTGAATGCCTGTTTTCAGTTCTTTTGTGTGTATACCTAGAAGTGGAATTTCTAAGTAACATGGTAATGTTATGTTTAACTTTTTGAGGAATTGCCAAACTTCCACAGTGGCTACACAGTTTACATTTCTGCAAGCAATGTGTGAGGGTGCCAATTTCTCTACATCCTTGCCAACACTTGTTATTTTCTGTTTTTGTTCTGCTTTTTATTATATCGATCTTCCTGGGCTTAAAGTGGTATCTAATGGTTTTGATTTGCATTTCCTTAATGGCTAATGATGTTGAGAATCTTTTCATGTGCTTGTTGGCCATTTGTATGCCTTCTTTGGAGAAGTCTATTCAGATGCCTTGGCCATTTTTTAATTGGGTTGTCTTTTTGTTGCTCAGTCATAAGAATTCCTTATGTAGTCTGGGTACTAGATCATTATGAGATACATGATTTGCAAATGTTTTTCTCCCATTCTGTAGGTGCCTTTTCACTTTCTTGATAGTGTTCTTTGATGCATCAAAGTTTGCACTTTTGATGAAGTCCAATGTTTTCTTTTGTTGCTTGTGCTTCTTGTGCTTTTGGTGTCATATTTATTAAGTAAGTTTTTGAAGAAAAATTTGTGACTGGTGGGTGATGAAAAAAGGATTTTGAGCTGTTTTTTTTATAATTGGTTTTCCCTTCCCGAACTAATTCCGCCATTCCTTATAGGAGTCTAGGCATGATAAAGAAAAGATAGAAAGGAAAGAGAAACGGGACAGTTCAGGAGGAAGGGAAGAGGAGAAACAATATCCTTTTCATCTTATTGATGTTTTTAATCAGTAGAATGGAAAGCTTTGATACTGGTCATGTTTAGAATTGTACCCTTAGAGTATATGACCCAATTGCTGAAAGCCTTATTAGCTTTTATGTGGTCTCTCCAGTTAACCGTCTCAAATACATGAAATACGGAAGTGGGACACTTGATTACTTTTTAACTTCTGTGGTGACTGAGGTTGTTTTATGCCACTAAGGGATTTAGATTCCCTCTGGCTGCATTAGCACTGAGAGGAAGAAAAGGAACGAAGTCCCTTAGGCTTAGGGCATGGGGAATAGAAGGGCAGGATGATGGGGCAGATGAGCAGAGCTGGTAGAGTGTAGAGTTGGAGGCCACCAGGCTGGTCAGAGCCAATTAGGCCTGCAGGCTGAGGGACTGAACTAAAAGATGAGATGCTGTTCTCTTTTTTTTTTTCTTTCCCAAATTGTTTTCTCTCAATTTGTCATCTACTCGTAAGTCCTCCGACAAGCACAGAAAATGAAGACTTTGAGTCAAGGTGAGTGTTCTCTCACCTTCTTTTCATTTAAAGATAGAAATATAAAATAAAGGTCTGAGAATGTTGAAGAAACTAGATCCATTTTGCCATATATAACTAGAATTTTTCATGTAAATACAATGACCAGGTGTTTGGGTATAGATGCAAAAGAAGATTCACAGTTATTTTTAAGCTGTTTTCATTTTCAGCTTGCAGATTAGCCACACTTTTTTTTTGCATCAAGATGTATTTAAGAACACCTGCTTTACTTCTCCACTCATTCCCATCATCTCTAGATAATTTATTGCCTTTTTAAATTACCTATATAGCCTTGTAGGTGGGGGTAGTATCTGCATTTATAGGTAAAGAAACTGAGACAGAGACTAAGTTGAAGAGGGTTACAGAGATATTAGCTGACAGAGCCAGAACTCAAACGTAGGTCTTCTTGCCCTTTAACTGTTCTGTGTTCTTCATTTTGCTTTTTCATGAAGATGTTATGCAGAGATTTTTAAGTTTTTGTGCCTCTTTTTCTATCACTGCCCATGTGTTTTGTAAAGTCTAAAAATGTGGTCCATGCTTTTCATTCTGGAATTTTGAATAGGCGGCTTTGTTGTCGAGGTAGTTATGTCTTATGAAATTTAAAAAGCGTTTTAGCCATCTTAAGTAAATTGTGTGTGAGCAATAGTCCACTCTATCTTAGTTCAGAACCTAATTTAGTGTTCTTTGAGCACTCAGATCATCATCTGAACGGTTATTATTTGGTGATGCCTTAGGATTATGGAGGTATGTAGGATGATTTCCCCTCTTCTTTTAATGGTTGGAGATGGCTGTATTTGAAGTTGTTGACTTTTTTTGTACCCCATTTTCTTGCTTCCATATTAGCTGTCACCACTGAATGACATCAAGTATGCTTGCTGTCTGTACCCTCCCCCTAATATTATCTGCTGCTTCTAATCTTTTACAAAACCAGGTAGGTAACCAAGGCTGTTTGCAGTTGCTTAAATTAGGAGTGAGAACTGTCTGAGAGCCCATTCTGTGTAAGAGCACGTGAGCATTAGGGGTTGCTTTTTGTCGTATTTATTTTAGCTGCCAAAGCAGGGTTCTGAAGCTGCCAGATAGGAAGCTTCCTGACAGGCGGTGTGCTTTTCCTGCTCTGTTACTCTGTGCTTGTTAGCTGGATACTGGAGGAGGGTGAACGAGAGTTAAGACAGAGCATTCGGACTTCAGTAGGTTCTTTTTTAAATTAGAGAGATTGAAAAAGATATATTAATTGCCCATTCTTCAATTCTACCCATCCCCTGCCCCAACAACTTTGCTTTCTTCTCTAGTTAACTATAAACTCTTAATCTTTCTTCTTTTTTAATTTAAATTTTAGTTTTTATTAATTTTGATCCACTGCTTTGATTTTTTTTTCATACTTCAATTATGTGTATTTGTTACCTTCTCTAATAAGATTATGCTGTAGTTGTCCATGTATGGGCTTCATATACTACAGTCACCATTCTGTGTTCCTGCCCAGGTATCACTTAAAAAATGATTTTCTTATTTATTTCTTTTTCTCCTCTTGCTCCCTTGTTCCCCCTCCCTCATCTCCTCCTCTTCATCAGCTCCAAAGTTCTGTCCTCTTTTGCTAGAGCCATGCCAGAGCTGGTGCTTACAGAGTATAGCATTTCACAAGCAAGGACAAAAGTGGTTACTTGTAAAATGCAAATTGGTTTTACTGAGATTGCTAATAAGCGATTCTCTCTCAGATTACAAAACTAGTAGTCTGGTACCAAGTCAGGCCATCCATTCTAAAATGTCTGCATACCTATTTCTGCCAAAATGGTGCCATTTGGTGGAGTGCTAAATTCAGACAGATCTGAGTTTGAATTTGGTTTCCAACACTTGCTACCTATCTGTTTCCACCTTTCTCTCTACCTGTTTCCTCATTTCCAAAATAAGGGGATAGTAGTTTCCATGAGGATTTTGGGGGGATTCAGAGTGATAATGTTTATGAAGTACTTAGCTATCAAATGGCCAATCTTCTTTTTTTATTACTTACCTTAACCTTTCTTTTAGTTTGCCTTTTTGCTTTTTACTTTCACATGGCCTCTGTATTAAAGAAACAGGAAAACCTCCCTCTTAAATCTTCATTAAGAATGGCCCAACCATTGTCACTGAGAACTTTCACTGTGATTTTATACATTGCTCTTCGCTCACTGCCTAATTGGTGTATGAAGGTTATGCTGTAGATTTCTTGGGATTTCTTATTTGCGTGGTCCATGGATTTGTGCTTTACTTGTCTATATAATGTCTCAGGACTAAAGGCATGAGAAGACTGGCCTGGGTGTTGGATATTAGGTTAGTGGTCTTGTAGTCAAGCTTCTAAGTTCAGATAACCTTTAAAGGTACATTGAGCTTGATGTTAATCCTGTTAAATTTCTTGTTGACAACTATGTCCTATACTTTCTTCTTGAGTATACTTTTAATTTGTGAGGTTCTTCTTGATTTTTTTCCTTTTTCTGGCTGTTCTGGTTGCCTCCTATTGGATACATTCTAGGGGTGGTCAGGTCTGTCTGTTGTTCTTCCTTTTATTTTCTTAGAGTTCTCAGCATTCCTGATTGGCACCTTTACTTAAACTCAGGCTACTTGAAATAGCTGCTCTGTTTTTATTTTATGTTACATTATACAGAAAGAAGAGCTGCTGCATACGACACATTCTCATGATTCAAAGATATCATTAATACTAAGATTCATTGTTGATTTCTAGAACTGTTTTTGGGGAAGGGTGAGTAGGAAAATAACACTGATTTGCAAGTATTACCCTGGTTTCAGAAACATTAATATTAGAGGTATGGAAATACACTGAGAGGAATAAGTGGCTCTAGACTAAGATTAATTCCTTCCAAACTCTTCTGTATTCTTTTCCTATCTCATAATTTTTACTTGCAAAGTCCTTTATGCTTGCTTATCCTCTGTATCTTTACTATTACTTATTATTGCTAAAGTCCAAATTCATCTTACATATCCTTGATATAGTCCCTTGAACACTATTAGCTGCTTTGCCTTTAACCTTTTCTCATAGTTTCATCTTTTTTTTATTTTGGTATCATTAATCTACAATAACAGAAAGAACATTATGTTTACTAGGTTCCCCCCTTCACCAAGTCCCCCCCCCACATACCCCTGCACAGTCACTGTCCATCTGCATAGTAAGATGCCATAAAATCACTACTTGTCTTCTCTGTGTTGCACAGCCCTCCCCGTGCCCCCCACGCACTATACATGCTAATCGTAATGCCCTCTTTTTCCCCACCCTTATCCCTCCCTTCCCACCCATCGTCCCCAGTACCTTTCCCTTTGGTAACTATTAGTCCATTCTTGGGTTCTGTGATTCTGCTGCTGTTTTGTTCCTTCAGTTTTCCTTTGTTCTTATACTCCACATATGAGTGAAGTCATTTGGTACTTGTCCTTCTGCACCTGGCTTATTTCACTGAGCATAATACCCTCTAGCTCCATCCATGTTGTTGCGAATGGTAGGATCTGTTTTTTCCTTACGGGTGCATAATATTCCATTGTGTATATGTACCACATCTTTATCCATTCATCTACTGATGGACGTTTAGGTAGCTTCCATACCTTGGCTATTGTAAACGGTGCAGCGATAAACCTAGGGGTGCATCTGTCTTTTTCAAACTGGAGTGTTGCATTCTTAGGGTAAATTCCTGGAAGTGGAATTCCTGGGTCAAATGGTACTTCTATTTTGAGCATTCTGAGGAACCTCCATACTGCTTTCCACAATGGTTGAACTAGTTTACATTCCCACCAGCAGTGTAGGAGGGTTCCCCTTTCACCACCACCTTGCCAGCATTTGTTGTTGTTTGTCTTTTCAATGATGGCGATCCTTACTGGTGTGAGGTGATATCTCATTGTGGTTTTAATTTGCATTTCTCTGATGATTAGCGATGTGTAGCATCTTTTCATGTGCCTGTTGGCCATCTGGATTTCTTCTTGAGAGAAATGTCTATTCAGGTCCTCTTCCTATTTTTTAATTGGATTATTTGCTTTTTGTTTGTTGAGGCGTGTGAGCCCTTTATATATTTTGGATGTCAATCCTTTATCGGATCTGTCATTTATGAATATGTTCTCCCATACAGTAGGATACCTTTTTGTTCTATTGATAGTGTCCTTTGCTGCAAAGAAGCTTTTTAGCTTGATATAGTCCCACTTGTTCATTTTTGCCTTTGGTTTCCCTTGCCTGGGGAGATATGTTCATGAAGAAGTCACTCATGTTTATGTCCATGAGATTTTTGCCTATGTTTTTTTCTAAGAGTTTTATGGTTTCATGACTTACATTCAGGTCTTTGATCCATTTGGAGTTTACTTTTGTGTATGGAGTTAGACAGTGATCCAGTTTCATTCTCTTACATGTAGCTGTCCAGGTTTGCCAGCATCATCTGTTGAAGAGACTGTCATTTCCCCATTGTATGTCCATGGCTCCTTTATCGTATATTAGTTGGCCATATATGTTGGGGTTAATGTCTGGAGTCTCTATTCTGTTCCACTGGTCTGTGGCTCTGTTCTTGTGCCAATACCAAATTGTCTTGATTACTGTGGCTTTGTAGTAGAGCTTGAAGTTGGGGAGCAAGATTCCCCCAACTTCATTCTTCCTTCTCAGGACTGCTTTGGCTATTCGGGGTCTTTGACGGTTCCATATGAATTTTTGAACTATGTGTTCTGGTTCATTGAAGAATGCTGTTGGTAATTTGATAGGGATTGCATCGAATCTGTATATTGCTTTGGGCAGGATGGCCATTTTGACGATATTAATTCTTCCTAGCGAGGAGCATGGGATGAGTTTCCATTTGTTAGTGACCTCTTTAACTTCTCTTAAGAGTGAGTGTCTTGTAGTTTTCAGGGGTGGTCATAGTTTAATCTTTTAAAATTCTGCCTATTGAAGTTTTCCTGATAGAACCATCCCTTAGCTTCTTAGTTTTACTTTGATGTGTGTGGTTTTCAATTCATGGGTCCTTTTGTGAAGTAGGTGCTGTGCTAAACTGAGACTTGCTCACAGACTTTGAGAAGCTCGGTCTTCTTGGACTTTGATTCTTACTTTCAAAGAACATAAGCAACTAGCTCTAACCTTTCCATCTGTGTTTATAATATGCTACATTCCTATTCTAATCCTTCATTCCAGTGAGGGCTAATACTTTTTGCAGGTCCATCTTTCACCTCTGGTTTCGTATGTGTCCTAATTCTCTCACCCTTTAAAACCAAGGTTGAAAATTCTCAGACCTTGGGCAGAATGTGGCTTGTTAGGTGTACCTTTTTGATCTCACACAATATTTACCATTTTGTAAATTGGTTGCCTTTAAAAAAGGAAGAGTTGACAAAATCCAAGTATCAGTTTCTCTTGAAGAACTGGAAAATCTGGCAACATCGTGTCCTGAATTCTTCATAGCAACGGTCAGCTAGACCCACCTAGGTACTTGTACCCCTCATATAGAGTGAGTCTTTATTCTTTATAGTTTACCTCAGTCTGTCCCCATCCAGCTCACTTCATTTGTTTCCATTATGAACTGGCTCCTGTAAACAACTGATTTGTAATTCCAGTTCTGAGACTTTTTTCTTCAGCCCGTACTTGGAAACTGCCCTACTAAATGCTCGAAGGTGGCTTATTTTAGGAACGTTTTGCCATTTCAAGGCATAGCCCTAGATGCTGGTAATATGTATTGGAGTAGGGAGTGTTCAGTTAAGTTTCTTTGTCAGTAGTTCCCCATTGCTTACGTGTGTGTGTGTGTGTGTGTGTGTGTGTGTGTGTGTGTGTGTCAGCTTGCCTACAGAGTCCTAGCCACTGATTCCTGTGTATATACAAGTGTGTCATATGACCCTCTCCTTAGATTGTGATCTTGTTGAAGGCAGTTACATCATCACTTCCTTCCAATCAAACAGTCAAGTATTTTTCATTATTACTTGCTGTGTTTCGGATACTCTGTTAACTTTAAAAGAGACACGTACATCTCTTGGGGATTGATGAGAAATAGCATGCTTTTTTTGTTTTGTTTTTGCCCTCAAAAGAAGATTCAATTTATTTACAGCATTTGATAGTATACTGTATGAGGATAAATTGCTTTCTGTGCTGCAACATATTTTTTGAGAGTAGGTTTATTATGCTTGCATTTGGTTCTGTGTGTAGTAATCATTAAATGTGTGTGAAAGTTTCATTAGGAGATTGAAATGATAGACAGAAACTATTTTTCTCTTCATTTTATCATCCTTTATACTCTTTAAAGTACTTGGTGTGAGTTCTGTGCACTGGTATTCATGGACACCAAATAGTTGGAGAGAACGAGGATTTTTCTGTTTCTGTTCTTCCACTTAAGGTAGACCAAATATTTGCTACGGTGTGCTGTGCTGTTTTTTATCTAGACATGGGCGTGAGCATTTAAAAGGCTCCCCGGCCACATTTACCTCCAAGTGGCACTATCCCTACACATGCATTTATCCGGAGTATGCTAAGATTCAGTTCGTTTTAACTGTGTTATATGTTACCTACATGGAATATCTCAGGGACTGTGTTTGCCATGATAAGAATTTCTAGATAGTGGTATATAGGTAAATGAAGGAATAATGAGGAATTAGGAGGGTTTTCCCTGTCTTTTTACTAGAACTTCTTTCTTCATTTTTTTAATTGTCACCTTCACCCATATATGTCTTTCTACTCGGGGTGGTATGTGTGTATGTGTGAGAAGTAGGATCATGAAACCCTGACAGCTTCAGACACTCGTGCAAATGAAGGGAACTAAATTCGGGGATACTTCCTTTGAGGTGAAGACACTGAACCAAAAATAATGAATTTGGTGGGCTTGTAGTTTATGGCTTCTCTAAAAAAAAATCTGTTGCCATCACGAGGGCTCTTTTATGAGGAATCTGAGAACTATTGAAACATTTATTAGGACCTTGTTGGTGAATGTGATCATCAAATTAGAAAGTATATGTGTGTGTTTATGAGGTATACCTCTGATAAGAAGGCTGGTTTTATATTTGCTTTTCTTCTTGGTGTTGATCACCAGTCTAGCTGCTCTTTTCTCCAGAACACCGTAACTTTTCAAACTTGCTTCTTGATGTCACCACTCTATAACATCATTTGAAATCAGCTGTCTCAACTCTGAGAAGGTGCTATTTGAGGGCATTTCATGCAATAGTTTCCTGATGCCCTGACAAAGGAGGAGGGCATGGTGGAATATAGGGAAATGACTTTACTAGTATAATAAATAGGGCCTATGTCTGGCCAAAAAATAGGGCAGGGGGTGGGGGAAGCCCAAGGATGCCCAGAGAATTCCCAGTAGAAAGTGATGTTTACAGATATAATATTGTCTTCGCAGAGTGGAAAGCCTGCTTTTTTGGAATGTGTCCTGCAGACATGGTATTTCCAAGGCAGTTTATAGCCCTGGTAGAATAGAAGTGTCTAGGATGGAGGACACCGAGCTCTGAACTGAAACCCTTTGAGAAACATCAACAGGCCTAGGTGTGAAAAAGAGAGGTCTCTGTGATCTCTTGCATTTAGAGCCTTTTTCTTATTTACAATGGTTAAAGTAGTGCATATTTTTAAAAAAATAGTTCATTAAAAGAAAAACCTTGGAAGAATGTTCCCGGCAATGTGGTATAAATTCATTCTTAATGGGAAGAAAATACTACTCTGCTGGAGGACAGAGTCCTGAAGGCTGAGTTTGGCACTGTTCAATCACTGTGTGACTTTCTTCTTAATGGCAGTTCTTTCTGAAGTTCACTGCCTTTGAGTGCACTTTTCAAGTTTGTTATCCCAACACTTCAGCATTATTTTATAAATATGCTCTGGACACTGCTGAGAGGCTGACCTCCCATATCTTCTTCCCACTTGCTCTTGTGCTTGCTGATTTGTCATTCCAGGGCAGGGACAGACCCCTAAGCTGAAGGTCTCCCAGAGGAGGATGCCAAAGCTCCATGCGTCACTCTCAGAACGTTCTCTCCCCTAACTAAGAGCTTCTGGTGCTGTCCATTTAATCGGAGTCTGCTTTTAGTCAGAAGATGAATGCACACCACCATCCTCTTGACAAGACATTCCAAAGCCACTGATTTTCAAAATATTGTTTTCACCTCCAGGCAGTTTCTTGCAGCAAGGTCCCTGTGTATACAATTTTTACTCAAGATTCAACGTCCAGAAGCAGCATCTAATGAAAATTTCACTGTTTTAGTTATCCTTTCTCAGAAAGGACAGGAAATCACCTCCTGGAACCAATTCTTTAATGTTGTAGATAGGCGGTATTTGTGTGTGAACTCCTATAAGCTTGACAATATTGGGATGATTATATTGCTTGAGGATTTTGGAATCATGTTAAAATTTTAATTTCAGTTCCTGGGAAAAATCATCTTCGTGTATTTTAACAGGAACAACAGTTTTATCCTTTGATATGCCCTCAAATATGTCATCAAAACTATCATTGATGTAATTCTATTGTGACGTCTTGATCATTGAAAATCGATTTATTATTCTACTTATGGCCCTATATGTCTACTGATAACATGATACTCTTTATTAGAACATTGACTTCTTGGGGGGTAATTTTAAAAATTTGAGATAAAATTTACTTTAAAAGTGGTTTTTAGTATAATCACTATGTTGTAACAGTCACCAGTAATTCTAGAGCATTTCCATCACCCCAAAAAGAGACCCCAATTCTCCCCTTGCCCCAGCCCCTGGAACAAATAATGTACTTTCTGTCTTCATGACTTTGCCTGTTTCAGATATTTCATAAAAATGAAATAATGAAATATGCGGCCTTTTGTGTGTGGCTTCTGTTATTTAGCATCATGTTTTCAGGGTTCATCCATGTTGCGGCATGTATCAGAACCTCATTTCTTTTTATAACTGAATGATGCTCCACTGTATGAATGTGTACCACATTTTGTTTATCTGTCATAAATGATGGACATGAACAATGGATTTTAGGTATTAAAATTGTAAGTTCAACTTTAGTGTATCTACAACTGCAATTGGTAATGTCAAGATTATACTTGGTATAAACAGAATGCTGTATAGAAACAGCATGTAAATTATTTGTCAGCATATCATGCATATGATTTCTAAGGCCCTTCTAGCTCTGGTTTTATGAAATATTTGAATGTAGTATTTTGTCAATAAAGTTTAAAGCATTAAGCATTAGTTTAAAATTTGAGAACAATGTTAGGCAGATATGAAGCTATTTGCCACATGTTGTAATGATCATGTTGTGAATTTATTTCAATGTGCAGTATTTGAAAAATGTCAGTACATAAAAGTAAATGACTATAATTTAGTAATTAAGCAAGATATTTTTAAAGCAATTTTTATAATTTAGCAGACACTGCATCTTAATATAAGTCACTGTTAAAATTGTGTCCTTGTGAAAAATGAAATGTCATTTTTTTGTTGTTGATCATGTAAAATTAATTCCTTTTCATTGCTGTGTGTTCTGTTTACTTTTGACAAGCTTTTACTTGCCCCTGTGGAATGTTTTACTTCTATTTCATTTTTCCCTCCTTTTTCTCTTCTGATCCCTCCCTCTTATAGCCAAAATATTCACTGGTTTTTTTTTAGAAGTCGTCATAGTGTGCCCTGTCTTTAATGGTTTCTAAGAGTAGATGATCAAAAATACACAGATATTTTTCATCATCATTGAGAGACTTTATTCAAGCCTTTGTTACTGACAGAACTCACCGATTTCTTTCTTAAATCTATCTTCCTTTCTTCCTCTCCCCTCCTCTCCTTCCCTCCTGCTTTCCCTCTTCCCCGTCTATCTCCCCCCTTCCCCTCCTCTCTCCCTCCCTTCTTCCTTGCCTTTCTCCCCTTTTCCTTTTTTGTCTGTCAATGTAATCACCTTATTTCTTTCAGATGAGATTGGAATGGAATTGTTCAGCTGCGTCAAGAAATTATTTTTCCTGAGTAGATTGCCAAGAATTGTGAATGAAGAGGTCCGGTCCATTTGCATCTACTTAAATTATTCAGTTATCTGCTTTATTGCTCCGTGCTGAAAACATGGACGTTGAGTTGTGCATTAAAGTTTTTAACTTTTTGCTTAGTTTCTACATGTTTATTTCCAGTAAATGACTGAAAGTGTTAACTATTACATACTTTTAGCACAATGTGCTGCATACAGTTCCCAAAAAGCAAATAAGGTTACATGTGTACAGAATTTCACTTTAGGTTAACTAAGCATTGCCTGGGTTTAGTTGGGGTTTTTCTTTGTTTATTTCAGTCTGAAATGCTTCCTTTCCATTGTTTGAAACAAAATGAACAATATTGAACCATTTTGAATTTACCTCATTTTAAAACTCAGTTTAAATTTATTATTTGGCCTATTGTTAATATTGGTCACTAAAAACAAAGTGAGAGCAGTCTTACGCAATGCTTAGGAATCATTTTATATAGAATGTATAAAACATTAAAACCTGTTGAAAAAAAAGAAGGAGGTACCAGCACTCACTTGTCTTTGGCCATTTTTTCTTGTAATTATGTTAGACAAATTGGTGGGAGGGGGGATCAAAAGTTAATTGTGTTTAATTCTACAGCTAGAGAAGCTTTGTATTGCTGAACTTTGATCTGGGAAAGTTTCACAGTGACATATTTAAAAGAAATTTTTTTTTATCAACTGAGTTCTACCAGTGTAACCTTTTTTCTAAATAAACAACAGTTTTCTCAAGTGATTGTATATCATTGTGTATATTGTTTCTTTTTCACAATAACTTGGCAAAGATAATTCAGTAAGGTTCCTAGCCCTTTCTTCCCATTTCTTTCTTAGTCCATGGGCTACGATGTTTTCAAATGACATACCTAATATGAAAAAGTCTCTATTTGTTCACCTCTGCACGCACGCTGAAATCATGCCTAGAATTGGCCACTTACTCTTCAGTTTCTTAAAACCAATGACATCTATGTAAATTAAACTTTTTAAGAGAATGAAAATAAAGTCCATAATTCAAAGGATTGGGAAATGATGAGCATATATTAGAACTGGCAAAGGGATAAAAATCTTGATGCCCTTTTTCAGGTAATAGTAATTTGCAAAACTTAATGAGCACAATGCTTCTGAGAGCGCGATCCACTTGGTGACCGCTGAGCGCCCATGATGCGCCGGCATAAAAAGAAATGATACATCATCAAAATGATTTTGACATAGAGAAAATAACTGTGGTTCACCTCAAAATCATTTTCCCGAAATATAACAAGGAGGAGCTTTCCAGCTGTGTTGGATTCACATTATAAAGATAACATGATTGTGAGTTTGAACTAGAAAGCTCACTACTACTTAGTATCAGTATCTCTTCTCTGTCCCCCAAAACATTGAACATAGGTATTCTTTGCTCGTGCCCGTGCTAGAAATGCATTGAGGATGGAAAACACTAACTCTATATTTAACTGTACAAGAATAATTTTATGTCAGAAATCTGTATTTGTGTACTGAGCTATTTTTAAGCATCTACTCTGTTCTAGGCACTAAGGAGTATTAGGACCTAACTTCTGTACCTGGGGTGCTTCCAATCTAGCTTGAGAAATAAGGACCAAATGAATGCTACTGGGGGGTCAGTCATCTTTTTCTGTAAAGGGCCAGATACAGTAAATATTTGAGGCTTTGCAGGCTATGTGGTCCCTGTGCAAGTCTTCAGCTCTGCCATTATTGTGTGAAAGCTGTCATAAGTGATATGTAAGTGAATGAGCATGACTGAGTTCAGTAAAACTATTTACAAAAACCTGCTGTAGAGAATCCTGTAGAATATTTATTCAAAAAAACATCTGAGTGCCTCTTAAACACTCCAGAGGTGCATCCTTGAGCAAAACAAAGTTCTGCCCTCATGGAACTTATGTTCTAGTCACTGGAGGCAAACACCAACTATTTAATATTAGGGGGAGGGAGGTCCTGTGAGGAGTAATAGGCCTGCGTAAGGAAGTTGGATGAGGCAGGGCTTACTGCTGTACAATACAGAGTGATCATGTGGAGTCACTGTGCAAAAGCAGGGTATTTTGAGGCAGTTAATCACAGTATGAGAATTTTATTACTAAGTAATGTGAGTAGGAGCTATCCCTAATCCCTTACCCATCTTTGAACCTTTTACATGAAAATCATGTAATACGCAGGATTTTTCTCTCAGGACAGGCTCTGAGCTCTAGTGGCTTTTGTCTAAGATGGCCGTTTTCTAGAAAGGAGTTCTTCAAGCTCCGAAGTGGATGTGGAAGATATCTATGGACCACTAGAAACTGAATGCAAGTTTGTGGTGTGTGCAGTTTCCTGGGTCTATAACTTGCACCCAATTCTCAAGAAGATCTAACATGTCAAGTTTTTCTGGATTTTGTTCCAAAGAGCTCTCAAATCTTTATATAAACTATGAACCTTTCTTGGAGGCTCGTAAGAAGGAAGACAGCCGTGCATCTATCTACCTTGTTTTAAATGGTAAGGGCAAATATTACCACATCTTGCCTTATTAAATGATCTACAAGTGATTTGAAATTTATTGTTGAAAAGTCACTGGGCCATGGTGTAGGGCCATTTTGTATTTCAAGGAAGCACCTTAGCCAAGTATGGGTGGAAATTGTAGTAGCCTTATTTTTTTCCAATAATTGTGTCATTCTTTTATTTCTACCCTGCCATGTTCCAAAAAGGATCTGTTAAAAAACATAAGCTATGGTATTTAAGAAGTAAATGAGAAAATCTGATTTCTGGGTGGAATTAATACCCCAGATGAGTTTAATACCCCCAAAATATCACATACACATTGGCCATGAATCAGCTCTGAGAAATGTGGCAGGCCACACAGAGAAGGTAATGTAGTTACAGGAATTAGAGTGTCAAATAAAAAGCCAGTCATAGTGAACATTTTCTGGCAGTGGGACCTGAAACAACTTTGCTTTCTCATAAAGAAGCAACCCTGTCTTTTTTTAAATGTATGTTTGTATATATTTATTTGTATTTTTTTATTGAAGTGTAGTTGACAGGCAATATTATATTGGTTCCAAGTGTACAACATAGTGATTTGACAGTTATATATACATTATTAAATCCTCATCCCAACTATTGTAATTGCTGTCTGCCCTGTCTATTCAGTAAATGATAAACGGATGTAATGGTCCTGAATGTCAGCCAATGGCCAGAACTTCAACTACTCGTAAGGAATAATGACACCAAAATAAAGCGGTCCAGGCACCTAGGTATATGATGATTTGGTTCAGTCAGGAAAATTTTTTCATATTTTGGACAAAGTTCCTAGTCTGTGGCTTATGATAGCCTTACTTATATATTTTAAGGTATCATTGACATACACTTATGAAGGTTTCACATGAAAAACAATGTGGTTACTACATTCACCCATATTATCATATCCCCCCCATACCCCAATGCAGTCACTGTCCATCAGTGTAGTAAGATGCCACAGTGTCACTATTTGCCTTCTTTGTGCTACACTGTCTTTCTCATGATCCCCCCACACCATGTGTGCCAATCATAATACCCCTCAATCCCCTTCTCCTTCCCTCCCTGCCCACCCTCCCCACCCCTCCCCTTTGGTAACCGCCAATCCCTTCTTGGAGTTTGTGAGTCTGCTGCTGTTTTGTTCCTTCAGATTTGCTGTGTTGTTATACTCCACAAATGAGGGAAATCATTGGGTACTTGTCTTTCTTCACCTGGCTTATTTCACTGAGCATAATACCCTCTAGTTCCGTCCATTTTGTTGCAAATGGTAGGATTTGTTTTCTTCTTATGGCTGAAGAGAATTCCATTGTGTATATGTTCTGCCTCTTCTTTATCCATCCATCTATTGATGGACACTTAGGTTGCTTCCATATCTTGGCTACTGGAAGTAGTGTAAACAGGGGTGCAGATGTCTTTTGGAATCTGATAACTTGTTTTCTTTGGGTACATTCCTAGGAGTGGAATTCCTGGGTCAAATGGTTTGGGATTGATGGGCTTAATACATAATTCAAGTAATGCAGAAATCAAATGTGTAAGGACACATGGCTTGTTTGGTTTTCCTACACACTCTGTTATTGTGTAATCAAGGACTGAGTGATGAGAATCAAAGCAGTTCTCATGGCTCGGAGCCACCTTCACACAGTTTTGGTATCCTTGAGAAGCATCGCATCCTTGGGCTAGACTCAAGGCTGGAGAATGATGTTTGAGTTCATTGTATGTTCATTTACTCAATAAATATGAGGAGCACCTTTTCGGCTTTGCTCTTGAGCTCTTACGCCTTGAGTCCCCTGGCTGATCCTTTCAGGTCTTCAGTATCTCATTGCATCTCCTCCCTTATCTGCGGGTCATAGGCGGGAAGGGGACTGACAAGTGGCGCCCGAACAGGGACGGTTGAAACTCAGAACAGGGCCCATTGAAACTCAGAACGGCGACATTTGAAACCCAGAGTGGGGATGCTCCACTCGGGCGACCCTTGAAAAGCAGAGCGAGCAGGCTCCAAAGACCGTGGATCTGATAAGACTCCCGGGAAATCGCATGTAGGGATAGGATTGAGACGTCAGGGACACTATAATGGGCCAAACTGAAACCAAAACATCTAAACTGGAGGATCATTTAAAATTGCTCCATGCCCTCCTAAAGACATCAGGAGTGACAACTTCTAAAAGAGATTTTGCTCAGCTTTATAAATATATTAAGAAACATTGTTATTGGTTGCCACCACAGGGAACCCTCAAACAGACTGGGCTAATGTTACGAGAGATTTTTAAAAAGGTTCACAGACAGGGAAACATTATCCCTGTGCCTCTTTGGGTGGATCAGTAGTTCTTTAATAAAGAAAAACTGGCGTCCTTACACACATCAGTTTAAGAACAGCTTCAGCTAGATAGATTAGAATTTCCCACGAGCCCATGGAATTCCCCTGTATTTGTTATAAAAAAGAAGTCAGGAAATTGGAGACTCTTACATGACTTAAAACACATTAATGCAATTCTTAAACCTATGGGACCTTTACAACAAAGCATCCCTCCTCTGACTATGATTCCAAAAGACTGTAACATGGTTATAATTGGTCTTAAAGATTGTTTTTTTAATTCCTTTTGCCATAACACAGGGGAAAATTTGCTTTTACTGAACCTTCTTTAAATTTACAGGCCCTTTCAGAAAGATTTCAGTGGAAAGGGCTTCCTCAAGGAATGCTAAAAAACCCCATACTTTGCCAAAATTATGTGCATAGGACTCTTCAGCCTATATGTAGGAAATGGCCATCAGCTTATATATTCATAATATGGATGATATTCTCATAACTCTACATAAACATCTATCTCTTACTACTATTCTCAATGAGACTGAAGTTGAATTAAAACAATGGGGCTTATAAATAGCTCCTGATAAAATACAAATACAATACCGAATGAATTACCTGGGGAATAGAATTCAAAAAAATTCAATAATCCCTCAGAAAATTCAGATAAGGACATCTCGTCTTAAAACTTTAAGTGATTTTCAAAGATTATTAAGAGATATCAATTGGATCCAACCGTTATTAAATATTCCTACTTATAAACTGCAACATCTCTTCAATACTTTGCAAAGACCCTCAGATCTTAATAGTCCTAGAGACTTAACCTTAAAAGCTGAAGAACTCAAGGAGGTAGCACAACACATTCCAAAAGCTCAATTATTAAAAATTGACTTACACAAACCTTTACTCTTACTAATTTACCTTGCTCCCCATTCAAAGCAGTCCTCTTAGGCCTGCGCCACTTTCTCCTGTATAATGTAAATAGAGCCTGTAATCAAGCTGAACCCTCAGACCAACATGTAAATAGCTCTATTCTATTAATTCCTTTCCTTAGAGGCAGTCGTCCTAGAGCTAAGCATTTCCTTGTCTGCAGCCCCAGGGAAGCGATACAAGCCTGTGACTCAGATCAAGACTCAAGCGGTGAAAAGTCACACAGTCCCTGCACTTATCAGACAGGCAGGGGCCTCTCAAGGAATGACTAAAGCTTGGGCAGAAAAACTAGGAAAGCTAACTGGGAGCAATTCGATCCCTAAACTCTAAAAAAGAAGTGTCTTATCTTCTGCACACTAACCTGGCCTCAATACAAACACTCTGATTAGAGAGGCTTGGCCCCTGAAAGAAGTATCCAATATAATGTTATGCAGCTAAATATATTTTGCCACAAGGAAAGAAAATAGTCAAAAGTCCCATGAACTACTACAATATAAAACTAGTTTTCTAAATTCTTTTAGTGAAAATCTATTCTACTTATTAAGTCATCATTATCTTTGAAAATTGAGAAGTCTTAAACTAGACTCCCTGAGATAAAAGAAATTTATCTTTTACAATACAGCCTAGCTTTAAGTAACTTCTGCTAGAATTGTACTTGTATTTCATTTCCAGCCTCCTGGACACACACAGTCCCTATCAGTTCAGAGCCTTCATCAGCCCTTTTAGTCGGGGGCCATCTAAACCTTAAACCAGTTATGTAAACTGCTCACCCTTAGAAGGTATTCTTGAACACTGAACTACTTTTAATCAAGAAAGTAAGAAGAAAGAAGTCAATTGAATATTAGTAACTCAAATCTTTGTATCAGTTTATATATATACTTTTAAATGAAAAGTGTTGCTAACTGTAGTCATTACATCTCAGTCTGTATGTTTGTGTGTCTACGTATGTAAATAAAAATGTTTTCTACCTCCAGATAGTACTAATAAAAATTGGTTTAAAAACAAGCGCTTCTGAAAATTGGGCATTCTAAAACTTCCAGAAAACCTAATAAAAATATTAAGCATTAATGCTAATTTAAGTTTAATTGAAAAGGACATGTCCTTATAGTTATCAGCTGCCAAGGTTTAAAGTCATTTAAGTTGATATTACCTGTTAAATATTTCAAGAAGACGCTTAAAGAAAAGCTTGACTTTGTCTAATGTTTAGTGAAAGTTTTATAAGTAGTCTGCATGGTTGCTAAAAATAAGTAAACAGCGTAGAAAATGAACATCTTAATAATAATACTGTATTAATGTGTAACAGTGTATATATCTGCAAACAGCCTGAGAATTTTTGTGGTAAGCAAAATTCTTAAAGCTTGCTAAGTTATATAGACATATTTTATGCTTAATGAGAAATCGTGCTATAAGTCACATTTCCAAAAATTATAAAATATGTTCATAAATGTATCAATCTGAAGAATGCTGGTGTAACAGTTTACAATGGCCTATTTTTCAGTGTTCACTGATGGTTAAAGTACCAAATAGTTTTAAGTTCTAATGAAAACTATTTAAATAATAAGGAAAACATTTCTGTATGCTAAAGAATGTATGTTTTAATAAGAGAAGGTATAAAGAATAGAAATGCATTGTGTTGAAAAAGAAGATAACTGTTCAAAAGTACAGCTGTTTGTTCAAAAAAGAAAGCCCTAAATGTAAGAAGAAAGTTGTAAAAGGTTTGTAAAAAATTGATATAGTCATGCTATGTGAAATTGAGGCAAATAAATCTTGATATCAAGTACACAGCAAAACTAGAACTTTTGTTTGTTAAAAGAACAAAAGTTTATTACTCTACCTTTAATGTTAAAAGATTGTAAAAAGTTTTCTGATTGTTTATTAAAACAGTTTCTTATGCTTAAAATCTCAATGAATTGTCTGAGTACTTAAGAAATGAAATCTTAATATTAAAAGGACCGTAAGCTTGTTAGGGTCCATGCTCCCGAGGCTTCCCCAGAGAACAAACTACACAGGCATAGAGATGTAAATTCAAGCAAAGTCTTTATTCAGCTAGCTAGCTGAGGTCCAAGTCAGCCCGATGCAGCGGGTCTCAACAAGGACCCCGAGCACTCAAAGCCAAGGGTTTATATAGCATTTTCAAAACACTTAACTCATAGTAATTTTCTACAGCTGCACATTATTCTTGCAAGACATACATCCTGGGGTTAGGCAGGAGCAAGATAAGACCACTCCTCAATTGTCAGGGAGGTTCTGCACGATAAGCTTGGTATGTAGGATTAGCTGACCAAGGTTAGCTGACTAAAGGCCACAGCTGCCCACCATCTGGTGTTCATGATTAGCTTGTTTTTCAAGGCCTTACCTAGTTCCAGTTTTTCTAAGTCACATACTCAGAAAATGGCTTCTAGGCCTTTAAGATGGCTATGCTTATGCTAACCTATTTCTATTCTTACAAGCTAAGTGTTAACAACTGTGTAACCTGTATTTGCTTTTAAGCCTTCTTATTATCATTCTGGTTAAATAACAAGTGGTATTTAATAACTGTAATTCTATTTAGGCAATGTCTTAAAAACTTTTGACAGCTTCCCAACACCAAATTTAAAAAAGTTCTTTACCTCTAGTTAACTCTGATATTTTCCAGAGGGTCCCTGGAACATGTCAGAGGAATTTCTTCTCATCAAAGAAAATATTTGATTAATTTGGCTTATTTACCTGATATTTACTTACCTGGAAAGCACTGTCAAAAAGAATAGTGCTAAACTTTATTACTGAATGTTTTATGTTACAGAAAATATCACTCTTCCCCATAAGATGCTTACTCCTGATGCCCAATTAAATTTACCTGTTAGCACTACTATAATTACTGACTGTGTATGTCTTAATTCTACTCATGTACCCTCTTACTGTAATTCTACAATCAGTGTAAAATGGTCTTCTGGATATAGACTTCCAAATGGTTGGGTATTTTTTGTGTAATGACAAAACTTATCAAGGCCTTTCTTCACACTATCGAGGTGTTTGTGGTGTGAGACACATTCTTCCTGCTCTAATAGACCGTCCTGGATATAAGTGCAAGAGACTTCTCCGAGCTCTGCCATCTGATTGTGATGACAACTTGAAACTTTCAGATCCTGCCGCTGCTGCAGTTGCAGCTGCATTCCTCCTGCTGGTTCCTGGACTTGTCATAGGAATGCAGAAAGATATCCAAGCTGCCTGTGCATACAGTAAAACAACAAATCTGACTGCTTCTATATTATCTGAACTCAACCAAGAACTAGGAGAAGTACAAGTTGCAGTACTTCAGAATCGTGCTACTATAGACTATCTATTGTTAAAAGAACATATGAGATGTGAACAGTTTCCAAGAATGTGTTGTTTCAATTTGTCTGATTTTTCTCAAATTATTCAAAATCAATTAGATGATATCCATCATATCATCAATAAATTCTCACAAATGCCTGAGTTATCTAACTAGTTTTCTTGGTTTCATTAGACATGGCTGGTAGTTGTAAGTCTGCTTTCGTTTTGTATCTGTATTCCTGTTCTGTTACTGTGTGTATGCAAGTTAGTACTTTGTTAAACCTATACATGCTTACGTTACTCTACAAAAAATCATGTCAAAGAAATAATCAATCTTCTCATATTATCTTCTATCTGCTACTTCTATAGCTTTTTTTCTTCCTTTCAAAATACAGCTATTTTCTAGAATTCATGTCTTATACTTAAAATCGCTGTGCCTCATAATCCTTTAAAGCAAGTGCTAGACATAAGCCATGGGGTATAAATCTGTAAAGAAGTGGAAAACTAACCTTTTCAAAGAATATTGCTTCTCTCTCACTTACCAACTTTACATCTCCGTGTATGGCCCTGGAAGATGGCTGGTTAGCCAGAGACAGGTAAGATACCTCAAGGGAAGAACAACCTAAGACAGGCACAGTTGCAGGGAGGCCATCAGGTGAGAAATTGGGGGCCAACAGTGAGGCTTAGAACCTCACTACCCCCAGTTTTGAGAGAAATCTGTGCCCGTGGATGTTTTGTTGCCCTTGCCTGGCTCAGATCAAAACGCAGTCTTGCGTTTGAGCAGGTATAGACCTGCTCACCTGCACCTACCTTCTAATTGCACTACATTTATTTTCTATCTTTACTCTCTTTTACGTAAATTCAAAACATAGACTTTTATTTTATACTGTAGAACATAGAAAACTACACTGTCAAAAAAAAAACCTTCCATTAGAAATTGTCTACTTAATATACTCCAATGTCTATGTATTACTTAAAAGAAAAAGTGGATATGTGGGATTGATGTGGTTAATACATAATTCAGTGAATGCAGAAATCAAATGTATAAGGACACATGACTTGATTGGTTTTCCTACACACTCTGTTGATGTATAATCAAGGACTGAGTGATGAGAACCAAAGCAGTTCTCATGGCTCAGAGCCACCTTCACACAGTTTTGGTATCCTTGAGAAGCATCGTGTCCTTGGGCTAGACTCAAGGCCAGAGAATGATGTTTGAGTTCATTGTAAGTTCATTTACTCAATAAATATAAGTGCCTTTTCGGCATTGCTCTTGAGCTGTTATGCCTTGAGTCCCCTGGCTGGCCCTTTCAGGTCTTCGATATCTCATTGCATCTCCTCTCTTACCTGCATGTCAGAGGCAGGAAGGGGACCAACAAGTGGTATTTCTATTTTTAGTCTTTCAAGGAACCTCCATATTGCTTTCCACAATGGTTGAACTAGTTTACATTCCCACCAGCTGTGAAGAAGGGTTCCCCTTTCTCTGCATCCTCACCATCATTGGTTGTTCCTAGTCTTTTTGATGTTGGCCATCTTAACTGGTGTGAGGTGATATCTCATTGTGGTTTGAAGTTGCATTTCCCTGACAATTAGTGATGTGGAGCATCTTTTCATGTGCCTGTTGGCCATCTGAATTTCTCCTTTGAAGAAGTTCAATTGTTCATTTTTTATTTTGTTTCCCTTGCCCAAGGAGATGTGTTCAGGAAAAAGTTGTTCATGTTTATATTCAAAAGATTTTGGCCTCTGTTTTCTTCTAGGAGTTTTATGGTTTCATGACTTACATTCAGGTCTTTGATCCATTTTGAGTTTACTTTTGTGTATGAGGTTAGACAATAATCCAGTTTCATTCTCTTACAGATAGCCTTACTTTTTATAAGCATGTTTGTAAAGATCAGAAAACTCATGTGACCATTGTTTGGTTTCCATGATACAAGTAACATAAGATGTCATAAGTTTAAAAGCTGTGCCCAGCTTTTCATTTTTTTTCCCCATTTTTACAGATACTGATCTCTAAGCCTGCCTCTTAATAGCATGAAGCTTATAATATTATAGCTGCTTAATTTTCTATCTTACTGCTTATCAGAAGCATTGTCTAAATGTTTAATTTTCTTAATTGAACTAACATTTCTAGAGATACTGTCAGGGCCAAAGAAATTTTATTGGGTCTGGAAAAAAAAAAAAAGAGGAACTGCTTAAAATATGCTGATTTATGCTACTTTGTACCGATTTTGTTGTATTTATAGACAAATTAACATGATAATTAAGAATGACAATAGGCGCGATGTTGGAAGTAGTAACTAAAGGAAGTGTGGCAACCTGAGAAGATAAACGTTAATGTTACCGTAATTGCTTTTTGTTTCTGATTTTGAAGTACTGTTTTAAGCTCTAATGACTATTTGTACAAAAAAGGTCAGGTTAACAAAGCTTAATTTCTTTGATGTGTTGTTAAATGGAGGTATTTAATGGAGAAAGAAGGAGAGGAGATTTTGAGCACAGGGCACATAAACTTGAGAAATGCATCATTGCAAATCAGAAGTAGCCTTCATTTCAGGAATAGGAGTTAGGAAATGACTTGGTACTTAACCTCTAGCTTAGTCTGACCTCTAGTTTTTTTCGTATTGCAGCTAAGTGTCCTTGGATTTGAGTGTCAGACTGATAAAGAGATACTAAATCCTTATACCCACAAAATATTAACCAGAATATCATTGTATTATATTCAAGGCTTTCATGATCCTAATTTCATGTAGTATGTAGTGGTACTTATCTCCTAGGTTACGTATACCATCATTATCAAATAACATTTATCAGTTGTAATTAGGTATGCCACTGCTAAGTACTATTACGTAGACACCTTTTGTGAATTGATCCAAGATGTCAGTAATACAAAAGATCATACAAGATACAGGCAGGAAATTAAATATAAAATGAATGAGGTGTTCATAGCATATCTGCAGTCCAGTTACATTTTAAGATGATGGTGAGTACTCAAGGTCAGAATGACCTCAAACTAGGTATGATTTGGGAAGTCTTGTTCTTAACAGGTTGATCTGGGAAGTCTCAAGGGTTTGGATGTTCAGGAAGCCAATCTATTTCTACTCAGACCTAGAGGGTGTAGGTCTTTTGGGTCTGGTATTGTTAAGGGTGTTAAGTTATTTTTCCTCAGTTCTTGTCCCCACCACAACAAAGGACTGAAGGGCAGAGAAACAGTAGTGAAGTGAAGTGCACTAAAAGTTTTATTTAAATATACTCTAAGGGAGAAGCGGGCCAGAGTCAAGATAGACAAGGACAGGTTTACTTGAATAAAGCAAGAGAGGAAGGAATAACAGGGAGGAAAGGGAAGCTCACTGAACTGCTGCTCAGCATAGAGCATAATCCCTTGCCAACTCCTAAAGCCAGGACACTTGGTGTCGTGTCTGCTCGAGTATGCACACCATGAGAACTAAGTCCCTACCACCCCAGGATTTGGGGGAGCAGCAAGTACTAGATGGAGTGAGGTTATGTTCTGAGAACTTCCTAAAGGCAAAGGAAGATTTTCAGGCAGGCTGCTGAGGAGCATGATCGTATAGCTGCAGCTCTGTCTGGGTCACCCAGGGGATGGGGATTTAGAAGCCCAAATCAGAGCTCTCAGTAGCCCCTCTCTACTTATCTGAAGCAGGACAGAGAGAGTGACATGCTTGAAGAAAGGTGAGTGTGGACAACCTCAGAGAGGAGGCGCACTTAAGGGTGTATAGTTTGGGGTTTTATAGGGCTTTTTTTGGGTAAGGGTCAGCATAAGGCATGATGTGCACAGGTGATTTATAATTCCTTTGAAATTTTGTTTTAAGACTAGGGTTATGTAGGTGACTGTTTGGGACTTCAGCATTCTTTGTCCACATGGGTTTGTTTACACTTCAGAGGTCTGTCTCCTGCCCTGGTTACAAAGTTGCTTGACTAGGGGCTGAAGGAAGAGGAAAAAAACAGCATATAGGTTAAGTTAAAGAAGGTGGGCCATTTTTGCAGACTAAGTAGATTTTACAATGCATGATCTAATTGACACAATGGAAACACAGGCTCTGCTTGGATACTTTATCTGGGGAATATCTGGACATTCTAAGTTACTCCTGGCCTTTGGAACTTCAACTAATTAACTCGTTAACTCTGTGAGTCCTTTGTGGCTCTCTGGTTTTATCTGGTTAACGCTTTGAGTCCCTTTTAGTGAGCTTTACTGGCCTATTCTCTCTCAACCTGCCCATATCTATTTTTCTGCCTAGTAGTAACCCTAAGTTGGCACTGAGGGAGAGAGAATGTTGAACTTGGAATTTAGACTCATTTTGGTATAGTGCAGAATCCTTGAAGCCAACTTGTTATACTAGCCCAGGACCGGTCATATTTGAGAGGCAAAGGCTCTTTATCTCAGTTCAGACACTGTTCCATGCTGCCTCAACGTGTTTTCCTTTTTCAGTTTTTTTTTTTCATGACTAGACCTGACATCACCAATCTTTTTACTGCGTTAATCAGTGCTAATCACATTTTCCATGTCTTTATAGTTAAGTGAAAAGTTATTGCCTCTATGTCAAGATGACTTTCCTTGTCTGTTTACTCTGAGTGAGAATGAGCACTTGTATTTCCTCACCTGGTCTTCACAAGGCCATTTTGTTGATGAATTAAATCTAACACTACATGCAAAGCACATAAAGAGGACCTAATACATGAAATGTACTCAATAAGTTAGAAATTGTTATTAGTGGTAGTGTTTATACCAGTACTTTGTACACTGGGAATCATCAGAATCAGAATTACTTGTGAAACTTTAGCCGACCCCCACCTCCAAATATACTGAGTCAGATTCACTTAGTGTGGAATATTTTTAAAAGTAGCCTCTTGATGTATTTTTTAATTCAGTTTGCTAATATTTTGTTAAGTATTTTTGCATCTGTGTTCATCAGGGATATTAGTCTGTAATTTTCTTTTTTGTGGTGTCTTTGCCTGGTTTTGGTATTAGAGTGATGCTGTCCTCATAGAATGAGTTTGGAAGTATTCCCTCCTCTTCTACTTTTTGGAAAACTTTAAGGAGAATGTGTATTATGTGTTCTCTAAATGTCTGATAAATTTCAGTGGTAAATCCATCTGGCCTGGGTGTTTTGTTCTTGGGTAGTTTTTTGATTACCGATTCAATTTCACTGCTGGTAATTTGTTTAGATTTTCTGTTTCTTCCTGGGTCAGTCAGTCTTGGAAGGTTGTATTTTGTAGAAAGTTGTCCATTTCTTCCAGGTTATCCAGTTTGTTAGCATATAGATTTTCATAGTATTCTCTAATATTTTATTTTTTTAATCAACCTCATTGAGGTATACTTATGTTGCATTTATTTTTATTTTTTTATTTGGAAACAATTAGAGATTCACAGGAAATGTCAAAAATAATAGGAGAGGTCTATGTACCATTCTCCCAGTTTCCCTCAATGGTTACATCTTACATAACTATGGTACTGTATCAAAACCAGGTAACTGACATTAGAGAATATGTGTGTTTAGTTCTGTGCCGTTTTGTCACATGTGTGGATTTGAGTAACCACTGTCACAATTAAGATACGGAACTATCATGTCACCACAAAGATCTCCCTTGTGCCATGCCTTTATAGTTACATTTACCCCTCCCCTCCCCACCATCCCTAATCCATCAGAACCACTAATCTGTTTTCCATCACTGCAATTTTGCCACACTGAGAATGTTGTATAAATGCAATCATGTAGCATGTAAATTTTTTTGACCCTATAAGATCGACTTTTTGTCCAGTTTGCATTATGCTCCTGAAATACATGTATTTTCTATATTTCATGCCTTTATTTCTGATTAGCATTCCATGGAATGGATGTCCCCCAGTTTATTTAACCATTCACATTGTCTGGGACATTTTGGTGGTTTGCTGTTTTTCACTATTAAAAATAGAAACTGCTGTGTACAGGTTTTTTCTTAGGCATAACTTTCCACTTCTCTGGAATAAATGCTCAGGAGCATGATTGCTGAGTTGTGTGGCAGCTGTATGTTTAGTTTTATAAGAAGATTCCAAACTACTATCATCCATTTTACATTCCTACCGTTAATTTTTGAGCGATCCATTTGTTCCATATCCTTGCCAACATGTGGTAGTGTCACTTTTTTATTTCAGCTGTTCTAATAGGTATGTATTTATAATTCATTGTGGCCTTAATTTGCATTTCTTTGATGCCTAGTGATGTTGAAAAATATTTTTTAAGAATTTATTGAAGTGAAATTCATGCAAATAAACTAATCATTTTAGTTGACAAATGAGTGGCATTTAACACATACACAAATTTGTGAAACCTCTATCTAATTCCAAAAAATTTTCATCACTCTGAAGTAAACTTTTTACCCCTTACACGGTTTCTCCTCAGTCCTCCCTCCCACTAGCCCCTGGCAACCACAAATTCTGTCTCTATGGATTTATCAGTTCCAGGTATTTCATATAAGTGAACTCAGATAATATGTAGCCTTTTTGTCTGACTTCTTTCACTCAGCATAATGTTTCACTTATAATCATCCATGTTTTAGCAGATAGCAGTACTTCATTCTTTTTTTGCAGCCAAATAATATTCCATTGTCTATGTATATGCCAAAATTTATTTGCCCATTTATCCATTATTGGACACGTGGGCTGTTATGACCTTTTTGCTATTGTGAATAGTGTTCCTGTGAATGTGCATGTACATGTACTTATCTGAGCACCTGTTTTCAGTTCTTCGGGGTATATTCCTAGAAGTGCTTTTTTTTTTTTTAACTGAACACATTCCCATCCATGCTTAAATGGAACAGCACAAAGCTGAAGCCTATGGACTTGAAGTGCTATTAAACAGAGCCCAAGTACAGCAGGCAGCTTGTAATTGGGTGTGAAACCTTAAAGGCAAGGAAACCACAGAAAGGCTGAGTCTCATCTGTCCAAATTCTTGGCTGAATGTTGTTACAGGAGCACATGGGAAACTCCCCAGGGGACCAGACTAAAAACCTAAGTGAATGGTCATAAGTGAGACAGGGACCATGTGCTTATAGTAGGGTGAGGGCCTCCGGAAAAAGCAAGGCAAGCGAGATATTTACAGTCAAAGCAATGTAACAATATACAGTCCCTATCAAAACTCTATGTTTAGCATTATGCAAAGTCAAGGCCACACTAATTATCTAGGGTAAAGATACTAGACTAGGAATATAGACATCTTCAGTGAGATCAGTTAAAGGTCAGAAGGCCAAGAGCAACTTGGCCTGGAATGTTTGAGTGTTCCACAAGGGTATCTCAGAATAACCTGTGACTTCACTGTAAACAGCCCTAGCAAACAGACAACAACCTAGCCCACCTTGAGGGCAGGGCAGGTGGTACAAGTCTACAGCCTAAGCCCTCAATTCCCAAAGAGGTTTCTGCAGAAGTCTGATGATAGCCTGATGGGTTTTCCTTTGTATGTCATCTTTTTTCTCTCTCCAGCTGCTTTTAATAGTCTGTCCTTATCCTTGATCTTTGCCATTTTAATTATTATATGTCTTTGTGTTGTCTTCCTTGGGTCCCTTGTATTGGGAGATCTATGCATCTCCATGGCCTGAGAGACTATCTCCTTCCCCAGACTGGGGAAATTTTCAGCAATTACATCCTCAAAGATACTTTATATCCCTTTTTCTCTCTCTTCCTCTGGTACCCTTATAATGTGAATATTGTTCCATTTGGATTGGTCACACAGCTCTCTCAATATTCTTTTATTCCTAGAGATCCTTTTTTCTCTCTGTGCCTCAGCTTCTGTGTATTCCTATTCTCCAATTTCTATTGCATTTACCCTCTATTCTACTACATCTAATCTGCTTTTAAATCCCTCCATTGTATGTTTCATTTCAGATATGGAATTTCTCAATGATTTATCTCTGTCCTAAATTCATCCCTGAGTCCTTGAATATTTTTCTGTACCTCCATGAGCATGTTTATGATTTTTAGTTTGAACTCTCTTTCTGGAAGATTGATGAGTTCAGTTTCACTTGGCCCTTTTTCTCATGTTTGTGGGATTTTGGTCTGAACCAGGTTTTTTTGATGTTTCATATTTGTATGTGGCGCCCTCTAGTGCCCAGAAGCTCTACTCTCTGGAGCTGCTCAGTCCCTGGAGTGATGTTGGGTGTTGCAGGGGAGCAGCACCCAAGGAAGACAACACAAAGCCTGTGGGGAGGAAAGAGCTGTTTCCTACTTCTCAGCTGCTGTGCCTGTCTCCACTGCCAGAACCTGTGCACTGAGCACACAGGTGTAAGCCTCTGTGCTTTGTGTTTGTAGCTGCCTCTGGTGGGGCCTCCCTTTGGCTGGCCTGACACCAGAGCAGGGACTGCTGGTTTGCAAGCCAGTGCCCGCAGGCCAGGAGGAAGGTGCAGCAGGCTGCATATCATGACAGGCGGGCCTCAGAGCTGAGTAGCCAGCCAGGGGGATGGAGCACCTGAAGCTCCTGAAAGTTCCCAATCTGCTGGGCAGAGTGTGCCTGGACAATTTTGTCCACCTCTTCTTTCTCCTGAGCAGCAAGCTCTGTGCAATACTTGTCCCTTTAGCCACCCTCTTGCTGTTAGGAAGTCTCTTAGACTGCCTGCCTTTATTCCTGCAGCCAGATGTGGATCCCTGTCTTCCACAAATGTATGGAATCTCAGTCTCTCCAAGTATTCCACCTGTCTTAGTTTTCCAAAGCCATTAATTTCCAGGACACCATGCAATGTAGGCTTGTGCTCCCAAAGCAGATCTCCAGGGCTGGGTGTTCAGCATTCCTAGGCTTCCAACCTCTCCCCACTCTGTTTCTCTTCCTCCTGATGGTGAGCTGGGGTGGGGGAAGGGCTTGGGTCCCACTGGATCAAAGCTTTGGTACATTACCCTGTTTCCTGAGGTCTGCTCTTTTCTCCAGGTGTATGCAGTCTGGTGCAGCCTGGTTTCCTGTTGCTCTTTTAGAACTAGTTGTATTAACTGTATTTTCATATTATGTGTGGTTTTGGGAGGAATTCTCTGTCTCACCTCTCACACGGCCTCTCTGTTTGAGAGCTCATTTATTAAATCCACACAGGGCAGCTTCCTGGGGGCACAAAACATGGTAGAGAAGGTTGGAGGTGGATTGTATGGTCAAATGGAAGATATCAGAATGGTAACCACTGCCTGACTGGGCTTCATGGAAATGACACAGCCCAAGAGATCCACATTCTCCTCTTTGCTGCTAAGTTACATCTTTGAGAAGGCTCACTCTTCTCACGCCTATGCCTACATATGTGAGCATGTAAGTATGTGTGTGTACATACCTACTGTGTGTATTCTGTGAGATGTTCAATAGCTGCCAGTGAAAGAAGTGGATCAGTGGAACAGAATAAGAAGCCTAGAAACAGACACCATCATAAATCAATGCATAATAATTGAAGGTGTCAAACAAAAGTTAAGGAGAAACTATTATTTCTTCCAATTCACAACTGTAGCCCCATTATCCAATAAGGTTATAGCCTGACCTCACACTTCACCTATGTAAATTCCAGATGAATTAATTAAATGTAAATAAGAAAACAAGAGACCCAGAAAACAAAGCAATATAAGTGTAATTTAGGAGGCAAGGCCTTTTAAAGACAGAAACCATAAAAGAAAATAGGTTTGAATGTATAAAAATCAAACTTCTATATGCCAACAAAATAGAAAGATAATGATAAGTTAAGAAATTTGTATCATATGACAAAGGGTTAACTTATAAAGTGTTCACAAATCAATAAAGAAGGTAAATATTCCAACAGAATTAAAAAGAGGGGCAAAAGACAAGGGTAAGCAATTTCCAATTGGCTAAAAATAGCCAATAAAGAAAATGAAGGTGGTTCAAATTCACTGATAAGAAAAAATGAAAATTAAACAAAATTACCATGCAATTAAAATAATTTTCCATTGTTTTCCTATCATTGATGAATAATAAAAGTAAAGATAATACCCAGTGTTGACCTGGGCATGAGAAAATAAGCACTTTTAAATACAGCTGGTGGGAGAATAAATTGGTATAATCTTTCTGGAGGGTGATTTGGCAATAGGTTTCAAAAGTAGTTAATATGCATGCTCTTTAGCTGAGTTGTTCTAGTCAAAGGAACTGATTCTAAGGAAATAATCAGATGTATTATTTGTAAGGAAACTCCTACAATATTAGTTTATAATGTTGAAAAATTAGAAACTATCTTAATGTTTTAACAATATGGAATTGGTTAACTAGTTGTGATCCATCCATAAATGAATCACAGTATATGCATATGTTGGAATACTATTCAGCCATTAAAAATTATGTTATCGAAGAATGACATGGAAAAATGTCCATGATATATCACTAAGTGCAAAAGCATGAAATGGATCTGTGTGTATTGAATGATAGCATTTTATTACTCATAGAAAGACAGGAAGGAAACTAATTAAAATGTTAATGAGTGTTATTTCTGGGTGGTGAGTTTGTAGATGATTTCAACATTCACATTTTTTCAGATTTTTATTTCCAATTATTTGCATTAAGGAAGCAATAGCTAGGAAAAAAATTAAAAATCACAATTACAGCATAAACTCTTTTGGTTTGTTCTTTTGTTTATGAAGGCATCTGAATGAGGATAAATAGTTTGTATTAGGTTGTCATCTGGGCCAGCTCCTCCAGTTAGCCCTATGCCAAGTCTCCCTAAGCAATAGCAGGAGCAGATCACACTGTGGTAGTGTAATTGGAAAAACTGCTGGGAAACTTGCCTTACTCCATCCTGCAGCACAAAGACAAGTGCTTTCTCTGACATTTGATTGTCAACCTCCAGTGGTCACTGAATGTCACTGTGGTTCCAGAAAAATGAGTGAAGATAAGACTTCTTTGGTCTCGGTAATGACTGTGGAGACTGGGGCAGGAAAAATGAATAGGCAAAGCAGCCCCAGAATTCCCTAGAGGCCTTCCCAATGCCTACAGCCCCCATTTCTACTAACAATACATTCAGGCTGATAAATGAGAAATGAGAACAAAGTGAGTCAATGCTTCTCAGCCTCTAAGACTTTCTGAGTCCTGTGGTGAGAACCAAAAGCCCCAGGTTGTGATCCTGGTTCTGCCAGACTGTTGCCAGATTCCTTCAATAGACAAATGGGGAAGGTGAGCGTGGAGATGGAGGACAGAGTCAGAAGGCAGAAAGGGGTTACCCAATAGGCAGACTAAGCACCTACTTGGGGCACTAGCAAAGCGAAGGGGCCAACCAATGATGCTCTTCTTGGAAGCAGAGGCTCTTCAGGAACCATCTCCCTACCATGGCTGTGCAGTACAGGGGCTGGCACGGAGCAGGTGCTCAGAAAAGTTGGCTTGGCATCCCTACTACCTCTTGAACCTGGATTATGTGCCCCTCCTTAATGATGCCATAGAACTTGTGATTACTTCTATCCTAACACTTAAGGTCCCAAATTACAATGGTCCATTTACATGTCAGTTGGATGCTTGAGGCTAGAGACTGTGTGCTTTGATATGATCCTCAGCACTTAGTGCAAAAGAGAAGAGATTTTCATAATCCCCCCACCCCTGCTCTCCACAATTCCCCATCCACCTGATGGAGTGGATCATGGTAATTAGAAAATCTAGAAAATCTTTTTTCCCCCAAATGGGCTGAGTTGCATGTGGAGAAGCTGGAATTGGGTTAGGGGCAGGCATGAGAGGTCTAGGAGGAGAGGGGCTTAGTGAGGCTGGGCAGCTCTAAGTGGCTGAAGGAAAAAAATATCCTTCATGGTTGGAGAGAGCCTGAAACGAGGAGCCATGTCAAGAGGGAGCTGGTGAGCTGTGTATGATGTAAATGTTTCCTCTGTCTCCCCTTTGAAACCTTCAGTATAATCATCAATGCTTTACCGGAAGTTTTTCTTTTGAGGTGTGTGTGAAGAAGCACCAAGATTGGTGGGCAAAAACAGACGCTGCCCCGTGGGGAACAGCTAATCTGTGGGCTACATTAGTCCAGCTCACATATTTCTCAGTACCATGCTCTTCTCAGGAAAGCTGATTTGTTTTACTTATGTAGGCCTGCCATAACTGGCTGCCCTGATATCTGAGAGCCTCAGAGGTCAAATGTGATGGTGTAAAGTCAACCCCAAGTGAACCCAGAACAAGTGGCTACCTCTGTGGTACTGATCCCCCCAACTCTCTGTCTTTTTTTTTCTTACCTTTCTAATGAGGTATAATTGACATAACGTTATATTATTTTCAGGTGTACAGTGTAATGATTCCATGTTTGTATATACTGCACAATAATGACCATAAGAAGCCCAGTTAATATCCATCACCTTACAGCTACAAATTTTTTTCTCATGATGAGACCTTTCAATATCTACTCTCCTAACTACTTTCAAATATTCAGAGCAGTTTTATTAATTATAATCACCATGCTGTATATTATATCCCCATGACTTACTCATTTTATAATGAAATTTGTACATTTTGACCCCTTTCACCCATTTTGCCTATCTCCAACCCATCACCTGGATATCAGAGAAGACTTATGACATGTGTCTCAGCACCATTTCCCCGGGGTCTGGAGAGGGAAAAGCATTTCTGCATTAGCTCCAAATCTTCCAGTCGGGACTGACTACATAATTTGTGGGACCCAGTGCCAAGGCCCCTTGTTCTGGTTAGGTCAGAGGAAGGACTCAGAAGTGTTACTGATTCTATCTTTTTTCCTCCATAGGTCCTCTTTTTCCTATTCCAAAGGAGCTAGGGAAAGGTGCAAGCACTCCCCAGCACCATCTGTACTCCCTTGGGGTCATGGTATTACTATATTAAGGGATGAACAATGCGGTCTCTCACTCTCACTCTTTCTCATGTCTGTGACTTTGCCTATACTGCTATCTTCCTTCCTGCAGTTTGTGGCTTTGGCTGAGTGATGGCTGGTGGTGTAAAAAATGACATGCTATCCTAGAACCTGTACTGGAGACAGCTCTTCTTCCCAGGAGTGGTTTTGAGTATGCAAACAGCAAAATAAGGATGGTCTTGACTTTCTGTCTGTGGCAGAGACTGCAGGTTGATTACCACAATATGTTCTTTCCTTCTTCCTAGGAATGTGGTGCATGCTTATACCTTCTTCCATCCCTTGTTCAGTAGGCTTAGCTGTTTGACGAAGTTCTCCACAGTGGAATGGGAATGGAAATGATGTGTGCCACTTCCAGGCCTTGAGAGAACAAACTAGCCTTCCCCATAGTGCAACCCATGGCGACCTAACTTTAACCAAACATATAACATCCATGATTTAAGGCATAGAGGGGCAGCCCCATGAGAGGAAACCAGATCCTTAAGTGACCATGGATCAGAGTTGCTTTGCTTACCTTGACTTACGCCCTTACATTACAAATATTATGAGAGAGGCCGACCTAAAAAAATAAATCCCTGTATTGTTAGTACTGTTATAGCAGCTCTTCATGTTGCCTGAAAACACTGTAAATGTGCTCTATATGGACTCGTACCAGAGCTCTAAATTCAAATTAGTACCATTTTGCTGCAGTTAACTCTTGTGCAGGTGAATACAGGCCTCATTATACCTATAGAGATTGAGTTGTTCCCATGGTGGGAATGTCTGCACAGATGCAGCCATCATGCCATATGTCTTTCTGGAGTGGAAGGTGACCAGGCCAATATTAGAGGTCACATTGAACTTGGAGTCATGGGTGCTGTCTGCCTGTTGTAAGCCCAACTGGCTCACACCAGGACTGAATCCATAAAGACCTTTGCCTTATTAACAATAAGCAGGAGCTAATTGAGTTAATGATCCCAGGAGAAAAAAAAGCCTGAGCTTTAAGGTATTCCTTGCAACAGAATAGTGAAACAAAACTTTTACAATTCTAATAAAAGATCCTAGGCATGGAAGAGAAAAGTCACATTTTCATCATTCTAACTTCAATCTATGGTTACTAAAGATTGTATTCTGTGGGAAATTTCACTTGAATGGTTTATTAGAGCTTCAGATTTTCTTGAGCAAAGAAAAATGGTGTTGTCAAAGAGTTGCCAAACCTCAAAGACACTTGATACAAGATATTCTGAATCTTCATGGTATAGAAAAGCTATCCTTTTTTAAAGGTGGCTAGAGATGGAATCTTTTGTCTTCCTAGAAAACCATGGAAGGCCTTTGCTGATTTCATGAAAGCAGCATTGTGGGCTTAAAAACATTAGCTGTGTCACCTCCTCGAAGACACTGAGAAATGTGCAACCTTTAAACATGAAGGAAAAAAAGTGTGAAATATTTTAGCCAGAAGTTTAAAGGGTGATGATAAGAAACAAATTCTTTAGCAAGTAAGATTTACTCCTCTTTATAATTGGAGGGATAAGAGGCTAAACTGCACAAAGAACTAAGCTCATGTAAGAATTAAATATTTATTTGCCTTCCAAAGGAGATTGAGGCAATAAATCACAAATATTTCTTTGAAAAAAGTCTTTAAAAATAACTTTTGATCTCTTTCAAGGGGAAAAATTCAACCACCTGGTTAGCACCAGGCAGTATTAGTAGTTGATTGTGATACTGATATCCTAGTTTGTGATACTGGTCCTGAGAATGAATGCTGTTCTTTCACATATGGAGCAACCAGCATTTGCATGCTGTGAACTTTTGGTCATTTCACATCTGCAGAGCCTAGAGAAGCAGTGTTTTCCATTTGTAGGTAGGTGTGTCTCAGCTTGGCTTTGTAACCAGCCACCCCAAAACTTAGTGGCTTAAAGCTGTAATCATTTCACTTGCTCACAGTTCTGTTGGTCAGTGATTTGGGCTGAGCAGTCATTTTGCTGGTCCTACCTGGAGTCACTTATGCATTGAAATAGAAGAGAACGGTAAAGCCAAATACAGAATGGTTTCATGCTTCCCTCCTACCTCATTGTGTCATGGAAGGGTCTGCCATTGGAAAAAGCTGTCTCTAAACTTGGTGTTAGTGTGGGCATGCTCAACAGTTGAATAATGCCTTTGAGTGGCAGGGAATGAATGGGAAAAGTGAGAAAGAAATGAAAAACTGGTAGAAAAAAATCCTGTATGAGAAACCAGGAAGCATTTCAACTCAGCTTTGCCTTGACAGTTGTCAAATGTCAGATAGATTTGAATTATGACAACACGGTCTGCATTAGACAGCATACCGCTCTGCTCTTGTGCTCTGTCAAATACATACGTAATGGTGGTTGGTCAGTTACCCTTGGCCTGCTCTACAATGGGAAGCTCAAACTTCTTAGCAAAATGTTGATATCCTTTATAATTTGACCTTTACTTTCTAAACTTAGCATGTGCCTTCCCTTCCCCAGGACCCACTTTGTGTTCTGAAACCATCACATGTGCCATGTGTTACAGATGGCAAAAAGAGATTGACTAGAGATGGACATGAGTTGATATGTGTCTACCTTCTGGAAGTGAAAGTACTGGTGGTTGGTTGGTTAATCTTGACAAAAATGATTCCTCTTCCCACATTCTTTACTCCTGACAAACTGCTCCTCCTGGCGTATGTGTTCTTGTGCTTTCCTGCTTTGGTTATTTGTTCTTCTATATCTGCTTCTAACTAGAATGTCCTAAAACTCCCTCTCCCTCCTTAAACACCCAAAGCAGTTTATCTGGATAATTTTATGGTTTGTACCAGAGTTTCTTATACATGTATCTTATATACTCTGTTTGCCTGGAATCTCTTTCATGTCCAGGCTTTTGTCTAAATCATCTTTGTATGCATCTTATTACAGTGTTTAGATCAATGCCCTTCATCATGTTAGTGCTTAAATATTTGTCAAATGAATGTACTCTGCTCCTGAAATACAGTATAACATTTATCTCAATTGTTGTGGAAGGGTTTTTTTTAAAAGACAGCTTTATTGAGGTATAATTGACATATGAAAAAACTGCACATGTTTAATGCATACAGTTGATGAGTTTGGGCCTATGCATATGCCCATGATACTATCACTATAATAAAGGTAATAAAACAGATCAATTGCCTCCTAAAGTTTCCTTACATCTCCATCATTTTTGTTGTGATAGGACGACTTAATGTGAGATCTACCCTCTTAACAAAATTGTCAGTACACAATATTGTGTTGTTAACTATAGGTACTGTGTTGTATAGCAGATTTCTAGAACTTAATCACCTTATGTAAATGAAACATTATACCCATTGACCAATCACACCCCCACTTCCCTCCCCATAGCCCTTTAAAACCACCATTCTATTCTCTGCTTCTACGAGTTTGACTATCTTAGATTCCTCAAACAAATGGAGTCAAACAGTATTTGTTCTGCAGAGACTGGCTTATTTCACTTAGTGTAATGTCCCCAAGTTTCAGCCATGTTGTCACAAATGGTAGGATTCTTGCATTTTTTAGGCTGAATAATGTTCCATTTTATGTATATACCACCTTTTCTTTATCCAGTGATCTGTTGACATTTGGTTTGTTTCTATATCTTGGCTATTGTGAATAGTGGTAGAGTTTGTTTGTGTGACTGCATGGGTTAGGGAATAGCCCTGAGAAAGTGTAGTGTAACTGATTAGGCAGATGGAGTGGAAAAGGAAAAAGGGGAGGAAACATTGTAATGCAAACTGACACAGCTACAATGAAAAGCTTACATTGAAAAGCTACAATGAAAAAAATTACATTAAGCAGATACCAAATAACAAGGCATTAACTTCACTACCACTGTGTTAGGCACTGTGAAGAATTTCTAGGAAGAAGACACTATTCTTGACTACAATGAACTTACCATCTGGTTTGCTGACAAAGCTTTATATCCATGAAGCTATATAAAACAGATGGAGATTATAGTACAAATTTGAGTTACTAAAATCCTATTCCAGATAGTGAATTTTCAGCTATTTCTTTCTGCAATATGCTATTGTATCTCTAAGGCTATTGCACAAGTTTTCGAGCAATGTTGGTGACAGTTCACCTCAAATTAAATATAGCCATTAACTTAAATTTAGGAGGAGGGAGAAATTAACAAAATCGTAATTTTTGAAAAAACAAACCATGAACAATGGCAGGCTGTTGTGAATATGAAAAGACTGGGTGAGTTGAAACTTGTTCCTACTAGGTTTTATGTGATTGATACTGTTTTGTATGACTGGATAGCATTTTTAATTTTCAAAGCTCTTGGAAGCAATTTGACATGATTTGAATATATTGTGTGTGTGTGTGTGTGATGTAGTGGTCCATGGTGATAAATGTTTAGCAATTATCCAAGGCAGCTGGTGGACCCTGATTTCTGGTACTTAACAAATTTCTGTGTTGTTAATACTTCCACCATGGCCAATTTTTAAACCACCAGTTGAGCATCACTGAATGTGGAGTTGGGATGAGAACTGTACCATTAGCTCTCAAAAGCCCCTAGAAGCAGGCTCCAGCATGCCACTGGTTGAAGGCTCGTGGTGAGAAGGGAGGCAGAACGAGGGGTGAGGGTGGGCAGGGTTATACAAGCAAAAGAGCTGTTTTAAAAACTCAAAGGGTAGGGTGGAGCCAGGATGGCGGCATGTGCAAAGCGGCGGAAATCTCCTCCCAAAACCACATATATCTATGAAAATATAACAAAGACAACTCTCCCTAAAATGGAGACCAGAGGACACAGGACAACATCCAGACCACATCCACACCTGCGAGACCCAGCACCTCGCGAAGGGGGTAAGATACAAGCACCGGCCCAGCGGGACCTGAGCGCCCCTACCCCCGGCTCTCGGCGGGTGTAAAGAAACGGGAGTGGTTTTTTGTTTTGTTTTTTGGCGAGTGCTTTTTGAAAGCCTTAAAGGGACAGGGACTCCCAATACTAGGGAAACAGGGCAGCAAGATCGGTGAGCGGGTGCCTGAGACCCACACCTGAAGACAAAGAAAATCGCGCGTTTTCCCCTTTTTTTTGGCGAGTGCTTTATGGAAGCCTTAAAGGGACAGGGACCCCAATACTAGGGAAACAGGGCAGCAAGACTGGTGAGCGGGTGCCTGAGACCGGCGCCTGAGGACAAAGAAAATCACGCATTTTTCCCTTTTTTTGTTTTTTAAATTATTTATTTTTTTAATTTAATTTAATTTTTTAATTTAATTTCTCTTTCATTGTTGCTGTTGTTGTTTTGGTTTGGAGAGTGCATTTTGGAAGTCTTAAAGGGGCAGGACAGGACACTTAGCCCAGAGGCAGTGAATCTGGGGATCTCTGGGAACTCTAACCCCTAGGCAACAGGGAGCACAGAGGCCCATTACAGAGATAAACAGCCTCCCGGCTGCTCCCCCTCCAATGGGGCTCCACCATTTTGGAGGAGCAGCCCCAGCCAGGCCACGCCCACAGCAACAGCGGAGATAAACTCCATAGCAAACGGGCAGGTAGCAGAAACCCTGTCTATGCACAGCTGCCAAGCATAAGCCACTAGAGGTCGCTTTTCTCCCAGGAGAGGAAGGCCACAAACCAAGAAGGAAAGCTCTTCCAGCGGTCACTCGTACCAGCTCTGCAAACTATCTCTTTCACCATGAACAGGCAAAACTACAGGCACACGAAGATCACAGAGACAACACCTGAGGAGACAGACCTAAACAGTCTTCCTGAAAAAGAATTCAAAATAAAAATCATGAACATGCTGACAGAGATGCAGAGAAAAATGCAAGAGCAATGGGATGAGATGTAGAGAAAAATGTAAGAGCAATGGGATGAAGTCCAGAGGGAGATCACAGATGTCAGGAAGGAGATCACAGAAGTGAAACAAACCCCGGAAGGATTTATAAGCAGAATGGATAAGATGCAAGAGGCCATTGAAGGAATAGAAAGCAGAGAACAGGAATGTATAGAAGCTGACATAGAGAGAGATAAAAGGATATCCAGGAACGCAACAACACTAAGAGAATTATGTGACCAAAAGAAAGAGGAAAAGGCATAGAAAGTCTCTTTGAAGAAATAATTGCTGAAAACTTCCCCAAACTGGGGGAGGAAATAATCGAACACACCACGGAAATACACAGAACCCCCAACAGAAAGGATCCAAGGAGGACAACACCAAGACACATAATTAAAATGGCAAGGATCAAGGACAAGGAAAGAGTTTTAAAGGCAGCTAGTGAGAAAAAGGTCACCTATAAAGGAAAACCCATCAGGCTAACATCACACTTCTTGACAGGAACCCTACAGGCCAGAAGAGAATGGCATGATATATTTAAACAACGAAACAGAAGGGCCTTGAGCCAAGGATACTGTACCAGCACGACAATCATTTAAATATGATGGCGGGATTAAACAATTCCCAGACAAGCAAAAGCTGAGGGAATTTGCTTCCCACAAACCACCTCTACAGGGCATCTTACAGGGACTGCTCTAGATGGGAGCACTCCTAAAAAGAGTACAGAACTAAACACACAACATATGAAGAATGGAGGAGGAGGAATAAGAAGGGAGAGAAGAAAAGAATCTCCAGACAGTGTATATAACAGCCCAATAAGTGAGCTAAGATAGAGTGTAAGATATTAAAGAAGCTAACCTTGAACCTTTGGTAACCACGAATCTAAAGCCTGCAATGGCAATAAGTACGTGTCTCTCAATAGTCACCCTAAATATAAATGGACTTAATGCACCAATCAAAAGACACAGAGTAATAGAATGGATAAAAAAGCAAGACCCATCTATATGCTACTTACAAGAAACTCACCTCAAACACAAAGACATGCACAGGCTAAAAGTCAAGGGATGGAAAAACATATTTCAGTCAAACAACAGTGAGAAGAAAGCAGGGGTTGCAGTACTAATATCAGACAAAATAGACTTCCAAACAAAGAATGTAACAAGAGATAAAGAAGGACACTACATAATGATAAAGGGCTCAGTCCAACAAGAGGATATAACAATTCTGAATATATATGCACCCAACACAGGAGCACCAGCATTTGTGAAACAAATAATAACAGAACTAAAGAGGGAAATAGACTGCAATGCATTCATTTTAGGAGACTTCAACACACCACTCACCCCAAAGGATAGATCCACCGGGCAGAAAATAAGTAAGGACACACAGGCACTGAACAACACACTAGAAGAGATGGACCTAATAGACATCTATAGAACTCTACATCCAAAAGCAACAGGATATACATTCTTCTCAAGTGCACATGGAACATTCTCCAGAATAGACCACATACTAGCTCACAAAAAGAGCCTCAGTAAACTCCAAAATATTGAAATTCTACCAACCAATTTTTCAGACCACAAAGGTATAAAAGTAGAAATAAATTCTACAAAGAAAACAAAAAGTCTCACAAACACATGGAGGCTTAACAACATGCTACTAAATAATCAATGGATCAATGAACAAATCAAAATAGAGATCAAGGAATATATAGAAACAAATGACAACAACAACACAAATCCCTAACTTCTCTGGGACACAGTGAAAGCAGTCTTAAGAGGAAAGTATATAGCAATCCAGGCACATTTGAATAAGGAAGAACAATCCCAAATGAATAGTCTAACATCACAATTATCGAAACTGGAAACAGAAGAACAAATGAGGCCTAAAGTCAGCAGAAGGAGGGACATAATAAAGATCAGAGAAGAAATAAACAAAATTGAGAAGAATAGAACAGTAGCAAAAATCAATGAAACCAAGAGCTGGTTCTTTGAGAAAATAAACAAAATAGATAAGCCTCTAGCCAAACTTATTAAGAGAAAAAGAGAATCAACACAAATCAACATAATCAGAAATGAGAATGGAAAAATCACGATAGACCCCACAAAAATACAAAGAATTATTAAAGACTACGATGAAAACCTATATGCCAACAAACTGGAAAACCTAGAAGAAATGGACAACTTCCTAGAAAAATACAACCTCCCATGACTGACCAAGGAAGAAACACAAAAGTTAAACAAACCAATTATGAGTAAAGAAATTGAAATGGTAATAAAAAAACTACCCAAGAACAAAACCCTGGGGCCAGACGGATTTACCTCGGAATTTTATCAGACACACAGAAAAGACATAATACCCATTCTCCTTAAAGTGTTCCAAAAAATAGAAGAGGAGGGAATACTCCCAAACTCATTCTATGAAGCCAACATCACCCTAATACCAAAACAAGGCAAAGACCCCACTAAAAAAGAAAATTACAGACCAATATCCCTGCTGAACGTAGATGCAAAAATACTCAATAAAATATTAGCAAACCGAATTCAAAAATACATCAAGAGGATCATACAACATGACCAATTGGGATTCATCCCAGGGATGCAAGGATGGTACAACATTAGAAAATCCATCAACATCATCCACCACATCAACAAAAAGAAAGACAAAAAACACATGATCATCTCCATAGATGCTGAAAAAGCATCTGACATAATTCAACATACATTCATGATAAAAACTCTCAGCAAAATGGGAATAGAGGGCAAGTATCACAACATAATAAAGGCCATATATGATAAACCCACAGCCAACATTATATTGAACAGCAAGAAGCTGAAAGCATTTCCTCTGAGATCGGGAACAAGACAGGGATGCCCACTCTCCCCACTCTTATTTAACATAGTACTGGAGGTCCTAGCCACGGCAATCAGACAAAACAAAGAAATACAGGGAATCCATATTGGTAAAGAAGAAGTTAAACTGTCACTATTTGCAGATGATATGATACTGTACATAAAAAACCCTAAAGACTCCACTCCAAAACTACTAGAACTGATATCGGAATGCAGCAATGTTGCAGGATACAAAATTAACACACAGAAATCTGTAGCTTTCCTATACACTAACAATAGAAAAAGAACCAATAGAAAAAGAAATCAGGAAAACAATTCCATTCACAATTGCATCAAAAAGAATAAAATACCTAGGAATAAACCTAACCAAAGAAGTGAAAGCCTTATACTCTGAAAACTACAAGTCACTCTTAAGAGAAATTAAAGGGGACACTAACAAATGGAAACTCATCCCATGCTCATGGCTAGGAAGAATTAATATCGTCAAAATGGCCATGCTGCCCAAAGCAATATACAGATTTGATGCAATCCCTATCAAATTACCAGCAACATTCTTCAATGAATTGGAACAAATAATTCAAAAATTCATATGGAAATACCAAAGACCCCGAATAGCCAAAGCAATCTTGAAAAAGAAGAATAAAGTAGGGGGGATCTCACTCCCCAACTTCAAACTTAACTACAATGCCATAGTAATCAAGACAATTTGGTACTGGCACAAGAACAGAGCCACAGACCAGTGGAACAGATTAGAGACTCCAGAAATTAACCCAAACATATATGGTCAATTAATATTTGATAAAGGAGACATGGACATACAATGGCCAAATGACAGTCTCTTCAACAGATGGTGCTGGCAAAACTGGACAGCTACATGTAGGAGAATGAAACTGGACCATTGTCTAACCCCATATACAAAGGTAAACTCAAAATGGATCAAAGACCTGAATGTAAGTCACGAAACCATTAAACTCTTGGAAAAAAACATAGGCAAAAACCTCTTAGATATAAACATGAGTGATCTCTTCTTGAACATATCTCCCCGGGCAAGGAAAACAACAGCAAAAATGAGCAAGTGGGACTACATTAAGCTGAAAAGCTTCTGTACAGCGAAAGACACCATCAATAGAACAAAAAGGAACCCTACAGTATGGGAGAATATATTTGAAAATGACAGATCTGATAAAGGCTTGACGTCCAGAATATATAAAGAGCTCACACGCCTCAACAAACAAAAAACAAATAACCCAATTAAAAAATGGGCAGAGGAACTGAACAGACAGTTCTCCAAAAAAGAAATACAGATGGCCAAGAGACACATGAAAAGATGCTCCACATCGCTAATTATCAGAGAAATGCAAATTAAAACTACAATGAGGTATCACCTCACACCAGTAAGGATAGCTGCCATCCAAAAGACAAACAACAACAAATGTTGGCGAGGCTGTGGAGAAAGGGGAACCCTCCTACACTGCTGGTGGGAATGTAAATTAGTTCAACCATTGTGGAAAGCAGTATGGAGGTGCATCAAAATGCTCAAAACAGACCTACCATTTGACCCAGGAATTCCACTCCTAGGAATTTACCCTAAGAACGCAGCAATCAAGTTTGAGAAAGACAGATGCACTCCTATGTTTATCGCAGCACTATTTACAATAGCCAAGAATTGGAAGCAACCTAAATGTCCATCTGTAGATGAATGGATAAAGAAGATGTGGTACATATACACAATGGAATACTACTCAGCCATAAGAAGTGGAAAAATCCAACCATTTGCAGCAACATGGATGGAGTTGGAGAGTATTATGCTCAGTGAAATAAGCCAAGCGGAGAAAGAGAAATACCAAATGATTTCACTCATCTGAGGAGTATAGGAACAAAGGAAAAACTGAAGGAACAAAACAGCAGCAGAATTACAGAACCCAAAAATGGACTAACAGGTACCAAAGGGAAAGGAACTGGGGAGGATGGGTGGGCAGGGAGGGATAAGGGGGGGGAAGAAGAAGGGGGGTATTAAGATTAGCATGCATGGGGGGGAGGGAGAAAGGGGAGGGTGGGCTGCACAACACAGAGAGGACAAGTAGTGACTCTACCACATTTTGCTAAGCTGATGGACAGTAACCGTAATGTGGTTGTTAGGGGGGACCTGATATAGGGGAGAGCATAGTAAACATAGTATTCTTCAGGTAAGTGTAGATTAAAAATTTTAAAAAAAAAAGAAAGAAAGAAAGAAAAGGGGGATTACTCCTTAACAGGATAAAACTATTGGTAAATCAAAGATCAACGCATGCTTTAAATATCCTTAATGTTGATCACTTAAAGGGTGTCAGATGATCAGCTATGGAGGTACTCTTTTCTGATAATATTCCTTTCTCTTAATTAAAAAAAAAAAAAAAAAAAGCAGTTACTGTGTGCTGACCTCCAATGAGTTCTGCACAGTGGTATAGAGGGCATGTCAAAGTGTGGGCAAAGGGTCTGTTTGTTTCTACGCAGAAGATCAAGGCCTAGCTTGGATACCCAGAAAATGAACTAAGATACGATATGAGGAGGAGCTTCCGGCATCAGCACTCTCTGGAGGACTCGTGCCGGGGGATGATCATCAAAAAGCCTCCACAGGGATCCGGACGATGCTGCGGTTGTGGCTGCATCCAGCCCACCGTCTCCTGGACTTGCCATAAGAAGGAGGAGGGAGATGTCTAGGCTGGCATATGCATACAGTGAGACAACGAATTTGACTGGATCTGTACTGTTGGAACTCAACCAGGAGTTGGGAGGGGTGCAAGTTGTAGCACCCCAAAATCTCATGACTATAGACTATCTATGGTTAAAAGAACATATGGGATGTGAACAGATCCCAGAAATGGGCTGCTTTAATTTGTCTGATGGTTCAAGTACAGTTGGAAAATATCCATCATATCATAGATAAATTTTCACAAATGCCTAGGGTGCCTAAATGGTTTTCTTGGCTTCACTGGAGATGGCTGGTAATTATAGATTTGCTTTGTTTATGTCACCGTATTCCTATTATGTTAATATGTGTGTGCAAATTAGTCAGTAGTTTAAAACCTATACATACTTAAGGTACTCTACAAGAAGATATGTCAAAGAAATAATCAATCCTCCCAAGTTTCCTTCATATGCTACATCTATAGCTTTTCTTCTTCCTTCCTAATTACAAACCTTAAATAGAATTCGTGCCTCATATCGAATTTACCGAGTATCATAATTCCTCCAGGTGGTAAAGATACCTCGAGACAAGTGCTGGGCATAGAAGCCACAGGGCATAAATCTGCAAAGAAGTAAAAAGCTAACCTTTGCAAACAATATGGCTTCTCTCTCACTTACCAACTTTACATTTCCCTGTATGGCCCCGGAAGATGACTGGTTAGCCAGAGACGGGTAAGATTCCTCAAGGGAGGAACAACCTAAGACAGGCACAGTCGCAGGGGGGCCATCAGGTGAGAATTTGGGGATCAACAGAGGTGAGGCTCAGAACCTCACCCCCCCTGCTTTGAGAGAAATCTTCTGCATCCGTGGATGTCTTGCTGCCCTTGTCTAGCCTGGATTAATACTTAGTCCATAGGCACACACCTGATCATCTGATCATCTATATTTGCCTTCTTACAGCACTAAACTATGTTTTCTACCTTTATCTTGCATCTACCTACCACTTCAGCATTTTATTAAAAATAAAAATAATAATAATAATAGGAGAAATGTGGGATCAACATATAAATCAAGTACAAAAATCAAATGAATATTCATATTTGACCTGATGGTTTATAGGTCATATTGCATGATCAAAACCGAAAGTTTCTGTGATGAATGCCCTTGTACTGTTCACCATGTAAGAATTTATTCACTCTGTAAGAATTCGTTCACCATGTAAGAACTTGTTCGTTATGCTTCAGAAGATTGGAGACTGACGAGAATTAGGCTTGAGATGGATTAATGATTGTACATTGAGCATTGACCCCCCTATACTGAATTTTATTGTTGTTAACAACCATTTGATCAATAAATATGAGAGATGCCCTCTCAAAAAAAAAAAAAAAAAGATGCTCCACATCGCTAATTATCAGAGAAATGCAAATTAAAACTACAATGAGGTATCATCTCACACCAGTAAGGATAGCTGCCATCCAAAAGACACACAAAAAATGTTGGTGAGGCTGTGCAGAATGGGGAAGCCTCCTACACTGCTGGTGGGAATGTAAATTAGTTCAACTATTGTGGAAAGCAGTATGGAGGTTCACCAAAATGCTCAAAACAGACCTACCATTTGACCCAGGAATTCCACTCCTAGGAATTTACCCTAAGAATGCAGTAATGAAGTTTGAGAAAGACAGATGCACACCTTTGTTTATTGCAGCACTATTTGCAATAGCCAAGAATTGGAAGCAACCTAAATGTCCATCAGTAGACGAATGGATAAAGAAAATATGGTACATATACACAGTGGAATACTACTCAGCAATAATAAGAGGGAAAATCCTACCATTTGCAGCAACATGGATGGAGCTGGAGAGTATTATGCTCAGTGAAATAAGCCAAGCGGAGAAAGAGAAATACCAAATGATTTCACTCATCTGTGGAGTATAAGAACAAAGGAAAAACTGAAGGAACAAAACAACAGCAGCATTACAGAACCCCAAAATGGACTAACAGGTACCAAAGGGAAAGGAACTGGGGAGGATGGGTGGGCAAGGAGGGATAAGGGGCGGGAGGAAGAAAGGGGGTATTAAGATTAGCATGCATGGCGGGGGGAGGGAGAAAAGGGAGGGAGGGCTGTACAACACAGAGAGGACAAGTAGTGATTCTACAACATTTTGCTATGCTGATGGACAGTGACTGTAATGCGGTATTTAGGGGGAACTGATATGGGGAGAACATAGTAAACATAGTATTCTTCATATAAGTGTAGATTAAAGATTAAAAAAAAAGAAAGAAAGAAAAGGGTGATTACTCCTAGATAGGATAAAACTATTGGTAAATCAAAGATCAACGCATGCTTTAAATATCCTTAATGTTGATCACTTAAAGGGTGTCAGATTATCAGCTATGGAGGTACTCTTTTCTGTATTCCTTTCTCTTAATAAAAAAAAAAAAAAAGCAGTTACTGTGTGCTGACCTCCAATGAGTTCTGCACAGTGGTATAGAGGGCATGTCAAAGTGTGGACAAAGGGTCTGTTTGTTTCTATGCAGAAGATCAAGGCCTAGCTTGGATACCCAGAAAATGAACTAAGATATGATATGAGAAGGAGCCTCCGGCATCAGCACTCTCTGGAGGACATGAGCCAGGGGGATGATCATCAAAAAGCCTCCACAGGGATCCGGGCAATGCTGCGGTTGTGGCTGCGTCCACCCCACCGTTTCCTGGACTTGCCATAGGAATGAGGAGGGAGATGTCTAGGCTGGCATGTGCATACAGTGAGACAACGAATTTGACCTGATCTGTACTGTTGGAACTCAACCAGGAGTTGTGGGAGGTGCAAGTTGTAGCGCTCCAAAATCTTACGACTATAGACTATCTACGGTTAAAAGAACATATGGGATGTGAACAGATCCCAGAAATGGGTTGCTTTAATTTGTCTGATTTCTTTCAGACTGTTCAAGTACAGTTGGACAATATCCATCATATTATAGACAAATTTTCACAAATGACAAGGGTGCCTAAATGTTTTTCTTGGCTTCACTGCAGATGGCTGGTAATTATAGATTTGCTTTGTTTATGTCACTGTATTCCTATTATGTTAATATGTGTGCACAAGTTAGTTAGTTTAAAACCTATACATGCTTAACGTACTCTACAAGAAGATATTTCAAAGAAATAATCAATCCTCCCATGTTTTCTTCCATATGCTACCTCTATAGCTTTTCTTCTTCCTTCCTACTTACAACCCTTAAATAGAATTCGTGCCTCATATCGAATTTACAGAGCATCATAATTCCTCCAGGTAGTAAAGATACCTCTAGACAAGTGCTGGGCATAGAAGCCACAGGGCATAAATCTGCAAAGAAGTAAAAAAGCTAACCTTTTCAAGCAATATGGCTTCTCTCACTTACCCACATTACATTTCCCTGTATGGCCCCAGAAGATGACTGGTTAGCCAGAGACGGGTAAGATACCTCAATGGAGGAACAACCTAAGACAGGCACAGTCGCAGGGGGGCCATCAGATGAGAAATTGGGGAACAACAGTGGTGAAGCTTAGAACCTCACCCCCTGTTTTGAGAGAAAGCTTCTGCATCCGTGTATGTTTTTTTGCCTTTGTCTAGCTCGGATTAGCACATAGTCTACAGGCACACACATGATCATCTACAATTGCTGTCTTACAACACTAAACTATGTTTTCTACCTTTATCTTGCATCTACCTACCACTTCAGCATTTTATTAAAAATAAAAAAATAATAATAATAAAGGGAGAAATGTGGGGTCCACATATAAATCAAGTATAAAAATCAAACGAATATTCATATTTGACCTGATTGTTTATAGTTCATAATGCGTGATCAAAACCGAAAGTTTCTGTGATGAATGCCCTTGTACTGTTCACCATGTAAGAATTTATTCACTATGTAAGAATTCGTTCACCATGTAAGAACTTGTTCGTTATGCTTCAGAAGATTGGAGACTGACGAGAATTAGGCTTGAGATGGATTAATGATTGTGCATTGAGCATTGACCCCCCTATACAGAATTTTATTGTTGTTAACAACCATTTGATCAATAAATATGAGAGATGCCCTCTCAAAAAAAAAAAAACTCTAAGGGTTTGGATAATATTTCCTTGAAGTATAGTTGATATACAATATCATACTAGTTTTAAGTGTACAACATAGTGATTCAACAATTATACACATTATGAAATGCTTGCCACATTAAGTTAACTTCTGTTACCATAGAAAGTTATTACATTATTGTTGACTATATTACCTATGCTGTACTTTCATCCCTTTGGCTTATTTAATTTATAACTGAAAGTCTGAACCTCTTTATCCCCTTCACCTTTCTCTCCCATCCTCCCACCCCCTTCTCCTATAAAAACCGTGAATTTGTTACCCAGGTTTATGGGTCTGTTTCCATTTCTTAAATATAATTTATTTTGTTATTTTGGGTATCATTAATCTACAATTACATAAGGAACATTATTTTTACTAGACTCCTACCATCACCAAGTTCCCCTCACAAACCCCTTTACAATCACTTTCCATCAGCGTAGTAAGATGTTATAGAATCACTACTTGTCTTCTGTGTTGTACAGCCCTCCCTGTGACCCCACTCCCACATTATACATGCTAATTGTAATACACGCTTTCTTTCCCTCTCCCCTTATCCCTCCATTCCAAACTATCCACCCCAGTCCCTTTCCCTTTGGTAACTGTTAGTCCACTCTTGGGTTCTGTGAATCTGGTGCTGTTTTGCTCATTCACTTTCTCTTGGCTCTCCTTCTCCAGAGGTTAGTGAAATCATTTGATACTTGTCTTTCTCTGCCTGGCTTATTTCACTGAGCATAATTCACTCTAGCTCCATCCATGCTGTTGTAAATGGTAGAATTTGTTTTTTTCATATGGCTGAATAATATTGCACTGTTCATCTTCTGATGGACACTTAGCTTGGCTATTGTGAATAGTGCTGTGATAAACATAGGGGTGTGCACATGTCTTTTTTAAACTGGGCTGCTGCAATCTGTTATTTATCTATCTACCTATCTATCTATTTATTTATCATTAATCTACAATTACATTGGTAACATTATGTTTACTAGCCTCTCCCCATCACCAATTTACCAAAGGGTACGGGTCAAGGAAGGCTGGTTGGGAAGGGAGGGAGAAGGTTGGAAACGGGGCATTATGATTAGCTCGCATAAAGTGGGGGAAGTCCCATGGTGAAGTTAGTATAGTAAAGAGAAGTCAAGTAGTGATACTATAGCATCTTACTCTGCTAATGGACAGTGACTGTGGGGTATGTGGGGGGGGGGACTTGATGATCTGGGCAGTCTCATAAACATAATGTTGCTCATGTAATTGTAGATTGGTTATTGAGAATAGTGCTGTGATAAACATAGGGTTGCACATGTCTTTTTTGTACTGGGCTTCTGCATTCTTTATGTATGTATGTATGTATTCATTCATTCATTCATTTATTATCTGTCCATCTATCTACCTGTCTATCCATCTTTTTGTCATTAGTATTCAATTAGACGAGTAACATGTTTACTAGACTCCCCCCATCATGAAGATGCCCCCAGATAGTCCATTGCAGTCACTGTCCATGAGCATAGTAAGATACTGTAGAATCCTGAAATGCCTTCTCTGTGTTGTACAGCCCTCCCTGTGATCATCCTCCCACATTATATGTGCTAATCGGAATATGCACTTTCTTTCCCTCTCCCGTTATCCCTCCATTCCCAGCTATCCACCCCAGTCCCTTTCCCTTTGGTAACTGTTAGTCTATTCTTGGCTTCTGTGAATCTGGTGTTTTGCTCATTCAGTTTCTCATTGTTCTCCTTCTCCAGAGGTTAGTGAAATCATTTGATACTTGTCTTTCTCAACCTGGCTTATTTCACTGATCATAATAAACTCTAGCTCCATTCATGTTGTTGTAAATGGTAGGCTTTATTTTATTAGTATGGCTGAATAATACTGCACTGCTCATCTTCTGATGGATACTTAGCTTGGCTATTGTGAATAGCTCAGTGATAAACAAATGGGTGCACATGCCTTTTATAAAGATGGATGCTGCTTTCTATTATTTATTTATTTACTTAGTTACTTCTTTATTTGTTATTTATTTATCATTGATCTACATCTACATGAGTAACATTATGTTCACTAGACTCCTCCCACCATCAAGGTGCCCCAACATACCCCATTGCAGTCATGGTCCATGAGCATAGTAAGATACTGTACCATCCCTGCTTGTCTTCTCTGGGTTGTACAGTCCTCCCTGTAACCCCCCTCCCACATTGTACATGCTAATCATACTGTGTGCTTTCTTTTCCTCTCCCCTTATCCCTCCATTCCCAACTCTCCACCCCAGTCCCTTTCCCTTTGGTAACTGTTAGTCCATTCTTGGGTTCTGTGAATCTGGTGCTGTTTTGCTAACTCAGTTTCTCTTGGTTCTCCTTCTCCAGAGGTTAGTGAAATCATTTGATACTTGTCTTTCTCTGCCTGGCTTATTTCACTGAACATAATACCCTCTAGCTCCATCCATGTTATTGTAAATGGTAGTATTTTTTTTCTTCCTATGTCTGAAAAACATTCCACTGTTTATCTTCTGATGGACACTTAGCTTGGCTCTTGGCTATTGTGAATAGTGCTGTGATAAACATAGGGGTGTATATGTCTTTTATAAACTGGGCTACTGCATTCTATTATCTATCTATCTATCTATCTATCTATCTATCTATCTATCTATCTATCATCTATCTATCTATCTATCTATCCATTCATTCATTCATTTATTTATGTTGCCATTAATCTACAATTACATTAAGAAAATTATGTGTTCTGGACTCTCCTCATGACCATGTTCCCCTCCATACCCCATTTCATTCACTGTCTATCATTGTCATGAGATTAAAACCAAATTAAAACAGAGATCAAGCAATATATGGAGATAAATGACAACAATAACACAAAGCCCCAACTTCTGTGGGATACATTGATGGCAGTTCTGAGAGGAAAGTATATAGCAATCCAGTTCTATTTAAAGAAGGAAAAACAGTCCCAAATGAATAGTCTAAAATCACCATTATTGAAACTGGAAAAAGAAGAACAAATGAGGCCCAAAGTCAGCAGAAGGAATGACATAATAAAGATCAGAGGAGAAATAAATAAAATTGATAAGAATAAAACAATAGAAGAAATCAATGAAACCCAGAGCCTTTTCTTTGAAAAAATAAACAAAGTAGATAAACTCCTAGGAAGACTTATCAAGAGAAAAACATAATCTACACTCATAAACAGAATCACGAATGAGAAAGGAAAATTCGTGACAGACTCCACAGAAATCCAGAGAATTATGAGAGAATACTGTCAAAATCTATATACTAACAGACTGGATAACCAAGAAGAAATGGACAACTTCCTAGAAAATACAACCTTCCAAGAGTGACCAAGGAAGAAACAGAAAATCTAAACAGATCAATTACAAGCAATGAAATTGCAGTGGTAATAAAAAAAACTACCCAAGAACAAAACCCCCGGGACAGATGGACTCACTGCTGTATTTTATCAGACATACAGAGAAGACATAATACCCATTCTCCTTAAAGTTTTCCAAAAAATAGGAGAGGAGGGAATACTTCCAAACTCATTCTATGAAGCCAGCATCACTCTAATAACAAAACCAGGCAAAGACCCCACAAAAACAGAAAAGTTCATCCCAGGGATGTAAGGATGTTACAACATTCAAAAATCCATCAACATCATTGACCACATCAACACAAAGGACAAAAACCACATGATCATATCCATAGATGCTGAAAAATCATTTAACTGAATTCAACATCCATTCATGATAAAAACTATCAACAAAATGTGTATAGAGGGAAAGTACCTCAACATAATAAAGACCATATATGAGAACCCCACAGGCAAGATCATACTTAACAGTGAAGAGCTGAAAAGTTGCACCTATGATCGGGAACAAGACAAGGATGCCCATTCTCCCCACTGTTATTCAACATAGTACTGGAGGCCCTAGCCATGACAATCAGACAAAACAAAGAAATAAAAGGCAACCAGATTGATAAGGAAGAAGTCAAACTGTCACTATTTGCAGATGACATGATATTGTACATTAAAAACCCTAGACTCCATACCAAAAATACTAGAACTAATATCAGAATTCAGCAAAGTTGCAGGATACAAAATTAATACACAGAAATCTATTGCTTTCCCATAAACTAATGATGAACTAGCAGAAAGAGAAATCAAGAAAACAATTCCATTCACAATTGCATCAAAAAGAATAAAATACATAGGAGTAAACCTAACCAAGGAAACGAAAGACCTATATCCTGAAAACTACAAGATACTCTAAAGAGAAACTAAACAGGACATTAACAAATGGAAACTCATCCCATGTTCCTGGCTAGGAAGAATGAATATTGTCAAAATGGCCAACCTAACTAAAGCAACCTACAGATTCAATGCATTCCCTATCAAAATACGAACAGCATTCTTCAACAAACTGGAACAAATAGCTGTAAAATTCATATGGAACCACAAAAGATGCCAAATAGTCAATGCAATCCTGAGAAGAAAGAATAAAGCAGGAGTGATCTCGCTTCCCAACTTCAAGCTCTACTACAAAGCCACAGTAATCAAGACAATTTGGTACAGGCACAAGAAGAGACCCACAGACAAGAGGAACAGAAGAGTGTCCCACAGGCACAAGAAGAGACCCACAGACAAGAGGAACAGAAGAGTGTCCAGATATTAACCTAAACATATAAGGGCAAGTAATATACAATAAAGGAGCCATGGATATACAATGGGGGAAATGACAGCCCCTTCAACAGCTGGTGTTGGAAAAACTGGACAGCTACATGTAAGAGAATGAAACTGGACCATTGTCTAACCCCATACACAAAAGTAAATTTGAAATGGATCAAATACCTGAATGCAAGTTATGAATCCATAAAACTTATGAAAAAACATAGGCAAAAAACTCTTGGAAATAAACATGAGCCACTTCTTCATGAACATATCTCCCTGGGCAAGGGAAACCAAAGCTAAAATGAGCAATTGGGACTATATCAAGCATAAAATCTTCTGTACAGCAAAGGACACCATCAATAGAACAAAAAGGCATCCTACAGTATAGGAGAATATATTCATAAATGATAGATCCAATAAAGGGTTGACATCCAAAATATATAAAGAGTTCACACACCTCAACAATTTCTTTGTAAGCAAATAATCCAATTAAAAATGGGCAGAGGAGCTGAATAGATAGTTCTCCAAACAAGAAATTTAGATGGCCAACAGACACAGGAAAAGATGCTCCACATCGCTAATCATCATAGAAATGCAAATTAAAACCACAATGAGATATCTCCTCACAACAGTAAGGATGGCCACCATCCAAAGACAAGCAACAACAAATGTTGGTGAGGATGTGGAAAAAGGGTAACCCTCCTACACTGCTAGTGGGAATGTAAATTAGTTCAACCTCTGTGGAAAGCAGTGTGGAGGTTCCTCAAAAAACTCAAAATAGAAATACCATTTCACCCAGGAATTTCACTCCTAGGAATTTATCCTAAGAATGCAGGAGCACAGTTTCAAAAAGATATATGTACCCCTGTGTTTATCACAGCAGCATTTACAATAGCCATGAAATGGAAGCAACCTAAGTGTCCATCAGTAGATGAATGGATAAAGAAAATGCAGTGCAGGAGGTGAAGCCAGGATGGCGGTGTGAGTAGGACAGTGGGAATCTCCTCCCAAAAACCTACATATTTTTGAAAATACAACAAATACAACTAATCCTAAAAGAGAGACCAGAAGACACAGGACAACAGCCAGACCACATCCACACCTGAAAGAACCCAGCACCTGGTGAAAGGGGTAAGATACAAGCCCTGGACCGGCGGGACCTGAGCGCCCCTCACCCCAGCTCCCAGTGGGAGGAGAGGAGTCAGAGCGGGGATGGAGAGGGAGCCCAGGACTGCTAATCACCCAGCCCTAGCCATCCACACCAGAGCAGACACAGTGCAAGCATGGGGTGCTGGAAACTAGGGAAACAGGGCAGCAAGATCTTTGAGTGGGTCCTGAAGCTGGCGCCCCTGTGACAAAGAAAAGCGAGTGCTTTTTGAAAGTCTTAAAGGGACAGGGATTACCACAGCTGGATGGAAGCATCCCGGGTCACAGTCCAGCAGCTGGAAATACCAGGGAACACCGGGTACACTAACCCTAAGGGTAACAGCTCTGAGACCCCTCACGGAGGTAAACAGCCACACAGACCCCCGTCCATTACCCCTCCGGGGCCCACCATAGTAGAGCAGCAGCATGAGGCTAGCCACGCCCACAGCAAGGGAGTTTCCTCCATACCGGCCAGGCAAGATACAGAGACCCAGTCTACATGAAATTGCCCAAAACAAGCCACTAGGGGTCGCAGTTGTCCCAGTAAAGAAAGGCCAGGAGCAAGTGGAAAGCCTTGGCTCTCCCAGCTGACAGAAAGTCAATAGCTCACCACTGCACCTATCAACATGAAAAGGGAAAAAATTTGATCCACACAAGACTTAACCCAGACAACTTCAACATCTTCCCCTGAGAAGGAACCTGGGGAGATAGATTTAACCAGTCTTCCTGAAAAAGAATTCCAAACAAAAGTCATAACCATGGTGATGGACTTGCAGAGAAATATGCAAGAACTAAGGAGGGAGAATACAGAAATAAAACAATCTCTGGAAGGACTTCAAAACAGAAAGGATGAGATGCAAGAGATCATTAATGGACTAGAAAACAGAGAACAGAAACGCAGAGAAGCTGATGCAAAGATAGGTAAAAGGATCTCCAGGAATGAAAGAATTTTCAGAGAACTGAGTGACCAATTGAAATGGAACAATACCCGCATTATAGGGGTACCGGAAGATGAAGAGAAAAAGGGATAGAAAGTGTCTTTGAAGAAATAATTGCTGAAAACTTACCCAAACTAGGGGAGAAAATGGGCTCTCAGACCTCAGAGGTACACAGAACTCCCATGACAAGGGATCCAAGGAGGGCAACACAAAGACACATAATAATTAAAATGGCAAAGATCAAAGACAAGGACAAAGTATTAAAGGCAGCCAAAGAGAAAAAAAAAGTCACCTACAAAGGAAAACCCATCAGGCTATCATCAGACTTCTCAACAGAAACCCTACAGGCCAGAAGAGAATGGCATGATATACTTAATGCAATGAAACAGAAGGGCCTCGAACTGAGATTACTGTATCCAGCATGATTATCATTTAAATATGAAGGAGGTATTAAACAATTCCCAGACAAGCAAAAGTTGAGGGAATTTGCCTCCCACAAACCACCTCTACAAGGTGTCTAACAGGGAGTGCCCTAGATGACAGCACTCCTAAAAAGAACATAGAACAAAACACCAAACATATGAAGAAGGGAGGAGGAGGAATAAGAAGGGAGAGAATCATCAGACTGTGTTTATAATAGCTCAATAAGTGAGTTAAGTTAGACAGTAAGATAGTAAAGAAGATAACCTTGATCCTTTGGTAACCACAAAATTAAAGCGTGCAATGGCAATAAGTACATACCTTTCATTAATCACCCTAAATGTAAATGGACTGAATGCACCAATCAAAAGACACAGAGTAATAGAATGGATAAAAAAGCAAGACCCATCCATAAGCTGCTTACAAGAGACTTACCTCAAACCCAAAGACATGCACAGACTTAAAGTCAAGGGATGGAAAAACATATTTCATGCAAACAACAGAGAGAAAAAAACAGGTGTTGCAATAATAGTATCAGACAAAATAGACTTAAAAATAAAGAAAGTAACAAAAGATAAAGAAGGACATTACATAATGATAAAGGGCACAGTCCAACAAGAGGATATAACAATTCTAAATATATATGCACCCAATACAAGAGCACCAACATATGTGAAACCAATACTAACAGAATTAAAGGAAGAAATAGAATTCAATGCATTCATTCTGGGAGACTTCAACATACCAGTCACTCCAAAGGACAGATGCACCAGACAGAAAATAAGTAAGGACACAGAGGCACTGAACAACACACTAGAACAGATGGACCTAATAGACATCTACAGAACTCTACATCCAAAGTCAACAGGATACACATTCTTCTCAAGTGCACATGGAACATTCTCCAGAATAGACCACATACTAGGCCACAAAAAGAACCTCAGAAAATTCCAAAAGATTGAAATCCTACCAACCAACTTTTCAGACCACAAAGGCATAAAACTAGAAATGAACTGTACAAAGAAAACAAAAAGGCTCACAAACACATGGAGGCTTAACAACACGCTCCTAAGTAATCAATGGATCAATGACCAAATCAAAATGGAGATCCAGCAATACATGGAAACAAACAACAACAACAACACAAAGCCCCAACTACTATGGGATACAGCAAAAGCAGTCTTAAGAGTAAAGTATATAGCAATCCAGGCATATTTAAAGACGGAAGAAAAATCCCAAATGAATGGTCTAATGTCACAATTATCGAAATTGGAAAAAGAAGAACAAATGAGGCCTAAGGTCAGCAGAAGGAGAGACATAATAAAGAACAGAGAAGAAATAAATAAAATTGAGAAGAATAAAACAATAGCAAAAATCAATGAAACCAAGAGCTAGTTCTTTGACAAAATAAACAAAATAGATAAGCCTCTAGCTAGACTTATTAAGAGGAAAAGAGAGTGAACACATAGCAACAGAATCAGAAATGAGAAAGGAAAAATCATGACAGACCCCACAGAAATACAAAGAATTATTAGAGAGTACTATGAAAACCTATATGCTAACAAGCTGGAAAACCTAGGAGAAATGGACAACTTCCTAGAAAAATACAACCTTCCAAGACTGACCCAGAAAGAAACAGAAAATCTAAACAGACCAATTACCAGCAACGAAATTGAAGCAGTAATAAAAAAACTAGCAAAGATCAAAACCCCCGGGCCAGATGGATTTACCTCGGAATTTTATCAGACATACAGAGAAGACATAATACCCATTCTCCTTAAAGTTTTCCAAAAAATAGAAGAGGAGGGAATACTCCCAAATTCATTCTATGAAGCCAACATCACCCTAATACCAAAACCAGGAAAAGACCCCACGAAAAAAGAAAATTACAGAACAATATCCCTGCTGAACGTAGATGCAAAAATACTCAACAAAATATTAGCAAACCGAATTCAAAAATACATCACGAGGATCATACACCATGACCAAGTGGGATTCATCCCAGGGATGCAAGGATGGTACAACATTCGAAAATCTGTCAACGTCATCCACCACATCAACAAAAAGGAAGACAAAAACCACATGATCATCTCCATAGATGCTGAAAAAGCATTTGACAAAATTCAACATCCATTCATGTGGGTGAATGTAGTAACCACATTGTTTTTCATGTGAAACCTTCATAAGTGTATGTCAATGATACCTTAAAATATATAAGTAAGGCTATCATAAGCCACAGACTAGGAACTTTGTCCAAAATATGAAAAAATTTTCCTGACTGAACCAAATCATCAGATACCTAGGTGCCTGGACCGCTTTATTTTGGTGTCATTATTCCTTACGAGTAGTTGAAGTTCTGGCCATTGGCTGACATTCAGGACCATTACATCCATTTATCATTTACTGAATAGACAGGGCAGACAGCAATTACAATAGTTGGGATGAGGATTTAATAATGTATATATAACTGTCAAATCACTATGTTGTACACTTGGAACCAATATAATATTGCCTGTCAACTACACTTCAATAAAAAAATACAAATAAATATATACAAACATACATTTAAAAAAAGACAGGGTTGCTTCTTTATGAGAAAGCAAAGTTGTTTCAGGTCCCACTGCCAGAAAATGTTCACTATGACTGGCTTTTTATTTGACACTCTAATTCCTGTAACTACATTACCTTCTCTGTGTGGCCTGCCACATTTCTCAGAGCTGATTCATGGCCAATGTGTATGTGATATTTTGGGGGTATTAAACTCATCTGGGGTATTAATTCCACCCAGAAATCAGATTTTCTCATTTACTTCTTAAATACCATAGCTTATGTTTTTTAACAGATCCTTTTTGGAACATGGCAGGGTAGAAATAAAAGAATGACACAATTATTGGAAAAAAATAAGGCTACTACAATTTCCACCCATACTTGGCTAAGGTGCTTCCTTGAAATACAAAATGGCCCTACACCATGGCCCAGTGACTTTTCAACAATAAATTTCAAATCACTTGTAGATCATTTAATAAGGCAAGATGTGGTAATATTTGCCCTTACCATTTAAAACAAGGTAGATAGATGCACGGCTGTCTTCCTTCTTACGAGCCTCCAAGAAAGGTTCATAGTTTATATAAAGATTTGAGAGCTCTTTGGAACAAAATCCAGAAAAACTTGACATGTTAGATCTTCTTGAGAATTGGGTGCAAGTTATAGACCCAGGAAACTGCACACACCACAAACTTGCATTCAGTTTCTAGTGGTCCATAGATATCTTCCACATCCACTTCGGAGCTTGAAGAACTCCTTTCTAGAAAACGGCCATCTTAGACAAAAGCCACTAGAGCTCAGAGCCTGTCCTGAGAGAAAAATCCTGCGTATTACATGATTTTCATGTAAAAGGTTCAAAGATGGGTAAGGGATTAGGGATAGCTCCTACTCACATTACTTAGTAATAAAATTCTCATACTGTGATTAACTGCCTCAAAATACCCTGCTTTTGCACAGTGACTCCACATGATCACTCTGTATTGTACAGCAGTAAGCCCTGCCTCATCCAACTTCCTTACGCAGGCCTATTACTCCTCACAGGACCTCCCTCCCCCTAATATTAAATAGTTGGTGTTTGCCTCCAGTGACTAGAACATAAGTTCCATGAGGGCAGAACTTTGTTTTGCTCAAGGATGCACCTCTGGAGTGTTTAAGAGGCACTCAGATGTTTTTTTGAATAAATATTCTACAGGATTCTCTACAGCAGGTTTTTGTAAATAGTTTTACTGAACTCAGTCATGCTCATTCACTTACATATCACTTATGACAGCTTTCACACAATAATGGCAGAGCTGAAGACTTGCACAGGGACCACATAGCCTGCAAAGCCTCAAATATTTACTGTATCTGGCCCTTTACAGAAAAAGATGACTGACCCCCCAGTAGCATTCATTTGGTCCTTATTTCTCAAGCTAGATTGGAAGCACCCCAGGTACAGAAGTTAGGTCCTAATACTCCTTAGTGCCTAGAACAGAGTAGATGCTTAAAAATAGCTCAGTACACAAATACAGATTTCTGACATAAAATTATTCTTGTACAGTTAAATATAGAGTTAGTGTTTTCCATCCTCAATGCATTTCTAGCACGGGCACGAGCAAAGAATACCTATGTTCAATGTTTTGGGGGACAGAGAAGAGATACTGATACTAAGTAGTAGTGAGCTTTCTAGTTCAAACTCACAATCATGTTATCTTTATAATGTGAATCCAACACAGCTGGAAAGCTCCTCCTTGTTATATTTCGGGAAAATGATTTTGAGGTGAACCACAGTTATTTTCTCTATGTCAAAATCATTTTGATGATGTATCATTTCTTTTTATGCCGGCGCATCATGGGCGCTCAGCGGTCACCAAGTGGATCGCGCTCTCAGAAGCATTGTGCTCATTAAGTTTTGCAAATTACTATTACCTGAAAAAGGGCATCAAGATTTTTATCCCTTTGCCAGTTCTAATATATGCTCATCATTTCCCAATCCTTTGAATTATGGACTTTATTTTCATTCTCTTAAAAAGTTTAATTTACATAGATGTCATTGGTTTTAAGAAACTGAAGAGTAAGTGGCCAATTCTAGGCATGATTTCAGCGTGCGTGCAGAGGTGAACAAATAGAGACTTTTTCATATTAGGTATGTCATTTGAAAACATCGTAGCCCATGGACTAAGAAAGAAATGGGAAGAAAGGGCTAGGAACCTTACTGAATTATCTTTGCCAAGTTATTGTGAAAAAGAAACAATATACACAATGATATACAATCACTTGAGAAAACTGTTGTTTATTTAGAAAAAAGGTTACACTGGTAGAACTCAGTTGATAAAAAAAAATTTCTTTTAAATATGTCACTGTGAAACTTTCCCAGATCAAAGTTCAGCAATACAAAGCTTCTCTAGCTGTAGAATTAAACACAATTAACTTTTGATCCCCCCTCCCACCAATTTGTCTAACATAATTACAAGAAAAAATGGCCAAAGACAAGTGAGTGCTGGTACCTCCTTCTTTTTTTTCAACAGGTTTTAATGTTTTATACATTCTATATAAAATGATTCCTAAGCATTGCGTAAGACTGCTCTCACTTTGTTTTTAGTGACCAATATTAACAATAGGCCAAATAATAAATTTAAACTGAGTTTTAAAATGAGGTAAATTCAAAATGGTTCAATATTGTTCATTTTGTTTCAAACAATGGAAAGGAAGCATTTCAGACTGAAATAAACAAAGAAAAACCCCAACTAAACCCAGGCAATGCTTAGTTAACCTAAAGTGAAATTCTGTACACATGTAACCTTATTTGCTTTTTGGGAACTGTATGCAGCACATTGTGCTAAAAGTATGTAATAGTTAACACTTTCAGTCATTTACTGGAAATAAACATGTAGAAACTAAGCAAAAAGTTAAAAACTTTAATGCACAACTCAACGTCCATGTTTTCAGCACGGAGCAATAAAGCAGATAACTGAATAATTTAAGTAGATGCAAATGGACCGGACCTCTTCATTCACAATTCTTGGCAATCTACTCAGGAAAAATAATTTCTTGACGCAGCTGAACAATTCCATTCCAATCTCATCTGAAAGAAATAAGGTGATTACATTGACAGACAAAAAAGGAAAAGGGGAGAAAGGCAAGGAAGAAGGGAGGGAGAGAGGAGGGGAAGGGGGGAGATAGACGGGGAAGAGGGAAAGCAGGAGGGAAGGAGAGGAGGGGAGAGGAAGAAAGGAAGATAGATTTAAGAAAGAAATCGGTGAGTTCTGTCAGTAACAAAGGCTTGAATAAAGTCTCTCAATGATGATGAAAAATATCTGTGTATTTTTGATCATCTACTCTTAGAAACCATTAAAGACAGGGCACACTATGACGACTTCTAAAAAAAAACCAGTGAATATTTTGGCTATAAGAGGGAGGGATCAGAAGAGAAAAAGGAGGGAAAAATGAAATAGAAGTAAAACATTCCACAGGGGCAAGTAAAAGCTTGTCAAAAGTAAACAGAACACACAGCAATGAAAAGGAATTAATTTTACATGATCAACAACAAAAAAATGACATTTCATTTTTCACAAGGACACAATTTTAACAGTGACTTATATTAAGATGCAGTGTCTGCTAAATTATAAAAATTGCTTTAAAAATATCTTGCTTAATTACTAAATTATAGTCATTTACTTTTATGTACTGACATTTTTCAAATACTGCACATTGAAATAAATTCACAACATGATCATTACAACATGTGGCAAATAGCTTCATATCTGCCTAACATTGTTCTCAAATTTTAAACTAATGCTTAATGCTTTAAACTTTATTGACAAAATACTACATTCAAATATTTCATAAAACCAGAGCTAGAAGGGCCTTAGAAATCATATGCATGATATGCTGACAAATAATTTACATGCTGTTTCTATACAGCATTCTGTTTATACCAAGTATAATCTTGACATTACCAATTGCAGTTGTAGATACACTAAAGTTGAACTTACAATTTTAATACCTAAAATCCATTGTTCATGTCCATCATTTATGACAGATAAACAAAATGTGGTACACATTCATACAGTGGAGCATCATTCAGTTATAAAAAGAAATGAGGTTCTGATACATGCCGCAACATGGATGAACCCTGAAAACATGATGCTAAATAACAGAAGCCACACACAAAAGGCCGCATATTTCATTATTTCATTTTTATGAAATATCTGAAACAGGCAAAGTCATGAAGACAGAAAGTACATTATTTGTTCCAGGGGCTGGGGCAAGGGGAGAATTGGGGTCTCTTTTTGGGGTGATGGAAATGCTCTAGAATTACTGGTGACTGTTACAACATAGTGATTATACTAAAAACCACTTTTAAAGTAAATTTTATCTCAAATTTTTAAAATTACCCCCCAAGAAGTCAATGTTCTAATAAAGAGTATCATGTTATCAGTAGACATATAGGGCCATAAGTAGAATAATAAATCGATTTTCAATGATCAAGACGTCACAATAGAATTACATCAATGATAGTTTTGATGACATATTTGAGGGCATATCAAAGGATAAAACTGTTGTTCCTGTTAAAATACACGAAGATGATTTTTCCCAGGAACTGAAATTAAAATTTTAACATGATTCCAAAATCCTCAAGCAATATAATCATCCCAATATTGTCAAGCTTATAGGAGTTCACACACAAATACCGCCTATCTACAACATTAAAGAATTGGTTCCAGGAGGTGATTTCCTGTCCTTTCTGAGAAAGGATAACTAAAACAGTGAAATTTTCATTAGATGCTGCTTCTGGACGTTGAATCTTGAGTAAAAATTGTATACACAGGGACCTTGCTGCAAGAAACTGCCTGGAGGTGAAAACAATATTTTGAAAATCAGTGGCTTTGGAATGTCTTGTCAAGAGGATGGTGGTGTGCATTCATCTTCTGACTAAAAGCAGACTCCGATTAAATGGACAGCACCAGAAGCTCTTAGTTAGGGGAGAGAACGTTCTGAGAGTGACGCATGGAGCTTTGGCATCCTCCTCTGGGAGACCTTCAGCTTAGGGGTCTGTCCCTGCCCTGGAATGACAAATCAGCAAGCACAAGAGCAAGTGGGAAGAAGATATGGGAGGTCAGCCTCTCAGCAGTGTCCAGAGCATATTTATAAAATAATGCTGAAGTGTTGGGATAACAAACTTGAAAAGTGCACTCAAAGGCAGTGAACTTCAGAAAGAACTGCCATTAAGAAGAAAGTCACACAGTGATTGAACAGTGCCAAACTCAGCCTTCAGGACTCTGTCCTCCAGCAGAGTAGTATTTTCTTCCCATTAAGAATGAATTTATACCACATTGCCGGGAACATTCTTCCAAGGTTTTTCTTTTAATGAACTATTTTTTTAAAAATATGCACTACTTTAACCATTGTAAATAAGAAAAAGGCTCTAAATGCAAGAGATCACAGAGACCTCTCTTTTTCACACCTAGGCCTGTTGATGTTTCTCAAAGGGTTTCAGTTCAGAGCTCGGTGTCCTCCATCCTAGACACTTCTATTCTACCAGGGCTATAAACTGCCTTGGAAATACCATGTCTGCAGGACACATTCCAAAAAAGCAGGCTTTCCACTCTGCGAAGACAATATTATATCTGTAAACATCACTTTCTACTGGGAATTCTCTGGGCATCCTTGGGCTTCCCCCACCCCCTGCCCTATTTTTTGGCCAGACATAGGCCCTATTTATTATACTAGTAAAGTCATTTCCCTATATTCCACCATGCCCTCCTCCTTTGTCAGGGCATCAGGAAACTATTGCATGAAATGCCCTCAAATAGCACCTTCTCAGAGTTGAGACAGCTGATTTCAAATGATGTTATAGAGTGGTGACATCAAGAAGCAAGTTTGAAAAGTTACGGTGTTCTGGAGAAAAGAGCAGCTAGACTGGTGATCAACACCAAGAAGAAAAGCAAATATAAAACCAGCCTTCTTATCAGAGGTATACCTCATAAACACACACATATACTTTCTAATTTGATGATCACATTCACCAACAAGGTCCTAATAAATGTTTCAATAGTTCTCAGATTCCTCATAAAAGAGCCCTCGTGATGGCAACAGATTTTTTTTTAGAGAAGCCATAAACTACAAGCCCACCAAATTCATTATTTTTGGTTCAGTGTCTTCACCTCAAAGGAAGTATCCCCGAATTTAGTTCCCTTCATTTGCACGAGTGTCTGAAGCTGTCAGGGTTTCATGATCCTACTTCTCACACATACACACATACCACCCCGAGTAGAAAGACATATATGGGTGAAGGTGACAATTAAAAAAATGAAGAAAGAAGTTCTAGTAAAAAGACAGGGAAAACCCTCCTAATTCCTCATTATTCCTTCATTTACCTATATACCACTATCTAGAAATTCTTATCATGGCAAACACAGTCCCTGAGATATTCCATGTAGGTAACATATAACACAGTTAAAACGAACTGAATCTTAGCATACTCCGGATAAATGCATGTGTAGGGATAGTGCCACTTGGAGGTAAATGTGGCCGGGGAGCCTTTTAAATGCTCACGCCCATGTCTAGATAAAAAACAGCACAGCACACCGTAGCAAATATTTGGTCTACCTTAAGTGGAAGAACAGAAACAGAAAAATCCTCGTTCTCTCCAACTATTTGGTGTCCATGAATACCAGTGCACAGAACTCACACCAAGTACTTTAAAGAGTATAAAGGATGATAAAATGAAGAGAAAAATAGTTTCTGTCTATCATTTCAATCTCCTAATGAAACTTTCACACACATTTAATGATTACTACACACAGAACCAAATGCAAGCATAATAAACCTACTCTCAAAAAATATGTTGCAGCACAGAAAGCAATTTATCCTCATACAGTATACTATCAAATGCTGTAAATAAATTGAATCTTCTTTTGAGGGCAAAAACAAAACAAAAAAAGCATGCTATTTCTCATCAATCCCCAAGAGATGTACGTGTCTCTTTTAAAGTTAACAGAGTATCCGAAACACAGCAAGTAATAATGAAAAATACTTGACTGTTTGATTGGAAGGAAGTGATGATGTAACTGCCTTCAACAAGATCACAATCTAAGGAGAGGGTCATATGACACACTTGTATATACACAGGAATCAGTGGCTAGGACTCTGTAGGCAAGCTGACACACACACACACACACACACACACACACACACGTAAGCAATGGGGAACTACTGACAAAGAAACTTAACTGAACACTCCCTACTCCAATACATATTACCAGCATCTAGGGCTATGCCTTGAAATGGCAAAACGTTCCTAAAATAAGCCACCTTCGAGCATTTAGTAGGGCAGTTTCCAAGTACGGGCTGAAGAAAAAAGTCTCAGAACTGGAATTACAAATCAGTTGTTTACAGGAGCCAGTTCATAATGGAAACAAATGAAGTGAGCTGGATGGGGACAGACTGAGGTAAACTATAAAGAATAAAGACTCACTCTATATGAGGGGTACAAGTACCTAGGTGGGTCTAGCTGACCGTTGCTATGAAGAATTCAGGACACGATGTTGCCAGATTTTCCAGTTCTTCAAGAGAAACTGATACTTGGATTTTGTCAACTCTTCCTTTTTTAAAGGCAACCAATTTACAAAATGGTAAATATTGTGTGAGATCAAAAAGGTACACCTAACAAGCCACATTCTGCCCAAGGTCTGAGAATTTTCAACCTTGGTTTTAAAGGGTGAGAGAATTAGGACACATACGAAACCAGAGGTGAAAGATGGACCTGCAAAAAGTATTAGCCCTCACTGGAATGAAGGATTAGAATAGGAATGTAGCATATTATAAACACAGATGGAAAGGTTAGAGCTAGTTGCTTATGTTCTTTGAAAGTAAGAATCAAAGTCCAAGAAGACCGAGCTTCTCAAAGTCTGTGAGCAAGTCTCAGTTTAGCACAGCACCTACTTCACAAAAGGACCCATGAATTGAAAACCACACACATCAAAGTAAAACTAAGAAGCTAAGGGATGGTTCTATCAGGAAAACTTCAATAGGCAGAATTTTAAAAGATTAAACTATGACCACCCCTGAAAACTACAAGACACTCACTCTTAAGAGAAGTTAAAGAGGTCACTAACAAATGGAAACTCATCCCATGCTCCTCGCTAGGAAGAATTAATATCGTCAAAATGGCCATCCTGCCCAAAGCAATATACAGATTCGATGCAATCCCTATCAAATTACCAACAGCATTCTTCAATGAACCAGAACACATAGTTCAAAAATTCATATGGAACCGTCAAAGACCCCGAATAGCCAAAGCAATCCTGAGAAGGAAGAATGAAGTTGGGGGAATCTTGCTCCCCAACTTCAAGCTCTACTACAAAGCCACAGTAATCAAGACAATTTGGTATTGGCACAAGAACAGAGCCACAGACCAGTGGAACAGAATAGAGACTCCAGACATTAACCCCAACATATATGGCCAACTAATATACGATAAAGGAGCCATGGACATACAATGGGGAAATGACAGTCTCTTCAACAGATGATGCTGGCAAACCTGGACAGCTACATGTAAGAGAATGAAACTGGATCACTGTCTAACTCCATACACAAAAGTAAACTCCAAATGGATCAAAGACCTGAATGTAAGTCATGAAACCATAAAACTCTTAGAAAAAAACATAGGCAAAAATCTCATGGACATAAACATGAGTGACTTCTTCATGAACATATCTCCCCAGGCAAGGGAAACCAAAGGCAAAAATGAACAAGTGGGACTATATCAAGCTAAAAAGCTTCTTTGCAGCAAAGGACACTATCAATAGAACAAAAAGGTATCCTACTGTATGGGAGAACATATTCATAAATGACAGATCCGATAAAGGATTGACATCCAAAATATATAAAGGGCTCACACGCCTCAACAAACAAAAAGCAAATAATCCAATTAAAAAATAGGAAGAGGACCTGAATAGACATTTCTCTCAAGAAGAAATCCAGATGGCCAACAGGCACATGAAAAGATGCTACACATCGCTAATCATCAGAGAAATGCAAATTAAAACCACAATGAGATATCACCTCACACCAGTAAGGATCGCCATCATTGAAAAGACAAACAACAACAAATGCTGGCAAGGTGGTGGTGAAAGGGGAACCCTCCTACACTGCTGGTGGGAATGTAAACTAGTTCAACCATTGTGGAAAGCAGTATGGAGGTTCCTCAGAATGCTCAAAATAGAAGTACCATTTGACCCAGGAATTCCACTTCCAGGAATTTACCCTAAGAATGCAACACTCCAGTTTGAAAAAGACAGATGCACCCCTAGGTTTATCGCTGCACCGTTTACAATAGCCAAGGTATGGAAGCTACCTAAACGTCCATCAGTAGATGAATGGATAAAGATGTGGTACATATACACAATGGAATATTATGCACCCGTAAGGAAAAAACAGATCCTACCATTCGCAACAACATGGATGGAGCTAGAGGGTATTATGCTCAGTGAAATAAGCCAGGTGCAGAAGGACAAGTACCAAATGACTTCACTCATATGTGGAGTATAAGAACAAAGGAAAACTGAAGGAACAAAACAGCAGCAGAATCACAGAACCCAAGAATGGACTAATAGTTACCAAAGGGAAAGGTACTGGGGACGATGGGTGGGAAGGGAGGGATAAGGGTGGGGAAAAAGAGGGCATTACGATTAGCATGTATAGTGCGTGGGGGGCACGGGGAGGGCTGTGCAACACAGAGAAGACAAGTAGTGATTTTATGGCATCTTACTATGCAGATGGACAGTGACTGTGCAGGGGTATGTGGGGGGGGGACTTGGTGAAGGGGGGAACCTAGTAAACATAATGTTCTTTCTGTTATTGTAGATTAATGATACCAAAATAAAAAAAAGATGAAACTATGAGAAAAGGTTAAAGGCAAAGCAGCTAATAGTGTTCAAGGGACTATATCAAGGATATGTAAGATGAATTTGGACTTTAGCAATAATAAGTAATAGTAAAGATACAGAGGATAAGCAAGCATAAAGGACTTTGCAAGTAAAAATTATGAGATAGGAAAAGAATACAGAAGAGTTTGGAAGGAATTAATCTTAGTCTAGAGCCACTTATTCCTCTCAGTGTATTTCCATACCTCTAATATTAATGTTTCTGAAACCAGGGTAATACTTGCAAATCAGTGTTATTTTCCTACTCACCCTTCCCCAAAAACAGTTCTAGAAATCAACAATGAATCTTAGTATTAATGATATCTTTGAATCATGAGAATGTGTCGTATGCAGCAGCTCTTCTTTCTGTATAATGTAACATAAAATAAAAACAGAGCAGCTATTTCAAGTAGCCTGAGTTTAAGTAAAGGTGCCAATCAGGAATGCTGAGAACTCTAAGAAAATAAAAGGAAGAACAACAGACAGACCTGACCACCCCTAGAATGTATCCAATAGGAGGCAACCAGAACAGCCAGAAAAAGGAAAAAAATCAAGAAGAACCTCACAAATTAAAAGTATACTCAAGAAGAAAGTATAGGACATAGTTGTCAACAAGAAATTTAACAGGATTAACATCAAGCTCAATGTACCTTTAAAGGTTATCTGAACTTAGAAGCTTGACTACAAGACCACTAACCTAATATCCAACACCCAGGCCAGTCTTCTCATGCCTTTAGTCCTGAGACATTATATAGACAAGTAAAGCACAAATCCATGGACCACGCAAATAAGAAATCCCAAGAAATCTACAGCATAACCTTCATACACCAATTAGGCAGTGAGCGAAGAGCAATGTATAAAATCACAGTGAAAGTTCTCAGTGACAATGGTTGGGCCATTCTTAATGAAGATTTAAGAGGGAGGTTTTCCTGTTTCTTTAATACAGAGGCCATGTGAAAGTAAAAAGCAAAAAGGCAAACTAAAAGAAAGGTTAAGGTAAGTAATAAAAAAAGAAGATTGGCCATTTGATAGCTAAGTACTTCATAAACATTATCACTCTGAATCCCCCCAAAATCCTCATGGAAACTACTATCCCCTTATTTTGGAAATGAGGAAACAGGTAGAGAGAAAGGTGGAAACAGATAGGTAGCAAGTGTTGGAAACCAAATTCAAACTCAGATCTGTCTGAATTTAGCACTCCACCAAATGGCACCATTTTGGCAGAAATAGGTATGCAGACATTTTAGAATGGATGGCCTGACTTGGTACCAGACTACTAGTTTTGTGATCTGAGAGAGAATCGCTTATTAGCAATCTCAGTAAAACCAATTTGCATTTTACAAGTAACCACTTTTGTCCTTGCTTGTGAAATGCTATACTCTGTAAGCACCAGCTCTGGCATGGCTCTAGCAAAAGAGGACAGAACTTTGGAGCTGATGAAGAGGAGGAGATGAGGGAGGGGGAACAAGGGAGCAAGAGGAGAAAAAGAAATAAATAAGAAAATCATTTTTTAAGTGATACCTGGGCAGGAACACAGAATGGTGACTGTAGTATATGAAGCCCATACATGGACAACTACAGCATAATCTTATTAGAGAAGGTAACAAATACACATAATTGAAGTATGAAAAAAAAATCAAAGCAGTGGATCAAAATTAATAAAAACTAAAATTTAAATTAAAAAAGAAGAAAGATTAAGAGTTTATAGTTAACTAGAGAAGAAAGCAAAGTTGTTGGGGCAGGGGATGGGTAGAATTGAAGAATGGGCAATTAATATATCTTTTTCAATCTCTCTAATTTAAAAAAGAACCTACTGAAGTCCGAATGCTCTGTCTTAACTCTCGTTCACCCTCCTCCAGTATCCAGCTAACAAGCACAGAGTAACAGAGCAGGAAAAGCACACCGCCTGTCAGGAAGCTTCCTATCTGGCAGCTTCAGAACCCTGCTTTGGCAGCTAAAATAAATACGACAAAAAGCAACCCCTAATGCTCACGTGCTCTTACACAGAATGGGCTCTCAGACAGTTCTCACTCCTAATTTAAGCAACTGCAAACAGCCTTGGTTACCTACCTGGTTTTGTAAAAGATTAGAAGCACCAGATAATATTAGGGGGAGGGTACAGACAGCAAGCATACTTGATGTCATTCAGTGGTGACAGCTAATATGGAAGCAAGAAAATGGGGTACAAAAAAAGTCAACAACTTCAAATACAGCCATCTCCAACCATTAAAAGAAGAGGGGAAATCATCCTACATACCTCCATAATCCTAAGGCATCACCAAATAATAACCGTTCAGATGATGATCTGAGTGCTCAAAGAACACTAAATTAGGTTCTGAACTAAGATAGAGTGGACTATTGCTCACACACAATTTACTTAAGATGGCTAAAACGCTTTTTAAATTTCATAAGACATAACTACCTCGACAACAAAGCCGCCTATTCAAAATTCCAGAATGAAAAGCATGGACCACATTTTTAGACTTTACAAAACACATGGGCAGTGATAGAAAAAGAGGCACAAAAACTTAAAAATCTCTGCATAACATCTTCATGAAAAAGCAAAATGAAGAACACAGAACAGTTAAAGGGCAAGAAGACCTACGTTTGAGTTCTGGCTCTGTCAGCTAATATCTCTGTAACCCTCTTCAACTTAGTCTCTGTCTCAGTTTCTTTACCTATAAATGCAGATACTACCCCCACCTACAAGGCTATATAGGTAATTTAAAAAGGCAATAAATTATCTAGAGATGATGGGAATGAGTGGAGAAGTAAAGCAGGTGTTCTTAAATACATCTTGATGCAAAAAAAAAGTGTGGCTAATCTGCAAGCTTAAAATGAAAACAGCTTAAAAATAACTGAATCTTCTTTTGCATCTATACCCAAACACCTGGTCATCATATTTACATGAAAAATTCTAGTTATATCTGGCAAAATGGATCTACTTTCTTCAACATTATCAGACCTTTATTTTATATTTCTATCTTTAAATGAAAAGAAGGTGAGAGAACACTCACCTTGAGTCAAAGTCTTCATTTTCTGTGCTTGTTGGAGGACTTATGAGTAGATGACAAATTAAGAGAAAACAATTTGGGAAAGAAAAAAAAAAGAGAACAGCATCTCATCTTTTAGTTCAATCCCTCAGCCCGCAGGCCTAATTGGCTCTGACCAGCCTGGTGGCCTCCAACTCTACACTCTACCAGCTCTGCTCATCTGCCCCATCATCCTGCCCTTCTATTCCCCATGCCCTAAGCCTAAGGGACTTTGTTCCTTTTCTTCCTCTCAGTGCTAATGCAGCCAGAGGGAATCTAAATCCCTTAGTGGCATAAAACAACCTCAGTCACCACAGAAGTTAAAAAGTAATCAAGTGTCCCACTTCCGTATTTCATGTATTTGAGACGGTTAACTGGAGAGACCACATAAAAGCTAATAAGGCTTTCAGCAATTGGGTCATATACTCTAAGGGTACAATTCTAAACATGACCAGTATCAAAGCTTTCCATTCTACTGATTAAAAACATCAATAAGATGAAAAGGATATTGTTTCTCCTCTTCCCTTCCTCCTGAACTGTCCCGTTTCTCTTTCCTTTCTATCTTTTCTTTATCATGCCTAGACTCCTATAAGGAATGGCGGAATTAGTTCGGGAAGGGAAAACCAATTATAAAAAAAACAGCTCAAAATCCTTTTTTCATCACCCACCAGTCACAAATTTTTCTTCAAAAACTTACTTAATAAATATGACACCAAAAGCACAAGAAGCACAAGCAACAAAAGAAAACATTGGACTTCATCAAAAGTGCAAACTTTGATGCATCAAAGAACACTATCAAGAAAGTGAAAAGGCACCTACAGAATGGGAGAAAAACATTTGCAAATCATGTATCTCATAATGATCTAGTACCCAGACTACATAAGGAATTCTTATGACTGAGCAACAAAAAGACAACCCAATTAAAAAATGGCCAAGGCATCTGAATAGACTTCTCCAAAGAAGGCATACAAATGGCCAACAAGCACATGAAAAGATTCTCAACATCATTAGCCATTAAGGAAATGCAAATCAAAACCATTAGATACCACTTTAAGCCCAGGAAGATCGATATAATAAAAAGCAGAACAAAAACAGAAAATAACAAGTGTTGGCAAGGATGTAGAGAAATTGGCACCCTCACACATTGCTTGCAGAAATGTAAACTGTGTAGCCACTGTGGAAGTTTGGCAATTCCTCAAAAAGTTAAACATAACATTACCATGTTACTTAGAAATTCCACTTCTAGGTATACACACAAAAGAACTGAAAACAGGCATTCAAACAAATACTTCACAGCAGCACACAAATGTTCATAGCAGCACTATTCACAATGGCCAAAAGGTGGAAAACAACACAGAAGTCCATCAACTTAGGATAAACAAATGTTGTACTTCATACTAGGGAATATTATTCAGCCATGAAAAAGAAATGCAGTACTAATACATGCTACACAATGGAAGAATTCCCAATACATTATACCTAGTGAAAGAAGTCAGACTACATTATTATACAATTCCATTTATACGAAATATTCAAAATTGGTAAATTCATAGAGACAGAAAGCAGATTAGTAGTTGCCAGGGGCTAATGGGAGGGAGAAATGGAGAATTATTGCTTAATGGGTATGGGGTCTCCCTTTGGAGTGACGAAAATATTTTGGAACTAGAGATGATTGCATAACATTATAAATATACTAAATGTCACTGAATTCTACACTTTAAAATAATTAATTTTATGTTACGTGAATTTTACCTCAATTGAAAAAATACTTATTAAAAGGAGCAGACTCCCATTTAAGAACTATTAATATATGGAATACATTTTTAATATATACCATAATAATGCTTAATAAACACTTTAAACTTTCCTAATGACTTGCTTATTACTAAATTATTACTTTATGGCAAATGCATGAGATATGTTTTGAATATCATCCACTAGTATCTAAGAAAATGCACACTACCTAATTTGAAAATGAAAAAAAGTTTGCAAACAAGTTTATCAGGAGAAAATGTTATAGAAATATGTTTAAAAACCACGGTTGATAAAGACTTTATGACAATGTAAGGATCAGGGAGAATACATCTGACCATCTTTTAATCTCATGAATGAAGAGAAACTAAAAGCACTGTTGGCAGAGAAAAAAGAGAACACAGAAAGAAAGGCTGAACCATGAACAGAGAAGTAGGTGGGAGTGGAATGGAGAGGAAAGGAATTTTACAAGTAAACCAATTCTACCTTCCCAGTAATTTGGGACTGAACTGGCTCTAGTTCCCCAAAAACCTGCCCTCCCTCAAAGCCTCCTCTTCCCACCTCCAAATAATTAACAGACTATTTGTGACTATAAAAAACCCTCAGTATTTGCTAACTTTTCAGAGTTGGCTTTCTAAGAAAAACCATATTGTTCCTTTGTTTCCCTAATTTACCTTTTTGCCAAAGGAGATTTTATCCATCTTTTCAGATTTAAATGAATCGCCGCTTTTTTCTTTGCCTGAAGATTTTGACATTTTTTCCCTTGTCTTTCTCATTTGGATAAGGAGACTCACATGGACTTTCACTTTTGCGCTTTGGAACCCCCACTAAAATTATAAAAAAGAATCATGAAAGCTTCTTCTAATTGAGGGTGATGACTGCTTTGAAAGTATTAATAAGTCTACCTACTTATTCCATTTTCCTCTTTTTGTCTCTTGGTTAAGTCTGGTGGCACTTGACGGTCATTGTTTGAGTGATCCTAGAACCAAGAATCATGAACTACATTGATCAAGAGTTTATGCTTTTGTTTTATTAAAATATTACTCTTACACAAGAAGGGCATAGCTAACTAGCACTGGAGAGTATTTGCCATAGTTTCACATACTTGGTAAAATGACATGAAAGACAAGCAGAGCTGGCAGAAATTATTAGGCTGAAGATCCTTATTACTGTAGAAGATTCACACTTTAAGATGAAAATACCAGTTATCAGACTGCCATGCAACAAACTAGTACTTTTAAAAAGGCAACAAAACATGCTACTGTATATAATAGCTTTCCAAACTAGTTTTAAAAAAATTACAAACCCTTTTCCGCTCTTTCCTGTCCTTTTCATCTTTTTTCTCTCTTTCTCTGGATCTTTCCCTTGACTTGTCCAAATCTTTCTTGTCCATTTCTCTCTCCTTACTCTTGGACAGTGGTGGAGCATGATTAATGTAGAGCTGTTAAATTAAGGCAATATTACTAAAGATTATTAGTTTGCCAGTATTGGCATCATTTGCTTGATTGTTTATTTAATGAAAGACAATTGGTAGTTAGACCCAAAGTCAAAACTGGTCAGCAGTCTGGATTATGAGAGATTAAATAAAAACAGCAGGACACAAATTATGCAAAGACTTCAATTCCTGGCCGTATAAAAATGATAATTTAAACCCAATCAGTGAATTCTTGCCTCAACTGAGACTCATTAGTAAATTTGTAAATTAGTAAATAGCTCCAGTTCCTTATACAGCTCTCTTATGAAGACCTGTAACTACCGTTACAAGAGTCCGTATATGGTAAATAGTAACTAGACTTTCTCTACTGTGAAAAAAATACAAGCCTCTACACAATCATAGAAATTTTGAATAGTTTTACCATCCACTGATAGGCAATCGATGACAGTGGACAGAAGTATAAAAATAAAACCAAGCTGTAAGTTTACTGGTCTTTTCTGCCTCAGCATACACCATGCATAGATTATCCTAAATTATTTTTACAAATGTAAAGGCTGTACATTCTTTACTTCAGAAAGTGCTCCAATTTACATCAAATAATCACAACTGACTACGAAATTTGTCTAACTATTGGTTCTAAATAGCCCAGAAAACCACATAGTCATCTGCGAATGATGAAACAACTCAAAAAGACTGAAAAATGATGAAATAATGTTCTCTGCCTATTCTTTCTCTGCCAAAAGGCCCAGAGGCAATAAAAACAGACAAAGATCAAAGATACGCTAACTTTAAATAATTAAAAAGATGACCTTACTTATGCAAGCTGTTAATATGGAAATCCATTATAAAAGAAAATATGAAGGAAGTTATCAGATGTCTAACCTTATGGCATTTATAACTGTGCTACAAGCTTTTTAAGACATATGTATTAGTCAGCAGAATACGGACTAGAACTCATTACATAACTACACAGTTCTAGATACACCTTAGGAATGAAAAGAAAGGTGAGGCAAAAGTCAAGTATTTTTACATGAGGAAATCCTTTGATATTCAAAGGAATATGTGAAAAGAGACAACCATCAGTCTGAAAATTAAAAGAAACACATTTTTTAACACCATCAAATATTTCCAATTTCAGTTGGCTCAGAAATACTGCCATAGCAATGCAGAAGTAGATTCTTTAAAATTTCATTGTGGAAAAGTTGTTGATCAAATGAAATAGACAAAATGTTTATTAATAACAAAGAGCAAGAGAATGAGAAACAATCATCAAAGTGCTTGTCCGAAAGGTACTCCTGCTGCGTATAATGCCCTAAATGACACTCAAGATTTTATAACTGTAATGCTTATTCATGTCTTAATATTACTTATGAAACTGACAAAGGAAATAATATATTACTGCAATACTCAAAAGATTTCCCCAAGGGAAGTATTGCCCAATTCTCTTGATTAAAAAAAAATTTTTTTATTACAAATGAGCAGGCACATGCACACACAGCCTCCACAAGAATGAAGTTTTTAACTGTGTCTAACTTGAATTCTGTATTGCAAGGAATTGAGAAACCTAGAAATTCTTAGTTTAGAAATGTACCCAATTCTATTTCTTCTTTCTAACCTTTAAGAACAGTTTGGATCACAATACCCTTTTCTACAAAAACATATCATCTCTCACTGCATACAGAATAAATGCATACAACTTAGCATGGACATTCCAAGTTCTTCACAATCTTTGCACAATTATGTCCTACTGTGAAGCAATCCAATGTATTCGTGTTGTGACTACCACTGCTTCCTAACACCCTGTCCTTCCCAGCAGTTCTCAGGTGATCCCTTTTATCTTAATCTCCAAAGACTAAAGACAGCTCAAAAGCCATTAACACTTCAACCATCCTTCAATTCAATTTCCGGTGAACTCTTGTATTATTTCATATAACCTTTTTTGTGACAGATTATTTCCTATCAATTTCATGGCTTTTGTTTTTGTCCATACATAGTTTCCATATGATAGGGGAGCTAGTATGTCTTTTCTACCTTTACACACTTCCCAGTGCCTTGTACACACAGTGAGTACTCAATACAAGTTTGCAAAATAAAATCATTGATTTGTTAAAGTGATCTGCATGTAGCATTGTTGGGTTTTGTTTCTGATTTGCTTTTAGTTTCGGCATTGGGATCATTAGGTCCAAAAAACAATTTGATAATTCAAAATCTGTTTAAGAGAACATTGCTTTTACTTAGGCTACAATGTATAAAGATGGGCTCAGAATTCAAAGTTGAATTTGTTTTTAAGGTGGGTTATGGTTGCCCTCTTAGCAGCCTGTGGCATCTTACTACACTGATGGACAGTGACTTCGTGGGGCATGGAGGGGACTCAATAATATGGGTGAATGTAGTAATCACACTGTTTTTCATGTGAAACCTTCATAAGAATGTATATCAATAATGCCTTAATAAAAAAATTACAGAGCAGCCTGATTAAAGTTAACAAGCTTTTCTCACACTTTCTTCATCAGTATAGCTGCTGGAATAGCTAGGTGAAAACACAACTGACCAAAAGTGGAAATACGCCAGCTGGAATTTGGGGGGTAAAAGGTGAACTGAGAGAAGAGATTTAGATACTAAATTAGACTTAGGCTTTTCTCCCTTTAATCTTACTTGAAAGGACAAGTCCATGTTACTTTTACCACTGATTAGAAGGTGAAAATAGTAAATAATTTAATAAAAAAGAGGATCCCAGGGACAAAACATAACTAAAAGGTTAAACAAAGGAGGGAAACAATTTTATATGTCTGAGTGACAAGGTAACATGAAAAAATAGACACACGTCTTTCAAATCCTCTAAAAAGTTAGAGCTACCCCAGGAAACAGTGACTTTATATAGAGCATCGATTTTAGAGATCAAAGCCCCGCAAAATTTTTTAAAGACATTCATATGCTATTAAATTTTCCTAGACACATGAAAATGCAACATCAACTCCTATGCAGACCAGTAAACACTGGATGTTTGACCAAAGGCCAAAGGCATTAAGAGTTCATTTCAAATATTTACTGATCACCTAACCATATTGTCAGCGTACTATATACTAAGCACTAAGGACCTGAAAAGTGGTTGAGTCACAATTGTTAGAAGCATATTCATATGCCATTTTCTAATTTTTCTGACTTAATGTGGAATAAATCTACTGAATTTAAAATGCCCACAAAAATCACCATCTTTTTTAAAAGGGGGAGGACAGACTGACTTGAATCACTGTAATTTAAACAAGATGAACACACTAAAGCAGCTAGGAACCCTTTCAACTACTGTTGAAGCAGGTGCTAAGAATCAAGGAGCTACAATTTTTGTTGCAACATTTTTTCATTGTGGTGGGAACATTTGAGGAACCTTAATTTTAGTCCAAGATTTGGCACTAACAACTTATATGCCACTGAGAAAGGATCAAGAACTTTAGTCAGTTTATCGAGAAAGATGCTACCACCTGCTCTATCTATCTACCTCACAGCGCTGTTATAGCATGAGATGAGATAACGTATGTTCATCTCACATACGTTTTATTTTCAAAATATTTTCACAAATATAAGAAACTATAATATTCATCAATGATCAGAAATTCCAGTCACCTGTAACAGCAGGTTTCAAACTGCTTCAAAGTATGTTTCAGGAAATAAACACTCACAAGGTAACATTGTTAATCCATGAATTTTAAATAGCCCACACAAGCCACTGATGGTTAAGACTAACACAGACAATCTGGTTATGAAAACCTACTATATTGCAATACATATTTAATTTAGCCAATAAAAAGTTACTTTAAAAGAAAGCATTCGCAGTACAGCTGATAGTCTTGATTAATACAGGACAATCTAAAAACAGTGCTATGAGTTCAGAGCACAGGCACATTGGCTAAAGTGTTAAAAATTAGTCCTCATTTGCCACTGATATTTCATTATAAAGCTACAGAGCTAAAAGCAGTAATGTCAACTGATTTTGTTTCAAAATTTCATTTTGCATTGGTCCACCAGTAAGAAATCATACTTAGCAGATATAAAAGGAGGCAAAGTAGAAAAGCAGAGTGAAAAGAGGGTACAAGTTTTATCATAAAGACAAAATAACATGAACAATGGACAATTCAACTACAATAAAATGAACTCGTAATAAGATACACAAACTGCACATTATTCTTAGTAGCAGAATACTCAAGAAAGCAGAATAATAGGCAGGACTTAATACTGACATGTAAACACAACCATCAAGTTGAGTATTCCCCTCCTGGAGAAAGGTTGGTTTACATTAACCATATTTCTTGATATTATACAACTGCCAAAAAGGTAGCTTGGCAGAGGCAATAATATAAGACTTTTATGGATTGAGATGGGCTCACGTTTTAGAAAGTTATGTGAATGCATCAGATTTATTTTTTGGTCTCTTGTGTTGTCTAAAAACAAAATCAACTCCCCAAAACAAACCACCAACCCATTCCCCAAATGTTAAACTTATTTCCAGATTTTGAAGCATAATAGGATAATGCATAACACAGCAAGTAAGGAGAGATTATAGATATGTCCCCACATCACACACAGTTGATAACAATCTCAGTAAAAGAGGCCACTGTCATCCATTGTTTGTAATAGGTATTTTTAAAGGTTATTCTATTAGCTTACTGAACACTTACTAGGGCGAGGGTCATCTACTAAATAAATGAAGTAAATAATTTTTTGTTTTACTTAGGCGTGATGATTTTAAAAGGCTCAAACCTTTGCTGAAGACTTCTTGAGTTCGATGAGACTGTCCTGCAGAAAATGAATGGAGATGACAGGTGAGCTGGCATAGTTCTCAGAACCCAGAGGAACTTTGGGAAATATGGCTGTAACCTGGAAATAAACCAGCTACTTCTTGCAAGGATAACTCTTATGATGTCATTATTATACAAATATCAACAATAAAAATCAAAAGCAAGACCATGTAATGGAACTGTAATGTTGAAAAAAAAATTGTATCCACTCAATGTAACAGAAATCTTTCCTCTGCTCAGAATTCAAAAATAAATGTCAGTGCCACATTTTTCATAATACTGTACTTAAGTTATAAGTAATATTAAGAGATTTAAGAAAGCAAAACATTTTTCTGCACAAAAAGTTTAAAATAGTGGAGGTCACTGTGGAAGAACAACATTATCTTACATTTTCATAGTTTGTAATCGGGAGGCTTCAAATTTTACTTCAATTGTGACTCCACCATACACATTTTTTATCCTTGCCAGAAAAATGAGTGGCATTACATTAACAAGAAAAGAAAAAGGTATTCTATAAGAAAGTAATCACTTTTTTTGCAAAGTGACTCTGATGGTGAGTCTCATACCTCCCACAAAAAAAAGCACCTAAAAAAAGAAACTAATTGGAGTATTCCACCTCAGTGCTCTTGACAAAGAATTAGTTAACTTACAGTTTTAAAAGTTCAACATAATGGAAATTCAAATATTCCATGAAATTAGATGACTTTAGAATTAAAATTAAATATGGAGCAAGGAATGGCTACCCCGAGTCTTCAAGAAGTCTACACCTGCGATTTTGTGCTGCAGTTGAATGCCTGGGATTTCTCTGCTGGGTGGTAGGACTGGATGCCACATCTGCTTTTATCGTAATGCAAGGTTCAACTTGTTGGGAAACCAATGGGTATAAACAAACCTCCAAGGGAAGATACAACAGAAGCTGCATGCTCACTGAATATACACAACTACAGGAGAACTGATCACCAAGGAGACTTTAAAATGGAACTCCTTTCAAGACTCCTTCTAAGAAGGCACACATCGGTCTGATGCTCATCAAGAAGCTTGATGAATTCAGAGGTATCTTGTTTATCCTGTATCATCCAGGAAGTCTTCAGTGCTATAAAGTCTTCAATATTTATGCTGAAAAATATGCTTCATTCTGCTGAAAAGACTCATTTGCTTGTAGGTACCATTGCACCCCAAAAATGACTGCTTAAAGCAGTGAGGCACTTCTGGGTAAAATTTCTCTTGCACTTTGAAATGCTACAAAATTAGTGCTAGGTCCTTGAAGTTTTAATATTTTTATAATAAAAATACTCTATAGGAAAAAATATCAGTCCACCAATACATAAAAATTTCATTTTCTAATGCAACATAAAACCTCCAGTGGCTCCAGTGAATACTTGGCACAAGACTTGAAGGAAGTCAGGACACGTATTCCAAACAGGTGAGCCTAACATGGACGCTGCCTTCCTCAGGCTATACTAACCTTTACTGTCGAGGAATATGATGGAGAATGGTGTGTATCAATTTTGCGGCGTTTTTGTTCTGTTGGGCAAAAGAAATAGTGACAATAAGGTATATTTCCACTTTTTCCAAATACTTAGAAAAAAAACCCCACCAACTTTTAGGTAATTAAGTATTACTTCCCCCAGTAAAGTCCCTAGATAACTTGCCAAAACAAGGAAATTGAAAACAACCATGCATTACAACATGCAAAGTTAAACAAATATAAAGAAAGGTAAACTTGCCCCTTTCAGGCTCTGCAATGACTGATCGGGGAACAGGTGACTTTAAGGACCCAGAAACGGGTGCTTTTTCTCCTCCTTTAGCATTTTCCTTTGATTTCATTTCCTTTACTATATCTCTTTCTCTGGATGGCTCCTTCTCTCTTTCCTTTTCTTGAGCAGATTTTGATTCTACATTGGGGACGGTGGTCTTGAATTTCTCATCTTTAGCTTTTTCTTCTTTCTTGAATTTTTCTTTCTCTTTGCCAGACTTAGGTGTTCTTTCCTTCGTTTCTCTTGCTTTTTCATCTTTATTTGGCCGTGCTTCCTTCGGTTTTCCTTTACCATCTTTACCAAGTACCCTGGCCTCTGGACTCGTAGCTGGAGTCTTTTCTTTTTTCTCTTTTTCTTTTTCTTTCTCTTTCCCTTTCTCCTTGTCATTTTCTTTAACAGCTTTGCTGCTTAGGAATGCAAATATGAGATTTTAGGACAAATGGTCATAAAATACACTCCATGGAATGTTTTATATCATAAACAAAGGTTTCTTAGTGGCTTCAAAAATTGTGTAAGAGTAGCCCTTTGAAAACTAAAGAACAACTTTAAATGAAAATGTACTTCTTTATCCAGTAAGTAATAAATAACCAAATTCATGAAGAGCAGATTAAAAAGCATGATTTAAGTGATGTCAGGCCCTTTTCTTGCATATGTTCATAACCTTGGGAGATTACAAATGAACATAACCAAAAATTGTCCCACAAGTCAACTGAAGGTGCTACTATCAGGAACTGGATTACCTGACTGGATGAATCACTTGCTGGTCTAAATCAGCATAGGCTTCTCTTACGTAAATAATCCTTACCCAGACTGTCTACAGCAAACACTCAATCCTAAAATGTTTCTTGACTTCATCACCTACCTTCCCCTGCATACCCCAGCAGGGGAAACAGAGTCAGTCTCAGCTTATACAAAACATAATGAGGATGGTAAGCACATAACCAAAACAAGGGTACATACAAAATTTCAAAGCCCAACATAAATGACTTTCGTTTCACAGCATTCAACTAACTTTCATTCATGTCTAATGAGGTTCATCATGTAAGAATTCAGAATTTTGTATATCAATGACACTTCAATAAAATAAAATAAAAAGAATTCAGAATTTTGACATATACCACAGTGTTCCTACCTGTTAGAGCCACTATTTCCATTGCTTGAATTTCCTTTTGGTGTAGCGCTAAAAGCTTTATTAACAGCTTTCACACCACACTGAGATCTCTCCCTTGATTTATCTGAAATAAAGGTAAGGATTTATTTGACCACCCCCTAAATGTAAATAAACCATGATTTCACAGCAAAATGATTACAGATTAATTAGAAGGAAATAAAGGGCTGATTACTTTTTGATAGTTACATACTCCTACTTAGGGAATAAAAAGTAATACTAAGCTTTCATTTTACTTGTCACGTGACATAAAACATTTCAGTTTGTTGAAACAAAATGTGTTACTTATAAATTTCTATAAATAAGCATACCAGTCTCATCATTACTGCTTTCATCAGATTTAGATGCACTTCCTGTCGATGATGGGGAAGGCCCACCACCAGGCCCATTTTGTAGACTGGCAACTGCAGTCCTTGGAGAGGGGTCTTTGTGATGAAACTCATTTTCAGTTATCATGTATGACTTTCTACTTTTCAACTGCCCTGAGTAGCTGGAAGTCACACAAAGGGTTTAAATATACAAATACAAATAAAAAAATACAAACATGGGGTTTAAAAGAATAAAATTATCAAGTTATTCACTCTGCTACTTGGTTCCAGAAAATAAAAAATACTAATTTTCAGTGTTATTGAAGGTCTTTATAGGAGCCCTAGATGCTTCCTTAAAAATAAAAATTTCAGGGCTCTTCTCCCCTCCTGGCATGAGCCAGGAGCTCTGTCCTCTCACTGTATCTCTCAATAAAAAGCCTCTCCCTGGCTCTACCTTGGGTGCTTGCTAAGTTCGTTCTTCGACTCTGCGAACAAGAACCCCAGCACCATCTTTGGGGGCTTGTCCAGGATAGCTTTGGAGAAGCCATAAAACTGCAAATAGTAATAGAAATGGAACCCAGAATAGAAGTGCCCATATTCTGAGGCCCTCTCGACTGACCAGTGATGGGGACCTAACTGCACCCTTTACTGCACCCCTTCTCAGCATGAAGCAGCCAGAGTGGTCATTGCCCCCTTTTCCTAGCAGCAGCTAGGGTCTCTATCTGTAGAGGGGGAAATGAGACAGGGACCATGGGTGTAGTCAGAGTAGGGTGAGGGCCTCCGGAAAAAGGCAAGGCAGGATATTTACACTCAGAGCAATGTAACTACATACAAGGAAACCCCCTACCAAAGCTCTGTGTTAAACATTAAGCTCTAGAGTCATTCTTCTGTGAGATCAGTTCATATTCCCCAGATAAAGGAAAATAGCCTGTTTTTATTATGCTAATCATTTGCAATCATGTGTAAGATTCACTTTAGCATGCTAAAAGAGACTTAATGTCTCATCAAGGACAAACATCCTAAGACCACTTTTAACAAGTCCACACCCCTAAGCCCTTTATCAGTTTCCCAAAATCCTCAACTGCCTATAAATCCCCTAGACAAGCACCACCCCAGGCTCTCTGGTCCCCTCCTGGCAGAGCTCTGTCCTCTCACTGTATCTCTCAATAAAAGCCTCTCCTAAAAAAAATTTTCAATGTAAACTAATCCTTAAGTGAAGATGCTTTTTTTTTTTTTTTTTTTTTTGCTATCGATGAGCTGATTAACTGATGATGAAATGACATTTCCTTCAAACCAAGATATATTGGATGTGACTTTTGAAACTATCATCCAGTATAGACCGGAAGCTGATAATCGGAAGTGACAACTCTCATCAGCCTGTGGGAACACGAATGCATAATCTCCCATAATTTCCTGAGGTAAGGCAGAAGATAAACTTCAACACTGTAAAACATTTTAAAGTCTTCAGAATCCTTCTGTCATCTAGTCTCATAAATCACATTAAAGTATAACTGTGTTACCCCATAGCCAATGCATATAGATCTGGCCTCTTCTCTTTTTCTTCTTGGCAGATTTTATGTACTCTTCTTTCCAAAACCTGACCCAGATTCAATACTTCTGGGTACCAAGGAAGTATTTTTGTGAGCACAATCAAGATATTCCTGATGTGAGTATATTCGCCTGTTTCAAGGCAATGAACCAATGCCTACAACAAACATTTTAAGATCTGTCATTATAAAAGTCTAAGTATGGAGAAGTAAAAAACACCTTTGAGAAATTCTTTTTTTTACCTTGGTTAATTTGTAATGCCATTTATGTACAACATGACGAAAATTTTCATAGTCTAATTGATCAGCTTTATTTCCTCCATCAAATCCAGTTGCCCGTAATATAGTGAGGAATCCTGGATAATTTCCACATTCCTAAGGGGAAAAAAGGTTTACTTTTCAAAGAAACGTTCCCTCCCTCTAAATAGCAGAAGCTGAAACTTACGTAGACTAGATTAATGATTCCATGTGAAAACGTGATGAATATTTGAATGACAGGTAGTTTCCATAGGATGGTTCAGCTTAGTCAATGATATTAATTTTGGAATGTCAACATAAGGTAGGATTTTTTAAAATAGCACTTTTTAATAATGAACAAATTGTACTTAAATTTTAAACACTGTTTTACAGCTGAGTCTTAAACTCAGTTTCCTTTAAAAACTGAACAACCTAGCAATTACTAGAAGTGGCTATTTATTAGTCCTACCTTTTCATATGTGGCTCTATCACTGTGCCACCTGGTCACAGTTTCTAACATGCAGCAAAGAAATCTCCCATACCGACAAGCTTCATTTTCAGTATAGCTTGCGACTGTGTAAATTATGTCAGAGAAAACCTACAAGAAAAAATATTTGAAAAATAAAAATAAATCAAGGTCAAAATTAGTTCAAAATACTAAAAGATCATGCTATAGCAAATCATAATAAATTAACAGATAAGTTTTAGTCACAATGTATTGTCCCCTTTTATACTCACAATTTCTGAGACCTTTAAATATTTTGGCTTTTGTGAGGGAACAGCACATTAATAAAGCAATGACAACAAAATTTTTATTTAAAAAGCTGATTAACAATGACAGAAGAAAAAAACTACTATTATTATTACATCATTTACTGCTATAAAAGAGACTTAGACACAGATACTACCTGGGGTTAAAGGAACAGTAAGGAGAGAAAAGGCCAATAGAAAACAGAAATAGGCAACTAACATGCTGTAACATATAGTACATTTTTAAACCATGAAAATTCAATAATTTATTGTAAAGAAAAAGCCAGATGCAAAAATTTGTGAATGTGATCATACTGAAAAGTGTTCAGAACTACAAAGGAGTATTTTGAGGGTAAAGTTAAGAGTGGAGAAGAGAGTTCTACCTATTATGACAAACATATAAACCCAAATGCTAAAAGATTAACTAGAGGTGCTTATTACACATCAGGCACTATTCAAAGTACTTTTGTGTATAGTGATTCATTTGATTCTCACAAGAATCTTATGAAGCAGGTATTATTATCCCACTTCACAGATAAGAAAATTGAGGCACAAAGAGGTTAAAAACTTGCCAGAGATCATGTATCTAGAAAGTGGCAGAGTTAGGATTCAAGTTCAGGCACTTGGCTCTTGGGTTCATGCTTTTAACCAGACACACAGTAATACTTCTTTAGATTATAATGTTTAGCTATCTTTGTGTGAGACTTTTTTTAAAGGTTCCAATAAAAAGAACTTACACGATCATAGCAAAGAAGTGTGGAAAAATTTGGAATTTTCTGTTGATGTACCAGTTCAACAAAACGAGCACAGTAAACAGCATCAATTGCTGAAAAAATACATCGAGGAAATATACACAGCTGTAGAAATTTTGTGATGGTCTCATTTTTGGTAGATTCTAAAAATAAGGAAAGAATATATGAAGTGGTAAAGTTCATCCTCAAGTGCCTCAAAGCCACTAAACATAATAAGAACATATTAATTTTAGCATAGAGAATGCTATAGAACCACAAACTATTTATGGTTTGTAATCAAAGGTCATGCCTGGGATGAGACTTGTTTTCACTCTGCGGATATTTTTCTACCTGTAATTTCTCCAGAAGTGTGATTTTATACAGAAAAGTTGAATGATAAGCTGCCAATATTGTAGTCATAAGTTAATTTCACCAGCAAGCTAAATCGGTTCATTTAGTGAACATGTGAAGTTGACTCTGAATTAATGAGTAACCAAAAATTGGGATAGTGAACACTGAGTTGAAATAAAAACATAATACACTTCAACACCTCCAGAATTATAAAGGTTTGCTTTCGTAATTCAGCAGCAGCAGGAATGTAACCATTCTAACTTACTTGCTAAAAGCCAGTTGTCCTTTTCCAGTTTCAGTCTCTGTAGAACTCGCTGTACATGTTCCATCTGTTTTTTTTCTTCTTCAAGAAGCTTGTCCTGAAGGGCAGTACAGCGCTCCTTCTCTTTTTTCTTTTTATTTGGAGGCTACAAAGTATAAGTTAGATACTTCTCTAAGTGCAGGAACACTACCTCCCTTTCTTTTAATTAAAAAAAGAGATAAATGCTGATATATTATGTCACCAGGGATATTTACGGATGTTTACCTCCATTCAGCAAATCTAAGACAAAGTCATTCAGTCCTCAGACACCATCAGAACAGGCTATCTTCCCAACACCGGTACTTTTAGTCTAAGGCATGGAATCACCTTTGACTCTTCCTTCTTATTCATTCCAAAATCCCAATTGCTTACAAGTCTTGTGCATTCCCAATATACCTCCACCAGTCTACATTCTCACAATGAATTACCCAAAAAGCCACTTTGCTGGTTTCAGCCTAATGCTAGTCCTTTCCCCCACTAAATGCATCCTTTATGCTACTGTCACAAGTAATCTTTCTAAAGTACCATTTTTACCATTATTACTTCCCTGCTCAGGAATTTAAAATAGCTCTCAATTTTATCAAGCCTTCTTTTCTAACTTTCATTGCTCTACATAATCTGACTCTATTTAAATTATCCCTCAGCCAATTCACTACAGTAGAAGTGGTCTCCTTAAACCTTAGACTACTTTACTCCTTTGCTGGAGCTCTAGAGTGGCCAGTTTGCCTCCAAATTTCCAAACCTAATTTATCTTCAAGGCCCATGCAGCTCAAGACTTACCTCTTCAGTAAAGTCTTCTCCAAAATAGTTCTCCTTTTAGGAATTCCTATTGCTCTTGCAATTGTAAAATGATCACACAGATCATGTAAAGTTGTTAGCCCAGCCCTCAGTAGAAAAGCAAACTCAAAAACTTTTGACTGATGCTAACTTCCAAGTACTCATCCATACCCATGCTCCTACCCAGTGAGAGGTCACCACTAAACCCACTTAGGAACATACATAGCAACAAGATCACAGCTTGTTAGTATAAGTTTAAACTATGGGCAATGCTGAACTAATACCATGAAGTTATTACACTTGAGGTACTAGAACAAAAACCTACCATTTCCTGATTGTCATCAATGGCTTTCATCTGGACTTTAAGTTTATTGACTTCCCGTTCGTAGCTGGTATGTGGAACTGCAAGGTCGTACATCGTCAATGACCAGAATGTGGCATAAAATTGAGGGCTGATGTCATCCCAGGCCTCGGAAACATGTAAGGAGACCACTGCTTCATGGACAGGAGCCATCACCATTTCACATGATGTAATGTACTTAAGAACTTTATGCTGCTGTTTACTTCCCTTTTCTGATTTTTTAAGTTCATCATACTTTGACTAAAGATATAAACACACACACACACATTTTTATAGAGGTGACTTTCATAGTATAAAAAGCTATGTTCCCTTTTCAAGAGTCAAAAGATGACCAATCTAAACAGCTGTAGGAATTCTACTTCCTTACCAACACTGATTTTAAAATAAATCATCCCAGGAAACTGCTCTAATCTTTGGTCCTGGGTGCTCATTAGGAGCTTTTCAGGAAATTCTTACTGAATCTAACCTGTTCAGTCAGGGGATAGGTATGTGTGCCCCTTGCCGTTTTCCCCCAACCATACTCTCTCTTACTGCTGCACAAAGATTAAACATACAGGGTTTCCACTCCTGCTTCTGAGATAGTCAAGGGAACCAAGCAGCGGGTCTTAACACTAATGAAGAGGCAGAATGGAACTAACAACAGCCAATCTGGACAGAATGTGTTATCACTACACATACCCATATTGCCTGTTACAATTTCTTGATGAAGCTGGATCAATGCTAAGAAAAGTTATGAAAAAGTTATCATAAGACTGATAAGTAGGGTGACCAACTGCCCAGTTTTGCCAGTGACTAAGAGGTTTCCAGGGATGCAAGACTTTAGTGTTAGTACTAGGAAGTCCCTGGCAAACTGGAACCAACTGGTCACTAGACTGCAAAGCTAAACACGATTTCCTGTGAATGGCTGTGGTATATTAGAGTTTAAAGAGTGTGGGAAGTGACACTATGGTGGGTTTTTATTTTGTGGCCTGACTGGTTTACCCTAATTTGAGGGTGTGTGTGATGGGGGAGGGGGCATGCCAGAGGAAGGCCATGCTCTTAATTGTACGAGGGAAAGAACCTGTTAGTACCAGAGGGGGGTGGGAGGGGTAAAGGATGGGACACTACAGAGTGTATGCCAAATGCAAAAAAGAAAAATAATACAAAGTAGAGTTGTATTATTATACATATATATAATATAAAGTACTCACCAAGTACTCACCAATCCCATGATATATATTATATATATAAAATAATACAAAGAATTGTCTCATGTCCCTCAGTCTCTTGAGGATACAAGAGCTCTCACCCAAAAAATTTGTTTGGGTTAGGCATAATCCTGAATATGAACCTAGGAGGAGACCCAAAAAGAGTTTCTTCTTTATGTTAGAAAAACACTTAAATCATTCATTGTTTGGGCTAAACAGAACTAGCAGGTCAGAAGTCAAAGGATCCACTTCCAGTTTCCATCAAGGCAGAACAGTCTTGACTCCCCACAGTCCAGCTGCCTTCCCTCCTAAGTATGTCTATACCCCAGGCTCACTAGACTGAAGAAATACCAAGTGCTTTGGGTTCCAGACGGTATTGCAGGCAGGCTCTGAGAATCTTAAAATTATTCTGGAAGTGAGAAGATTTATCTCCTCCTACCCCATTTTAGAAAGCACACTGATGATAACTACTGAGACTTCACAGGTGACAAAGCTATGAAGAACATTACTTACAAGAGAGAGGTCCCAATTATAAGAGAGACCTAAGGGCAGAGCAGCTGGGATAAGAAAGGGTTTAAAAATTTGAGGGTGGGTACTATCAAGAGTAAATAATAATGAATCTATGTGAGCAGAATGATATCGTCTAAGGTTCTAATAAAACATAGTATAGGGTTGAAACAACCTGCACAAGATAACTTAGCTACCTGACTTAGACAAGATCTAGAATATGAACTGGGGGAGAGCCTTTTTTTCAGACCCACATTGCAAGGTGAGTCTCAATAATTATAGATGAAAATTAGGTTATAGGAATGAGAGGGTTATAGGATAGCCCATCTCCCCAATCCTCTTCTAAGTCTGTGACTTGTTACTAGGTACTCCCCTAGTCCCTATCTTGTTAAAAAAACAACAGTTTTTATCAGAAAAGATAGCTATGCTTCATATTTACCTATGATGAGTATTTGTCTAATGTCAGTTTAACTCCCTCTTCAGGCTCACATCTTCAGTCAAGTGGAGAGGCATAACAGCTCTACAGCTCAAGGCACTGGGACACTAGATCTATGGAACAGAACTGATACCCACAATTATTGCCATACTTCTAATTATTATTCAGAAAGCTCTTTCTGGCCCAATATTCTGAGCAGTGTTTGGTCAGCTGAATTGTTTTCAGGGGAGAAATCGGTAGTCAGTTTATGGAAGGGACTTTGCAGTCCTCCAATACGCATTCTCTCATCAAAGGCTTTACAAGACAGGCTTTCACTCAAGAAGCAAAAGCAAGGATCCCCAGGAGGTTGGATACTCCTCCAAAGTGCAGCCAAGGTTGCCAAGAACTCCCTTTCCAGAAGACAGAATATAGCCAATGGGGAACAGACTTATCTCTGACTTAGCTATATAGCCACCTCTGTATAGTTGTTTTCCTCCTCAACCCTGACAGGCAAATGCCATTTATTGTTTAGATTTGTGTCATTCTTAAATGACAAAGACACAGTATTTTACACAGGCTACAGAAAAGGTAGCTACTGGTATGAATGACTGGCTCCATTTTTTGACCTGGAAAAGTTCAGCCAACCTCAGGCAGCCAAAGTGTTCACTATCACAGATTAGTGTGTTCACTTCTCAGAATAGCACAGGGCAGGGCAGAATTCCTGCCATGAAGCAATCCTCCAACCTCACTCCTTCAAGCAATCAGGTCCCTTGTTGTATAGCTGAAACTGATCTACTTGGGGGAAGGGGGGAGCAACAACACAGGGTATAACTATGCAAAGAGAGCATACCATTTTTTGGATTGAGAAATTCTAAGAGGAGGAAGAGGCCTTATCCCCTTCCCCTAAAGAGCATAGCACAGAATTGCTGCACAATGCTAAAGTGATAATTAAATCAATTAGCATTTAGTTAATTCTTAAAGGGAAGTGTGAGACTGCAGCAGTTGATATGTAAATACTAATAGCTGACAGCTGATTGCCTAATCAATGAGAACCCAGAATTTCTCAGTGCCTTTTTTCCCCACACTTCTACCGCACAGCCCTGTATTCCTACTGGGAACAAACATGGAATCCTAGTTTAAGAGAAAAGACCGAGATCATTCCCCAAACCATACAGTTACAGACTTTAAAACAACAAATAAAACAGAAGGGGAAGAATCCAAGCCTGTACAAAAGTGAAGAGTTCGCTGGGGCTCCAGTCAGAGTGGGGAAGTATCACAGTTTCCACATGAGCACTGACCGTGGCCCAAGGCAAAAGGAAGAGTGACTCACCATTAGTGGTCACTGCTTTGCAGGAAAGCATGCAGGCGGCATAGAGGAGCAGAGGAGAGGGCAGGCTGTCTCCTTGCGCCCACATACTTACTGTAAGAATAGAAATAGGTTAGCATAAGCATAGCCATCTTAAAAGCCTAGAAGCCATTTTCTGAGTATGTGACTTAGAAAGAAAAACTGGAACTGGGTATGGCCTTGAAAAACAAGCTAATCATGAACACCAGATGGTGGGCAGCTGTGGCCTTTAGTCAGCTAACCTTGGTCAGCTAATCCTACATACCAAGCTTATCGTGCAGAACCTCCCTGACAATTGAGGAGTGGTCTTATCTTGCTCCTGCCTAACCCCAGGATGTATGTCTTGCAAGAATAATGTGCAGCTGTGGAAAATTACTATGAGTTAAGTGTTTTGAAAATGCTATATAAACCCTTGGCTTTGGGTGCTCGGGGTCCTTGTTGAGACCGCTAGGGCTGACATTGGACCCCAGCTAGCTGGCTGAATAAAGACTTTGCTTGAATTTACATCTCTATGCCTGTGTAGTTTGTTCTCTGGAGAAGCCTCGGAAGCCCGGACCCTAACATTACTTGAATTTCAATACAGTCATTACTGGGCTATCCTGCTAGGAAGGCTCTAGTTTACTTCTGTTGTTATTTCATTTAGATGAAGATAAATAAAACAAGAACCAGGAATATACCTTTCCCAGGGATTATGCCACTGAGGTTGCAAGAGATTTTAGAGTACTTGCGGTGGTTATGCCTTTCTGTCCATCTGTCTTTATGACTTTCAAAGCACTCTGCATATCAACAAGTCAGTTATCTGACAGGATATTATCAGTGAAGGAACAGGGCTCTGCATTCAACTGGAGTGTTTCTCAATAATGTACCACATTTGCCTGAGTTAGAATGATCTAGGGCTTGTTAAAAAACAAACAGCAAACAAACAAATTCTCCCAGGTACTATTCTAGTTACTAAATTACAATTTGGGAACATGGGATTGAGTTTTTAAGATGCTTCCCTGGTAATTTTCATCTACACTAATGTTTGAGAGCTATAGTTCTAGAGGGTCCATAAGACATCAACCTGATCAACTGGTGATGCAGCAACAGTAAAATCACACAAAAAGTAAGGCTTATTTTCTTAAAGGGGCATTCTCATTGTATACTGCTCAGAGCTGAGTTATTAACAAAGAGTAACTCCAAGAGACACGATCTACATCTATGTCAGGCTAAAATGCATTTACAAGTAAAACAGGTAAAAAATAATTTGGAGTCATTCCTGAATGGCAGCAGAGAGTATTTATCTTACCGAAATGTGCTGTGCATACATTGGCCTAGACAGGCAAAATGCTGCATCGTAGGGTGTATGAAATTCATTACAGAGCACATCAATTGAAGGCACTCACTTTATGTAATCTTCTGTGCTTAGATTAGATGCTAAAAACCCACCAAATTGCATCAGGGCATCATGACACTAAATTTAAAAAAAAGACAAAAGACAAATGCTACTGGTTTTTTACAAAACCAAAGTAAACATTTTCCAAAACGATTAAGATATGTCATTTTTAACAGTATTTTTGGTTAACAAGCACAAATTCAAAGTTTCCAACTTGAAAGAACTTCAGAGACAATCTACAAACATAATCAAATTACAAAGAAAATAAACACCAAGGCCCTGAAAAGTTGACTAAATCTAAGGCTTTTAACAGTCAACAAGATCTCAAGTTCCAAAACTATTCTTGACCACTTTTAGTAGCAGAATATATTTACCTAAATCACATACAACAATTTTATGCATATAGAAGTCAATTCTATTGTCCTTGATAGATGAAAACGTTATAAAATACATGTGGATCTTTTTTTCTCTTGGAATACTGTCAGTGATAAAAAAAACACCTTGTAGGCTAATCATAGGTTTTGGTGCTTAGTATGCAGAAATATATTTTATTAAGATCACATCTACTTTGTTGTGATTGAAATGTCAGATTTCCAGAAAGCAGGTAAGATATGAAAGCAAACAACTTGAAGTTATCTGCTTGACTGAAAACCTTATACATACATACATACATACATATATATATATGTGTGTGATATATATATATATGTGATATATATATGTGTGTGTGATATATATATGTGTGTGATATATATATATATATATATATATATAAACCTTATCCAAGGGCCATCTCTTAAACGTAATTTGCACAAATAGCCCCTATATTTCCAAAATATCTATTTTACATTAGATCTGCTTCACATTCATATGATGTGCAAAATGGCATTTTTCAAATTATATAACATTCCATATTTTCCCGTATTAGGATTTTTAAAAATCCACATAAATACAAAAGCCACTTTAACTTGCCTGATCATAGAGCTTTCCCACAGGTTTCAAATGTTTCTCTCCACCTTCCTGAAAGTTGACCCCATTTCTCTGCTGAGCCATAAGCAAATACAGAGGAAGAGCAAGGTCGTGGTCCAATAGTGCATCCTTCAGTCTCTGGGAGGATTTTTTAGTGTTTCTGATCTGGCCAAAATAGCCACCCTGCACAAAAGAAGACAAAATTTACCAGCATACAGTACATAACACAGGCCATCTGGTTTGAAGACAGAAAAAAGAAAACGTTCAGTTACAATTCAGTTCAGGAAGATTAAGAACTCATATACTTGCAACATTCCTTCCCTTTCTTCACAAATTTATTTCAGTGACAGTGTTACTGATTATAGTCAGTGGCTGAAAGATAACTGATAACTGAATTAAAACTTCTGCATATTCTCCATTTTATACCTTGCAGTCCCTTACAAAGGAGAAGGAATATTCTTTATTCCAAGTGGAGCAGATTCAACAACAGAATAACTATGTTCAGATTTATGCCAGTTAAGAAATCAAGGACCACAGAAGCTGGTATTTATTTCTCTTACATATCTATTACTGTCTTTTATACTTTGCTTCAGCTTTAAAAAAAATTAAAACAACCAGTTTACCTCAATTTTTAAGGGGAGGTGGGGGTGGCTATGAGAGAAGGGTACTATGGTTTTGTTTGGTTTTCTATACTTACGTATTTGGATTCTTCACTGTGAGAATATGCACACACTTTGAATTTAAAAAGTCAATAAACAAAAATAGAAACTCTCATCTCAGCTTTTAGCTGCTCTCCACCAGTCAAGGCCTCTAGTTGCTCCATTGTCATTTCCTCTGTAATTTCTATTCCTGCCATTTTCTGTACCGCTTCTTTCAATATAAGCAGGTCAAAACTATTTAGAAAAATAAGAAACAGTTTATAGTTGAAACTTCAAACATAAAAGTAAGAATATATTGTGATTAACATACTGAAAATCCCTAAATTTTTGCACACAAATATAGGGGTGAGGGTCTGAAGCAGTTTTTAAGGAAAAACTGCACTCCTAGAACTACACTGAAAAATACTTGGGGCATGTAATGTTTTTATGCTCAACTTTTTACTTGGAACTAATTTCAAACTTACAGATAAGATGTAAAGATAATAACAGTGCAAAGCATACTGATACACCCTTTACCCCAATTTCACCTATTAACACTTTTACTTTTATCATTTTTTGTTCTCTCTTCCTCCCTCTCTCTATACACACACACACACAATTTTTTGAACCACCTGAGAATACCTTACTTACTTAGCAACATCACTTAGGGGTACATTCTACCCCTAAAATTCCTAAGAATGTGTTTCCTAAGAACACAGCTATTCTCTTATATAACCACAACATAGTTACCAACTTAGTAAATCTAACACTGATACAATACTTTTATCTAACCTACAGTTCCTATTTCATTTTTATCAGTTGACCCAGAAATGTCTCATAGCATTTTTTAATCCTCCAATACAGGATGGCCAATATGTATTCTTTCGTTGGTTACAGCCATCTCTAAATAATCACACAATTGGAAAGAATGGAGGGAGGGAAGGAGAGGAGAAAGGAAAAAAGGAAGGAAACAAAAGTATCAAGTTGTGGTATTTGAGCCTAAGCTGGAAGTTTGGTGGTCAGCCTTAACCACATCCATTACTATATTGACAATTATGCATTTTAATTCCCAAAGCTTAGGACTTTCAACAGATATAACACCTTATAACTTCTAATATCTTTAATTAGTTAAGTAATGAAGATAAAATGAAAACATTCTTTCCTACAAAACCAATATAGATGTCTTTCCAAAGGGAAAGCTACACATACCCAAGATGCAAGTTTAAATAGACAAAGGAAGAATTTTCTAAGATTCTTATTGTTTTCTCTTGCAACTTGACTTGACTTCCCTTAACATGATTTTTGAAAACAAGAGGGCCCTCATGCAAATTAGAATGTAACAAGTACCAATGAAATATTTTAATTCTTCTTTAAACTATCTTTTAATTAGATGGTCACAAAAACTATACTCACAGTACCGAGTTACAGACTTACAAATAACATGTTCTCCTGGCCTACAAAGAGTAAATAGAGTATATAGGAATGATCACTAGATGAGCACAGTATGAATGACATGCTGATAAAATCCTGAATCTAAATAGTACTTTTTTTTAAAGGTTTTCCCTAAACCAAAATAATAATCTGTCAAGAATTACTTAGGTAATACTTCTTTGGAACACCAGATAGCTTTATAAATTTTTTCATTTTCTACCAGAAAGCTTTTGGAAACAATTTTCAGTTCCTTGATTCTAGTCAGTCTACTGCTGATGAGGTTTAATTCCCTTACATACTAATGCAAACTTTAAGCACTGGTATTGGTCCAGAATAAAATATTACACCTCAGCATTTACAAAGAAAATAGGACACTGTCCAGAAGGTATGTAAGCTTTACATATCTCTAAAGTTCAAGGTCAATAATTAATAGTGTCTTAAAGATACCATACCTGCAAAATAAACATGTCCTTAACCAAATGCTTAATGTAAAGGTCAATTACTGCCCAGTAGCAATAATCAATAGTACAATATGTTTTGTCTTAAGAGGATTTACAATACACTATACTATTTATTCAAAAGCCTAACAGGTAGTCAAAGTAAGTTAGTCTTTTTAATCACATATGTAGCCAAATATTACATTTCTTTCTGTAAAAAAAAAGTTTATGTATTAAATTAAAGTTTTAGTTACAGAATTCAATATAAGTGAGCAACTATTCTAATAAGACTGTACCAAATACATTTTCAGGATAATAGCAATCTCAATATCCCAGTAATACCACCAGAAGAACTCAAATTACTTAATTTCATTTACATATAATTTGCTAAGAATACCTTTGGCCCGCCTTTAGCTGATTAGCCACATATTGAAGAAGACCAACAAGATCAATTGGGTATTTATGAAAAAACCGCACCACAGAAACTAGCCAGACCTATATGAAATTAAAAAATAGGGCTTTTTAAAAACAGTTCATAAAACAAAAAAACACAATACTAAGTGTGTGATTTCTTCAACTAACTCAATTTCTAAAACAAAATGAGCCTGGAATAATTGTATTGCTAATGCCATTGAATGGAATTTTATAATAATAGCTAATATTTATTGAACATACATACATATGCCAAGCACTGTACTAAGCCCTTTGTTAATTATCTCATTTAATCTTTGCAATAATCATCTCAGGTTGGTATAAACCTATCAGTGAGGAAAATTTGGGTAACTTGTTCATGGTCGCACAGTTGGTATGGGATGGAAAAGTGATTCAAACCTATCTGGCCTGATTCCAGGGCTTATGATAGGCCACTACAAAATCTTGCAGATCGCTCCATAGAGCTGAATGATCAACAAAACACCCACCTCTCAAACGTTCGAGTCATACACACACAAAAATCTTTTTATCTGGGAACATGCTACTAGCTGTGGAGAGGCAAGGAAACAGGTGAAGCATTGCCAGAGCAAGAAGCAAAGACCAATTTTAGCCAACAGTCCATCATCACTGAATAGTGAGAAAACCCCAGTCAAGACAAGAGGAGGAGATCTGAGTCAAGTCAAGTAATCCACAGCCTTGCAACAAGTGTTTGCTGAGCACCTAAATAATGAACAAACCTAGGTCCTACCCTCAAGGATTCTACAGTCTAGTGAGGGACACAGAAAAGTAAACTGAAATCACTATGACAAATAAAAGATTCCATGGGAGTACAGAAGAGGGACACCTAATACTGACTTCTGGTGGGAGCATTAACAGGGAGAGTTCCAAGGAAACTGACCTCTAAACTGAAATCTAATGAGCAGGTAGAGATGTGGTGGAGGAGATAAGTGGGCACAGAAGAGTATCCCAAGTAGAGGGAATAACACGTGCAAAAGGGCACGCAAAGTGCAAGTAGTTCAGTATTAATGGAACCTAGAATATTAGGGAAGAGGCAAAAGATGAGGCTAGTACAGTGAGTAAGGATCCAACTCTGAAAGAACTACTTGTATGACTTCTACAGACTTCAGATTCTAAAGGGCAATGAGGATCTATTGCAAGATTCAGCTATCAGACACAGTAGGTTGACAGAAAAGTGAACTAGCTGCTAAGGTACAAGAAATAAAATATATATAAAACAAGACTAGGTTTTTTGTTAAGCAAGAGAAATTTTTTATTTCTTTTAAGATGACTGGAACCTCAGAATGGTAAAGATAATCATTCCTTTAAGATTAATTCCTCTAAAATAATAGACCAGAAGGGAATTTTCTTCTCCCCCTACCAATGCTTATCCAAATACTACCACAGCCAATACCGGTCTCTTGAGTTGGGAAGTACATAACATATAAACCTCCTTACACAGCCAAGGACTTGGACATTCAGTAGAAATCAAGCGGCTAGATGTTCTAAAGAGCTCTTGACAAGTAGGTCCTTAGTACAGGTAATAGAATACATTGAATGGTAGTCACGACAGATGAAAATTTCATCCTCGGAAAAATAAAAATACTTACTATGAAGCCAGCTTGAGATGGTTGCATCATCGTGTTTCATTTTCTCCTTTTCTGGATTAGCTAGAGCTTCAATGATACAATCTTTCATACATTAAGAAATAATTTTTAGTCACTATTTCTCTAACAAAGACTCTTAAAACAACAACAAATGCTGCATCTTGGGAAAAACTAAGCTTCAAGTTATTATGAATTATTTAAAAATACACACACTGTAGTACCAACTTTTCTTTTTGAGCTTCTTTTCCATCTCTCAGCAAGCAAGGCAGATGCCACCTATTTCAAGATGTTTATAGTAAACTTAACACTGTGTCTCTCTATATAATGCACTCACTCACCCACTCATTCACTCACTCACTCACTCACTCACTCACTCATTCACTCACCCACTCACTCACTCACTCACGACTGGCCAACCTTCAGATCAGCCAACAGAATCATATGCAAATGGTTTCTAAAGGAACTCAGAATGAAAATAAAATGTTCACCATTAACACCTATGAAACATGAAATGTATGCATCACTTCACTCAAAAGGATACAGGCCAAGACATCATAATTCAACGAAGTGAGATATTTCAATGAATCTACTACAGGTGTTATTAAGTTATCATACTTTTGTATTTGTGACAAGATCTGGAAGACAGCAACAAAGAATAGATGGCGTTAACTAATTAAAATAGAACTTGGTGCTATCTAAATAATGGCTACACTTTTTATTTTTCTAAAGAAATAATGCTTAAAATTTGTTTCCTTCCATTTTGTATTATATACAACCTACTATTCTACCATTTACTTAGAAAATACTTTGTTAGGCTGTATTTTCCAATTAGCAAATAATTCCAGGGCATCTAAACTTGAATTTTGGAATTACAGAGGCTACTTTCATGCTAAATGTTTTAGAGATCTCTAAATATGAAAGTGTTATATCTGAATCACGATGAAATATTATTCAGATGTTTCTAATAACTAAATCAACAACTAATCCATCTCTTTACTATGTTTCAATAAATCAAAATGACAGAGTGTTTAAAACAGTAGCATTGTTACATATTACTAGAAAAATATATCAATGTATTAAATATATTGCATATTAAGTTTCATTTCTGAAATAACCATTTGCTAAAGGTTCCACTCCAGGACTACCACACATTTTAAAAACTACATTATTTCATTTACACCTGTGCTGATTTAAAGATAAAAAACAGAAAGGTCCCTTAAAATAATGTTAACCTCAAAACGTACATAATCAAACAAAATGGTTGGATTGCTGTGGCTCAACTTTCCAATTTGTCTTCCAGAAGGCTTCACATTTTCCTTGGTTAGACGCCTTCAAGGGGAGAAAAAGGTGGCAGGGATCATCTTACATAATTTTCCCTATAATGCTGATAACTGTGTTACATCATGAAAAAAAAATTCTTTCCCAAGTATTCTTTCCCACATTCATCATATACTTCACTGCAGAACTTGGGCTATTTTAATTAGGCATTCTCCCAGGGGATATTAAGATTTTGTACTAACGCTTAATATTTATTATGTATACACTTCCTTATATAGTAATAATAATAAGCATTAAAACTCTTAATGTGCCCTACAAGTACATACAACTCTTCTTATAGAGAATCATTACTTTAGATTTAGAAAGGCTCATTTATCACCTTAGGGATTAAGATATCAAATTTGGTATAATGCAATGAACTACCTTGTGCCATCTGTCTCAGTGACCCCAAAAGAGTAATAGCTAAAGCTGCACTCCTTGATACAGGAAATTCTCTGGTATTTATATTCAAAGTAAACAACTTTTGAAAAATAAATTTTACTCCTTTTCTTCCTGTTTAATTTTTCCTCTGTTCAGTATTCTTTTACTAACATTCTAGAAATTCATACCTATGAAGTACTTAGAATTCAAAACAATTATTATACAGCACCTTCAACTCTTCTAATAATATTAGATATATTATTACATAATAAATCTAGAAACTTAAAAAGCATACACGTGACAAGAAGCTTTCTAGATGGAAAATATAATGAAGCGAATAATCAATTCAGTTGATAGTTCAAGGAATGTGACCATTCTGGAAGTGGCAAACTTGATATACCTTAAGAAGTTTCTTATGACAATACTGACCCATCATTCAAAATTATTTCATCAAGTGCTTCTCTTTCCCATTCTCCATGGCCCAGTTTCTTTTTTGCCATGGTAAAGAGAGACCCATCAAGTTTTAAACTTTGGCGATACTCTCTGTTCTACCTTCAAACTTAATACCACCTGTCCTTACTTTTAACCCTACTATTTCAGGTGGCCTCACTACCTGAAAAAGCTAACCTTCGCTCTCCATACTTTTTTTTATCACATTCCTTTCTACCTCCACCACCCTGGGGGTGGGGGGGAAACAAAAATAAAAGGAATACTTTCTTGATTATGTCCTCTCCTCAATTTATCATGGTGTCTGGTATATGGAACACAATCAATGAGAATTTATGGAATGAATTACTGGATTCCCTACAGCAAATTCATGTCTTAAAGAGTAATCAAAAACTTATAAAATTCTAGAAGTAATACATTAATACATTCTATTCTCAACATAAGGTTCAATCAATACTAAAATCACATTGTTCAAGCCTGGTGAAACAGCTACAGCTTAAAAATGCAACAAAAATTCAAGAGTATTAAAGAATTCTGCACATATTCTTCTGTGATAAATATTTTAATTAATTAGTCAGTCCCTTCATTCATTCATATTAATGTCTTCTATGAGAAGCAAAGTGCTAAGCATTAGGGATACAAGGAAGAATAATAGATCCTCTCTTAACTTCAGTCCAGCTGGGGAGACAGATTTAAAACCATTTAAAAATTATTATATTCTTAAATATAGCAAATTATAGAACAGTACTTACTGTGTGCTGTCAATACTATAAAAGGGGGAATAATATATTTGTATTCACTTTCACATAAATAAAAATTTCTGGAAGGATCAGTAAGAAAATAAACAGTGACTACTTTTTTTTCCTTGAGAGAACTAAGTGGACAGGCAATAGGCTGAGAGACATTTTACTGTCTACCTGTTTATACTTACTGAAAATCAAACCATGTGAATGGATAAACTATTCAAACAATTAGAAGATTTTAAAAAGAAAAGTAATCATAATATATCAAGGGGTATGATACCACTATATGCATTTGGGACAGTGGTGGCACAAATAAAGAATCAACTGTGCTTGGTGGTTTGTGCAAACAGAGGGCTTCACAGAGGAGGTGCCACTGGAGGCCCACCCTCTGAGGATGAGGTCACCAAAATGGAGAAAGGAAACAGAGGTAAGGGAAAATCTGTACACAAGAAACAAAAAATATATGCAAATGAAAAGGAGATCATAGCACATTTCAGGGAAACATAAGTGGCCTCACTATAACTGGAGGCAGAACTGGTGGGAAATGAGGTTGGAAATAGGAAGGGACAGGTCATGGAGGTTCCTTTACAACACCATGCCACAAAGTCTGACATATAACCTGCAGGGTTTGAACAAAGAGAGTAATACAAGGTGCTGTAATACTCCAAATAAAATAACTAAGTCAATGGCGAGGAATGGAAAAGACAAATTTAAGAGATTTAATAATATTAGATATATTATTAAGTAATCCATATAAAGCACTTAATCCAATGCCTGGCACATACAGTAGTGGCTCCATAAATATTAGCTGCTGTTGTTAAGATAGAACCTCTATTTGATAAATTCTTAAGACTGGAACTCTTTCAGAAGGATCAGTTCTAATATATCATCTCCTTTCATGCTCTCCCCATTTCCACAGGATCAGATGATTCACTCTCTTTTCTTTCCTCTAAATCTATACATACTGTACAACAGCACCTATTAAACCAGATTATGACTGTGCATACATGTTTCCCCCACAGACGGTGACCAAAGACAATGCAATTGGGCAAAGATAGTATCACTGCATACTCTTAAATCTAGTTAAACTACAGCAAGCGCTACTTTTAATGAGAATAGCCATACCACAAATGTGAAAGAAAAGACAATAAACAGCCTTGCTGAAAACACTGGGAATATAGCAGTGTGTTTAATATCTTAAACCAAAATAATCTGAAGTATATAATTTTTCAATTAAACTTCTCAGTTTACCAGGAAGTAGAATAAAATCACTAGTAAGTTTTAATGACATGAAAATAAAGCACACAAATGAAAAAAACAGAAAACTTTCAAAAGTTGACTCCCTGTGGAAACAGTGCTACATAATTCCATTAGACCTTCCAAAAAAAGGAAATCACTATAACTTTAGCAGAGGAAAATTTGTAGAACCTTGACTATCTTGTACCAACCACTAAATGTATTTTGTAAACTGAGCAATGGCCACAGTATGCTGTCCTTTAAAAAAACTCATCCTATGATGCATTAAAGAGGATTTTTATTAGATTTTATAACTATGCAAACATGACAACTACAAAAACTTGGTAATCAAAATACCACAAAAATTGATAGTCATTTTACCTGCAGTATCCATACAATCAGTTATACCATTAGCAAATACTCCTGGGCTCCCTCAGAATTGAGGCTGACAACACAAACTGACTGAAAGGAAGTAAAATAGATTCATATATACTTTAGATTAATATGAAGAAAAATAAATTAAGACTTACTTCATGATATATTTGGCTCTGTCTATTGTTTGAGCTTTAACTTTTACTAAAAGTGGGTGACTGTTACAAATTTCATTCTTCCATTGGCCATACAGATGATATCTTAAAAAATGATGAGATGAAGAATTAGGAAATGTTAAATACTTAGTGGTTAATGCACTAGAATAGTAGTTAAAAATACAAAAATATTATGTATTTACCTATGCTGATATGGAAATGTTTTAAACAATCCCCACAGTTCCTCAGAAATACAAGCATTGCAGTCCATCAACGAAAGAGATGGAAGTAGTACCTGGTCAGCAATGCTAAGCAAACAGCTAAGGATAACTTCCTAAGAAGAAGGGAGGAAAAATTATTTCAGTAAGAGGTCCATATTAATCCACCCTCCCCAAATAAATTTATGTCAGCCTTGGAAAAACTGCCATATCTACTTTCCCACACTATCACTGTCCTTTTCACAGTGGTTCGTTATGCCTCTCCATCTAACAGACCAAATGAGGTGAGGGAAGGAAAGGGGTAGGAAGAGAACAAGGGATTTTTATCCCTCTTCCTTTCTCACCATGGTAATCCTCAAGAACAGGAGGCCATCACTCTTAAAGATAACCGTATTATATGCCAAAAGCTATATTCAGTAAGAAATGTATAAAATTATTATTCACAAGGGACAAAAGCTGGGCTCACAGGAAAATCTGCAGTATGTTGCACCCATACAAACATTGACACATTGGATTTTTCTAGTCTTACCGTTTTCTCTTTATCTTCTTGTTTGCCTCCATCAGACTGAAACTAAAAATTAAAAAAACTATATAAACAAAATGCAAAAAGGTTAAGATTATGCTGTCACAATTTAGTTTCCATTTTGAAAAAAAATAATTTGCACATGGTTGTGAATTATTTTCTTACTTTTTATACACATATAGATTTTAAATAGCCAGCACTACCAATGAACATTTTTAGACTCCATCTATATTTCTAACCTCCAAATAATTTGGGACATACATGAATTTTAAATGTCAATTTTATAAGCCAATTATTTTCTCAACCTCATTATCACAAACGAAAGCATCCTAAAACCACAGCCAATATAATTTAGTTGGGATGCATCTGCATTTTCCCATCTAGATGTTCTAGTTTTGCCTCTACAGAATAAAACCTAACACTAAGGCAACAATTAAAAAAAATTAAACCCTAAGAAATTTAAAGCTATGTTTTAATTCACCAATACTTAGCCATCACTGAGAAATAAGCCAAAAATACTAATAACACAGCTGAAAAAAAGACAAAACCACTGCCTAACTTCAACAGACTGAACCAAAAAGACATGGTCATTATTATTACCAGTGATTTGCATGACAGCCAGAAGCGCCTTGTCTGACAATGCTGACTGGTCATTTTCAATGAAGTAGTAACACTTGTGTATATAGGCAGGTGGGAGGGCAGAGGATTGTGCAAAGGCCAACAAGACTACTGAAGCACTGATACTCAAGAACAATTGATTTCAGGGAAGGATTGAGCTAAATACCAAGTCAGGGAGGGGGAAAAGCTGATAATGCACCTAACAAGCTTATCTCCTTAGCAAATAAGGGAATTTTGTGCATGTATGTTTTCATGCGTGAATAATTTAACAGGTGTTACTACTGGGAAGTCAAACCTCTGCGCAAGATCTTCACATACACTCATTTAGAGACTGCTGTATTACCCTGATGGGAAAAGACACTTTATTTTTTTAACTGGCAGGTTAAAAAGATATAGGCCCTTTCACAGCAACAATTACTAAATCAACATATATCCTGCTCAGCAAATAAGGCATCAGGTTATGAAGGAGTGACCTGGCAGAAAACAAACTAGGTTGTTGCTTTCTTCTGTTTGGTTGGGGGTGGGGAGGGCAGATAATTCTGACGGCATAGGGAGTATATGTTGGGAGGCAGAAATAAGGGTAGGTCATAATTTGAAGAACTAGGTTTACAGTATATTATGTTGGATATAAAGGCAGTTAAGCTACTCCTTTCCTAGTATACAACAATGTGAAGAAACCTAATAAAGCTACACAGTGTTCTCCATAGAAATAAAACATTTTCTTAGTTCTAAGCCGTCCTAATTCCCTACTAGATATTTATATGAGCTTCTAAAGTCTGTATGTCAATTCTCTGTATTTCATATGTAGGAAAACTTAAAAGAAAAATAAAGAAAGCACAATAAAACCATCTAGAGGAGCAGCTAAGAAACATTTTTATCAAACATTAATTATAACAACGATGAAGAAAAAAATAAATCAAGAGGGGAGAACCAAGATGGTGGTGTGAGTAGAACAGCGGAAATCTCCCCCAAAACCATATATATTTTTGAAAATACAACAAATTCAATTATTCCTAAAAGAGAGACCCGAAGACACAGGACAACAGCCAGACTACATTCACACCTGCGAGAACCCAGTGCCTCGTGAAGGGGGTTAAGATACAAGCCAGGTCCCAGTGGGACCCAAGCGCCCCTCACCCCAGCTCCAGGTGGGAGGAGAGGAGTCGGAGCAGGGAGGGAGAGGGAGCCCAGGACTGCTAAACACACAGCCCTAGCCATCCGCACCAGAGCACAGACACACAGTGTGTGGTGTGCTGGACACTAGGGAAACAGGACAATAAGACGTGTGAGTGGGTCCCTGCAGCCTGCCCACCTGGGACAAAGAAAAGCGAGTGCATTTTGAAAGTTTTAAAGGGACAGGGCCCCCACAGCTGGACGGAAGCATCCCAGGAAACTTAGCCCAGAGCTGGGAATCCCAGGGAATTCTGGGCGCCCTAACCCCCTGGGCGGCAGCACAGCTCAGAGGCCCCTAACAACGATAAACAGCCTCCCGCCCATTCTCCCTTGGATGCAGCTCCGCCATATTGGAGAAGCAGCCTGAGTCTGGCCACGACCACAGCAACCGCAGAGCTCCACAGCAGCTTGGCAAGAATTAGATACCCCGGCTGCTCGCAGCTACCCAGCACACACCACTAGGGGTCGCTGTTCTCCCAGGAGAGGAAGGCCACAAACCAGCAAGAAGGGACTTTCTGTTAGCCAACACACGTGCCAGCTCCCCACAAATACCTCTATCGCCATGAAAAGGCAGAAGAATTTGATACAGACCAAGATCACAGAGGCAAATCCTGAGAAGCAGATAGACCTAACCAGTCTCCCTGAAAAATAATTAAAAATAAAGCTCATAACCATGCTGATGGAGCTGCAGAGAAATATGCAAGAGGTAAGGGATGATGTCCAGAAGGAGACTACATAAATGAAACAATCTCTGGAAGGATTTATTAGCAGAATGGATAAGATGCAAGAGGCCATTGATGGAACAGAAACCAGAGAACAGGAACGCATAGCTGATGCAGAGAGAGATAAAAGGATCTCAAGGAATGAAACAATATTAAGAGAACTGTGTGACCAATCCAAAAGGAACAATACCCGCATTATAGGGGTACCAGAACAAGAAGAGAGAGAAAAAGGGATAGAAGGTGTCTTTGAAGAAATAATAGCCCAAAAATGTGTTTTAAGAAGACCTCCAAGTATATTATGTTCAGCAAAATAAGCCAGGCAGAGAAAGACAAGTGCCAAGTGATTTCCCTCATTTGTGGAGTATAACAATGAAGCAAAACTGAAGGAACAAAATAGCAGCAGACTCAGAGGCTCCAATAAGGGACTAGTGGTTACCAAAGGGGAGGGGTGTGGGAAGGCGGGTGGGGAGGGAGGGAGAAGGGGATGGAGGGGCATTATGTTTAGTACCCATGGTGTGGGGGATCATGGGGAAAACAGTGTAGCACAGAGAAGGCAAATAGTGAATCTGTGGCATCTTACTACACTGACGGACAGTGACTACATTGGGGTATGGGTGGGGGGCTTGATAATATGGGTAAATGTAGTAACCACATTGTTTTTTCATGTGAAACCTTCATAAGAGTGTGCATCAATAATACATTCATAACAATTTTTTAAAAAAGAAGACCTCCAGCCGATTCTGATACATGCTAAGGTTTGAGGATCAGCATACTATTAGAAAGCCCTATACTATTGTCGGAGTCCAGGTGTTGCATTTGAGGTTTTGGAGCAACGCAAAGAGCAAAGGTGGCAGCGGGAGTTGTCATGGAGGGTGCTCAAAGAGACCACTTTATTCTGCATAAAGCTGTACCTCTTATATGCTACAGTGCTAAGTCATGGTTACAGAAGTACTGAAGACGTGTATGCATGTGGCCTTCATGGCCAGGTGCCTGGCCTTCAGGGCCCTTATCTAGCTCCTTCACGGGTACAACATGCTGTGTTTTCAGGTTTCTCAAGGTCAGACATATCTGGCTCCATACAAGGCCAGATGTATTTGGGGTGAAGCAGCAGACAGCTGTCCTCAGAACACTAGAGAAAGTGGGGGGGCCTTCCCTACAACTATGCACCTCCAATTTAAGGAATACACACACAGAGAGAGAAATGACTACAAATAACTTCAGGCTGGAAGACTATTCATTTAAATAATATCTGGTGTTAAATACATAAGCTACTTTTTAAAAACATACATAATTTGATATTGGATGGAAAACAGGGAGTAGGAAGGCAAAGTGGAAACTTCCCACAGGCCCACCAAGGAAGCACCTCCAGCAAACACAACTAACCCTGAAAATGACCTGAAGACTGCATGCAGATCAGGCCACCTACATCTGGTGAAGAGAAGACTACACAGAGAAGGGTAAAGTGGCAGGGCCAGGATTGGTCAGGACCGAAACCCTTCCCCCAGCCCACAAACAGGAGGAAGAGGGGATAAGCAAGCACTCAGGAGCTCTGCACACCTGGCCCCAGAGAACACGAGTCCACATTGCACTGGGTTTTGGTGATTAGTGGGGCTCAGCACCAGGGAGCATTGGAATACTCTGAGAGGCTGAGATTCCAGGCACTCGTGGAGGACAGGAATGCTCCCTCAGTCTTCCTGGGACCCAACACAGAGGCAGCAGTCTGAAAGATTAACCAGCAGTGGGAAGTGTACCAGACAGACAGAGGTCGGAGGGAGCTCTCTTTGGAGGAGAAAGGGCAGGTGGATGGATGATGCTTCCCCATTCCTCCTTCAGCCCAAATGATCTGGGAAACCAGCTCTAAAGGCTCCATCTCCTTCACTGGCAGCTCAGCCCCTATGTATTTCCCTGCACACCCACCTGCCTGCTTGGCCAGCTTGGCCTAGCAGCCATTAGACTTTGCTGCCTGGCAGGCAGAGGGAGGCCTCCCCAGCTTTCCTGGCCCTCTCTCAGCTCAATAGGTGAGGCACCTGTCAGAGCCAGCTCCAAACACTCCATCTCCCTTGCTGGCAGCTCAGCCCCATGTCACAATCTCCTGCACACCACCCCACTAACCCAACAGCAACCACCATTGCTGCCTGGCAAGCAGAGGGAAGCCTTCCCACAATGATCCAAGCAGAAGTGCTTCATAGCACTCAAAGGGCCCACAGAGGCACCTATCAGCCTCTGCTGACAGAGATCAGCTACTGCCAGCAGATAGGCAGAAAGGTGGTCCTGCCCACAGCCCACCAACAGCAACTGCAGGTCCACCACAAAGTTGAACAAGGCATGGGTGAGAGCAAAGAGTCTTGAGCTTCTGGCACCATAGGACACCTTCTCCATAAAGCCATTACTTTCTAGACCAGGAAGCATAGCAGATCCATCTAATACAAAGGAAGAAACACAGAAACCCTGACAAAATGAGGAGGCAGAGGAATATGGTCCAAACAAAAGTACAGGATAAGACACCACAAAGAGGGCTAAATGAAATGGAGATTATCAATCTTCTTGAAGATGTCAAAGTAATTGTCATAAAGATGCTTGATCTACAGAAAAGTACTGACACTCTCAGAGAAGACTTCAACAATTACAAGATTTGAAAAACAGCTACTCAGAGCTGAAGAATGCAATAACTGAAATGAAAAATATAATGGAAGGCATGAATAATAGACTGCTGGAAGTACAGGAGATGATCAATGAGATGGATATTAGAGAAGAGGAAAACAATGAAGCTGAGGACCAGAGAGAAAAAAACAATCTCTAAAAATGAGGAAATGCTAATATAGCTGTGTGACAACTCAAAACAAAACAATATTCACATAATAGGCGTCCCAGCAGGAGAGGTGAGAGACAAAGGAGTAGAAAGTCTCTTACAAGAAGTAACAGTGGAAAACATCCCCAATCCAGGAAAGGAAATAGACACCCAGGTTCCTGGAAGCACATAGAGCCCCTAACAAAAGGAAACCCAGGAAAGCATTAAGATATGACAAAGATTAAAGATAAAGAGAAAATCTTAAAAGCAGCAAGAGAGAGGCAGACAGCTACCTATAAGTGAAACTCCACAGGCTATCAGCAGATTTTTCTGCAGAAACTTTACAGGCCAGAAGGGAGTAGCATAAACTATTTAATGTATTGTAAGGGAAGAACCTACAACCAAGAATCCTCTACCCAGCAAGGTTATCATTCAGAACTGAAGGAGAGATTAAAAGTTTCCCAGATAAACAAAAGGTAAAAGAATTCACACCCCTAACATGGCCTCATAGTATATGCTAAAGGGTCTTCTGTAGACAAATGTCCTTAAGCCCAAATATATTCATCAGTGAAAATAAACATACAGTAAAGGCAGTAAACCAATTACTTACTAAGCAAGTATGAAGTTTTAAAAAAAGCAGTAAAATCAACTATATACAAAATCAGTCACAGGATACACAAAACATGTAGATTATGTCATCAAATACATAAAGTATGGAGGAAGAAGAATAAAAAAGTAGTACTTTTAGATGTGTTAGACCATCAACTTACTATAGACTATTATACACTTAGGAAACTATGAACATTATAGTAACCACAAACCTAAAGCCCATAATACAAACACACAAAAGAATGAAGAAACAAAAAGAGAAATCCAAGCATAACACTGAAGAAAACAATCAAAGAGAATGGTATAAGAGAGGAAGAAAGAAACAGAGAGGAACTACAAAAACAACCAGAAAACAATTAATAAAATGGCAATAAGTACATACCTATCAATAATTACCTTAAATGTAAATGGACTCAACATACCAATCAAAAGACAGACAGTGGCAGAATGGATAAAGAAACAAGACCCAACTATTCAATACTGACAAGAGACTCATTTTAGACCTAACAACATACACAGACTGAAAAGGAATGGATGGAAAAAGATACTAGGTACAAATAAAAGGGAGAAAAAAGCAGGATTAACAGTACTTATATTAGACAAGACAGACTTCAAAACAAAGAAATAACAACAGACAAAAAAGAATATAACATAAAGATAAAGGCATCAGTATACAAAGAGGATATAACAATTGTAAATATCTATGCACCTAATAAAGGAGCACCTAAATATTGAAAACAAATACTAACAGAACTAAAGGGGGAAACAGGCAGAAATACAATCTCATTAGGGGATTTAATACCCCTTAAATCAATGGACAGATCATCCAGACAGAATAGGTAAGCAGAGGCACTGAATGACACATCAGATGGACTTAACAGATATACACAGAACGTTCCATTTAAAAGCATCAGGATACACATTTTTCTCAAGTGCTCATGGAACATTCTCCAGAATGCACCACATATTAGGACACAAAAAGAGCCTCAATAAACTAAAAAAACTGAAACTGTATCAAGCACCTCTTCAGATCACAATGCTATGAAACTAGAAATTAATTAAAAGAACACCAATAAAACCCCACAAAGTCATGGAGGCTAAACAACACACTTCTACTCATCAATGGAGCAATGAACAAATCAAAGAGGAAATCAAACAATACATGGAGACAAATGAAAACAGAAACACAACAGTTCAAAATATGTGGGATGGAACAAAAGCGGTTCTAAGAGGGAAGTAATTAGCAATACCAGCCTACCTCAAAAAACAAGAAAATTCCAAATAAACAGTCTAAACTCATAACAAAAGTAACTAGAAAAAGAACAAATGAAACCCAAAGTTAGTAGTAGGAGGGACATTATAAAGGTCAAAGCAGAAATAAGTAGAGTAAAACAATAGAAAGAAAAATCAATGAAACCAAGAGTTGATTCATTGAGAAAATAAACAATGCAGAAAGACACCCTAGCCAGACTTATCAAGATAAAAAGAGAAAACAAAAAAAATATCAGAAATGAAAAAGAAATTATAACTGACAACACAGAAATACAAATAACTATTAGAGGACTCTATGAAAAATTATATGACAATAAATTGTAAAACCTGAAAGAAATGGAAAAGTCCTAGAAAAGTATAACCTTCCAAGACTGACCCAGGATGAAACAGAAAATCTAAACAGACCAATAACCATTAAAAAAATAAACTGGTAATCAAAACATCCCCACCAAACAAAAGTCCAGGCCCAGATGACTTCACAGTTGAATTCTACCAAACATTTAAAGAAGAGCTCATACCCATCCTTCTTAAAGCATTGCAAAAGGTATAAGACAGAATACTTCCCAAGTCATTCTATGAGGCCAGCTTGACTCTAATACCAAAACCAAAGACACTACAAACAAAGAAAATTTTAGACCAATATCCTTGATGAACATAGATGCAAATATCCTGAATATTAGCAAACCAAATTCAAAAATACATCAAACATCATGCATCATGACCAAGTTGAGATTTATTGCAGGGATGCCACAATATTTGTAAATATTGTGATACTCCACATAAACAAAAGGAAAGATAAAAACTGTATGATCATCTCAATAGACGCTAAGAAAGCATTTAACAAAACAACATCCATTCATGACAAAAACTCTCAAAAAAATGGGTACAGAGGGAACATACCTCAACATAAAAAAGTCCATATACAACAAACCCACAGATAACATCAAACTCAATGAAGAAAAGCTCCTTTAAGATCAAGAACAAGACAAGGATGACAAAAACTCTCACCACTTTTATTCAACATAGTACTGGAAGTATTCACAATATAAGTACTCACAATATAAGAGACATAGCAATCAGACAAGATAGATAAAAGGTATCCAAATTGTAAGGAAGAAGTAAAACTGTCACTGTTTGCAGATGACATGATAATACATATAAAACCCTAAAGACTCCACCAAAAAACTATTAGAATAATTGGATTCAGCAGTGTTACATGATACAAAATCAGTACACAGAAATCTGTCACATTCCTATATACTAACAACAAACTAGCAGAAAGAGAAGTCAGGAAAACAACTCCATTTACAATTGCATGAAAAAGAATAAAATATCTAAAAATAAAACTACTCAAGGAGGTGAAAGACATCTATACTCTGAAAATTACAAGATACTTATGAGAGAAATTAAAGAAGACATCAATAAATGGAAATCTATCCCATGTTCATGGGTAGAAAGAATTAATATTGTCAAAATGGCCATCCTGCCCAAAGCAATCTACACATACAATGCAATCCCTAAAAAACACCAGCAACAAACTAAAACCGTCTAAAGTTCATATGGAACCACAAAGAACTCCAAATAGCCAAAGCAATCCTGAGAAAAACAAAGCTGGGGGATTATGCTCTCTGACGCCAAGCTATACTACAAAGTTACAGTAATCAAAACAGTATCATACTGACACAAGAACAGACCCACAGATCAGTGGAACAGAATAAAAATCCCAGAAATAAACCCTTGCATATATGGCCAATTAATATATGATAAGGAACCATGAATATACACTAGGGAAATGACAGTCTCTTCAAGTAATTGGTGTTGTGAAAACTGGACAGCTACATGCAAGAGAATGAAACTGTGCAACTCCATTCACAAAAGTAAACTCAAAATGGATTGGAGACCTCAATGTAAGATATGAAATCATAAGGCTCTCAGAAGAAAACATAGGCAAAAGTCTCTTGAGCATTAGCATGAGCAATTCTTTTCTGGATACATTTCCTTGGGCAAGGAAAACAAAAGTAAAAATGAACAAGTGAGACTACATCAAACTAAAAAGCTTCTGTATGGCAAAGGACACCATCAGCAGAACAAAAAGGCATCCTACATCACGGGAAGATGGCGGCGTGAGTCCCTCCTCCCCAAAACATATATATTTATAAAAATACAATAAATACAACTATTCCTAAAAGAGACACCAGTGGATGCAGTACAACAGCCAGGATTCATCTACATCTGCGAGAACTCCACATCACACAAAGGGGGTAAGATACAAGCCGCCGCCAGGCGGGACCCAAACGCTCCCCCAACCCAAAACCCGACAGGAAGAAAGGAGTCAGAACAGGGAGGGAGTGAAAGCCCAGGACTGCTAAACAACCAGCTCTAGAAATCCGCACCCGGAACACAGACACAAGGTGCACGGTGTGCTGGATATTAGAGAAGCGGAAAAGAAAAACCTGGGGGCAGGTCCCCGCAACCGGCGTCTCTGAGACAAAAGAAAAGCGAGTGCTTTCTGCAAGTCTTAAAGAGACAGGGACCCCATAGCTGGACGAGTTTGTTCCGGCAGCTTGGAATAGTGGGGAAACATAGGAGCCCTAAACGGAGGCAGGGCAGCTCTGAAGCCCCTCACCGCAATAAGCAGCCTGCCAGTCATTCCTCCAACTGGCGTGGACCCCGAAACACAGGCCCAGTGGCAGGAGAGTGGCAGCATGCACCAGGGACAGCAGCGCTGGAAGGAACCGAGAGCAGATCCGTGTGCCACAGGAGAGGCTTTTGCTAGCCCGCAGCGGCACGACCGAACATCCCGGGCACGGCTCGCGCGCACCGGCGGCAGTGAAGCCAGAGCCCAGTAGAAGCCTGCATGGAAGAGCCCCACACGCACCTGCAGCAGAGCCAGAGGGAGCAGGTGTGCTCCCAGCAGCTGACCAGAATCCTAGCCCAGCACACAGCCACCATGGCCAGACCCAAAGCTGATGCTGTCACACAGCTGACTGGCAGGGCCGCCACTAGCACGGAGGAGCGCACCTGGAGTGCCTGCCACTCCCTGCAGGGCCCCACACTGCTCTGACGAACACCCCGCCCACAGCAGCTTAGGGGATTAACCCGGTGGCTGTTCCAGGAGTGCAGGTAACCGTCACAGGCAGCGGAGAAGGACAAGGCATCCAGCAAGCAGGAAAGGACTTTCTTCTCCCAGCTGACACACCCGCAACCTGCCTACAGTCATTGCTATCACACTGAAAAGGCAAAAACTTCTGGTCCAGTCCAAGATAGTTACACCTGAGAAAGGATCTGCAGAGGCAGACCTAACAAGACTCCCTGAAAAAGAATTCAAAATAAAAATCATAAACATGCTGACAGAGCTGCAGAGAAATATGCAAGAGCTAAGGGATGAAGTCCGAAGGGAGATTACAGATGTCCAGAGGGAGATTACCAAAGTGATGCAAACTCTGGAAGGATTTATAAGCAGAATGTATAAGTTGCAAGAGGCCATTGATGGAATAGAAACCAGAGAACAGGAACACATAGAAGCTGATGCAGAGAGAGAAAAAAGGATCTCCAGGAAGGAAACAATATTAAGAGAACTGTGTGACCAATCCAAAAGGAACAATATCTGCATTATAGGGGTACCAGAGGAAGAAGAGAGAGAAAAAGGGATAGAAAGGGTCTTTGAAGAAATAATTGCTGAGAACTTCCCCAAACTGGGGGAGGAAATAGTTGCTCAGACTACGGAGGCACACAGAACTTCCAAAAGACGGGATCCAAAGATGACAACACCAAGACACATAATAATTAAAATGGCAAAGATCAAGGACAGGGACAGAGTATTAAAGGCAGCCAGAGAGAGTAAAAAGGTCACCTACAAAGGAAAACCCATCAGGCTATCATCAGACTTCTCAACAGAAACCTTTCAGGCCAGAAGAGAATGGCATGATATATTTAATGCAATGAAACAGAAGGGCCTTGAACCAAGGATACTGTATCCAGCACGATTATCATTTAAATATGAAGGAGGGATTAAACAATTCACAGACAAGCAAAAGTTGAGGGAATTTGCCTCCCACAAACCAACTCTACAGGGTATCTTAGAGGGACTGCTCTAGATGGGAGTACTCCTAAAAATAACACAGAACAAAACACCCAACATATGAAGAATGGGAGAGGAGGAAAAGGAAGGGAAAGAAATAATCACCAGACTGTGTTTATAACAGCTCAATAAGCGAGTGAGGTCAGACAGTAAGGTAATAAACAAGCTAACCTTGAACCTTTGGTAACCACGAATCTAAAGCCTGCAATAGCAGTAAGTACATTTCTTTCAATAATCACCCTAATGTAAATGGACTGAATGCACCAATCAAAAGACACAGAGTAATAGAATGGATAAAAAGCAAGACCCATCTATATGCTGCTTACAAGAGACTCACCTCAAACCCAAAGACATGCACAGATTAAAAGTCAAGGGATGGAGGAAGATTTTTCATGCAAACAACAGAGAGAAAAAAGCAGGTGTTGCAATACTAGTATGAGACAAAATAGACTTCAAAATAAAGAAAGTAACAAGAGATAAAGAAGGACATTAAATAATGATAAATGGCTCAATCCAACAAGAGGATATAACCATTATAAACATATATGCACCCAATACAGGAGCACCAATATATGTGAAACAAATACTAACAGAATTAAAGGAGGAAATAGAATGCAATGCATTCATTATGGGAGACTTTAACACACCACTCACTCCAAAGGACAGATCCACCAGAAAGAAAATAAGTAAGGACACAGAGGCAGTGAACAACACGCTAGAACAGATGGACCTAATAGACATCTATAGAACTCTACATCCAAAAGCAACAGGATACACATTCTTCTCAAGTGCACATGGAATATTCTCCAGAATAGACCACATACTAGGCCACAAAAAGAACCTCAGTAAATTCCAAAGATTGAAATCCTACCAGCCAACTTCTCAGACCACAAAGGTATAAAACGAGAAATAAATTGTACAAAGAAAGCAAAAAGTTTCACAAACACATGGAGGCTTAACAACATGCTCCTAAATAATCAATGGATCAAGGACCAAATTAAAATGCAGATCCAGCAATATATGGAAACAAATGACAACAATAACACAAAGCCCTATCTTCTGTGGGATGCAGCAAAAGCAGTCAGACCTAAGAGGAAAGTATATAGCAATCCAGGCATATTTAAAGAAGGAAGAACAATCCCAAGTGAATAGTCTAATGTCACAATTATCAAATTTGGAAAAAGAAGAACAAATGAGGCCGAAGGTCAGCAGAAGGGAGGGACATAATGAAGATCAGAGAAGAAATAAATAAAATTGAGAAGGATAAAACAATAGCAAAAATCAATGAAACCAAGAGCTGGTTCTTCGAGAAAATAAACAAAATAGATAAGCCTCTAGCCAGACTTATTAAGAGAAAAAGAGAGTCAACAAACATCAACAGAATCAGAAATGAGAAAGGAAAAATCACGATGGACCCCACAGAAATACAAAGAATTATTAGAGAATACTGTGAAAACCAATATGCTAACAAGCTGGAAAACCTAGGAGAAATGGACAACTTCCTAGAAAAATACAACCTTCCAAGACTGACCCAGAAAGAAGCAAAAAAACTAAACAGACCAATTACCAGCAACGAAATTGAAGTGGTAATCAAAAACTACCCAAGAAAAAAAACCCCAGGCCAGATGGATTTACCTCAGAATTTTATCAGACATACAGAGAACACATAACACCCATTCTCCTTTAAGTTTTCCAAAAAATAGAAGAGGAGGGAATACTCTCCAACTCATTCTACGAAGCCAACATCACCCTAATACCAAAACCAGGCAAAGACCCCACCAAAAAAGAAAACTAAAGACTAATATCCATGCTGAACGTAGATGCAAAAATACTCAACAAAATATTAGCAAACCGAATTCAAAAATACATCAAGAGGATCATACACCATGACCAAGTGGGATTCATCCCAGGGATGCAAGGATGGTACAACATTCGAAAATCCATCAACATCATCCACCACATCAACAAAAAGAAGGACAAAAACCACATGATCATCTCCATAGATGCTGAAAACGCATTCGACAAAATTCAATATCCATTCATGACAAAACTCTCAACAAAATGGGCACAGAGGGCAAGTACCTCAAGATAATAAAGGCCATATATGATAAACACACAGCTAACATCATACTGAACAGCGAGAGGCTAAAACCTCCTCTGAGATCAGGAACAAGACAGGGATGCCCACTCTCCCCACTGTTATTCAACCTAGTACTGCAGGTCCTAGCCACGGCAATCAGACAAAACAAAGAAATACAAGGAAACCAGATTGGTAAAGAAGAAGTCAAACTGTCACTATTTGCAGATGACATGACATTGTACATAAAAAACCCAAAAGAATCCACGGCAAAACTACAAGAACTAATATAGAAATTCAGCAAAGTTGCACGATACAAAATTAACACACAGAAATCTGTAGCTTTCCTATACACTAACAGTGAACTAATAGAAAGAGAAATCAGGAAAACAATACCATTCACAATAGCATCAAAAAGAATAAAATACCTAGGAATAAACCTAACCAAGGAAGTGAAAGACCTATACCCTGAAAACTATAAGACACTCTTTAGAGAAATTAAAGAGGTCACTAAGAAATGGAATCTCATCCCATGCTCCTGGCTAGGAAGAATTAATATCGTCAAAATGGCCATCCTGCTCAAAGCAATATACATATTCGGTGCAATCCCTATCAAATTACCAACAACATTCTTCAATGAACTGGAACAAATAGTTCAAAAATTCATATGGAACCGTCAAGGACCCCGAATAGCCAATGCAATCCTGCAAAGGAAGAATAAAGTGGGGGGGATCTCACTCCCAACTTCAAGCTCTACTACAAAGCCACAGTAAACAAGACAAGTTGGTACTGGCACAAGAACAGAGCCACAGACCAATGGAAGAGAATAGAGACTCCAGACATTAACCCAAGCATATACAGCCAATTAATATTCAATAAAGGAGCCATGGACATGCAATGGGGAAATGACAGTCTCTTCAACAGATGGTGCTGGCAGAACTGGACAGCTACATGTAAGAGGATGAAACTGGATCACTGTCTAACCCCATACACAATAGTAAACTCCAAATGGATCAAAGACCTGAATATAAGTCATGAAACCATAAAACTCTTAGAAAAAAAATAGGCAAAAATCTCTGGGACATAAACATGAGTGACTTCTTCATGAACATATCTCCCCGCGCAAGGGAAACAAAGGCAAAAATGAACAAGTGGGACTATATCAAGCTAAAAAGCTTCTGTACAGCAAAGGACACCATCAATAGAACAAAAAGGCATCCTACAGTATGGGAGAACATATTCATAAATGACAGATCCAATAAGGGATTGACATCCAAAATATATAAAGAGCTCACATGCCTCAACAAACAAAAAGCAAATAATCCAATTAAAAAATGGGCAGAGGAGCTGAACAGACAGTTCTCTAAAGAAGAAATCCAGATGGCCAACAGGCACAGGAAAAGATGCTCCACATTGCTAATCATCAGAGAAATGCAAATTAAAACCACAATGAGATATCACTTCACACCAGTAAGGATCACCACCATCCGAAAGACAAACAAAAACAAATGTTGGCGAGGTTGTGGAGAAAGGGGAACCCTCTTACACTGCTGGTGGGAAAGTAAATTAGTTCAACTAGAGTGGAAAACAGAATGGAGGTTACTAAAAAAGCTCAAAATAGAAATACCATTTGACCCAGGAATTCCACTTCTAGTAATTTACCATATGAATGCAGCAGCCCAGTTTGAAAAAGATGGATGCACCCCTATGTTTATCACAGCACTGTTTACAATTGCCAAGAAATGAAAGCACCCCATGTGTCCATCAGTAGATGAATGGATAAAGATGTGGAACATATACACAATGGAATAGTATTCAGCCATAAGAAAACAAATCCTACTATTTGCAACAACATGGATGGAACTAGAGGGTATTATGCTCAGTGACATAATCCAGGTGGAAAAGACAAGTACCAAATGATTTCACTCATGTATGGAGTATAAGAACAAAGAAAAAACTGAAGGAACAAAACAGCAGCAGAATCACAGAACCCAATAATGGACTAACAGTTACCAAAGGGAAAGGGCCTTGGGAGGATGGGTGGCAAGGGAGGGATAAGAGGGGGGAAAGAAAGGGGCCATTCTGATTAGCATGCATAATGTGGGGAGAAGCATGGGAAGGGATGTGCAGCCCAGGGAAGACAATTAATGACTCTACAGCATCTTACTATGCTGATGACGGTGACTGTAATGGGGTTTAGGGGGGAACTTGGTGAAGTGGGGAGCCAGTAAACATAATGTTCTTCATGTAATTGTAGATTAATGATTCCAAAATAAAATAAAAAATAAATAAATTAAAAAATTTGACCAGCTAAATATTAAATGGTAGATCAAATATTTCAGTAGCCAAAGGATTGATATACAACAGCTGTTAAATTTTCTAGGCAGTTACTATTATCAAAAATCAAAATTAACATGGACGGAGCTAGAGGGTATTATGCTCAGTGAAATAAGCCAGGTGGAGAAAGACAAGTATTGAATGATTTCACTCATCTGTGGAGTATAAGAACAAAGCAAAAACTGAAGGAAGACAACAGCAGCAGACTCACAGAACCCAAGAATGGACTAACAGTTACCAAAGGGAAAGGGACTGGGGAGGATGGGTGGGAAGGGAAGGATAAGGGGCATTACGATTAGCACACATAATGTAGTGGTGGGGTATTGCAAAGGCAGTATAGCACAGAGAATTAGTGAGTCTATAGCACCTTACTTTGCTGATGGACAGTGACTGTAATGGGGTATGTGGTGGGGACTTGATAAAGGGGGGAGTCTAGTAACCACAATGTTGCTCATGTAAGTGTATATTAATGATACCAAAATTAACATATATATATATACACACACACATATAAATCAAAATGACATGCAATTACCAAACACTGGAGAAAACTGCTATTGTGCTGGTAACAATTTCCAGTCTTTTGGCTGCCTTGTTTTACAACAGAAAAGAAATTATGTATCCTTTTTAGCTTTTCAAAGACATTGGATTACACGAAGATTTCTTAGAATACAAAAAGCAAACCATAAAAGTACTGCTAACTTGGAATTAATCAAAATTAAAAGTTTTTGCTTTTCAAAAGTTCATAAAATAAAAAGGCAAATCAAAGTGAAAAGTAATAATAGAAGACAACCCAGCTAAAAATGGGTTGCAGATTTAAATGGACATTTCAATATGGATGATTGCAAATGGCAAAGAAGGACATGAAAAATGTTCAACATTATGGATCACCAGGGAAACATAAATTAAAAGCACAACAGATACCACTACACACCCATTAGAGTGACTAAAGTTTAAAAAGACTGAAAATACCAAGTGTTGATGAGTATGTGAAGCAACTGGAAGTCATATACATTGCTTCCAGGTATACAAAATGATACACACATCTTGAAATAGTTTGGCAAAAAGTTAAATATACACTTATCTGTATGGCCCAGCAATCCCATTCCTGGGGAAAAAATGTGCCTTCAACCCCCAAAGACTTGTATAAGAATATTCACAACAGCTTTACTTATAATAGCCCCCAACTAGAAACAACCCAAATGCCTCTCAACTGGTCAATGGATAAACTCTCATATGTTTATATAATGAAATATTACTCAGTAATCGAGGAACTACTGACCTATGCAACAACTCGGACGAATCTCAAAAGCATCAAAGTGGAAGAAACTAGACAGAAAAGAGTATGTTCTATAGAACTCCATTTACATGAAGTTCTAGAAAAAGCAAGACTATAGTGACAGAAAGCCTACCAGTGGTTGCCAGGAACCAGAAATGAAGGGGAAGGAATTGACCAAGAGGGAACTTCCTGGGGTGATGAAAATATTTAATGTCATCATTGTGGTGGTGAACACACAACGTGTGCACATCTGTTAAAATTCATCAAATTATACACTTAAGATGAGTGAAGTTTACTGTATGTCAATAATAATTCAAAGATGATTTAAAATAAAGCAGCACAAATGGTTACTCATAGAGTAGCGACCACAAGGAGTACAAGGAAAACTCTGGTGCACCGGTACTGTTGTATTTCTTAATCTGGGTGGGGGGCACATGGGTATTCTGTTTGGAAGAAGCCACTGAGTTGTACAATTATGATTTGTGTACTTTATTTCAATGAAAAGCTTACTATAAAAATTAAGGAATGGGTCTTCCTCAACAGTTTGGATTTCATACAAATCATGGCAATGATTAAAAATTGCAGCTAAGAAAATAACTGAGCAGAAGAAAAGCAAGAGGAAAGAACACTGAGTCAACCACTAATTATAAGGTGATTCAAAAGCAATCACTTGTTCCAAAGCATATTTTCCTATGTGGGCGACAACTAATAATCAAACTAAATTCAAGTTTTATGTATCTATATATGTCTATACATACATACATACATACATACATATATATATGTATATATATATATATATAGAGAGAGAGAGAGACAGAGAGAGAGAGACAGAGAGACAGAGAGACAGAGAGAGAGAGAGGATACAATGGACTTTCCCCAAAACTTTAACCATGAACCTTTTTTTCTTAAGTTCATGTTCTTTTAATTTCAAGAGAAATAAAAACAGAAATAAGCTCAGAACATGTTCACTCCACAACTTAGCTTTCTGCTTGGAAAAAAAGACTCTTACTAACCTCCTTCATAAATGATTTGCCAATGCGCACCACTTTTGTGAATAAAATGGGATCATGAGAAAGATGAGGACCAAGGTAACAGAACATACTGAAGACATCTCTCCTCAAGTCTTCAAAGCTCTCTGCTTGCTTTGGTGCTCTCTTAGTTTGCAAAGCATTAAAAGCGTGAGCCTTTAGCACCTTTAGGAATGCCAACTCTATAAAAGGAAGTAAAATTCTTATTAATACTATTGAATTGCCCATTTTAAATTAATACAGTCCTATTAATCAGTAAGTAAAACCTTTCTTGCTCATATTTGCTTTCTATATTTCAACTGTGCCTAACTTTATTCTACCAGATAATTTAACTAGTAGAAAATACAAAACCAATACTCATTTGAAAAAAAATCAAGAACTCAGAGGAGAATGCTTTAAATTTAGAGCCTAAGAAAAGGAAATAAGAAAAATGCAAATTTCAAGTAACACTTAACATACATCATATGAATTTGTTTTTAGTTAAATTTGGCCAGTATCAGGAATTTGAATATGGGCATGGGGAACAAGGGATGGATGTCAGAGACACTGGAAGATGAAACAGAAAAATATGGATAAAACAACACTGACTTAAGTCAATAAACATTTCTCAATCTGTGTTCCACTAGCTAGACGGAGTATGAGGTAGGTGGTGGGAGGGAAGGTGAGCAGCATAAGGAAAGAGTGTGTCACACTAAAAAGCACAGCATGCCCAGAGTTCTCACCTGCTGTGGAGTCACAGGGGTCACTCTCTGAGAAGAAGCCTTCATGGTCCACAGCCCAGGTGGCACTGAAGGCAGCAGCCAGCCGCTACCCACAAGTCACAAGGCTGGGGCTTTTGAGGCAGGCTCTGCTCTCTGGGGCGGAAGCCAGAGCTTCTGCCAATACTGCTCCTAAGTATCCTGCAAGTAGGCTGAGGACTAGAGGACTGGTCGACACAGTAACTAGGGATGATGAGGGAGGCTGCACTAGCAATTTCCCCAACAGCAACCTAAATGTCAGGAAAGATAAGGCAAGCAGAGAGGCAAAGGCCTCACTCAGAGCCACTCAACGCAGGATAGAGGAAAATACACTAAGTAAAAACCTTAGAATTCTCTGCCCCTCAGATAGGAGGAAAAGTAAAGAACAGAAGAATGGAGTTTTCACTCTCAATGGAACAAACTCAACCTAGAAGTCTAACCTATACTTTTTAGACTACACTGCAGCACACACTCTGTAACACCTGATATAGACGTTAGGAGACAAGTCACTAATTAACACATATCAAACTGATACACTGTGATTAATTTGTATCTTCTGATAAAACATACTAAAATATATGTTTGGTTTGAAGAGACACGATAAACATGCAGATTTTTTTATAGTCCTAAACTAATTCTACCTCAATGAGTACTAAAGCATATACTAACATACCTTCGGTAGAGCGGCTCAATAGTTATGTGAATAAGCCTGCAAATAGCAAGGGCTATTAGCTTATGTGAAGCTGCATAGTATGGAGGCATCTGATCCATAATGTTCTGGGCATGCGGCCAATCACCAATCTTTAACAAGGCTTCCAACAAACCAAGTTTTTGGTTGTCAGGTGGCTAAAAATAAACAATTACAGTAAGAATACAGACCAGACACCAATAAATCCTAATTTCTTTATTTTTAAAAAATTGAGCTAAATAATACAACAATGTATGTCAACTATGGCTGCCATTCATGGTAAATGCAATGGTATTTTCCAGAAACTACAATCAAGTTTTTTACCAACTGAAAAAAAAACAGAATCTGTTTTTTCATTTAGCAGACACAGTGTGACAGTTTTTAGACTAAGGATTATATACTACACTGTACTTAATGTTCTGTGCCACAGCAAACTAGAACTCATTCACCTTTGAGAACCCCTTGGGACTTCAGAGACAGAGCACAAATAAAAGTCACAAATACATTTGTGATTTTACTTAGAACTCATTTTGAAATGTATGTAAGAAATCAAACCACCTTTCTTCAGCATAATCAAAATTAATAAATTGTTGATTAACTAATTAAATAATTCTAAATCCAGAAGACAATGTTGATTTTACTAGAATGAACCACATACCTTCTCTACTTTCTCCTCTTCTTTTTCCTTTTCTTTGTCTCGCTCATCCATTTTTTTGGAAGACAATACAACCATTGTAAGTTTTCTAACAATTTGCTTAGCTTCCACAATTTCTCGTTTGTGTTCAGCCATAATGCAATTATCAGCTGGAAGAAGCTAAAAATGGTTCATTAAAATTTCATATAACAGCGAATACTATTTGCACATAAAAAGCAAACACTACACTCAATAAAACTGAAAATAACAAAGTCAAGCTTATTCATGGCCATGATATCCCTTCTAAATAAGTTTCTCTCCATTATAATTTTATAATCTAATTAAGAGCTTAAATTTTGTATACCTTTTAACATCTTGTAGCAGTTCAAAGTTTCATGTTAACACAATACTATAACAGTGATGCTTACCACTGAACTTGGTTTACCCAATAAATGTATACCTGTTCCATTAAAAATATCAGATTACCCCTCTAAAGGACAAACTCCAAATTAAATAAAGTACTACATAGAGATACAATTTGGGAGAGGTGAGCTACTGAATTACATAACAGCATAAATTTGATTCCTCTAAATGAAAAATCTAAAGTAGAAAAATTATAAACAATTTGACATCTTAGTTGTCATTTCCTAGACAACTATATGACTTAAGTCACAAACTAGTTTCTAGTTTATTACTATTGTGTATAGCTGACCCTCCAACATGAAAAAGGACTGAGTATCTCAAAGACAGCCATCTTGTATGCATGGAAGATGGTTAATGTAGACATTTCATAAAGTAACCCAGACACAAAGAAAAACACAGAAAACAATCCATTATTTAGTAGTTTCTGATAGGCACTATAGTGAGCTATAAAAGTGTACCCGCCCCAAGAAATGCATAATCTAATAATTCAGTAGCTAAGAGGGGGTGGAAGACAAGTCACTATAGACTGGTACAAGGAGTTAAACTTTTGTCATTCATTATGCTCTCCACTGCTTATTCTTTTTGCCCTCTATTTTTATTGTTTTCCTATATATCTTCTGTAGGTCCCCATCTTTTATATGGTCCCCATCTTTTATATAGAGTACTGCCATTTCTCTCTAAAATTTCTCATTACAATGGATGAACTTTAAGCTTCTTAAATTTCTTTTTCTAGTTTTGTCTATTTTGGGAATGTATTACTGGGTGCATATAAAGTTACAACTGCCACGCCACATCTTGCTAGTGAACACATGTTTATTATGAAGTGAACACAGTTCAGCCCCAATCCATTTCTCCATCTTCATTTCCCGTACATACCAGCCCAGGGTCCAACGACTTTGAGCTTCCTGATGTTCCCCTGAGGTGATGATAAGGCCGTTTCAAACCTCCACCTCTATACCCAGTTCATTTTACTTACAAAGCTTCCTACCTTGTAAGCTTAGCCAACACCTACACATCTATCAAGATAGCAGTTCAACATCACTAGTCTGGAAAAGCCTTCCAACATAGAGAGTCACTATCTATCCTAAGACCCAACAGCACTCTGTGAATACCTCCAGCAGAGTACTTACTATATAATGCAAAATGTTTCTCCCTTGCTAGACTATGACTGCCTCCAAGGGAAAGACCAAGTTGTAGTCAACTTGTAAACCACAGTACATGATAATCAAGAAAGTTGGAAAGTGACTGCAAAAGCAGTGAAGGTTATGTCAGCTTTGGACAAGTTTAAGTTCACAGATATCCTAGCACACAACCTAATAAAACAGTAATTGGTATACTACAAACTTAGTTTTATTTAAACTGACAGGCTAAATTGTTGTTAAACTAGAGGTCATCAATCACAATCTCATACATACTCTTCTAGATCCTGGATCCGGAAATTCATCCTAAATGCCTAAAATTAACATTTTGGGGAAAAGGAACAAGTATCTAGGTAATCCCACATTTCCTGTTATTTAGGTATAATAGAGAAGTCTAAATCCACACTGTTTAGAATTTGGCTTCTCCCCCATGAGATATGCCTTGATGACAACTGAGAATGTCATATCCAACTTTGAATCCTGCAAGGATGATTAAAGTATCTGATTTCCACAGTTTGTCAAAGCATTAAATTCATTCCCTTTATAAAGTAAACACAAAGCAATGAAGCATTAAGGCTTCAAAAATTAAGACGTGAAAGCCTAGGACCAACCTTGGAGTGCTATAAAGGCTGTCTACTCCTCCCCGCACCCCTGGGATGGACAACTAAATATTGTTAGCAGCCTATTGACTTACATGTACATAAAGATCATCTAAATCAATAATATTAAATTGTAGAAGTACTGCTGCAGCTCTGTATAAAGATGAAGGGGTCTCTCCATTTAGTTCCTTGAAGAACAGAAGAAAAGTTTCTCCTTAGTGCACAAAATACAATTAAAATCATATCCTTTACCTACCAATAATTAAGAGCAAAGAGACTAAATAACTCTAGGTTAACAATAAGCTTCATTCTTCTTCCTGATCATACATAACATCTGAATGCAGGACAAAGATACTTATCTCAACATCCCTTTTCATATTAGAACATCTTCTAAAGAGCATGAGGAAAGATTTCAAAATGGATACACTATACAATGCATGCTAATAGTTTAATAAAATCTGGAAATTGAATAGAGTAACACTTTATACTGCATAATATTTAGTTTGGGTTTCTGTTTTTGTGTTTTCTTACCTGGCTTTTTTAGGTGTTCTCAGTGGAGATGCAGATAGACGGACAAATTGGTAAGTGCAGCACTTTCTGTGTCTGCTTTAATTTTTTTCTCCCTATTCTTTTATTTCTTGGTTTTGTGCTATGTAAATTAGCAGATTACCCCTTCAAAACAGGTCTCTATACATATTACACATGGATAAACCAACATTTTAAAATAAAAATGGTCAATTCTAGGCCAGCCCTGCAGACCCTGCATAGAAACAAGGATATCTGATGCTGTCAGGAAGACCTTTCCCTAATTTTTAAACTGCTTGTGGTCAGATGAATGGAAGAGTGAAGTGAGGACAACTGGCAATTACTAAATGGCCAAAAGAAAATAAAAAGCAAACAGTAACAATATACTGTTTTGCTTCTCAAAACTGAAAATGAGATCTTTGTAAGGCTTCCCCCACAACTGTGATAGGTGTTTTGCACATACCATATGAACCTAAAAAAGCAAATAGGTTTATCATAAAAAAAGGCATTTTTCTACTCTAATTTTTAAGACAGATAAGAGATGTCATCAACTTAAGAGTTTAATTCTAAACTTTTGTACATGGTTACTTAGTATCAAAACATGTTCCCATAAAAACAAATGGTAGTCAGGATTTCAGAGCAAACCCACAAAACCTCACTACCTGACCTGAATCCACCAGGTATTATTCTCATTATTTCCATTATCTTTATTTAAATGAGTCACCACAAGCCCCCAACTCCCAGCCATACGTCAGCTTCCATACTCTGCTCCTGATACTGCCCTGCACAATCCTTATTCTGTCCTGTCCATTCCACTTTTCCACATTCTCAAGAAACTTCCATGGAATCCTCTTGACTTCATGACTCGTCCTCAGCAAAACCCCCTATATCTGAACCTGTCCTCTAAATGTCCCCTCCACCTTCATGCCTGAACAGAGCCTAGCACTCTCTAGGAACACCACTCCCACTGTAACCTGGTGGCTATTTTCCCCAGGCCCCACACTACTAGGCCTGTAGGTGAAGTACGAATCATGTTTGCTTTTAATAGTTGTTTTCAGTCTATTTTTTTCCCCTGCACCCTCACTAAAACCCACCCAGCTTTGGATTTCTTATCAATCACTACTGCTGTTAACTAGTTTTATTCCATCATAGTCAAATAATATGTTTTGTACAAATGTACTTAGACTTACTTTGCCATCCAAGGGTCTTCCCTGGAGAATGTTATATGTGCAGTTAAGAATAATGTGTCATCTATTGTTAGGTAGAGTGTTCTATATATGCCTGTCAATTCTAATTGGTTTATAGAGTGAAGTCTATTTTGCCTGATATTCAAAGAGCTACCCAGGTCTCTCCTGGATGTTATTTGCATGGGATACCAATGCCCACACTTTCACTTTCAACATATTTGTATCTTTGTATTTAAAGTGAGTCTTACAGATAGCATAAAGTTGGATCATGCTTTCTTATACATTCTATCGAACTGTGTTTTTTTTATTACAAAGTTTAATCCATTTACATTTAAAGTGTTATAGTTTACCCTTGAACAATGCAGGATGGCTAGGTTAGGGGTGATGACCTCCACACAGTTGAAAATCCACACATAACTTCTGACTCCCCAAAAACATAACTACTAATAGCCTACTGACAAGAAGCCTTACCATTAACATGAACAGCTGATTAACATATTTTCTGTTATATGTATTATATACTGTATTATTACAATAAAATGTTTTTTTTTCAAATTGTCACAAATCTCAAAAACATTTCCCAATATATTTATTGGAAAAATTCCCCATGTAAGTGCACCTGAACAGTTCAAACCCATGTTGTTTAAGGGTCAACTGTACTGACAAGGAAGGCTTTCTGCCATTTTGCTATTCATTTTCCATGTCTTACATTATTTTTTGTCCCTCATTTCCTCTAGTATTTCTTTCTTTTGTGCTTTTTTTTTTTTTAATGTACCATTTAGTTCCCTTCTCCTTTCCTTTTCTGTGTGTTTTTTAGTTATTTTCTTATTGGTTACCTGGGATATTACAATTAACATTTTAAACTTGTAATAACATAGTTTGAATTAATACCAACTTAGGTTTAATACTGTATAAAAACTCAATGTAATAGTATACAGAAAGCACGTATATATCTCTATCCCTCCAGTGTTACACAATGTGTGCCAATTACATTTATAATTACTGTTTAATTCCTTTGTCTTTTAAATCATATAGGAAAAAAGGAAGGCCTACAACTAAAAGATACAGTAATATTGGTTTTATATTTACCTATGCAGTTACCTTTACCAGGGTTCTTTTTATTTCTTGATATGGCTTCAAGTTACTACCTAGTGTCCTTTCATTTCAGTCTGAAGGACTCCCTTTAGCATTCTTGTAGGGCAGGTCTACTAGTCCAGCTCATAATATCTCATTGTTGAAGGGCAATCTTGTTCGGTATAGAATTCCTGGTTGTCAGTTTTATTATTTTAGCATTTTACATACACCATCCCACTGCCTTCTGAAGAGAAATCAGCTGTTCATCTTATGACAATCTCTGGTATGCAATGGGTCACCTGTTTTGCTGCTTTCCAGATTCTATGTCTTTTGATGATTTGACTAAAATGGGTCTCAGTGCAGATATCCTTTGAGTTTATCCTGCTTGGTATTAATGGAAAGTCTTAGATGTGCACATTCATCTCTTTCTTCAAATTCGGGAAGTTTTCAACCATTATTTTTTCTGTCCCTTTCCCTGTCCTCAGCTTTTGGGACGCGGTAATGCCCATATTGGTACAGTTGATGGTGTCCTATAGGTCTCTTAGGCTCTGTCATTTTCCTTCATTCTTTTCTATTTCAGCTCCTCAGCCTGATCTACTTCAATTAACTCATCAAGTTGGCTGATTGTTTCCTCAGCCTCCCCCCCTCTGCTCTTGTGCCCCTCTAGTTAATTTTTCACTTCAGTTATACTTTTTGACTGCAGAATTTATTTGGTTCCTTTTTTATGATTTCTATTTCTTTATTGATATTCTCTACCTGGTGAGACAGTGCTTTCCTGGTTTGCTTTAGTTCCTTGCGCATGGTTTCCTATAGATCATAAGCGTATTTAGAAATGTTAGTTTAATTGACCTAGTAGGTCCATCACCTGGGCTTCCTCAGGGACAGTTTCTACTAATTTATTTTTCCTTGTGAATGAGCCATGCCTTGCTTTGCATACCTCATTTCTTCATGAAAACCAGACGTTTTGAGGATCATGTGACAACTCTTAAAATCAGATCCTGCCGCCTCTCTGAGGGGTTTGTTGATGCTGCTTATTATGGGTTATTGTTGCTTGCTTTTTTAGTGACTTTTCTAAACTCACTTTGTAAAGTCTGTATTATTGTCTTGTGTGGCTACTTAAATCTGTGTTGTTAGCTTTGAATTTTCTTAAAGGCCTGAAGCCAAAACAAAAAGAAAGAAAAAAGAGAAAAAAAAATACTCCTCTGGTCTTTGCACACTGGCTGTATTGTTAGGGCCTCCTCAACACTCGGCCAGGTCATTTGCAACTCTGCCTTAGTTTTCACTTCCCATTTGTGCAGAGCCTGAAGGTCAGCCAGAGGAAAAGGCTTAGGGGTCTTCTCAGCTCTTTTCTGAGCCCGCATTCAGTTCTGAGCATGTACGTGGCCATTTTTCCTGCAATTCCCTGGTATATGAAAGAGCGTTTTAAAAATCCTTATTCTCCCACGTATCTCCTTATCCAACTCCTTCCTTTCTAGGCTTTCAAGTCTCTCTATTGCTTATTTGATTGTTGTCTCTTGCTCCAGGCTGCTAAAGCCAATAGTTGTGCTTTTAAATGCTTTTGTCAAAACTACCCCAGCCCTGGGGATAGCGCCAGTCTGGTGAAACAAAGACAGGCCCTTGCACCAGTCCTTCAGGAAGCAGCCAGACAGGTCACAACCCACAGCTCTTTGAGAACAATTCTTTGTATCCTCTGGCATTAGCAATCTGCACTAGGAATGTGGGCTTCTATCGTCTCACAGACACCACCAATCTGGGTGTGAGCGATAGTAGGCAAGCAATTTAAGACACCACAGTGCTCTCTTACCCCAGACCAGCATCTTCTTTCTTCACCAAGCCTTTTCTTGGTCGCTTCAAGGTTTTTGCTAAATTCCAGAGTTCTGTAAAAGTTGACTGAGAGTTTTTGCCAATTCACTGGTTGCTTTTATGGAGGGACAGAGCTCTGGACGTCCCTACTATGCCATTTTCAGTGCTGTCCTATTGCTGCTATCTGTGGACCCCTGGTCACTATCCTTCATTTAGCAATGGCCTTCACTGTCACTGTCTTAACTCTATTCATTTCTTAATTTTTGGAGATTTTCATATATACGTAAGTGATCCTTCCATCGAGCTGCCTTCTCAGTTCCTTGAATTCCTCTCTTCCAAAGACCTTCTCCTCTACACTATTTCAGCCATTAGCTCCATATCCTAAACTTTAAAATTACCAATAGCTACAACCCCTCCAATATGCTGATTTCAAGTACCCACCCTCAAGTGGGTCCTTAATGCTGCTGGCCAATCATACTCTATTTTCTCTTGTCCATTCACTGCCCTACACAACTATTTCCTACCCTCTTTCCTAACCTCCATATCTCCTCTTTCATCCTCTCTGTCAGAGGCTGACCCTGCTTCCTATTTCAGCAAGAAAACGGGAGCAATTAACAGGACTGCTATGAACTTTCACCACCATATCTACCCTCCTACCAACAATTGTACCTACATATGCTGCCTTTCTACCGATTATTACAGATGAACTCTCTATGCTCGTATTTAAAGCCAACACATCCACTTATGCCATAGACTCCAGTCCATCTTACTCAAAACACTATTCCAATAATTCTCTCCTCTCTCCTACATCTCCAGGTTTCCTCCTCTCCACTCAGTCGTTCCCATTAGCATGCATATGTTCTCTTTCCCATATTCAAAAAAACCCTCAAGCTCACATTCTCCTGCCAGCTACCACCTCATTTGTCTGTCCCTCTTGGTAGAAACTCCTTTATATAGTTGTCTATTCTGTCTCTAATTTCACTCTCCCCATTCTCTCTTAACGCCACCCTAACTCTACCAAATTGGCTACTTTAGACCTCTCTGCTGATAAATCCAATGATCAATTTTTAGTCATCTCAAATGACCGCCCAGAGGCATTTAACAGAGTTCATCATTCCTTCTTCTATATAGCTTACAAAAAGATGCTACATTCTGTTTTCCTCTTACTTTATATGTTCCTGCTATACCTGCTTTGCTGGTTCCTCCTCTTCTCCCAGGCCCCTTAACATTGGCGTACCCCAAGGCTCAGCTGTTGATTCTCTCCTCTTGTCTCTCCATATTGAACCCTTGTTGAGTTTATACAGTATCACCACTTTAAATATCTACATGCCTTTGACATCAATATTCTATCACTAGCCCATTCTGTTCTCTTGGACACCAGATCCATATATCCAATTATTTACTCAACATCTGCACTTGGATATCTAACACAACCTCAAACTTAACATGTCCAAAACTAAATTCCTAACTCCTATTCTCAACACTCCAAACCCATTCCACCTAAAATTTACCCTATCCCAATGATGACAACATCACCTTTTTAAATGGTCAGTCCAAAAAAAATGTTAAGATAGTCCTTAACTCTACTTTCTCACATTCTGTATCTAATCCATTAGCAAATACTACTGACTCTACCTTCAAATTATGTTCAGGATCTCGTCAACTTCTACTGCTACCATAACCATATTGATTCTTTGAAAACCTAAGCCAACACGCAAATGCACTCTGTCTTTTTGTCTCTTTTGTCTCTTTCTCACACACTCACCACTCATATCACCATTAGAGGTGGCTACTAAAGAGGCTCCTCACTCTGCCAGCTAGTAACTAATGGGGGAAAAAGTAAAGCATTTTCCCTGGCTTTCATAGGAACTTCATTTCAGGGTAACCAAACAACCCAAGTTTATAAGGGACAACTCTTCTTTATAGAAGAATGACAGCTAATAAATGTAGGGGGCATGATAAAATTAGTGAATGAAAAATTTGGAACTGCTAAGGAAATAACTGATTCAGGAAAGGATCATCCATCTATTCTAAGACACTTAATGTAAGGTTGATGAAAAACTGGATATTCACATGGTACCAAAGTGACAAACTACAGATTACTTGCTATCGGCAAGGACGGAAATATTATTGTATAATGGAGATATTAGACTGTCACCAGTATTCTGGAATGTTAAAAGTCAGACAGATATTAGACATTATGTTATATGAAATATATAGTACAACCTATGAAATATTTCTGAGATAAAATATTTCACCTGAACACAGTCAAGACTTTAGACCTAACTCCAAATATAAAAGACAGGGGACAAAGAACAAATTAAACCAATCATGAAAAAGTAATTAGATAAATCCAAAAGGCAGAGTCTTCTATGGGAATGGTCTCTTCAAGAAGTCAATGCCATTAATGGTAAGGTGGGCACTATTCTAAACTAAAAGAGACTGATGAATCCTAACAATCAAATGTAATGTTTGGTCTTTGGATTATCACTTGAATGAACCAGCTATAAAATTTCAGGGATAATTTGGGAAATATGAATGTGGTCTGAGTTCACTATAACGATGGCAATCTAGTTAGATATGAAATTGGTATCATGGTACACAGAAAAATGACCTTTTAAAAAGCACACACTAACATATGTAGGAGTAAATGTTCATGATATCAGCAATACAAATAATTATTTCCAAAAAAGTATACCAACATGTTTATAAACTTGCTTCTAAGTGATGGGCTATGGGTATTTATTTCACTATTCGCTCTTCCCTATATGTTTGAAAATGTTCATAATAAAGTGGAAAAGAAAAAGAGAAATAAAATGAAAACACAAAGTCAGAGCATATCACTCTCCTACTCAAAATCCTCCACTGGCTTCATCCAGCATCAAAGTTAAAAACCTTGCACTAGGCTCTGTGTAATGTGGCCCCTCGTGTTAGACCTCATCCCCACCGCTCTGCCATTCAGTCACCCTGACACACCCACATTAGTCTTCTTGCTATTCTTCAACACAACAGGCATGCTCACACCTTAAGGCCTTTGCACTGGCAGTTCTCTTAACCTGAAGGTTCTTCCCCAGATTTTCTGCACATTTACACCCTCACATCTTTTGTATCTTTGCTGAAATCTTACCTTTTTAACAAGGTCCACTCTCTCCATTCTACTCAAAATTGCAACCTACCACTCCCAACACTCCCAATCTTCCTTATCCTACTCTATGTTTGCCCCATCACAATGATCATCTTCTGACATACAATGTAACTTACTTTGAATGTGAGGATCATGAAGGCAAGGATTTCTATTTGTTCACCCCAGCACCTGAAACATTGCCTAGCACACAAGAGGTGCTCAATCATTATTTCTTAAATGAATGAATTTCAGCTATAATACTGCCTAACCATGGCACCACTATTATTATTATTATTTTGTCTTGAATCCAGGAATGAAGGGGCTGTGATACGGGTGAGAGTGATCATCTTGCTCTTCTTTCTGATGGCAAGACAACTCCAGCCTAAGAGTCCTGGGGTACCCTCACACCTTCTAGTACTCCTTCCTTCCTCCTGTCCTTTGTGTTGACCCTCATGTTGTCCTGAAACCCTCTACTGTAGTAATCCCTGTTAGGAAAATCAATCAAATGTGCCTGCCCAATTTTCCAAAATGGTCGTGTGCTCTAAAACTGCTTATATCCCCTACTATCTTTCCAAGTCAAAACATCCAGTATGAGGAGGTTGAAACCAGAATAAAATCACTCTCACTGACTTCACAGCAAAATAATTAGCTTTGCCAAAAAGTCTTAGCAATGGGGGGGAGTGGGAAGAAGCCTGCCAATCCAAATAATTCCCAACTGGTGAAAATATGGGCTGTAGACAGGAGGAGTGAACATTTTCAGGTAGTGATAGGAAGAGGGGAGGGGGGAGTAAATTAAGGGACCGATAAACAGGGTGACCATACATGTCCAGGAACCAATTCCCAGGGGTGTAGCCCCTAAGCAGTTCCTGATTTTTTTTTTGAGAGGGCATCTCTCATATTTATTGATAAAATGGTTGTTAACAGGTAACAACAATAAAATTCTGTACAGGGGACACAATGCACAATCATTAATCCACCCCAAGCCTAATTCTCATCAGTCTCCGATCTTCTGAAGCACAGTGAACAAGTTCTTACATGGTGAACAAATTCTTACATAGTGAATAAGTTCTTACATGGTGAACAGTACATGGGCAGTCACCACAGAAACTTTCAGTTTTGATCATGCATTATGAACTACAAACAATCAGGTCAGATATGAATATTTGTTTGATTTTTATACTTGATTTATATGTGAATCCCACATTTCTCCCTTATTATAATTATTATTATCATTATTATTTTTATTTTTAATAAAATGCTGAAGTGGTAGGTAGATGCAAGATAAAGGTAGAAAACATAGTTTAGTGCTGTAAGAAAGCAAATGTAGATGATCAGGTGTGTGCCTATAGGCTAAGTATCTAATCCAAGCTAGACAAGGGCAACAAAACATCCACGGATGCAGAAGATTTCTCTCAAAGCAGGGGGGGTGAGGTTCTAAGCTTCACCTCTGTTGATCCCCAATTTCTCACCTGATGGTCCCCCTGCGACTGTGCCTGTCTTAGGTTGTTCCTCCCTTGAGGAATCTTACCCGTCTCTGGCTAGCCAGTCATCTTCCGGGGCCATATAGGGAAATGTAAAGTTGGTAAGTGAGAGAGAAGCATTATTGTTTGAAAAGGTTAGCTTTTTACTTCTTTGCAGATTTATGCCCTGTGGGTTTTATGCCCAGCATTTGTCTTGAGGTATCTTTACCACTTGGAAGAATTATGATACTCGGTAAATTCAATATGAGGCACGAATTCGATTTAAGGGTTGTAATTAGGAAGGAAGAAGAAAAGCTATAGAAGTAGCAGACGGAAGAAAACATGGGAAGATTGGTTATTTCTTTGACATATCTTCTTGTAGAGTAACCTGAGCATGTATAGGTTTTAAACTACTAATTAAATTGCACACACACATTAACATAATAAGAATACAGTTACATATCCAAAGCAGACCTACAATTACCAGCCATCTCCAGTGAAACCAAGAAAACCAGTTAGGCACCCTAAGCATCTGTGAAAACTTATCTGTGATATGATGGACATTGTCTAACTGAATTTAAATAGTTTGAGAAAAATCATACAATTTAAAACAACACATTCCTGGGAACTGTTCACATCCCATATGTTCTTTTAACAGTAGATAGTCTGTAGTCTCAAGATTTTGGAGCGCTGCAACTTGCACTTCTCCTAATTCTTAGCAGTTCCTGATTTTATGACTTTCCTTCCTTTACCTCCTACACTATAAAACTTCTAACACAAACACTTTTCTTCCCTTAACCTCAAGGGTCCTTAAGACTGCAGACTGTCACAACAAGATCACTTGGGCAATAGAAACAAGGGAATGGTGTTATAATTTGAGGGTTATTCTTTCTAATAATAGGTTATTTCAAAATCAAATATTTTTTGGTTGGGCATTTCTCATATAAGAAAAAGAGATTCTATTTTTGAAAAAAAGGATTATTCCAACATTGTCAAGACCCCCAGGGATATTTTAATTCAGCCCAAAAAGTGTTACCATTATGAGGAATATTTTCATATAAAAATTTCAGTTCTAAAACTCGCAATACTTGATGTTATGCAGTGGATTATCATTATTCACTGCAATATGGTCCAAGACCTACAATTTCCAAAGCCCTAACCTATACTCTAGTCATGCATGCTCAAGTTGAATTTCAGCTACCCTGTCATGTCAGCAGTTGGCTTCATGTTCTCAAACCCAAAACAACCACAGTGCCTCTTAAAATGTGATTAAATACTTTAAGTTCTCTTTGCCTGTACTAACACTTGCACAGTGGCCTCCCTGGCTGCTGGTGAAACAGGGGACAGCTGCTATCATCAATTCTTGAACAAAGATAAAGTGCTCTTGCCTGAAAACCCTGCCATGAGTCTTGTTTGGTATCAAAACGGTATACGCTTTCAAGTTCTCATCTGACTTCTCTTCTGCAACATCCCAAAAAATGGGAAATCAAAGATAAGCAAAGGCAGTAGGGGATATTATCATTTGAAAATCCTTAAAAAACTGTATTATTATCCTAAACTTGACCTTCAGAGAACAGGAATACACACTCTTCACCAGGGTATCCTCAGTGCCTAGCAAAGCAACACCATTATCACAAACACTCAATAAATCAGTATTTCTTGACTAGCTAAGTACCCCAGGCAGGAAAACAAATTAGGAAAGCTATACCAACAGGACAATGGAGGCCTTATTATGTTAAAATCCTCCATGCTATCAACAGTTATCTTCCTAAAACATAGATCACTCATTTACAATTAGTGAGCATGTACTCTAGGCTAAGTAGTAAATTAATTCAGAAAAATTAGTAAAACACAGACCTTGTCCTACGTGGCTTACAATCTTGCAAAGGATGTAGATATGTTTTATTCTAATATAACCTGATAAGTACCAGAATTCTGTGCCAAGTTTTATGAGAACAGAGATTAAAAAGTGACTAATTCTGCATGGGTGAAGTGTCAGTGAAGAAATTACAGAACAAGAAGCACTTGATTTTAAAGAATAAATAGGAGTTCACAAGATGAAAAGACAGGTGAGATGGTTGGGGAAGAACACTTTTCTAGTTATAAAGAACTGCATGTAAACAAAGGTTTATACGTAGCACTGTCTTTACCTAAATGCAGGAAATGGCTAGGAATTTCTTATGATGAGAATATTAGGTTTAAGAAAATGAAATCACTAAAGATGAGGATAGAAGGAAAGAATGGGGCTAGATTGTGAGGAGCCTTTCTACCATGTTTGGAAGTTTGAATTTCATTCTGCAGGCAGAGGTTTTTGTGCAGTGTGTCAATTACATCTATTTTAGAATGTAATAGTAATAATATGAAAAATGGATTGAAACAGAAATAATCCAAAGCATAGATTTGTTACATAATTACTATAGTGTTTTAAATGAAAATTTATGCTACGATATGCCTTAAGAATTTATTCACATCCATAAAAAATTCCAAAGGTCACTGTGATGGGTACTATCTATTCAGTAAAATTCTAAATCAGCACAGATATCAAGGGACCTTGACAATCTAAAGTGCACCTAACTTTCCAACTTCACTTCTGGTCCCTTCTTTTCCCATCTTACAATCCAGCCACATCAGATTATGTACCATTTCTTCAATCTGTTGCATACACTCATACTGTCATGTCCTCACTCTCACAGTACTTGTTACGCCTGCATGGACAACTCTCAAAAAACTTCTACTCATCCTCCAAGAACCAGGTGAAAAAAAGGTCGTATCTCTAAGGTCCTCCCCGATTCCATCTCTTGAAAGGCAAATATTTATTATGCTTTCCTCTAGGCTTTCACATCAAACCATTCACCCTACTAATATAGCACTGATCATCTTGCT